>NC_136057.1:1292947751-1293657751 GCF_964261635.1 Lissotriton helveticus | reverse complement strand
TGCCACAGCACCACTCAATGCCACAGCACCACTCAGCGCCACAGCATCACTCAGCGCCACAGCATCACTCAGCACCCCTCAGCGCCACAGCGCCACTCAACGCCACAGCATTACTCAATGCCACAGCATTACTCAATGCACAGCATCACTCAGCGCCACAGCATCACTCAGCACCCCTCAACGCGACAGCACCACTCAGCGCACAGCATCCCTCAACGCCACAGCACCACTGAATGCCACAGCATCACTCAGCACCACTGAATGCCACAGCATCACTCAGCACCACTGAAGGCCACAGCATCACTCAATACCACTGAAGGCCACTGCATCACTCAGCACCACTGAACGCCACAGCATCACTCTGTGCAACAATTCAACAACAACTGGTTCTAATATGTTCTCTCAATGTTTCAAGCTTTATTACAAATGTCACAAAAAGATGTTAATATTTCACTTCTGTTCTTGGATTTTCATCACAATAAAATACACTGAACATAATCTTACCAAAAGTTATTTACAAAAGTTTAAGCTATTGCCAAATTACAATAACTTTTATTTAAGTATTAATTATTAAAAAAAATAAAAGCCATTGTTATTTGTAATATTAATACATCTAAGTCATGTAAATACAACACATATTGCATTACAAATGCTATAGGTGTCACGTTTGCGAAAGTTAAAACTATTGGCATTGTAAATGACAAAGTTATTAATTTCGCTATTTTCAAAACCAACACATAAATAAAAAAATTGTCATTTACAATACCAATACCTCAAACTTTCCTAATGCGAGACCTATTGCATTGCAAATGCTTGTTGACATTGTGGTGGAGAATCAGGCTTCGCCTTATTTACAAGGTAGTTTTAAGCCACTTAATGTGGCCTAACACTGCCTTGTAAATAAGGCACCCTTTCACGTTATACTCAGCATGAAAGGGGAGGTCAATGGGTGTTGCAGTGGGCGTTCCGCCGGAACACCCATTGATTTTGACGCTGCCCCATATTTACGAGCGTGGAGTATATGGGGCTGCGCCAACGTTAAGACCAAAGAAAAACCTGGTCTTAACAAGGCGCAAAGAGGAGAAATGCATTATGTCTCCTAGTTTTTGCTGTTTCTATGCATGCTGCATTGTGCAGCACACATAGAAAAAGTGCAGGAAGGTGCACATAAATTATCATTTTAAAAATGATGAGTTGTAACTTCTAAGTGTGTTGCACAAAGCAGCACACATAGAAGTTACAACTCGCCATTTAAGATTGTTTATGTGCAGGAAGGGACACCTTCCTGCACATAAACAATAATTTCCACAATGCAGGTACCCTTGCACTATGGTGCAAGGGTGCCTACGTTGCCGCAAGGCAGCTCTAATTAGCGCCAGTACGGTGGGAAACGCAGGGCTGCACTGTCTTGTTGTAAATACGGTGCAGGTCTGCATTTCAAAAATGGTGGCGCGTGGTGTTAAGCTAAAAGGCTAATGCAGCGCTATGTCACTTGTCTTGTAAATATGCCCCATAGTTCTGTGGGAGCCACTGACGTGGAATGGTACAATAAGGGTGTTTTTAATCCCATAAATTGTGAATTGGAGAATAGCTTTTTAGCAAGCAAGTTTAAAAAAAAATCTTGTTTGCTAAATACTTAGGGATGCATGCATCAAGGTTTTTACCGGTCTCAAACAGGCCGATTCCCAGATTCGGCCCGTTTGCGACCCGATAAAAAGGCATTTCCGATGCATCAAACCAAAATGCATTCACAAAATAGGTAATCACAATTATTGCGAGTACCTATTTTGCGAATGCATTTAGGGAATCGCTATTTGCGATTCCCTAAATATAATGCATGAAGCATTTGAAAAATGCGACTTTCCATTAAGGATTCGCTAACTACCATCAACTTTAGGCTGATGGTAACTTGCAAAATCCTAGTGCCCTGTGGCGCACACACATGTGTGTGCATCACATGTGCACACTTACCTGTTTTGGGGGTGAGGGTGCATCAGGGGGCCTTAGGCCCCCTAGCACCCTTGCAATTGCATTCGCAATTTGCGATTATCTATTTGGTAATCGCAATTGGCGAATGCTTTCCCATTCATTCCAATGGGCCTCTAAGGCCCATAGGAATGAATGGGAATGCATTGCAATTCGCTATTAGGGAATGTGTAGGAATCGCTATTTTTTTTGCGATTCCTACATGCATAAGGAATTGCAACTCCTAAATAGCGATTCCTTAAAAATCGCTATTAAGGAATCGCAATTCCTTATCTTGATCCATGTGCCCCTTATTCTTAAAATTTGACTTCTGTCTACAATTTTGCTCACCTCTCCAAACGAAAACATGAGCGAACGGGCATTGATGTGAAAGGCAAGAGTTTACTATTTTCTTTTAACAAACTTTATCAAATGTAGCATGAACAAATAAGTAACATTTAAGATAAGATTTTTTTCCAATATGTGCCAGCTTTCCTTTTCCATATAACAAAGATCTTTCACATACAGATAGATTTGCCTTAATCATTATGTCATTTCAGTAAAATTTGTTTAGTATGAAAGGAAATATATGAAAACCCACAATGCTCTACAAGTACGGTGCATGTAAAAATATTTCTGTTTTCAGAAAACAATATATACAAAGTTAAAACCAATGTATGCAGATCAGCACAAGAAAACTTGGCAAATTAAAAAACATATTTTAGAGATTTGAGTTCAAGGTATACACCTTTTAATTGTGCAACAAAACCAAACTAATTTTTTACCTCGTGCTCAAACTTGGGGGGTCACTAGGATGTCGTGCGGATTTCCTCCGCCAGGCTGGCGGAGGAAATCCGCCCGACATCCACTGCCCAATTCCCCCCGCCATATTTGGATGGCGGGGGGGGGGGGACCGCGGCGGTGTCAAACACTGCCCGCCAGTTTTCCGCCCCGGTCACCTTGCGGCCGGGGCGGACAATGAGTTACATGGTGGCGGTGTCTGTTAGACACCGCCCGCCATATTACTATGGGCATTTTCAAGTGCTTCTCCGTGGCGGCAATGTCGCCACGGAAAGGCATGCGGAGACTCCGGGGCTTGAGGGGTGCACATGGGGGGTACCTATGGTACCCCCTCCGCATTTCAAAGTGCAACATGGCAGGCACCACGCAGTGCCTGTCATGTTGTGCTTTGAAATGCATAACGTTCATTTTTACCATTGCGGCAGGCGGAGATTTCAGCTCCGCCCGCCGCAATGGTAAATATACAGGATGCGCCCGCCTGTCTGGCGGGCGCATCCTAATGCCAAAATCGGGACCCCCGCCCTGTAGGCGGGTGGTCCACATTACCGAAAGGCGCCCGCCATCCTAATAAACCCCTTGATGTTTGGTCAAGAAAATGAATGAATCTGGTCTTTAGCAGGGCATCAAGATAACTGATATGTCTTAACTTCCCTCGACTGAACACAATACACTGGCGCCCCCTGTGTGCCCCTGGCCTGTATTATAACATAGAGAAGCTGATGAGAAGCTTTGAAGGAAAGCGACAGCAACACAAGGACCATGGTGTGGTCCATTTTCCCATATCAACCAGCTAAAAAAAATGGGTACTTAACCATGAACATAAAAGTGGACAAAATGATCAAAAAATAACCATGTTGTGCAGAACCCGCAAAGGAAGCAGCATTATAGACAGCCAAAGACAGCGCATACAGAATTCCTGCCCTTGACTAAGATGTTGGGAAGAAATTAAAACAGGGTGGTAGATGTATTTTGTCCTGTGCTCATATCAAATATTTTAGGCTGTGTCACAACCAAACGCTTGTACGGATCTACTGTAACGGACAAGAGAAAGGTCTATCAAGTTCACACAGGGGACCCTTACTGGTCTGCACTTACCTTAAATCTATGTCACAACATTGCTTTTAAATTCTGGCACTAGCTTCACATGCAAAAATGAGAGCCACTTACCGACAGGATCGCTCCCCCTGTCCTGGGTCTCACTGGGTGATAATTCAGGCTGGCTCTGGTAGTCACTGCAAGTACGGCTTTCTCAGTACTATGCATCCTGGGAGCTGTAATTTCTAGCTGCATAATTATGGTATCAGGAATGCTGAACAGGGCAGGTTCTGGTTTCATAGTTTCTAGTTCTCCCCTTGATACAACCGGGGAGCAGCAGTTTCTTTGTTCATAATTAAAATATTGAATTGGTTGGAAGAAGTGTTTTATTTTATGTTCCAGCTGCTCAACTCAGTGTATTGTCGGAAGAAAGTTTAAAATCAAAGGATTATGTGTGATAACATTTCGGACTACCTGGAATCTAGCATCACAGCATAAGTTTCAGAAACCAATTTCAGGTCTCTCAGGAGACCAACAGATAAATGACAGGTGTTCACTTCCCTTGACAACACAGTCCACGTGACAATACCACAGCACTATCCGTGGGCCATGGACAGGGATTGAGACAAAGAGGGGGTTATGAAAACCTTGGATGGGCACTGTCGTCATAGACAGGAGGAACATCATGTGGTACAATCTCTGCGGTAAGGTGGCTGAAGCAAAAGGAAAATTAGATGCATACATGGAGTAAAATCGTCAAACATGCCTATGCAAAGGCAATAGAGCTGGCTTTCTTTTTTAGGCAAAGTGTTATATGCTTTGTCTTGTTACAGGCTCTCTATATTTTGCTCACTTTTCCACTGGGGACCCATAGCCTGCACCGCACCTACGAAAACCTTTTCCCAGCAGAGCAAGCACAATGCCATACTCTTAAGTGTAGGCTGAGCGATTCCAATGTGACTGCTCTGAAATTGTATAAACCGCACACCTGTAATAATCTGCTGAGTGTTGAAAATTCTATGAATTTCTAGAATGTTTAGGGAGTTCCCTGCTGAGTGTTGTGCCCACAACCCTTATTGTGAAACTGCTCTGCCTAGGCTGCCTAGACCTGGAAACATCCAGGCCTGTAGGGTGCTCAACCAATAGTCCCTAGGGTTTCTATTTAAATGCATCTATTTCATGCTTTATTCTAAAAGTTATCTCTACTTTTTTATGATAAGGTAAATCAACAACAAATATTCAAAATAACTTTCTCAAGTTCATCCGCCTCCGTGAGGCCTGGATTGCTGATGGTATTGAACTGGATGACGAGGACTGGCAGTCCGCGATCTCCTCTCCCAAGGAGGTGGCGATTCCGGCCCACCTCCGTCTGGTCCAACTCAAGATCCTCCACAGAATCTATGTCACTGGTCCCCGTCTGATTCATATGGGTTTCTCTACGGATGGCATGTGTCGACGTGGGTGTGGTCTCCTTGGCACCGATCTCCATATCATATGGGAATGCCCTGAGGTGGTGCGATTTTGGAAATGTATACATGAGATTATGGATGACGTCACGGGTGTTGTGATGATGCCGGAAGCCCGACAATGTTTATTGAATGTATGGGGTCCGAATGACTATGACGTGTCGCAGCTTCGGTGGGTGACTCTGGCCAATATGGTTGCGAAGAGGGATATTGCTCAGTTGTGGGGATCCCCAAGGCCGCCTACAGTGACTGCTTGGAAAGAGAGTCTGGACTGGTGCATGTTTCGAGAGAAAACAGTGTATATTGCAAGAGGCAGACCCAAAAAATGGGGGAAGATTTGGAACCCTTGGAACTCATACCGTGGAGATATTTGTACGCCCCCGCTCACCGCTATCCAGAGTCCTTCCCAGTCGCCCTGACCTACATTCCTTCTAGCTGTGATAGATTGTGCAGTTCATATGCAATTCTGCCTCTGTCTCCCTCCCCTCATCTGTATTCAAAGACTCTTTTCTCCTGCTATCATGTATCGCCCGTCCTCCTTGAGCGCATACCTAATGGCTGTAATATTACTGTACTGCCTTGCTTGTTTGTTTGATGTTTTGTTTCTTTGTGTTTCAAATAATAAAAAGTTACAAAAAAAAAAAAAGTTTCTCAAGTTCATGTATTGTCAACTTAAGTCTTCATTCGACTTAGTATTGTATATATAGTTTATTGATAAACTGTGTGATTACTTAAAATCTTTACAGTGTAGAATACAATGAATTACAATAAAATGCAGTAAAATGCAGTAAAATGCCCCCCTCCCCCTTCTCGGCCAAAACCAAGTAAAACCATTAGTGCAACTATATAGTTACTAGACTGACATATTCACTACTGTTGTCCAATCAGGGTTCTTTTAAAAAAATGAGAATTATGATTTCACCATGGGACCACGCCTACTAAAGTCTGAGAGACATATAGAAGTTCGACATCCACGCTCACGCTGCGGAGCCAGATGACAACTGCTGGATTCTGCATCAGACCCTTAGCCGACCCAGGTTAAGTGCCTAAGTCCGATGGTTCCGATTACTTATCGATGGTTCCCTGGGTTAACTATAGGCTGACAACTTTGGGGCGGTGGGGGGAGCACTAAGCCCACTGTCAGGGCACATCGGGACTGTAGCCTGTAGTTGGAAATCGAGTGCAGTTTTAACTTGGTGGATAAACTTGCCGACCCTAGCTAATAAGCAGGTCGTAGTTTCTGAAAAACACCAGTCCGAGGCCTCTCTGCATGTTCTGTGGCCCAGATTCCGTAAAGCCGGGCGATCAGTCGTTGTCGGTCGCTGGCCAACTTTGTACAGCAACATAGCAGGTGTAGCCAGGATTCACTGCGATAGTTGCAAAGACGGCAAGCAATGGCACCGTCCGTACGTGCCCAAGTTGGATTAAAGTCCGCGATCCTAAGAGCCAAGAGGCGCATAAACAGAATTTTCTGTCTTGCCTGGGATGTTAATGAATCATGCAGATATGGTTGGGGTTTACCAGAGATATAGGACTTGTCCAGGGCCAGAGTTAGTGGGTTGTGCCTGAGCGAAGAAAGATCTAGTTCAAAAGAAATGGACTGAACTTGGCGCTTAACGGCTTGGGCCCAGGCGGTAAGTGGAATTTCCTGGAGATGCAGGCTCCTTCCCTCAATATTCAGAACTTTAATGGCTAATTCCACCTTGGAATGCCATGGGAAGCCTGCGTCGCCAAAGACGATTTTTAGGGAATGCTTTAAGGTGTTTTCGGGCGATTTCAGTACTCTTATGTTGTATTTTAGCAAGTCCCCCAGTAGTACCAGATCTGGTCGTTTCAGGCCTAATTCTAGTCTAAGCCTGTTGTTCCGTGCCTGTCTGGGGGCCCGAAGCACCATCTTGTATGCTTTCACCTGGGCTGCTTGGACCACTTTCTCAAAGGCCCCTGGGTAGGCTATGTGTCCGTACGTAATGGCGGGAATCAGTTTAGCCCTGAGTACTGTCAACATCGGGTCCGCAGAAGGACTGGCCAGGCCATAGCTTAAGCGTCTGAGAGACGCTATTATTTTGTTTATTTTTGGTTTGAGCTCCTTCAGATGTTTAACTGCGGTGGCCCTCTCTGATACCCATGTGCCCAGATAGATGTAAGATGGAGTCGTGGTGATTCGGTGCTCCCCCAGTGACCAAGAAGTTTTTGTTTTAAGAAGGTATTTGCCAAAGATTACTATCTTGGTCTTGCTCACGTTGATACATAGCTCATTGTCCTTGTTGTAGGTGGCAAGACTATTTAAGGCTCTTTGAAGCCCTATCCTGGTGTGGTCCATGATTACTGTGTCATCTGCATACTGCAGCGTTCCCCGGACCAGCTTCCCTAATCTAGGGGGTGCTAGGTGCGCATCTTTCAGGGCTTGCCCCATGTCCGCTGTGTACAGATTAAAAAGTAGAGGGGCCAAGACGCACCCCTGCTTTAAACCAGAGTTGGTGGCAATTCTTGTGGTTGTAGTTGAAGAGCTTAGTTTCACCTGGACCCAGGTCCCCTCATAAAGTGCTTGTATGGCTTTTAGCAGGACTTTGGGGGTCCCCCAGGTCACTAGTTTCGCCCATAGCCGGCTTCTGTTCACTCGGTCAAAGGCCGTTAAATAATCTATAAAGCAACAGAACAAAGGTAATTTGTTCCTCGAGTTAGCCTTCTTTGCGAGGTACGTGAGCGCTATGATGTTATCCAGCGTGGAGCTGTTAGCCCTAAAGCCAGTCTGTGTGGGCGGAAGAATGCTGTTCTTATCCACCCAGGTCTCCAGATCCTTTAGGAGAAGGCGGGCATATACTTTAGCTTCTATGTCAAGAAGGGCTATGAGTCTGTAGTTGGCCGGGTTTGAGTGCTCGCCTTTTTTATGAATTGGAAATAGAATTGAGCTTGGCAAGATTGCGGTTGCGAATGAGTGGTTAAATAGGGAAGTAAGTTTGGTTGCAAAGAAGGCTGGGGCAGTCTTAAATACATGAGCGGGAATCCCGTTTGGGCCAGGGGCGCCATCAGTTCCGATCGCCTTGATGTGCTTTGCTATCTCCGCCTCCGAGAATTTTCCAGGTCCGGTCGATCTTGGTTCTTCGGTCGGGGCGCTTTCAGTAATGATGGTTGCGGCTGCCACCTTAGACCACGCGATGTTACAAAAAGTTGGCCGATTTGGTTCACAGGTGTACAGCCCCTTTGCGTACTGTTCCCACACTTTTCCTGCAACACTGTTTTCCTTATATACACCTCCAGATGACAGGCTGTTAATATAACGCCAAAGTTTGCTGTTATCTTTTTCTTTGATTAGGGAAAACACTGTCAGACAGTTTTGTTTGGTCCGCTTTCTTTTCAGTTCCCAGATTTTCTTTTTGTAATTGGCTCGCAGAATGGCAATGGGGGGCCACCCTGGCAGGTGGGTGCCTTTCTTTTTTGCCCTCACTGCCTTGTTGAGTGCATGCTTAGTCTGATTCAGGCTCTGTGTTATTAGGCGGCATGGCCTTAGTATTAATGAAGCATACATAACATTTCAAAACAAATAAACCACATTGCGATCGTTTTACATAATGTTAACAAAATCAGTAAAAAAAACAATGCATTTCGGGTTCGGAATGAACCCTCCATCAGGGGTTAGTTTGTCGGTGTCTTCTTTACTTTGAGTTCCTCAATCCTGGCACTGAAAATATGAAAAATGGACATCTGAGTCTAATGCTATGTACATTAAAGTTCATCATACCACGCAAAACCATAATTGCAGATTACAAAAAATGAATTAGAATTGGCACTTCCATTCACTCTAAACACATGGTGGGGAATGTATAAGAAGAAGGGTGAACACCCAAAATACAATGCATATGTGAGTCTCATGTGTACAATATGAATCCACATTGAATTCAACCCCATGGCAAAAACTCTAATGTTTCCTCCGTGTGTTTTAAATAACATTATAATTATAAAAATTCATAGGTATAACTCACTAGAAAGAGGCTCTCCAATCTTTCAATTGTGCCCGTGAGCATGATGGAGTCCTCCAGACACTAACAAGCAAAGATATATGAAGAAAGGTATTTAGAAATTCTAAAAGTCGATAACGAGCATTTTCTGTTTGGTGATGCGATAGTATGCGTTAGGAAGCATGACCGCTTACCTAAATGTCTCTGATCTGCTGCTAAGAGAGTTTTCCCGTCAGTTAATGGAACCCAAATGTTCAGGAAACGGAGGGGATGTTCGTGCACTCCCTAGGGTAAAAGGTCGTATGAATACAAAGCGGTTTTAAACACAAGACCTGGCGGTGTGTTTCTCACTGTCTGTAATTATCTTACCCGAGCGTGCCTTGGCTCGTGCATATACGCTGACCTCTCTGGTCCTCCAAGTATACTACAGGGTAAAAAATCAAAAAGCGGAGCTCAGTGTCTGAAACTAATAATTACCGAAACGTATCCTATGTTTAAAAGTGTCTTCGGTATAATTACCTGATCTCTCTCCGTACTAAGGGGCCTATTAGCATGGCGGACGGAAATGTGTCCCGTCCGCCATGGTCGCGGAAAAAACACTCCCGTCCGCACCGCGGATAATCCGCGGTTGTGATTAGGATAATTATGTCAAGAAACTCCGACCGCGGCGGACGGATCACATCAAACACCGTCCGCGGCGGATGGATCATACCGAAGACCGCCGTAAGCGGACGGTACCAAAGAAACACCCTCCGCCGCGGATGAACAAGACCGCGGGAACAGGCACAACCGCCGCTATACCTGCGGAGGGTCCGGCCGCGCGATTAGGATGACACCGCCATTCCAACGGAACTCACCACCTTCCTCTACCGCAGTGGAAACAATGAATAGACAAACGGAGCATGACTGCGGAAGTACCACACAAACACCATCCCTGCCGTCAAACCGATTACAAAATGGCAGACGGAAGTAAATAGAAAACACACTAAACAGGACACCCACCCACCTGAAACACCCACCCACAGCAACTACACGCCCCAATGACAACCCCCAAGCACCGAAAAAAGCACACAAGTCACCACACCCACAGAACACCTGACTGGCAGCAACCATTGGGACACAACCACCACACAGAGTATAAAATTAATCCCTCCCACAACCACAATCCTTTGCATCACAGCATAGCTGCAAGCAAGAGGCAGAAGACCACTAACAGCAGACACACAAAAACACACATACAACCTGCACACAAACACACCTACCACACAAACACCCACAACACCATCCCTACACACCATACACCTGCACATCCCACCCCACCCCACCAACACCTTGCACATCACACACCATGGCACCAAAGAAAAATCCCAAGTTCACAGACAGTGAGTTGAAGGTCATGGTGGGTGAAATCATCCGTGTCGAACCACATCTGTTCGGTACCCTAGTCCCGCAGACCACCTTGGCAACCAAAACCAACATGTGGGACAGGATAGTGACCAGAGTTAATGCGTCAGGGACAGTGCCTTGCACCAAACACGAGATCCAGAGGCGTTGGCACGACCTCAAGGCAAGGGTGAAAGGCATCATGGCCAAGAACCACCTGCGGGCACACCACACTGACGGCGGCACTCCCCCGGAGCCCATACCATTTGCAGAATGGGAGGAGTAGGTGTTGGGTATACTGCACCCTGAGAGCCTGGAAGGAATCGAAGAGGGACTAGAGGCTGGTAAGTACAAACCAATGCCCACAATCTTACTGCCATGGTCTGCCTTGCACAACTGCCAAGACACATCTCCCAGGCTCAAATCCATGCATGTGGACCACATAGTCACCCAAATGTGAAGTACTGGGCACAAATGCACCCACCATGAACAAACACAAATGTTGGCTCCTACGTTCCCAGGCATGCATGTTGTCAAAGCAGCCAGCACAACAACTCCCAACTGGCCCCCATGTCTACAGGGAGGGTGGTGGTGGGTGTGCGAGAGGTGGGTGGGGGGTATGAGAGACCAGCACTACAACTCCCCACAGGCCCTCATGTCCACAGGGAGGGTGGTGGGGGTTGGGGTGTGAGAGACCAGCTCTACAACTCCCAAGAGGCCCTCATGTCTACAGGGAGGGTGGTGGTGGGTATGTGAGAGGTGGGTGGAGGTGTGAGAGACCAGCACTACAACTCTCAAGAGGCCCCTAAGTCTACAGTGAGGGTGGTGGTGGGTGTGTGAGAGGTGGGTAGGGGGTATGAGAGACCAGCACTACAACTCCCAAGAGGCCCCCATGTCCACAGGGAGGGTGGTGGGGGTGGGGGGTGTGAGAGACCAGCACTACAACTCCCCACAGGCCCCCATGTCTACAGGGAGGGTGGTGGTGGTTGGGGGGTGTGAGAGACCAGCACTACAACTCCCCACAGGCCCCCATGTCCACAGGGAGGTTGGTGGGGGTTGGGGGTGTGAGTGACCAGCACTACAACTCCCCACAGGGCCCCATGTCCACAGGGAGGGTGGTGGGGGTTGGGGTGTGTGAGAAACCAGCACTACAACTCCCCACAGGCCCCCATGTCCACAGGGAGGGTGGTGGGGGTTGGGGGGTGTGAGAGACCAGCACTACAACTCCCAAGAGGCCCCCATGTCCACAGGGAGGGTGGTGGTGATTGGGGGGTGTGAGAGACCAGCACTACAACTCCCCACAGGCCCCCATGTCCACAGGGAGGGTGGTGGGGGTTAGGGGGGTGTGAGAGACCAGCACTACAACTCCCAAGAGGCCCCCATGTCTATAGGGAGGGTGGTGGTGGTTGGGGGGTGTGAGAGACCAGCACTACAACTCCCCACATGCCCCCATGTCTACAGGGAGGGTGGTGGTGGTTGGGAGGTGTGAGAGACCAGCACTACAACTCCCCACAGGCCCCCATGTCCACAGGGAGGGTGGTGGGGGTTGGGGGGTGTGAGAGACCAGCACTACAACTCCCAAGAGGCCCCCATGTCCACAGGGAGGGTGGTGGTGATTGGGGGGTGTGAGAGACCAGCACTACAACTCCCCACAGGCCCCCATGTCCACAGGGAGGGTGGTGGGGGTTAGGGGGGTGTGAGAGACCAGCACTACAACTCCCAAGAGGCCCCCATGTCTATAGGGAGGGTGGTGGTGGTTGGGGGGTGTGAGAGACCAGCACTACAACTCCCAAGAGGCCCCCATGTCACCCACAAATCAGCCAATGGATGAGAATGAACTGCCTAAAACTAAACGGTGACAAGAGTGAGGTCATGATATTAGGAGGGGACACAAACATATGGTCCCCCTCATGGTGGCCAAAAGATATGGGAAGATGTCCAGAGTCATCAGAAAAGGTGAAAAACCTAGGAATCACGCTAGATACCAATCTCTCATTCGACGCTCAAGCCAGTAAACTGGCATCATCACTGTGGTACATCCTAAAAATGATCAAAAAAATTCTACCTTACATACCATATGATTCGCGCAAGACAGTGGTGACAGCACTGGCCTTGTCCAGACTGGACTACGGGAACGGCCTATATGCCGGAGCCAGGAAGAAAATCCTACTCAAGCTTCTACGCCTGCAGAACGCAGCAGCCAGGCTGATACTCGGAATTCCAAAGTTTGAGACAGTTAGCCACAAACTAAAAAACTTGCACTGGCTACCAATTGTAAATAGGATACAATTTAAATCACTATGCCTAGCATACAAAGCAATCAATGGAACTGGATCACAATTTCTAAAATCCCATTTACAACAATATGAACCAAATAGACTTCTCAGGTCCAGCCAAATGAAACTCATCAGGGTCCCTAGATTCAGGAGAACTAACTGGGGCGGAAGAAGCTTCCTGGTATACGCAGCAAGAATCTGGAACCAACTACCACTAGACATAAAAACCAGCCCATCCTTGAAATCCTTCAGAAAGGAAGTTAAAACCTGGCTTTTCTCGTCACAGCTCTAATCAACCTCGTCAAGAGGCAGTGGTACATCTCAGTGCCAAGACGCCCTTGGGCATTCGCGCGCTATACAAATAGATAAATCAAATCAAAATCAAACCATGTCCACAGGGAGGGTGGTGGTGATTGGGAGGTGTGAGTGACCAGCACTACAACTCCCCACAGGCCCCCATGTCTACAGGGAGGGTGGTGGTGGTTGGGGGGAGTGAGAGACCAGCACTACAACTCCCCACAGGCCCCCATGTCCACAGGGAGGGTGGTGAGGGTTGAGTTGTGAGAGAGCAGCACTACAACTCCCCACAGGGCCCCATGTCCACAGGGAGGGTGGTAGGGGGTGTGTGAGAGGTGGGTGGGGGGTGTGAGAGACCAGCACTACAACTCCCAAGAGGCCCCCATGTCCACAGGGGGGGTGGTGGGGGTTGGGGGGTGTGAGAGACCAGCACTACAACTCTCCACAGGCCCCATGTCTACAGGGAGGGTGGTGGTGGGTGTGTGAGAGGTGGGTGGGGGGTGTGGGAGACCAGCACTACAACTCCCAAGAGGACCCCATGTCTCATCCCAGAGCAAGATTGAGTCCGACCACCATTTGCTGACCAGTGCGTCTCCTCCTGCAAACTGACAGGTAGATAGACATCTTCACAGGGGGAACATCCAATAGCAGGACAGTACCACACATATGCAAGTATTGCCTTCCCACCTCCACGCCACCATATTGCCCTGTACTGTCAACCACAACAACATGATGACAACAACAACCATGTCCTGATTCCATAGTGATTTGTAATGTTGGTACCAAAAACATGTCATTGATTCTGAAAATCTTGTCCCTCAGGTGATCGCAACTTGACCGGCGAAAGCAGCAACTGCCAGCACCAGTCGCCCCCTCACAGCCCGGACTCTATGGGGACGATCCCATTGACAGCTCGGGTGCAGAGGACGATGTTGGCCCAAGCAGACTCCCAGGGCCATCAGGCTCCCAGGACATCCCTGCCTCCACCACCTTGGCCTGTGTCACTACACCAACACCTGCCATTGTGAGCTGTGCAGCTACCACCACCACCACCACCACCTCCACCACCACTCCTGCCAGTGCCACCCTGCCTGACCCATCGCCCGATGATGGGCCATCAACATCCCAGGCAAGCAGGGAGAGTGGACGGGAGAGGACACAGGTGAGGCCACAGCTCACAACCAGGAGTGCAGTTGTTAGGCGAGGTCGGGAAGGAGACCCACCCCATCCTGGGGCCGAGACCATGGAAGCCAACGCCAGAGTCCATGCCTCCTATGAGCGGTCCCAGGCAAAGGCCAATCGGGCCCACCAAGACTCGCAAGAGAGCAGCCAGCTGTTCCGGTCCATTGACACTCGCATTGGGCAAATTGTGGACCTCATGGGCCAGCAAACTGCTCTGTGGAGGGATGGTTATCCCACGCAACACCACCACCCCCTCACCCAAGTGCCCAGCGGGTCAGGTCACCAACACCACCGCCACCCACACCTAAGGCCACGGATAGGGAGGTGGCCCCTGACCAACCTGCCCCCACAGCTGTCTTCGCTCCGGCTCCAAGACGGAGGGGCCATCCGAGGCTGGATCCAGCTGAGAGCAGTGGAAATGCCCCATCTACCCGCTCCAAGAGGGGCCGCAACTGACTTGAGCCTGCCATTCACCCTGCCAACTATCCTGCTCCACAATGCCAAGCATTGGCACACGTCTGTTGGACTAGGTGGACATCACACAATGTGGTGTCCCCACTGTGTTTTCATCTGCCATGACCTTCAACTCTCACTTCTCACCTACTTGTAAATATGCACCAACATCAATCCACAACCTGTTAATAAACACCACGTAAACACTCAATGCTGTGTGACCTCCATGTTTTAATCACCCGATTGTCTTATAACTTGTCATTATCAGGTGCAGGGATCAATGTTTTGGAGAATCATGCCTCTGTGGGAGTGACCTAGGGATAATGAGAGAACAACAAGCACAGGTCAGGAAAGTGATTCACACCCATCACAACACACTGTACTGCAACATCCCACAAACCACACTCATCACCAATTAAGTGGATCACAGGACACACATAAGGGAGCTTTGCATGTACACCATCTAACACACACTTTTGCAAACAGAACATACCACAACAGGCAGCATAGACACAACACATCCACACTTCACCAGCAAACATACATCATGCATTGTCTAGCTGCACAAGAGGTACTTACTCACATTCAAGGAAAATAGCGATCAATGAGCTGACGCCTCTGGTCCACACCTTCTTCCTCACCACTATCCTCATCAGTGGACATGGGTGGGATGGGAGGCGGAGCAACCTGTTGGTCTTCAGGGTCCATGATCAGTTCAATGTTATTGCGCAAGGCCAGGTTGTGGAGCATGCAGCAGGCAATCACGATTTTGCATACTTTGCCTGGTGAGTATGGCAGGGCCCCTCCGGTTTTATCCACGCAGCGAAACCTAGACTTCAGCAGTCCAAAAGTACGTTCCACCACTCGACGTGTCCTCCCATGGGCATCTTTATAACGCATTTCACCAGGGGTAGTAGGATTCCGTATGGGGCTCAACAGCCACGGCCGGTTTGGGTACGCAGAGTCGCCCATGTGGGGGATGACAGACACAAATATCATTACCAGGATTGTTGGGAACACCATGCCACACAAACAACACAATTGTCCTCACAGCATACTCACCTACAAGCCACGCACGTTCTGGACGCAGATTAGCCATCAGTTGGGGGACAATGCTGCTCCGCAGGATGTGTGAGTCATGTGCGGAGCCTGGAAATCTGGCACACACATGGGAGATGATGTTGTCAGCCAGGCACACCACTTGCACGTTGATCGAATGGTAGTGCTTTTGATTGCGATATACAGGTGCACGTGCCTGGGGTGGAATGAGACCAATATGTGTGCCATCAATGGAACCCACTACGTGTGGTATCTGTGCCAGGGCATAGAAGTCCCCTTTGACTGCTGCCAACTCTGCTGGCCGTGGAAAATGGATGTAATCATCCTTGTAAAGCATCATGGCATTCAAAACATCCCGCAGTACCATGCTGAACATGGATTGTGCCATCCCCGGCATGTCCAACAGGGTACTGGACAGTGCCATTTGCAAAGAAGTGAAGTGCCGCCATCACCTTTGCTGTGGGTGTAATAGCTCCTGGATATGTCCTGCGTGGCTGCAGATAATGTGACAATTGGGCTACAAGCTCCTGCAATCTGCGTCGATCAAGCCGGAATTTGCGGATCACCTCCTCGTCAACCATGTCCTCCAGCACAGTGTATGGTCGATGCACATTTGGAGCCCTCCTGTGTGGGAGTAGATAGTAGCAGATGCCAATTGACCAACAATGCATAGCTGTGCCACACTATCACATCTTGACCAACACAATGCAAATAATACATGTTGCAGACACTGATTATATGTGTGACGTGACCAATATATAAGGCAATACAGATAACTACACACACAATGTTCACCCACAAACAACATCATGTGTGCAAACATGTCCAGTGTAACGTGCACACATGTAGAAAGAACTGCCAACAACACATGACTGAGGGCCCAAATGTGGACAAGCGTCCCCACAGACACACATGCACGTGCACACACAACACGAACATGGAACACACCCTCCTTGTCTTCATGTACCCATGACCCCACCTACAATGCTGGGCATCCTCACATGACATGCATGGGCACACAACAGGCAACACGCATACGCATATACAGAATGCATGTATACCCCCATCACTGTTACTTGCCCACACAAACCACACACTCACAACAGCTTCTGAATGTGGGTAGATGCCCTTGATGTACTGTGTAGATGTGTACAAATGGAAACATGTGTCCGCCAAACCAAGACGTCAACACGTCGCCATGCACATCTGACGCACCTTGGGTGCACATCAATAGCCTTTGTTAACCACTGGCAAGGTCAATAGTATGAACAAACATGCAAAAAATGGACATGAAAGACACACGTGGCCACGGGCCATTACTTCACATTATGATTCTTGCAGCATTATGGACATGTCCTAACACACATGTACAACTATCAACATTACATGTGTGCAGTGTGTGTACATACGCCATGTGTGGACGCCTTCCACCAACACAGAAGTTGATTGTTGATCCTGCAATTGTGCACGACATATGCTGTATGGTAAAGGACCATCACGGTCACACCCCGCAAAACGCATGTGCGTACTACCGCGACGGCACATCATTTGAAAATAATCACTCAGTGGCGTCGCTATGGCGGTGCACGCATTCTGCGGGGGCGGTGCAGGCTAACACATACTTTTGAATATGCAATTCGAAATGGCAGTTGATAACCCGCCTTACAGTCACATTGCAGCACCCACCGTAGACCCCCGGTCCTGGCGGGTGAGCGGCCTGTGCATTGTGGTTACCATGGCATGGATGGCCCTGGCCGGTCACCCACTGCGGTCCTGGCCGCTCACCCACCACCAGTCCTGGCCGCTCACCCACCGCCGGTCCTTGCCGCTCACCCACCACCGGTCCTGGCTGCTCACCCACCACCGGTCCTGGACGCTCACCCACTGCCTGTCCTGGCCGGTCACCCACCGCTGGTCCTGGCCGGTCACCCACCGTTAGTCCTAGCCGGTCAACCGACGCCGGGTGCTGGCGGTGGGTGAGCGGCCAGGACCGGTGGTGGGTAAACGGCAAGGGCCATCCATGCCATGGTGACCACAATGCACAGGTCGATCACCCACCGCCAGTGAGCGGCCAGGACCGGCGGTGGGTGACCGGCCAGCACCCGGCAGTGGGTGAGCGGCCTTGACCGGCGGTGGGTGACCAGCCAGGACCGCCGGTGGGTGACCGGCCAGGGCCATCCATGCCATGGTGACCATAATACACAGGCCGCTCACCCACCGCCAGCACCCGGCGGTGGGTGACCGGCCAGGACTGGTGGTGGGTGACCAGCCAGCACCCGGCGGTGGGTGAGCGGCCAGGACCGGCGGTGGGTAACCGGCCACGACCGGCGGTGGGTGAGCGGCCAGGACCGGCGGTGGGTGACCGGCCAGGGCCATCCATGCCATGGTGACCACAATGCACAGGCCGCTCACCCACCACCAACACCCGGCGGTGGGTGACCGGCCAGGACCGGCGGTGGGTGACTGGCCAGGACCGGCGGTCTGCGGTGGGTGCTGCAATGTGACTGTAAGGGGGTATCAACTGCCATTTCGAATTTCATATTCAAATGTATGTGTTAGCCTGCTCTGCCCCCGCGGAATGCGTACACCGCCATAGCGACGCCAGTGATTGATTATTTTCAAATGACTCACCGCCACGGTAGCGCGCACATGCGGTTGCCGGTGTGTGACCGTGACAGTCCGTGCACATGTAGCCAATGGAAACAGGTAACCCGGGGCGCGTATGCGCATTCAAAAATAGCGGAAGCCGTGCACCGCCACACCAGGGCCAGTCTTTGGCTCTTTTTGAATGTCTTCGGTATAATTACCTGATCTCTCTCCATAGGTAAACACCCATTACAACGCATTTTTTACAACGCACTACCATTACAACGGAACTTTTACAACGCAAATACTATTACAACGCATTTATTTACAACGCATGTTTTTACAACGCAGGTACTTTTACAACGCATACCATTACAACGTAAGTATTGGTAAGTATATAATTATATTTAAAATGTTATATGTTAGTTTTTTTTTAAAGGGGTATTTTTAGGGTTCAGGGTCAGTTTTGGGTTTTTGGGTAAAGGGGTATTTTTAGGGTTCAGGGTCAGTTTTGGGTTTTTGGGTAAAGGGGTATTTTTAGGGTTCAGGGTCAGTTTTGGGTTTTTGGGTAAAAGGGTATTTTTAGGGTTCAGGGTCAGTTTTGGGTTTTTGGGTAAAGGGGTATTTTTAGGGTTCAGGGTCAGTTTTGGGTTTTTGGGTAAAGGGGTATTTTTAGGGTTCAGGGTCAGTTTTCAGTTTTTGGGTAAAGGGGTATTTTTAGGGTTTAGGGTCAGTTTTCAGTTTTTGGGTAAAGGGGTATTTTTAGGGTTCAGGGTCAGTTTTCAGTTTTTGGGTAAAGGGGTATTTTTAGGGTTTAGGGTCAGTTTTCAGTTTTTGGGTAAAGGGGTATTTTTAGGGTTCAGGGTCAGTTTTCAGTTTTTGGGTAAAGGGGTATTTTTAGGGTTCAGGGTCAGTTTTCAGTTTTTGGGTAAAGGGGTATTTTTAGGGTTTAGGGTCAGTTTTCAGTTTTTGGGTAAAGGGGTATTTTTTGGGTTCAGGGTCAGTTTTGGGTTTTTGGGTAAAAGGGTATTTTTAGGGTTCAGGGTCAGTTTTGGGTTTTTGGGTAAAGGGGTATTTTTAGGGTTCAGGGTCAGTTTTGGGAATTTTAGATAAAGGGGTACAAGAAAAAAATAAAATAAAAATAAATATAAATTAAATTAATTAAATAAAATAAAATAAAATTAAATTAAATACAATTACATTAAATAAAAATAATTTTAAATAATATACAATTAAAAAAATTATATATACTTACCAATACTTACGTTGTAATGATATGCGTTGTAAAGGTACCTGCGTTGTAAAAAAATGCGTTGTAAATACATGCGTTGTAATAGTATTTGCGTTGTAAAAGTCCCGTTGTAACGGTATGCGTTGTAAAAGTATGCGTTTTAACGTCATACATCCCTCTCCATACTAAGGGGCCTATTAGGATGGCGGACGGAAATGTGTCCCGTCCGGCAGGGTCGCGGAAAAAACACTCCTGTCCGCACCGCGGATAATCCGTGGTTGCGATTATTTCATTTCATTTTCCTTTATTTCGATCAATTAGATCATAAAAGGTAACATCTAAACAGTAAGAAAGGTTATTACAATTCTATGAACAATGATTGAAAAGGATTTACAATTTCCATCCTGATGGACAAATCAGACAATAGCAGCAATTTACCTAACGTACATCACACGTTAAAAAATGACAAAGATTCTGTATACTAAGTGTCAATTTAAAAATCAGAAAAACATATGAAAAAATGTAAAACTGTGCCAAATCTATGTCAATGCATATAGCGAGTACGAATGTGCCACATCGCAGTTAAAAATGTAGCTACCGCAAACACAGTTGGAGGCAATAGGTCTGTTTTTAGTATTCTGTAGGCAGGCAAGTAGTGCCTGAACCCCAGGTTTTTAAGTAGGGGAACAAGCCAATACTTTCTTGGGTTGTAATAAGCCTTACAGAAAAAGATCACATGCAAGTCTGTTTCCTGCTGGTGCGAGCATGCTGGGCTTAGGTCTGAACTAGGGGAGTGGGACCAGGTAGAACTAAATGCTTTAAGGGGAAGTGTGCCATACCTCCACTGTAAAACATAATTTCCTTGTCAGAGTAGGACTAATATTGTCAAGGACAAGTTCCCGTTGATAGGAGTCTTTGGTTTTGATGAATGAATGTGTGAAAGACCCCATGCGTGAGTTCTGTAATATAGATGTTATCTTGAATTCATAATAATCTTTCGATAAAGATTTGCGGGATACCCTGTTACAAGCATTAGCTGGGTCCAGCCACAGTTCCGGCCTTCCCAGACTCTCACATGTATTTTTTATATTTTTCAGCCAGGGAATGTTCGTTGAATTTGATAGAGATAAAATCTCTTGCAACTCCTTCCTGTAGCTCAAGAGTTCTGGGGTACTCCAGATTCTACGCCAGAAAGTTAAGGGTTTTACCCCCAATTCTTCCTCAATGGTTCTTAAGCCCAGATCTAGTCTGAGCGGCAGGAATGGAGTGCTTGGCGGTAAGGCCACCATCCGCCTGATGAATTTGTTCTCTGTGATTGTCAAATTTCTGGTAGGTATATGCCCCCACAATTCCCCTCCATGTGTGACTGCCCGCCGGGCCTGCATTTTATAAATTTGAAGCACTGGACCGAGGGGTTTATAGGTTGATCTATTTGCCATCCTTGTGATACCACCCGTTAACTGAGCTAATTTAATGTTAGCCTTTGTCCGATGTGTATCCCAAGACAGATTTTGATTGATGGTAACCCCTAGGTATTCAAATGTGTTAACTCTCTCTAGTCTCAATGTGCCTATGGTGGGGTTGGGGCGAATTGAGAGGGGAGGACTGAGAATCATATATTTGGTTTTCATCGCATTGATCTCTAGTCCCCGGTCAACACAGAATGCTTCGAACCCATCCAAAACCCGTTGGATTCCCATCGGAGATTTAGACAGCAGCAGGGTGTCGTCCACAAACATAATGGCGGGCACCCTGCTGCCGTTCAATTTTGGAGCATCAACGTCGGCTATCCTTGTCAGGTGGTCAACTACCCCGTTGACAAAGAGGCAGAACAGGGTGGGTGCAAGCACACAACCCTGCCTCACCCGCCTGTCAATGGGGAATCTTCCTGAGAGCATCCCGTTTCTACCACACCTGACCTGTGCAAAGTTATCTAGGTGCAGTCTTGTCAGGATGTTCAGGGTATCCGAGGGGATGCCCATCTCCGCCAGCACTGTCCAGAGTCTGGATCTTGGGACCAAATCGGAGGGAGCGCGCAAGTCTACAAAGACCGTGTAAAGGCTGTCACCTTCGATTATAGCGGGTTTGCAAAACAAGAGATTGAGTCGGAATATCTGGTCTGTAGTTGAGATCTTCCTTCGAAAACCAGCCTGATAGGGGAGAGAATAGAAAAGTCCTCCATCCAATTTTGGAGGCGATCGAGTACCAGCCTACCAAAAAGTTTTTGGGAGACATCAATGAGGCTGATTGGCCTGTAGTTGGCTGGAAGCAGAGGGGACCCCTTCTTGAAGATGGGAACAATCTCCGCTCCCAGCCAAGTACAGGGCATCTCCATGCCCCTCAAGACGGCATTAAAGATTGTCAACAGGTAGGGAGCCCAGATGTCCGGCTCTTGTTTGAAAATATCGCCCGGGAGCCCGTCCAGGCCCGGCACCTTGCCAGAGGCCAGACCTAGAATGGCCACCCGTACCTCGGACTCTGTAAATAGCTGCACCTCCCGCTGCCTTTCAGTGGTTCGGAGTACCTCATTTGGGGCCCTGTCACCATCTGCATACAAGGCCTGGAAATGGTCTTGCCAGACCTTGACTGAAATATTGGGCTCAATCGCAGGAGAGAGGTCCTCGTGGTTGCGATTAGGATAATTATGTCAAGAAACTCCGACCGCGGCGGACGGATCACATCAAACACCGTCCGCGGTGGACGGATCATACCAAAGACCGCCGTAAGCGGACGGTACCAAAGAAACACCCTCCGCCGCGGACGAACATGACTGCGGGAACAGGCACAACCGCCGCTATACCTGCGGAGGGTCCGGCCGCGCGATTAGGATAACAGCGCCATTCCAACGGAACTCACCACCTTCCTCTACCGCAGCGGAAACAATGCATCGACAAACGGAGCATGACTGCGGAAGGACCACACAAACACCATCCCTGCCGTCAAAACGACTACAAAATGGCAGACGGAAGTAAATAGAAAACACACTAAACAGGACACCCACCCACCTGAAACACCCACCCCCAGCAACTACACGCCCCCATGACACCCCCCCCAGCACCGAAAAATGCACACAAGTCACCACACCCACGGAACACCTGACTGGCAACAACCATTGGGACACAACCACCACACAGAGTATAAAATTAATCCCTCCCACAACCACAATCCTTTGCATCACAGCATTGCTGCAAGCAAGAGGCAGAAGACCACTAACAGCAGACACACAAAAACAAACATACAACCTGCACACAAACACACCCACCACACAAACACCCACAACACCATCCCTACACACCATACACCTGCACATCCCACCCCACCCCACCAACACCTTGCACATCACACACCATGGCACAAAAAGAGAAATCCGAAGTTCACAGACAGTGAGTTGAAGGTCATGGTGGATGAAATCATCCGTGTCGAACCACATCTGTTCGGTACCCTAGTCCAGCAGACCACCTTGGCAACCAAAACCAACATGTGGGATAGGATAGTGACCAGAGTTAATGCGTCAGGGACCGTGCCACGCACCAAACACGAGATCCAGAGGCGCTAGCATGACCTCAAGGCAAGGGTGAAAGGCATCAGGGCCAAGAACCACCTGCGAGCACACCACACTGGCGGCGGCACTCCCCCGGAGCCCATACCATTTGCAGAATGGGAGGAGAAGGTGTTGGGTATACTGCACCCTGAGAGTCTGGAAGGAATCGAAGAGGGACTAGAGGCTAGTAAGTACAAACCAATTCCCACAATCTCACTGCCATGGTCTGCCTTGCACAACTGCCAAGACACATCTCCCAGGCTCAAATCCATGCATGTGGGCCACATAGTCACCCAAATGTGAAGTACTGGGCCCAAATGCACCCACCATGAACAAACACAAATGTTGGCTCCTACGTTCCCAGGCATGCATGTTGTCAAAGCAGCCAGCACCACAACTCCCAACAGGCCCCCATGTCTACAGGGAGGGTGGTGGTGGGTGTGTGAGAGGTGGGTGGGGGGTGTGAGAGACCAGCACTACAACTCCCCACAGGCCCCCATGTCCACAGGGAAGGTGGTGGGGGTTGGGGGCTGGAGAGACCAGCACTACAACTCCCAAGTGGCCCCCATGTCTACAGGGAGGGTGGTGGTGGGTGTGTGAGAGGTGGGTGTGGGGTGTGAGAGACCAGCACTACAACTCCCAAGAGGCCCCTAGGTCCACAGGGAGGGTGGTGGGGGTTGGGGGTGTGAGAGACCAGCACTACAACTCCCCACATGCCCCCATGTCTACAGGGAGGGTGGTGGTGGTTGGGGGTGTGAGAGACCAGCACTACAACTCCCCACAGGCCCCCATGTCCACAGGGAGGGTGGTGGGGGTTGGGGGGTGTGAGACACTCCAACTCCCAAGATGCCCCCATGTCCACAGGAAGGGTGGTGGGAGTTGGGGGGTGTGAGAGACCAGCACCACAACTCCCCACAGGCCCGCAGGTCCACAGGGAGGGTGGTGGTGGTTGGGGGTGTGAGAGACCAGCACTACAACTCCCCACAGGCCCCCATGTCCACAGGGAGGGTGGTGGGGGATGGGGGGTGAGAGACCAGCACTCCAACTCCCAAGAGGCCCCCATGTCCACAGGGAGGGTGGTGGGGGTTGGGGGGTGTGAGAGACCAGCACTACAACTCCCCACAGGCCCCCATGTCTACTTGGAGGGTGGTGGTGGTTGGAGGGTGTGAGAGACCAGCACTACAACTCCCCACAGGCCCCCATGTCCACAGAGAGGGTGGTGGGGGTTGGGGGTGTGAGAGACCAGCACTACAACTCCCCACAGGGCCCCATGTCCACAGGGAGGGTGGTGAGGGTTGGGGGGTGTGAAAGACCAGCACTACAACTCCCCACAGGGCCCCATGTCCACAGGGAGGGTGGTGGGGGGGTGTGTGAGAGGTGGGTGGGGGGGTGAGAGACCAGCACTACAACTCCCAAGAGGCCCCCATGTCCACACGGAGGGGGGTGGGGGTTGGGGGGTGTGAGAGACCAGCACTACAACTCCTCAGAGGCCCCCATGTTTACAGGGAGGGTGGTGGTGGGTATGTGAGAGGTGGGTGGGGTGTGTGAGAGACCAGTACTACAACTCCCAAGAGGACCCCATGTCTCATCCCAGAGCAAGATTGAGTCCGCCCACCATTTGCTGACCAGTGCATCTCCTCCTGCAAACTGACAGGTAGATAGACATCTTCACAGGGGGAACATCCAATAGCAGGACAGGACCACACATATCCAAGTATTGCCTTCCCACCTCCACGCCACCATATTGCCCTGTACTGTCAACCACAACAACATGCTGACAACAACAACCATGTCCTGATTCCATAGTGATTTGTAATGTTGGTACCAAAAACATGTCATGTCCACAGCATTGATTCTGAAAATCTTGTCCCTCAGGTGATCGCAACTTGACCGGCGAAAGCAGCAACCGCCAGCACCAGTCGCCCCCCTCACAGCCCGGACTCTCTGGGGACGATCCCATTGACAGCTGGGGTGCTGAGGACGATGCTGGCCCAAGCAGACTCCCAGGGCCATCAGGCTACCAGGACATCCCTGCCTCCACCACCTTGGCCTGTGTCACTACAACAACACCTGCCATTGTGAGCTGTGCAGCTACCACCACCACCACCACCTCCACCACCACTCCTGCCAGTGCCACCCTGCCTGACCCATCGCCCGATGATGGGCCATCGACATCCCAGGCAAGCAGGGAGAGTGGACGGGAGAGGACACAGGTGAGGCCACAGCTCACAACCAGGAGTGCAGTTGTTAGGCGAGGTCGGGAAGGAGACCCACCCCATCCTGGGGCCGAGACCCTGGAAGCCAACGCCAGAGTCCATGCCTCCTATGAGCGGTCCCAGGCACAGGCCAAAGGGCCCACCAAGACTCGCAAGAGAGCAGCCAGCTGTTGCGGTCCATTGACACTCGCATTGGGCAAATTGTGGACCTCATGGGCCAGCAAACTGCTCTGGATTGGTTATCCCGCGCAACACCACCACTCCCTCACCCAGGTGCCCAGCGGGACAGGTCACCAACACCACCGCCACCCACACCTAAGGCCACGGACAGGGAGGTGGCCCCTGACCAACCTGCCGCCACAGCTGTCTCCGCTCTGGCTCCATGACGGAGGGGCCGTCCGAGGCTGGATCCAGCTGAGAGCAGTGGAAATGCCCCATCTACCCGCTCCAAGAGGGGCCGTAACTGACTTCACCCTTCCTTGAGCCTGCCATTCACCCTGCCAACTATCCTGCCCCACAATGGCAAGCATTGGCACACATCTGTTGGACTAGGTGGACATCACACAATGTGGTGTCCCCACGGTGTTTTCATCTGCCATGACCTTCAAATCTCCCTTCTCACCTACTTGTAAATATGCACCAACATCAATCCACAACCTGTTAATAAACACCACGTAAACACTCAATGCTGTGTGACCTCCATGTTTTAATCACCTGATTGTCTTATAAATTGTCATTACCAGGTGCAGGGATCAATGTTTTGGAGAATCATGCCTCTGTGGGAGTGACCTAGGGATAATGAGAGAACAACAAGCACAGGTCAGGAAAGTGATTCACACCCATCACAACACACTGTACTGCAACATCCCACAAACCACACACATCACCAATTAAGTGGATCGCAGGACACCCGTCAGGGAGCTTTGCATGTGCACCATCTAACACACACTTTTGCAAACAGAACATACCACAACAGGCAGCATAGACACAACACATCCACACTTCACCAGCAAACATACATCATGCATTGTCTAGCTGCACAAGAGGTACTTACTCACATTCAAGGAAAATAGCGATCAATGAGCTGACGCCTCTGGTCCACACCTTCTTCCTCACCACTATCCTCATCAGTGGACATGGGTGGGATAGGAGGCGGAGCAAGCTGTTGGTCTTCAGGGTCCATGACCAGTTCAATGTTATTGCGCAAGGCCAGGTTGTGGTGCATGCAGCAGGCAATCACGATTTTGCATACTTTGCCTGGTGAGTATGGCAGGGCCCCTCCGGTTTTATCCAGGCAGCGAAACCTAGACTTCAGCAGTCCAAAAGTACGTTCCACCACTCGACATGTCCTCCCATGGGCATCATTATAACGCATTTCACCAGGGGTAGTAGGATTCCGTATGGGGCTCAGCAGCCACGGCCGGTTTGGGTACACAGAGTCGCCTATGTGGGGGGATGACAGACACAAATATCATTACCAGGATTGTTGGGAACACCATGCCACACAAACAACACAATTGTCCTCACAGCATTCTCACCTACAAGCCACGCACGATCTGGACGCAGATTAGCCATCAGTTGGGGGACAATGCTGCTGCGCAGGATGTGTGAGTCATGTGCGGAGCCTGGAAATCTGGCACACACATGGGAGATGATGTTGTCAGCCAGGCACACCACTTGCACGTTGATCGAATGGTAGTGCTTCGATTGCGATATACAGGTTCACGTGCCTGGGGTGGAATGAGACCAATATGTGTGCCATCAATGGAACCCACTACGTGTGGTATCTGTGCCAGGGCATAGAAGTCCCCTTTGACTGCTGCCAACTCTGCTTGCCGTGGAAAATGGATGTAATCATCCTTGTAAAGCATCATGGCATTCAAAACATCCCGCAGTACCATGCTGAACATGGATTGTGCCATCCCCGGCATGTCCAACAGGGTACTGGAAAGTGCCAGTTGCAAAGAAGTGAAGTGCCGCCATCACCTTTGCTGTGGTTGTAATAGCTCCTGGATATGCCCAGCGTGGCTGCAGATGAGGTGACAATTGGGCTACAAGCTCCTGTAATCTACGTTGATCAAGCCGGAATTTGCGGATCACCTCCTCGTCAACCATGTCCTCCAGCACAGTGTATGGTCGATGCACATTTGGAGCCCTCCTGTGTGGGAGAAGATGGTAGCAGATGTCAATTGACCAACAACGCATAGCTGTGCCACACTATCACATTTTGACAAAAACAACGCAAATAATACATGTTGCAGACACTGATTATATGTGTGACGTGACCAATATATAAGGCAATACAGATAACTAGACGCACAATGTTCACCCACAAACAACATCATGTGTGCAAACATGTCCAATGTAACGTGCATAAACAATGGGTTGGTAGTGCGGCACACACTTTTTTAACTGAGTTTAAACGGGGTAAATGTAATGGGGGGAATCCTTGGTATCTTCGGGTGCCTAGGAATGGGTCCTTCCTGGCCAAGCAGGACACAAAAGTTTGAACAGAAATTAGGGGGGTGTGTAGGAGCCACCTACACAATTTCCAATGGCACTCCAGATGGAGGAAACATCTCCTTCAAAGTTCTAGATAGTGTAATCCAAATGGTATGTAAAGACACACTTCATAAAATGTTCATGAGGATATTTTTATTTTGAAGAGTCACATATTATAGTCATAGCGATCTCAATTCAATGAATGTATAAATTCATCGTGTCACAGGTTATCCAATTGCATTGAAGGTATCCCTATGCATTTCGGGACGAGGTCCCTTCATCAGGGGACATTGAGCAATCTGTGAATAAAAGTTCACGGAATCAGGAATGGAAGAAACCAACACGAGGGTGATGCAAAGTACAGTGAGACTAAACTAGATCGACGGAGTGCCGAGTTTCTGATGAAATTACGTAGAAATTTGGTGAAGGTGAAACGACAAAGTAAATAAAAGATAGCGGTCCAAGATGGTGAAAGCATGCGGGAAACATAATATTTCGTGGTAAATCAACACAAAAGCGCAAAACGTACATCAAGTGTAAGGGGAAAATAAAATAAAGTGTTGGACAGACAAATGGGTTACCAGGGTACCAAATGTGGTGGAAACAATATGCGGTGAGGGGTGGTGAGAAATCTTGAAAAACAGACGGGCTGTGTACCACGCAGAGTACATGAGGTGTTGTCTTGGTGTTCATTAAAGTGCAGGTTGTGGTTTCTTACCGGCGTAATCCAAAGCGGCGTGGTTCATGCAGTAATGGCTTGTGAATGTTCCGTGTACAAGACGCGGAAGTACATGGTGCAAGTGGGCGGTGTGACGTGAAAAATAGACACAAACGAAAGACAAGCTAGAATGGGACGGTATGGCATGGGAGGTTGGAGACAAACAAGGGACTAACATAGCTAGCAGGAACCCTGGAAAGTGTAATGAGTAAATGTAATTACGAGTTGAAAAACGGAATGCATAATAGGGGAAAGCAAACCTCTGTGGGTAAAAAAAGTAATATGAAAAGATCAGGTAATACACGAGAAAAAAGTGGAAAAGAAGAACAGGCACATCAGGAAAAATCTAATCAGGACAATAAAGTACGGGAAACAAAGTGAGAATGTTAAGAATGAAATTAGGTGTAAAAGAAAAATGTGTGAATGCTTAAAAAAGGGTGAAGATGGAGAAGGGGTAAGGAGACACGTCAAGGGGAACACAGGGTAGACAGTATGTATATGGAAAGGCATCAGCATTACAGAAAACAGCTGTATTCGATCCGGTCATTGAAAACTTTTGGCTGGCAGGTATCGAGTCTTTTCATCCAAATGGTTTCTCTTTGTAGAAGTCTTTTTTTGTTATCCACGCCTGGTCTCAGAGGTACAATCTCCAACACAAGGAACCGTAGTTGGCTAACATTATGGTTGTGTGAGGTAAAGTGAGCAGCGAGGGGTGCTTTCGTGGTCTTGTTCCTTATTGTGCTCTTATGTTCTGTTAGTCAAGTTTTTATTTTTCTCTCAGTTTTTCCTACATAAGGGAGTCCACATGGACATTTAAGTAAATAGACAACATTTTTGGAGTAACAGGTGGCATTAGTCATAAGTTCAATAGGTTTGCCTGAAGATGGATGGTTTATGATGTTGCCTTTGATGATATTATGGCAGTGACTGCAGTTTTGACAAGGTCTGGTGCCCGTGAAGTGGGTAGAAGTTTCAGTCGGTCGAGACTCCAAGATGTTCTTGATGTTTTTAGACCTTTGATATGCGAACAATGGTTGATGGTTAAAAATGCCTTGAAAGTCGGGTTCATATTGAATCATATCCCAATTTTTCAGGATGATATTTTTGATAGCCATACTCCTGGTGGAGTATTTTGACACAAAGACCGATCTTTGATGGCTAGTTTGTTTGGTGCATGGAGTCAAAAGATCCTCACGATTCTTAGACAAGATGCGTGTTTTTGCTGTTTGTAGGGTGGATTCAGGATATCTCCGATCTCTGTACTTCTGAAGGATGTTTTGTTCCGAAACATCATATGAATTGGGATCAGAGCAGATTCTCTTGGCCCTCAGTAACTGAGAGTAAGGCAGGTGTCTCTTTAAGGAAGTGGGATGGCAACTGGTGTAAAGTAAAGCATTGTTTCTGTCTGTTGCTTTAACAAAGAGTTCAGTCACGGGTTTGTTGTCATGCAGGGAAATTTGAACATCCAGAAAAGGTAAACAAGTGGAACTTACAGTGTGAGTGAATCGTATGTGGTCATCTAGATTGTTGATGTAAGAAAGAAAATTCACAATTTCATCTGGTTGCCCACTCCAAATTAAAAAAATGTCATCAATGTATCGCCACATGGTACAGATATTTTCAATCCCTTTGTTGTTGTTCAAAATGTATTTGAGTTCCATGTGATGCATAAACAGGTTAGCGTAGCTGGGCGCTGCGCAGTTCCCCATTGAGGTACCAACAAGCTGTAGGTTGTTCCAAGAGAAATAGCTGTGATAAAGAGTGAATTGCATCAACTCTAGTAGTAGGACTTTCAGGTCATCGTCGATGGGATGGGTTAACAGGAAGAATTCCATGGCTTCAAGACCTCTGTTGTGGGGTATAGATGTATACAGGGCGCATACATCAATAGTAACCAGAGTGTATTCGATGTTGGGGTCTAATTTCACTTGTCGTAGTCGATTCAAAAAGTCAGTGGTGTCACGAACATATGTGGACACGCTTTTGACAATGGGTTGAAGATATAGGTCAATGAATTTACCAGTTGGCTCATGTATGGAGTTCTTGGTAGATATGATAGGACGAAAAGGAGGCTGGTGTAGATCTTTATGGATTTTGGGTAACATGTGTATGTTGGGACATGTTGGGTGAGGTTGAGTCAAGTATTTGCGATCTTTGTCAGTGATGGTTCCCATCATAACAGCTCTGTCCAAGATGAGTTTCAGTATGGTGGCAAAGGTATCTGTTGGATCTTGGGTTAATTTCATGTACAGGTCAGTGTCACATACATGTTCAGTCACACTTTTCTGGTAATAACCACGGTCTAGGATGACTAGTGCTCCCCCCTTGTCGGCTTTACAACAAACGATGTTCTGATTGCGAGCGATTTGATTCAGTGCTCTAGCTTCCCTGCGGTTAAAATTGTTGCGTTTGGAGGCTGGTTTGCTGAACTGATCCTTGATGGCATTCAGGGTGATGGTCTCAAATGAGTCAAAAATCTTATGGCTGACAGGAGCCAAAAAATTGCTTTTGGATTTCAAATCTTTGCATGTGTGTACCACAGGAGGACCGGTGGGAGGATTGACATTGGTGAAAAAGTGACGAGTCTCAAGGTTCGCATGAATTTGTATAGGCTCACCTCAGTTTCCAATTCGGTAGAATTATAGGTGGGAACCAATGAAGTGCCTCGTTCAAGAATGGTCATTTGAGAGTTGGTTAAGGCCACTTTAGAGATGTTGATTACTAAAGTCTTTTGCTCCTGGTTGCCTGGGCTATGGATGTTACTGGATCTTTTGTGGCTTCTGCTCCTCCGGGTTCGACGGCGATAACGGGGCCTTTCTCTAAAAAAGAGACACCAGATGTTGAAGCGGTGGTCACAGAGACATTTTCAGTGGTTCTGGATGATGAAATATTCCTAGGGAATCTCGTGTGAGATATGCCCCCTCTTTGAGATGTTGAACCATCGGTTGAACTGCCTTCATCGGATGATGGATTGTTATAGGGTCTTTGCTGTCTACGTTGAGCATAGACCTCCGCCCAACTGTAGACCTCCCCTAATTTGTAATCCGTGGTATCCCATTTGTACTTCCTGATCTTTAACGTGCACACATGTAGAAAGAACTGCCAACAACACATGACTGAGGGCCCAAATGTGGACAAGCGTCCCCACAGACACACATGCACGTGCACACACAACACGAAGATGGAACACACCCTCCTTGTCTTCATGTACCCATGACCCCACCTACAATGCTGGGCATCATCACATGACATGCATGGGCACACAACAGGCAACACACATACGCATATTCAGAATGCATGTATACCCCATCATTGTTACTTGCACACACAAACCACACACTCACAACAGCTTCTGAATGTGGGTAGACACCCTTGATGTACTGTGTAGATGTGTACAAATGGAAACGTGTGTCCGCCAAACCAAGACGTCAACACGTCGCCATGCACATCTGACGCACCTTGGGTGCACATCAATAGCCTTTGTTAACCACTGGCAAGGTCAATAGTATGAACACACATGCAAAAAATGGACATGAAAGACACACGTGGCCAAGGGCCATCCATGCCATGGTGACCACAATGCACAGGCCGCACACCCACCGCCAGCACCCGGCGGTGGGTGACCGGCCAGGACCGGTGGTGGGTGACCGGCCAGCACCCGGCGGTGGGTGAGCGGCCAGGACCGGCCATGCGTGTCCGGCCAGGACCAGCGGTGGGTGAGCGGCCAGGACCGGCGGTGGGTGACCAGCCAGGGCCATCCATGCCATGGTGACCACAATGCACAGGCCGCTCACCAACCACCAGCACCCGGTGGTGGGTGAGCGGCCAGGACCGGTGGTGGGTGACCGTCCAGCACCCGGCGGTGGGTGAGCGGCCAGCACCCGGCAGTGGGTGAGCGGCCAGGACCGGCGGTGAGTGACCGGCCAGGACCGGCGGTGGGTGACTGGCCAGGACCATCCATGCCATGGTGACCACAATGCACAGGCCGCTCACCCACCGCCAACACCCAGCGGTGGGTGACCGGCCAGGACCGGTGGTGGGTGACCGGCCAGCACCCGGCGGTGGGTGAGCGGCCAGGACCGGCCATGGGTGTCCGGCCAGGACCAGCGGTGGGTGAGCGGCCAGGACCGGCGGTGGGTGACCAGCCAGGGCCATCCATGCCATGGTGACCACAATGCACAGGCCGCTCACCAACCACCAGCACCCAGTGGTGGGTGAGCGGCCAGGACCGGTGGTGGGTGACTGTCCAGCACCCGGCGGTGGGTGAGCGGCCAGCACCCGGCGGTGGGTGAGCGGCCAGGACCGGCTGTGGGTGACCGGCCAGGACCGGCGGTGGGTGACTGGCCAGGACCATCCATGCCATGGTGACCACAATGCACAGGCCGCTCACCCACCGCCAACACCCAGCGGTGGGTGACCGGCCAGGACGGGCGGTGGGTGACCGGCCAGGACCGGTGGTGGGTGACCGGCCAGGACCGGCGGTCTGCGGTGGGTGCTGCAATGTGACTGTAAGGGGGGGTATCAACTGCCATTTCGAATTTCATATTCAAATGTATGTGTTAGCCTGCTCCGCCCCCGCGGAATGCGTACACCGCCACAGCGACGCCAGTGATTGATTATTTTCAAATGATGCACCGTCGCGGTAGCGCGCACATGCGTTTGCCGGTGTGTGACCGTGACGGTCCGTGCACATGTAGCCAATGGAAACAGGTAACCCGGGGCGCGTATGCGCATTCAAAAATAGCGGAAGCCGTGCACCGCCACACCAGGGCCAGTCATTGGCTCTTTTTGAATGAGGCATCCAGGGAAAACCAATTGCTGCAGACGTGTGCCACTGATATGAGCTCAGGGCACTATATATGTGTGAATTTCTGCAGCACACATTCACTGCTTTCAGCCTCTGCTGCCTGCGACCATCACCTTGACCTGCTGCTGCTGAACTATCCAACAACTGCTGCCTGCGACCATCACCTCGACCTGCTGCTGTTGAGCTATCCAACAACTGCTGCCGAGACCATCACCTCGACCTGCTGCTGCTGAGCTATCCAACAACTGCTGCCTGCGACCATCACCTCGACCTGCTGCTGCTGAGCTATCCAACAACTGCTGCTTGTGACCATCACCTCGACCTGCTGCTTCTGAGCTATCCAACAACTGCTGCCTGCGACCATCACCTCGACCTGCTGCCGCTGAGCTATCCAACAACTGCTGCTGTAGTGCCACAGTCCTGGACCTTGCCATGCAGAGAGTGAGAGATATCCGGTCTCGTCCCTTCACCGCAGCGGAGCTGGATGTCCTTGTGGACGGTGTTCTCCGCCACTTTGAATGGCTCTGCAGTGCCCCCGGACAGGTGGAAAGTGCAGTGGGGAACATGTTGGTGGGCATGAGGTGGTCACTGACTCCTGGCTTCTGCAAGCTTGGCGGTGTGCTGTGGGACCTTCACATGTGTTGTACTGAGCATGGCTGCATAAAGATACGTGTTTCTACGATGTTTGTCAATGTCAAACTGTCCACTGACGTTCCACTCTTGTCTCCCATCATGGTAGGTCAAGCTGCACCTTCGCATGGTCGTGTGGAGGACCATAGCACGTGATGTACAGGCAGTGGGGGTGTGCAATAGACGACACACACACTGCCACAAGCGCTGGGACGACATATCCAGGCTCAGCAAGAATGTTGCGGAGATGACACTGGGGATGATTCCAAGATCAACCCGGCTTTCCCGACGCACCATCACCCCTCTAATGCACCGTATCATTGCTGTGACGCATCCTGACCTGTCCGCCCGGCTGAGAGGGGATCAACAGCAAACTAGCGGTAAGCAGACTGTATGTGTCTGTGACTTGTGAGTGCATGCATGTATTGGTGCTCAGACACAGTAGTGACATCCATGGTGCGTTTGTTTTGCTGCAATTGCAAGTTGGAGCCATTAGCGGAGTGGGCATTAGCATCCATGTCCGCCAGGTGGACATACCAGTTGCTTTGTAGTTGAGGATTCCAGGACATGCCGTTTAGGTCTGTGGTCCCATGGCATAACATGTGTGTTGGTCTGCATGCACTTACCCAGTTTGTATGATGTACAGGTTTCACAGGAACCCCCGGTTCTTTGATATGAGGATGTCTGGTAGGGGTGGGTCGTGTGCAGGGTGGGTGCTACATGTCAATCGACTGTAAGGAAAGTTGTGAATTTGTAATCTTCAGTCCGTGAGTGTGGCACTTAGGTAAACATCTTTTCCCTCTCTTTCAGCTTTGGCCAAGGGCACTGACCCACAGACAAGGGAGATGAGTGGTGGCAATGCATCCGGGTCCGAGATCACACACACGCAGACTGACACTGAAGAGGGCAGCCCCGGAGAGGGGGACAGAACCGTCCCTGAGGACTCACCTATGGAAACACCATCGTCCTCATCTTCAGACAGTGTTGGTGAGTCAGCACTGTAGTCACAGACAGGGAGTGGGCAATCAACACCTTCAGTCAGGACACAGCACACAGGGCCCACACTGCCACCAACTGCAACAAGTACTGCTCGTGCTCGCCAGAGTAGGGGAGCAGAGTTGCCTTCGGTGCAGGCACCGCTGCCCCAGCCCCTGTGACACAAAGTGCACTTTGTGCTGAGGCTGTTGATCTTCTGCGTCAGATGTGTGTAGGGCAGACCAACATGATCAATGCATTCCGAGACCACGATAGGAAGTTGGGGCAGGTGGTAGCATTCATGGAGGGGATGCATGCCGATGTTGCTGGTCTCCGCAGAACAGTTCAGTCATTAGCAAACACTGTGTCTTCAGCCATTCTACAGCAAAAACAACAATGATGGACAGAATGTGGATCAATGTCACACATTCACCCCAGTCAAAAGATCTGGGCCCAAATCCATCGTTTTTCCACTCCACACCACCCTGGGTTAGACAATGGCGATATGCAAATCAGCGCTGACCCTGTGCCCCATGGGAACAGTCCAGTCCGAACTACAAAAGCCATGTCCTTCCCAGAACGGAAACAAGCATCCGAGGACCGGCCCGGTTTCGAGGTAACACCTCTCATCAGCCCGGCTAGCTTGCTTCCAGTGGTGTGGAGTGCCATTCTACAGTCGCATGGACAGGGTGCTAATTCAGTTCCCCCATCCACATGACTTGATGTCTCAGGGGAGAGTGAAATTTCAGACCAGGCCTCATTTGCGGGGTATTGCACTAGAAGCAGCCACAGGCAGCAAGGCAGGGCACGGAGGGCACAGACACCATCCCCTAGGACAGGGATATCTTTCACCGAAGACGACGTGAGCTACACTGGAGTTGACACACAGGATCCTCAAGGGGTGTTGGGGGAAAGGGAGTCACATGTAACACAGGCATCCCCCTCAAAAGGGACTCACAAGGCAAGGGCACCTCCGAAGTCCAGGGACACTCCCAAGGACAAGGACACTACAACGGAGAGGCCACCTCCCAAGAGCAGGGACACTCCCAAGGACAAGGACACTACAAAGGAGAGGCCACCTCCAAAGAGCAGGGACACTCCCAAGGACAAGGACACTACCAAGGAAAGGGCACCTCCCAAGAGCAGGGACACTCCCAAGGACAAGGACGCTTTAAAGGAAAGGGCACCTCCCAAGAGCGGGGACACTCCCAAGGACAAGGACGCTTCAAAGGAAAGAGCAACTCCCAAGAGCAGGTATACTCCCAAGGACAAGGACACTTCAAAGGACAGGTACACTACAACGGACAAGTCTGCTCCCAGGGACAGGGCACCGGGCAGGGATCAGGGACATTGCAGACACAGGACACCTCCTACGGCCAAGGCACATCCCAGGGCCAAGGGTTCTCCCATGGACACGAGCTCCATCAAGGACAGGCATACATCACCCCTGGCTGCCCTGAGGCTGATGTTGTTGAAGGAACGAAAAACACATGTGTCAGCGGTGGAGCCCCCACCTACCTCTACTCCCATCCACACCCCGCAGAAGCAGAGGAAGGAGTACACTGTTGTTGCATCCCCCATTACACATGATGCAGAGGGCAGAAGGCAGGCCCATAGCAAACGTCAAGCAGGATCCAGCACGTCCCCAGACAGCAGACCACCACAAGCACATGATTCACCTTTGATGTCTGATGAGGCCACAACACTTACCAGTCCAGTAATGTCCAGGGTGCCCATACATTTCACAAAGAAACGGAGACACACACCAGTGAGACCTGACCACCCCAATGTCGCTCCAGTACAGCTGTCCCCAGCTTCCAGAGCCACCCTGCCTCCTGGCCCATACAGCCCTGTGGCTCATCATTTCAGTGGTCCTAGTGGGTCAGCTGCAGTTCACTCTCATGTGTCAGATAGTGGCACTGTGTCTGTTGTTCGCTGTCATGCATCATGTAGTAGTACTGTGTCAGTTGTGCCCTCTCCTGTTTCAGGTACTGGCACTTTGTGTGTCCGCCACTCTCATGTGTCAGATGCTGGCATGGTATTTGTAGGTCACTGTACAGTGACATGTCTTGGCAGTGTGTCTGGGTCTATGGCTCATGTGTCAGTCACTACATCTGTGGCTGTGTCTCACACTCCTGTTTCTGGTGCTGGCAGTGTGTCGGGGTCTATGGCTCATGTGTTAGTCACTAGAGCTGTGGCTGTGTCTCACACTTCTGTTTCTGGTGCTGGCAGTGTGTCTGGGGCTATGGCTCCTGTGTCAGTCACTAGAGCTGTGGCTGTGTCTCACACTCCTGTTTCTGGTGCTGGCAGTGTGTCGGGGTCTATGGCTCATGTGTCAGTCACTAGAGCTGTGGCTGTGTCTCACACTCCTGCTTCTGGTGCTGGCAGTGTGTCCGAGGTGACTAGTTCAAACAGATGTACCTGCTCTGTGCCATGGACTATTGATGCACTTAGCCCCTCTCATGTGCTGCCTCAGATTTACGTGCTCTGTTATGGACACTGCCCTGTTGCTGTTCTGATACTGCATTGTGCCCTCTCATGTGCTGCCTCTGATGTACCTGCTCTGTTATGGACACTGCCCTGTTGCTGTTCTGATACTGCATTGTGCCCTCTCATGTGCTGCCTCTGATGTACTTGCTCTGTGCCATGGACTGTTGCTGCACTTAGCCCCTCTCATGTGCTGCCTCTGATGTACCTGCTCTGTGCCATGGACTGTTGATGCACTTAGCCCCTCTCATGTGCTGCCTCTGATGTACCTGCTCTGTTCTGTACCGTGGACTGTTGCTGCACTTAGCCCCTCTCATGTGCTGCCTCTGATGTACCTGTTCTCTGTCATGGACTGTTGGTGCACTTAGCCCCTCTCATGTGCTGCCTCTGATGTACCTGTTCTCTGCCATGGACTGTTGCTGCACTTAGCCCCTCTCATGTGCTGCCTCTGATGTACCTGTTCTCTGCCATGGACTGTTGCTGCACTTAGCCCTCTCATGTGCTGCCTCTGATGTACCTGTTCTCTGCCATGGACTGTTGCTGCACTTAGCCCCTCTCACGTGCTGCCTCTGATGTACCTGTTCTCTGCCATGGACTGTTGCTGCACTTAGCCCCTCTCATGTGCTGCCTCAGATGTACGTGCTCTGTTATAGACACTGCCCTGTTGCTGTTCTGATACTGCATTGTGCCCTCTCATGTGCTACCACTGATGTACCTGTGCTTTGCCATGGACTGTTGATGCTCTGTGCCCCTTTCATGTGCTGCCTCTGATGTACCTGCTCTGTGCCATGGACTGTTGATGCACTTAGCCCCTCTCATGTGCTGCCTCTGGTGTACCTGCTCAGTGCCATGGACTGTTGATGCACTTATCCCATCTCACGTGCTGCCTCTGATGTACCTGTTCAGTGCCATGGACAGTTGATGCACTTAGCCCCTTTCATGTGCTGCCTCTGATGTACCTGCTCAGTGCCATGGACTGTTGATGCACTTAGCCCCTCTCATGTGCTGCCTCTAATGTACCTGCTCAGTGCCTTGCCATGGACTGTTGATGCACTTAGCCCCTCTCATGTACTGCCTCTGATGTCCCTGCTCAGTGCCATGGACTGTTGATGCACCTAGCCCCTCTCATGTGCTGCCTCTGATGTACCTGTGCCTTGCCATGGACTGTTGATGCACTTAGCCCCTCTCATGTGCTGCCTCAGATGTACCTGCTCTGTTATGGACACTGCCCTGTTGCTGTTCTGATACTGCATTGTGCCCTCTCATGTGCTGCCTCTGATGTACCTGCTCTGTTGTACCCAGTGCCCATGCTCTTGGATACTCTAAGATTATACCCCTATTATGTTTAATAAAGCAAGTAAATCATGTGAAGTGGTTTGTCGTTGTCATTCCTGGTTGTGTACTTGAATTGTGGATATATTGGTGCGATCGTAAATGCAGTTTCTGAAACATGACACTCCCCCTCCCAACGTCACAGCCCTGGCAGGTACTCCCCTTCCGACAGCAATTGGTGTGTTGGCGTACCTGCGTCGTCGTCGGCGATGGTCCATGACTTGCTGGTGGTGGAGCACGAAGAGTATCGGTAATGCGTGTAGCGCTGGGTCCATGACGGTGAGCTGCTTGTGGTGGGTATCTCTGCAATGTGTTGTATCTTCATGTGGTGAATCCGCCGTGATCAGGCAGGTTGTTTTTCCGCAGCGATTTGATGTGTGTTTTCCGCCATCGTGATTTAGAGGACGGTTGGAGACGTCATTCCGTACAGTGGTGTCTCTGGATTGGTCACGTCCACCGTGGGGTCGGCTGTAGTTCCGCGGCGGTGCGTGCTCTTCCGCTGTCTGACTGTCTTTCCCATCCTAATATGGCGGACGGAGTGACCGCGGCCGGCGGACTGGAAAAAGGCATTTTCCGCCTACTCCAGGCCGGCGGTCGTCCTTCCGTCCGCCATCGTAATCGACCCCCAAGTATTGAGACGCCGGTGCCTTCCGTGTAACAGCTTCCGGTGTATACATCCGGCCCTAGACGCGAGCCGCTTTTAAAGGGACCCTCATTGTTATGTGTTTTTTTAAAGGAATCAATAGAACTTTATGTCAACTCAACGTTAACAATGCCACTCTCTATATTTCATGGGTAGTATCATGCCACGAGCGGTGTGCTTGATGATTATCTTTCAACAAACCGTGGATAACCACGTTTGTATCTGAGATAAAAAGATTGATCCGCGCGCGAGGGGACAAGAATCATTACTCTACAAGGTTCCTCTAAGGTGTTCACGATATAATACACTTGTTGAGGGGATGACCAGTGTTACTGTGAGTAAGAAAGGAAGTGTATAGAGAAATATTAACGGGGTGCCAATTCTTTACAAAATCACTCTATGATTGCCAATTGTGATTTTAAAATCCTTACAAATCCAATTACTGTGTACTTCATTTTATATGGAATAGCCTTCGCATGAAATAGATGCATTTAAATAGAAACCCTAGGGACTATTGGTTGAGCACCCTGCAGGCCTGGATGTTTCCAGGTCTAGGCAGAGCGGTTTCAATGTGAGACATATTCACCAAATTTCATCAACATGAACCTACCGATGTTGGGCGTCCTCTTTAAAACTTATTGATCACTAAAGTCATCCCTCATCAAAATAATGTTCCCTTGTGATTTTATATTTAATTGTAAGCCGATTTAATATTCTCGCAGTGACAGCCCGAATACACAATCATGTATACAGCACAGCTGTTAGCAGGCCTGATGCTGTGAAGCTATCTGGGCTTGCAAGGACCTGCGTCGAGATACACCACGCTTCATCAAGTTGAGCCGGTTGTCGGCGTCAAGATGCATTGGACTGGGTTGGGCTAGCAGAACTGCTGAGGCAGTGCACGGTCCTGCGTCAGAGCTGCGAGGTGCAGTGGGCACCGGGCAGGTTGATGGCGTTGAGATCGGTTGTGCTGGATCATGCTTGAAGAGCTGTTGAGGCGATGCACAGTTCTCTTGAAGATGTGTGGTGCAGAGAAGTCTGCTGTGTCCCTGTGGCTTGAGTACAGGAGCTGAGATGATTGACCCTTGGAGATCTAAGAGCCCTGAGACACATTGGCAGAGTGGTTTCAGCAGTCTAGCTCACAGTAGAAGAGTCCTGGTGCAGCAACAGCAGTCCTTGGGCAGCAAAGCAGGGCAGCAGGGCAGACTTCACAGCTGGGCAGTCCTTCTTCCCAGCAGTGTCCACAGGTCCAGAAGTGTTCTGAAGAGTTAGGGATCTGAGGTCCATTATTTATATATCTGGTACCCACATTGAAGTAGGAGAGACTTCTAGAGTTTTCAATCATCCAGAGGTGCTTGGAATTTCCTGCCTGCCTGCCCTAGCTCCAGATTGTCAGGGGTCACAATAGACTGGTGTCAAACCCCTTTGTGAGTGCGCTCAGGCAGGGTCTTTGTGATGTGCAAATGTGGTAGGTGAGAGCTCCTTCTCCTCGTTAACTGAGAGTGGCCAATCGTGCAACATCTATCTTCCCTTTGTCTCAATGCCTAGGAGCAATACACAAAGACCAACTGCCAACTACACCTAGTCATATGGCCCAGCATGCAGGCAATAGACACCAAATGTTTGGGACTAGAAAATGCCAACTTAAAAACAAATCATGTAAATTGGGCAACCCAATATACCCTTATGGGCTTGGGTATTGAAATATATAACAGGTAAGGTGCCAACAAGGGATTTAATTCAGTTTGAGATGCTACTAGTTTATCAAATGTTAAGGATGTCAAGCTACAACATCATAAATTAATCAATACGAAGTATTTGACTGTTTTGATCATGAAATAAATTCAAACACATGGGTGTAAATCTTCTTTTTAGGTTTACACCCAAGCAGAAAAAAGTACAGGGTTCACATGAATATTCTCACATACATTAATGACAGGGGAAAGGCCCGGCCTATCTCAGAAAGAAACTCATATGGTATCACCCACCCCTACAACTAAGATCCAGCAATGGCAACCTTTTGTGCATCCAGAGAATACACAAGGCAAGGATGGGTGGAAGAACCTTTTCTTATTTGGCTGCCAGCCACTGGACCAATCTGCCACAGAACATTAGGGCCTGTGGGGAACTAAACAGCTTTAAGAAACTTTTAAAGACATGGCTGTTTTAGATATCCCCGACCACCACGTACCCGTCTCTCAAAGCTCCGAGGGATCCCCTTGGGAATGATTTGTTTGCGCTTTATAAATGAATAAAGTAAAGTAAAGTAAAGACAGGTACTGTAATTATAATCATTTCCTATATTATTAACAACAGAGTCTATCCTAAGTATGGGAACAAAAACTCGTAAATTTAATTTAACAATCACTAAAAGTAAAATTGGGTTAGATGTCGATGTTTCAGTCTCTGTAGGGATGAATCTGTGAAACCATTCTCAGGACAGTTTGTTCAATTGAAGATTCAATACCTCTAACCAGTGAGTCGCACTCTGTTCTTGTAAAGTATTGCACTTCTAATATATGTGGAACAGACGATCTAGATGGTATTAGAGTTAAGCTCAATTTAGGGAGAAAATGTCATAACCTTTCTTAAAATTGGATAAAGCCGCAGCCTCTCGTCGGTGGTGTCTGTGGGTACTCAGCACGAGTTTGAAGTCGCATTACTAAAGAAACCATAAAGTTGACATCTACGCGATTGGTAATTTTAATTTAATTGGTATTAATGGAGCTGGACCAAGACTGAGTTTCATATGGCAGGTTTCTGTCTACAGTTGTTACAGTGGGCAAAAATTGATGAACTGGAATGGAGCCTTTGGCGATTGCCATTGGCAGAGATTAATTCTAGCATTCCTTCTACCAACTGTTGCTTGTTGCTCACAAAGGTCCACAGCAACAGAATGCAACGTTTCAGGGACTAATAAGCAGTGCCTTTTCAAGAGAAGGAAAGTGCATCCACTAATACTGCAGCTGCACCAAAGCAACACCAAAATCTTCAATTTTGTGATGCAGCGCAGCTCCAGAAATATTATATAAACCCTCATCTTAACCCAGGGAGCAATTCACAACTTACTCATCAGTGGGCCCACAAGTCACTCATAAACACATTTACTCTGCTCCGAGGATTCAGTAGAGGCCAAAGGAGTGCTGCTGGATTATAGCGGAGTGTCGAGAACTAAAATCTTATACATTATTTACATCTGCAGTTTAATTTTTAATACCATGAGTTTGATTCAAGGAAAACTATTAAAACACACCACCAATATTTGTCAATGTATCTGTTTGTAAAAGTTAACTAAAGGATAACAAGACCTGCTTAATTCTCCATTTATTAAATTTTTATTTAGAGATAAAATCTCCTAGCATGACCTCTATGATATATTTCAAAGGAAAATTCAATTAGGCATTAATCACCTAAAATAAAAGATTTAAATTAAAAAAAACTTTCATTTATTAGCATGACATTTCAGGAAATAAGAAAATTGATATTATCAAAATGTAGAAACGCAGTGTAAGACAGAATAGTTCCCAAAGAACACCTCTCTATCTCTTTCGATGTTCCACTCACATAGGACTCTGCATCCATTCAGAAGTTAAAGTTCAGAAATATTTCAAAGTCCCTGCGCCATAGGAAAATTGCATAGTCCAAAGCATCTCAGGGTGCAAAGATTAGATTGGAAAGCAAGCTTTTTTCATGTACCTAAATGTCCTCTTTTATACCCTTTTGCACTAACTTATCTATCTAAAATTCGTAACTCTAAAATTAGTTGGTTGATGAGCATCACCTCATTGCCTTACTGTTCAATTTCCACAGAGTCATCATTATAATAAGAAATAGTAAAGCCATTATTCATGTCATGCTTCTTCCGTTGTGTCCTTTAATTAGTTATTCGATGCCCTATTCCCGCATTCAAGATGCTGACATTCGAAAAGGTTTGCATCTGTTCCAAGTGGCAGGCCACGCTGTCCTTGACCCATTCTACAAAGGCACAGGCAGCTTGCTCTTCTTCTCAGCGCATGCGTGCTTAGATCGCCACCTCAGAGTCACAGTCAGCTTCCATTTTCTTAGGCCACATAGGCCTCAATTTGGGAACTATTATAGAAATAAACACAAAGAGGCGTAAATTTGAGAAATAAAGCCCTTTTGTTTACCTCCCCCTTCTAATAGTATCCCAGTTAGTATTTACCTAGCTTTAAGCAACACATATGCCTGAATTTACTTACCAATCTTCATGATTTATGCCACAAATAAACAGACAGAAATCATATTCGTACAATTTCCGATCAGATTATGACAAATGCGTACTTTTTATGACGAGATGCATAACAAATTAGTAAATTACGGTTGGCCATTACATGCAGTTTAGTATCCCACGTGTATTGTGTAGGAGCATTCTATTCTATGTTGGTTAATTTCAAAACCACACGATTAATACATGTTCCTGTTATGGAGAATTGACTTTACAAGGGATATACAAAAAAATGTGTTTCCACCTTGCTCCATCAACTTCCCCTTTTGGTGATTTTATCACCAAAAATCTCCCAAAATTTTGAAAATGTTATCTCAACATGTTTCAAATTCTTTAAATTAGTATGACTTATACTTTTGTTTCTTCCATTTTCTTCCTGTCTTGATAAAGTTTCTCTTTAAACTCCTCCATCTCAATATCACCCTTTTCTCTTTCTCTGTCTTGTTTTTCTTCAATCACTTTCTTTAAAGACTTTTTAACATCTCTTCTCTTTCTACATTGACAACTTAATCTCAAAACTAAGATCACTATTAATATTACAGTTACTGATATTAGTATTTTCCCTATAATAGATCTACCTATTTAAGAAAACCAATTTTTAAATCCTGCAATTCTGTAATATTTGTAATATACTTTTTAATGTTTTGACGTTTATCAGGAATATAGGTACAACAATGTTGCACCTTTAAAAATCGACAATTTTCTAATTCTGTTTGCATTAAAGGATATACCCACTGCTGGTATCAGTGCTCCAAAAATATCACCTATTATTTCAATTACACTTTCTCTTCTTCTACAACTTAGCGGTTGACCTATTTCATGAATTCCATTAGTACCTCTATCTACATGAAAGATTTTTGGAAAGACCAAGCCAAGGTAACATGAGCCATACCAGTAATCGGGTAATTTGTAATAAGCTTTGTTCCCACACAGGAAATAAATCCCTGGAAAAACTGGGTCATTACCACCTTTAAATCCTCATCCTCTTTTATGACATATGTGTCTTCACATTGACTTGCACCCACAAAATAATTGTCATACACAGTGTTATCTCTTCGAATACATAATTTTCCCAATAATGGTGTATCTATGTTTATAGCCACATTTACATTATGTCCCTCAATATTATCATCTGAAAACGCCCACTTTGTAGATTTAGTTTGTTTCACTTTTTCCTGTTGCTTATATTGTTGTCTTCTTTTCTCAACCATATTCAGAACAACCTACTCTTCATTTCTCCTTTTACAAGTAAAATTATGTTTAAAGGCATAATCACGTGTTAACTCTTGTGTTTCTAAGTAAATTTTCCAAAAACTTTAGCAGGTTTAATTTGATTTAGTTCAGCAACAATTTTCAATTTTGCAAATACATCATCAGAATCGGAATAATAATATTCTAATTTTCCTGTTCTATAAAATAAACTTGTTATTACACTACATGTTACTCCATATGTTAACGGTAAATGGTGGCAAGTCACACCCTCGGAAACAGATGCTGGCAGTTTTACACAGACACAGCAGTCGCTGGCATCCATTGTCCTCACATATTCAGATAATAGTCTTGAAAAAGTATTCTGTGAAAAGTCACTAATTGACTTATCTTGATGGATTTCAGGCCTATATACATGTAAATTTTCATTTTTCAACTCATTATTCTTATCTTTCAAACTCTCATTTGCTTTCAATTTTTCAAAATCAGGTCTAAAAGGAATGATAATAGCAAGAATTAACCATACCAACATTAATATTCCAGTGCATAGTAACCACATTCTATACTATTTTCTAAAAATAGAACACTTAGATTGAGTTACTTCATTACAAGCCATTTTCTTTTCTTTTTTTTTACACATCAACTTTCTCAATCTTTTCCACTCTTTAAATTGTCTCTCTTTACCTTTGTTTTTCACTTACAGTGTTCTTTTCAATCTATATTACAGATTTTGTTTTATATATTTCTTCTTTTCACGGTTTCTCCTTTTCTTTCTTTGAGCCACAGTTTACTCACTTTCTTTTTCATCACCTGGACAATGCAAATTCTCTTGGCTGCTATTTACTTCACTTATTGGAGGCAGCAACATATAGGCCCACTCAGGTGATTTATATTTTTGATTTGGTCTTCTCACTCTTTTTGGCCTTTGCAAACCTCTATTTTCTTTCCCAACAACTCCTTTTGACTGGTTATTTCATTCACTTGTTCCTCTTGTACTTTTGCTTTGTTAACCAGTTTAATTTTCAGTCCCTCAGTTCCTTTAGGCCAATTATATCATTTTCAAACTCTTTTTGTTTCAGGTTCAACAGTGTTTCACTCCACTCTCCACGCTCTTTTTCTTGAACTTCTCCTTAATTGAGTGTCATCATCACTGTCATCGGCCTCTGTTTCAGATCTTTCTATAGTTTCATTTCTAATGAATTTTACAGGATCTGATTCTTTTTTCTGAGCTTATTTTCTCTTTGGTCAGTTCTTTCACTCTGTTGGGAACTTCCCCATAGCTGCTACTTGGAAGCTCATCCTCATCGTGAGTTATTTCCCTTTCACCAGTTTTGAGATTTCGGTTCCTGCTTTCAGAGCTTTCAGACTGTCCTTCAGTATTTTCTTGATTACCAGTTTAATTTTCACGTAGCTCAGTGGTCTCAGTCTCTACCAAATCTCGACTTATAAGTCTATCTTCAAAATTTGGTGTTTCAACAATTTCATTTTCTCCTTCTGATGCAGAGCTAGTATCTGATATCTCTAGATGTCGACGAACAGGTTGAGCTTCAGTATCTGGATGTTTTTCTGGTTCACCCTCAGTGTCCGAGTCAGTGATGCTTTCACTTTCTTCCTGTGGATTTTCAGGTTCAGGCACACAAATAGTGTGGCTGGCGTGCACCCACCTCTTGACTCCAGCACAGTTAACTGCAGTGGTACTAATCAGAATAACTTGTCAGGGCTTTTGCCAGCGAGGCACAAGACAGTTTCTTCTCCTGTGAACCTTTATCCGAACCCAATCTCCAGGGACTAGATCATGAGCTGGATGTTTTTCTTTAGCTTGTGCTTCATTTCCCATCTGATGGAACACAGAAGGTACCACGTCAGAGAGATGTTTGCAGTAATCCAGTATGATATCATCATTTATACTCAACAGTTTATCAACTGGCACACATGCTTGTCTCATTACTCTTCCCATCAAAATCTCATGGGGACTCAATCCTGTTCTTTTACTGGAAATGCTCCTCAAGGTCATTAGAACAAGTGGCAGTGCATCGGGCCATTTTAGTCCTGTGACCAAACACATTTTTGCAATTCTGTTTTTGTATTATTCCATTTACTTGTTCAACCACCCCAGAAGCTTCTGATCTGTAAGCACAGTGTAACTTTTGACGAATGTCCAGGGCTTCACAAATCATTTGCATTAATTCATTATGGAAATGTGTTCCACAATCTGTTTCAATTGTTACTGGGAAACCGTAGCGTGGTATTATCTCACGTAACAGGAGTTTTGCGTTTGTAACTCCATTATTCATTCTGGTCGGAAAGGCTTCGACCCACCGTGTAAACAGACAAATGATCACAAGTACATACCTAAGTCTATTAGATGGTGGTAACTCGACAAAGTCCAACTGCATTCTTGTAAATGGACCTCCCTCCCGTCCTATGGTTCCCAAACTCACAACCATTTTCCTTCTTGGGTTCAATTGTTGACTTAGAAGGCATCTCTGGCACAGACTTTCTGCAATCATCCTAAACCTAGGCATGGGCGTCCGCAGAAATTTTTCCAGGGGGGGGCAAAATGTTAACGTCATTACCATCCTCCGACATGATGTGTGCTAGGTGGGGCACAAGAAACACTGGGGCGCAGGAGGAGCCATGGGGTGGCAGGGAGCAGGCCGCATATGCTCTCATACACCATAGGGTTGCTGTGCCACAGCCATCTCCTTCTTTTGTGGCACCTCAAAATCTATACCTGCCCTGGTCCCTAAAATTACCCCCTAGCACCCCACAACCCATACCTACCCTGAACCCTAAAATTACCTGACCCCCCAAAACTCATACCCTCCCTGAACCCTAAAATTACCCCCCTGGCACCCATAAACCATTCCCACCCTGACCCCTAAAATTGTCCCCCTGGCACCCCAAAACTCATACCCACCCTGAACCCTAAAATTACCCCCTTGGCACCCCATAACCCATACCCGCCCTGACCCCTAAAATTGTCCCCCTGGCACCCCAAAACCTATACTTGCCCTGAACCCTAAAATTTCCCCCCTTGTACCCCAAAACCCGTACAAGCCCTGAACCCTAAAATTACCCCCTTATACCCCAGAACCCATACCCACTCTGAACCCTAAAATTATTCCCCTGGCACCCCAAAAGCTGAACACTACATTCTGATTGAGTATCGGGCCGTCTCCCTGCTCAGGGAGGATCCGCTAGTCTGGATCGGCTCGCCCTGGTCTGGTTCTGCTCGCCCTTCTCTGGGTCTGTTCTGCCTGCCCTGTCCCTCTTCCGGACCCACCGAGCCTGCCTCCGTGCCATGCACAATGCCTGGACCTACTCTGTCTGGCCTGGTTCTTTCTCCTGTGGACCCGCTGTCTTCACTGGCGGAGTTAGGACACAAGTCTCACTTCTCTGAAGCTGCTCTCCCTCACCCAGACCCCCCACTCCCCCTCCACTTGCTTTCTCATCTTCCTTCCTCCCTACTTCTCGGTCTCTCTTTCCCCACTGCTTCTCACTCTCTTTCTCTCCCCCCTCTTCGTTCACTCTCACCCCCACCGTATCCGTCTCCCCGACCCCACCAAGTCTCCCCTCTTTCTACCGCCTCCTCATGTCTGTGATAGGGAGCCCGGGCCCTCTCTGAAAATACGAGCTGGAGGTGACGTTAAGTGTGAAAGCACCAAGGTATGAACCGAGAGAAGAGGCAGGCAAGGAGTGGGCGGCAGGTAGAGGGTCAAAGGGGGCACTGGCTCTCAGAGAGGTGAGAAGGGGTGGGGAGCATCCTGAGGACAAAAACAACACCAGAGCAAGAGGCAGACGCTCCACGGGGAGCCTGGTGTGAACTGAAGAAACGTACACTTCTTAGCACTAAAAAGCAGCCGAAGGCGCCTTTCACTAGATCCAAGAACCTGACCCATCGCGAACAAACAACAGCCACCAGAGAAACCAGCGGTGTCATGAAAACAACAAAAGACAGAGTGACAGACGACTGCCGCCTAAACCTGGAAGCACAACTTACACCTTTAACAAAAGGCAATTACTGATGCAAGCCCCACAAACCAGAACACTATAAATTTATAAATCTCCCATCTTTACTTCGGGTACTGGACCAGTACCTGTGCTATCCTGGAAATCTTCCTGTCCTGAGGTTTGGGGTGTTAGTTACAACTTGTAACGCCCCCTCCCTAGAAGGTCTATGTATGCAAAGGATCTCGGAATAGGGGTCCTCAATTATGCAAATCTCAAAACCACTACATTTAGACCCTACATTCTTCTACGCACCTACTGGCTATTTAGTTGGCTGCCTGTGTCAAATGTATGCAAAAATAAAACCATGTGTTATGGCCATTTACAACACTTTACTGTGATTAAGAACAACTGTGAGCAGATGGACAGAAAAAGTGATTCAGCCCAAAGTTGAAAAAGGATGAAAGGATGGCCTTTTTTTGTCGCGTTACAAAGTACCTAATTATGGATTCTCGACCTTTTGTACTGTATTTTTGGTAATTAGGGAAGGGGATGATACATGAAAATGAAACGGATGTTTCTACAACCATTTTTACTCTATACATCACGAATTACATTTACCTCTTGTACTGGTGTTACTTAACTTGGTTACCTTTATCAAGCTCAAGCAGTCTTGGAGCACGTATTGTAATTCTAAAATTAGGTCAGAGTAGAAGTTCGAACTGCTTGGTCATCACTGCCCCACTAACCCCTTGTTTCTGACGTCACCAGATAGTCACTTAGTGCAGGTGAGGAATGCAGACATCTTTTTGGCAGGATGCTACGGAAATATCTTCCACAGTCTACTCAGGAGCACCTGCTACGCTGAGTTTGTGTTATGTTTTCATACTCATTTCTGTGTCATTGCATGACTCCCCGAGTTTTACTGTTTTTTCTCTCTGACCGTCTCATAATGACGACAGCGCGGGCTCAGACTCTAGTGCACTGGTTGGGAGACCCTTAAGTGTGTATGAGTCACTGACCTAGTTTTGGGGCCCGCCAGTGGTGGGAAGTAGCTGCGAAAAGTGGCTCTGCCATCGGCAGCCAGATTCTTTCCTCACTTTGTCTGTCTACGGTCCTCACAGAGGTCTGAACTCCCTGAGGCCACATTCACCACACAAGCGCAGCCACAGCATCTTAGTCTAGAGCACACGGGTAAGGCAGGCCCAGCCTTACTCCACCAATCACACTCTACGCTGTGAGTAGAATATGAGGCACTCAGCAGGGATACCCTAACAGCAGGGCCACTGTAATTATGAGGCAGGGAGGGTCACATAAAGCGGCAGGGTTGAGTGAATTATGCGTCAAGAAAAAGCAAATTATATGGCACATTTTGTGACAGTATTGCTTCATTTTGTCATTTTTAAACTTGTTAACACTGTTTGGGCATTAGTTGCACCTCATTAGTATTAGTTAAACACCCAAATATAGCATCAAACTACAGAAAGTTGGTCAGTCAACCTTTGCAAAGGACTTTTAACTGCCCGGCAACATGTGTTGCTGCGTTTTTACTGACTTTTGAACCGTTTGAGCTATAAACAATTTTTTGTTAAACTCTGCAGATTATGCGGCATATGTTGGATTATGCAACAAATGCAGCAAATGTACAATTTATGCGAAAAGCGCAGCACAATTGCATAATTCCAGTGCCCTGCCTATCAGTCACATGGATTTAAACTATCCACTGTTTGGCTATCTATACCATTGGGCGGAAGAAAATTATTTTTAAAGAATACATCCCTGAGTTGCATGAGAAATCTGTAATGTTGCGGCAATGCGGGCAAGTGCCCAGAACAAGTTGCTCTAACCCTCAATGAGTAAGACTCGGAAGGGCTGTATGATAATTTCTACTCATGGATACATCTTACATATGCCTTCTCGTTGGGCCTCCTCCCTGCTCTGGACTACAGTGGTGACTACATATGGGCTCAGCCCCTCTGCTCTTAGCATTCACACTTCCTAACCCATCTGTATATCCCCTCTGTACTGACTTATGTCTAACACTTCATTTCCATTCGTTTTCTGTTTGTGTTATCTTTCTTGATAAATGCAACTTATTAAATCAAAAATCATCCATTGATGTCCACCATTTTATGTCAGAGTGGTGCCTACGTCAAAATATACTCTTTTATTCAAATGTGACTATTCTTTCTGCTTAGTAATGTACTTAACAGCAACTGATCTAGGCAGTCCATCACTATAATCCAATAATTATTTGAAAAGACTTTGCCTCAATCTTGTTATTGTGTCAGAGCGTGCTATAAAGTCCGAGGTCTTCTAGCGCTTCTGACTAAATTATAGGATGGAGGGGGGGGGGCAAGGGTACTCAGAAGGATCTAGAAAAGAGCAGAGTCTCCATGTGTTGTCTAGATGTGACGTGCAATGAGATGCACAGGAGTTCACCTAGAAGAGGGTGGCAAAGGGACGGTGCAGGAAAATGAAGCCCGCGTCTAGTCCTACTGAGCCCTGGGATGCAGAGGAGCTTCAGACTAGAACAGAGAGTGTGAGCTGGATAGGAACAGTGGCTGGAGCAGCATGTGCAATGCATAGTGGAATGGGCGTCCGCAGGGGGCAGGGCCGGCTTTAGCGCTGGTGGCACCCAGTGCGGCAATGTTAGTTGGGGCCCTTAATGACCACCTCCACCACGGATTCTCTCACTAGCACCCTTTAACTGTGACCAAGTCTCCATAACCACTCTCTCTCAGATGAATTGAATTCGTTTTATAGCGCTACTTATACCATTAAAGTATGTTCGAGCACATTCCATTACACACACATTACACAGACAATCAATCATACTGTTGTAAATCAGTGTATAGGAAATGTTACATAAGCCAAAGGACTAAAAGTGTAGGAGTCACATGTCATCCATACTGTTAGGCAGTATAGTTTAGGAGTGCTTGGTGTGGAGAAGCACAAACTCAGAGTCGAAAAAGAAACAGCATAGCTGGGAGTTTTCTTTAATAATAAGAATCCATTTCTACCCAAATTAACACTTTTTGCAACATTAATCAATGTTCTATACTTAGCAGAGTGTATGCACTTCTATGATGAAAGTTAATACCTCACTCTTCTATATTAGGACTTTAAGTTATAAATTGAAAGTAACAAAAGGATGGCTCTTTTAAAAGCAGTAACCTGCTGATCTATTTACATTAAATGCACTCTGCAATCTACTTTGTACACGTTCTTTGCAGTAGGCATATTAACCCTCTGTGCTACCTTCACATAAGTCAAAAACCTCAACTACACAAAACTCTGATCTCTGGCCAGGAAGAACATTAGTCACAGGATTTATCTTGACATTTTTGTGAGGCCCCATAATTGCATGAGGAAAGGAAACACAGCACGCCCAGGAAGCCAGCACCCGGTGCGATGGCACCGGTTGTACCGCCCTAGAGCAGGCCCTGGCAGGGGGGGCAAGGAGGGGCACTCCATGGGTGGCAAGCGCCCCTCCTTGCCCCCCCCTGCGTACGCCCATGAACCTAGGGTTGTACCATGTTTGTCTAAACATTTGAATCATAGCGTCTCTCCCGATATGGGATTGACCATGATACATTTGGGCCATATTTGAGATGATGTTATCAGGCATTACTGGTCTTTCATCTTTGTAAACCCAGATTTCATCCTCTTCTCTCTGTCTACATCCTGCTTTTAACCAGTTATCTTTTTCTTCTTCACTGGCTTCCTCCTGCATTTGTCGTACCTCCTGCCATATCTCAACTACTGTGGTTAGCATCAAAGGACTTGAAACATGTTCAGTTTGTTTATCCCCATTTATGGATTCAGGATTTTTGACACAATATTTAGCATTTGAGTCAACGTATTTAGTGCCTCTGGTAATATAATCATCTTCTTTCTTGTCAGCTGCACATTTCACAACAGCTATCTTGTCAGGTAATTGAATTGCATCAATCAACATTTTCATAAATTCAGCATTTCTGATGGGGGATCCTGCCGAAGTCATATAACCTCTTTGGGACCACAGTTCACCATAATCATGGACAACCCCAAAACCATATTGACTGTCAGTCACTATGGTGACCCTTATCTCTTTTCCCAACTCACATGCTCTAATTAAAGCAATCAATTCTGCAATCTGAGCAGAACGAATTACTTTCACACAAGATGCTTGTAGGACATCTGCTGCTGTACAAACAGCATATGCAGCCCTCAATACACCTTCATCTGTTCTTAAACATGAGCCATCAACAAACATCACATAATCTGATTCAGGCAATGGCACATCTTTGATGTCAGGCCTTGGTTTGGTACAGTATTCAAGAACAACCAAACACTTGTGATCGACTTCATTTCTTACTTCCACATCCATAACATCAGGTAACAGTGTAGATGGATTCACATTTACACATCTTGAAATTGTCACATTATCTGCACCTAAGATTGTTTTCTCATATTTTGTCATTCTGTTATCTAGTGCGGGGAATTTCCACTGAATGAGGTACATATACACTCAAAGGAAATCCCATCACTATACCTTCACTTTGTTCCAGACTCATATTTGTAGCAGCTACTGCTTTTAAACATCCCGGCAATGCTCTTGCAACGGGATCTAAAACAGCAGAAAAGTATGCAATTGTTTTTCTCAGTTTTCCATGTCTTTTTATTAGAACTGACAATGCACATCCTTCTCTCTCACTGCAATACAGTTCAAATTCTTTTTCATAATCTGGCATTCCTAATGCTGGTGCTTCACATAGACTTGTTTTTAGCTTCTCGAAAGCTTCTAATTCTGCTTTATTCAGTATTATTGGATCTTTTATGTTTGCTTTTGTCAATCTCTGTAGTGGTCTAGCTACTAGTGAAAATCCACTAATCCATTGTCGACAGTATCCTACCATTCCAAGAAGCATTCTCACTTGCCTCTGTGTTTTTGGAGGTTTCATTCCCAGTATCATTTTGATTCTTTCTACGGTGACTTGTCTAATTCCTTTAGCAATCTTATGGCCTAAATATTGTATTTTTTTCTGACAAAACTGTAGTTTTGACGGTGACACTTTACGTCCTTCTTCTGCTAAATGATTTAACAATGCAACAGTGTCTGAAACACATGCATCTTTTGATTTTGATGCCACTAACAAATCATCTATGTACTGCACTAGAACTGATTCTCCAGGCATACTTAAACTTTCTAATGATTTCTTTAGCAATTGATTAAAGATAGATGGACTTTCAGTATACCCCTGAGGAATTCGGCACTATGCCAAGATACGGTCTCCAAACCGGAAAACAAATATTGGCTGGCTTTCAGGCTGTAATGGAACAGTGAAGAACGCATTACATAGATCAATGACTGTATACCATTCTGCATCATGTGGAATTTGGTATAGAATTACTGCTGGGTTTGGCACAATTGGACAACATGGAACAACTATTGTATTTACCTTACTCAAATCCTGCACTATTCTGAATGTTCTGTTAGGCTTTTTCAATCCCATTATAGGCGAATTACAAGGACTGCTTTCTATTTCTATCAAGATCCCTTGTGTGATCATTTTATTTATCACTGGCGTTATTCCTTCAATTATTTCTGCTGTCATTTTGTATTGGGGAGTATTTGGGTAACTTATTCCTTACTTTACAGAAACTTTCACAGGATCTTCGTGTTTCATCAAGCCAATATCTTCTCCTGTGAAATCCCACACTTGTTCTTTAACTACCTCCTTCAATTCATCAGGCATTTTATCTCAATCAAAAACAGGAAATACTATTCTTTTCTGATTCTATTAGTGACATTGTCATTTTATACAAGCTATCCTCATCCGGGGTTTGAAGCTCAATGCCATCTGGTGAACAGTAAATGGCACAGTTCATTTTGCACAGTATGTCTCTTCCAAGAAGATTAACAGGACTACTGTCACACACCACAAATCGATGCATGTCTTTGAAGTTTCCAATTTCTATTAGTCCCCTGTCTTTCAAAAGATTGTGCACTCTTCCATAAACTGCTTCGTAACACCAGCCTATCACCGCGCGGTTCACACTAACGCACCAATTAGAACAAGATACGTTTCAGTAGTGCTCAACCAATTACTTTGCTGCTTTCGCTGATGCACCAATCAACCCTTACTCTGTCCTGGTAACACAGACCAATCCCTGCGCGACACCTTTGACGTCAGCCCTGCTCCGGCTTCTGCAGCTTCGACTGACCCCTCCTTTACAAATGATATCGGCAAAGTGATACGGTCCTCAATCACACAAGTATTCTGTATTTCCAGTAGACAGAGCTTACGTCTTCTCTACCACAGAATTTTACTTTTGCCGATAAAGTAGCACTTCCCTCTACCTTACCCTTCTCTCAAGGTTAGGTTAAACTTTATTACTCTCTCCGGGTAGAGTTTTAGCCAGAATACGCAATGATCCCTATGCTCAGACCCAAGATTTCACAGGTTGCCCTCGCTATACATTCACTACTTTTACACGTAAAGGTCCCTAAACTTGTAACATACGACAATGTCACCACTTTGAAACAGACTATGTGATGTGCGACTACACTTGCCACACTTCCTCTGCCTGCAGACAGAGTGACCAGCTTCCCACACTTTCCGGAAGCCTTTTCCAGACTACATATAACGTAATACAAACTCAACAGATGTTAGACATAAATTCTATACATCAAAATTCTATATTCTCTATTATACACATCATATATCCTAGTCAACCTATAGCAACCAATGCTCTGCTACCAAGTATTACTGATGCAGCGCAGCTCCAGAAATATTATATAAACCATCACCTTCACCCAGGGAGCAATTCACAACTTACTCATCAGTGGGCCCATATCACTACAAGTCACTCATAAACACATTTACTCTGCGCCGAGGATTCAGTAAAGGCCAAAGGAGAGCTGCTGGATTATAGCGGGGTGTCTAGAATTAAAATGTTATACATTATTTACATCTGCAGTTCAATTTTGAATACCATGGGTTTGATTCAAGGAAAACAATTAAAACACCCCACCATTATTTGTCAATGGATCTGCTATTAAAAGTTAACTAAAGGATAACAAGACCTGTTAATTCTCCATTTATTAAATTTGTATTTAGAGATAAAGGGGCAGATGTAGGTAAATCTCATTTACCGATTCATAAATACCGAATTTTACCGATTCGGTATTTATGAATCTGTAAATGAGATGTAGGTAAAAATTCGGTATTTTTTACCGAATCGGTAAGATTCGGTATTTACAGATTCGGTAAATACCGAATCTGTATTTGCTATTGAATCCTATGGGCCTTGAAGCCCATAGGATTCAATAGCAAATACCGATTCGGTATTTACCGAATTGGTAAAAATACTGAATTGCTAAGGGGGACAGGGTGTCACTTTGACACCCTGTTGCACCCCTGTAACTGGCGTTTGCACCGTGTGGCACACATACATGCCCTTAGGGCATGTCTGTGTGCCACATGGCACAGGTGTACATGCTCAGATGTGCATGTACACAAGAATTCGTAATTTACCATGCATTAGTATTGCATGGTAAATCCGAATTCTAAAGGCCCTGTAGCACTGTTAGAAGTGCTACCTACATCACAAAATACATTTTCGGTATTTTTACCAAATGGTAAATTTACCGAATTGGTAAAATTTACAGAATCAGTAAATTTACCGATTCAGTAATTTTACCGATTTGGTAAAATTACCGAATCGGTAAAATTACTGAAAATGTACGTTTTTTTTTTACCCCTACATCTCCATAGCCCTTTACCGGTCAGAAACGGCCGAAAATCGGTATTTTCGGCCGTTTCCGACCGGAAAAGGGCTACCTACATCTGGCCCTAAATCTCTTAGAATGACCTCTATGATTTATTTCAAAGGAAAAATCAATTAGGCATTATTAACCTAAAATAAAAGATTTACATTTTTAAACATTCATTTATGAGCATGACAGTTCAGGAAATAAGAAAATTGATATTACTAAAATGTAGAAACGCAGACATCAGCGTAAGACAGAATAGTTCCCAAAGAACACCTCTCTATCTCTCTCGATGTTCCCCTCACGGATCACTGACAGAATATCGAAATCAAAAAAATCGACATACAAAAATATCGAGTCAAAAATATCGAAGTACAAAATATCGACAGCCTATCTTCAAACAGGTAAGTACCAAAATATCGACTCCAAAATATCGACTTACAAAAATATAGACTGTAAAAATATCGATTTTTTTAATGTCTTAAAATTAAGTTAAAAATAATATATATAAATATATTTAATATAAACTTAGAAATAATGATTAAATAAATGTAATATTAATAAATAATTAATATAAATAAAAAAATTATATCACCAAAAATAATACATATATATATATATATATATATATATATATATATATATATATATAACATATTATTAAATAAACATATTAATATAATATAATTTCATTTCATTTCATTTCATTAAATTAATTTAAATTTAATTTTACTTTATTTTTACACTGTACCCCTGTACCCAAAAAACCCAAAACTGACCCTGAACCCTAAAAATGCCCCTTTATCCAAAAACTAAAAACTGACCCTGAACCCTAAAAATACCCCTTTATCCAAAAACTAAAAACTGACCCTGAACCCTAAAAATACCCCTTTACCCAAAAACTAAAAACTGACCCTGAACCCTAAAAATACCCCTTTACCCAAAAACTAAAAACTGACCCTGAACCCTAAAAATACCCCTTTACCCAAAAACTAAAAACTGACCCTGAACCCTAAAAATACCCCTTTACCCAAAAACTAAAAACTGACCCTGAACCCTAAAAATACCCCTTTACCCAAAAACTAAAAACTGACCCTGAACCCTAAAAATACCCCTTTACCCAAAAACCAAAAACTGACCCTGAACCCTAAAAATACCCCTTTACCCAAAAACCCAAAACTGACCCTGAACACTAAAAATACCCCTTTACCCAAAAACCCAAAACTTAAATATAATTTCCAAAACCAATTACTTTTATTTACGAAGTAAATTTTATTTAATGGTCAATTATTAATTAATTAAAAAATTTAATTAATTAACATATTTAATTAGTTATTATTAAATTACTCCCCACCCTATCCCCCTATAAACTCACAACCCACTACAGAAATTAATTTACTAATTATTATTTATTTATTCTTTAAATATTTATAATTACCAATTATATTTTAATTATTTACCAAATAATAATTAATTAACAATTATTATTAATTTACATATTTAATTAATTAAATTTAAATTACTTCCCACCCTATTCCCCTATAAACCCACAACCCGCAAAAAAAATTATAGTAAAAAGTAATGATTTATCAATTATTCAATTATTATTTATTACCAATTATAATTTAATTAATTAACAATTATTAATTAATTAACAATTACTATTATATTACATATTTATATAATTATATTTAAATTACTTCCCACCCTATTCCCCTATAAACCCACAACCCGCTACAGATTTATATTACACAATTATTACAAATTATAAAACACCTAATTTGACATATTTTTGTTGTCTATATTCTATCTACTCGATATTATGTCTAGTCTATATTTTTGATTCGATATTTTTGCTATTAATATCGATAGTAATCGATATTTTTATAGTCGATATTATGTCTGGTCGATATTTTCTCTAGTCTATATTTTTGACTCGATATTTGTGTATGTCGATATTTTTGAGGTCGAAATTATGTCTGTGTACCCCCCTCACATAGGACTCTGCACCCATTCAGAAGTTAAAGTTCAGAAAAATTTCAAAGTCCCTGCGCCATAGGAAAATTGCACAGTCCGATAGAATCTCAGGGTGCAAAGATTAGATCGGAAAGCAAGCTTTTTTCATCGACCCAAATGTCCTCTTTTATACCCTTTTTCACTAACTTGGCTAGCTAAAATTCGTAACTCTAAAGTCCTGGAGTGTCCCTGATTGGTCAATAAAGGGGTGGATGAGCATCACCTCATCGCCTTACTGATCAATTTCAGAAGTCATCGTTATAAAAAAAAATTAAGAAACCCATTGTTCATGTCATGCTTCTTCCGTTGTGTCCTTTAATTCGTTATTCGATGCCCTATTCCCACGTTCAAGATGCTGACATTCGAAAAAGTTGGCATCTGTTCCAAGTGGCAGGCCACGCTGTCCTTGACCCATTCTACACAGACACAGGCAGCTCGCTCTTCTTCTCAGCGCATGCGTGCTTAGATCGCCACCTCAGAGTCACAGTCAGCTTCCATTTTCTTAGGCCACACAGGCCTCAATTTGGGAACTATAATAGAAATAAACACATATAGGCGTACATTTGAGAAATAAAGCCCTTTTGTTTACCTCCCCCTTCTAATAGTATCCCAGTTAGTATTGACCTAGCTTTAAGCAACACATATTCATGATTTTACTTACCAATCTTCATGATTTATGCCACAAATAAACAGACAGAAAGCATATTCGTAAAATTTCTGATTAGAATATGATAAATGCGTACTTTTTATGACGAGATGCATAAAAAATTAGTAAATTACGTTTGGCCATTGAATGCAATTTAGTATCCCACGTGTATTTGTGTAGGTGCATTCTATTCTATGTTGGTTAATTTCAAAACCACACGATTAATACATGTTCCTGTTATGGAGAATTGACTTTACAAGGGATATACAAAAAAATGTGTTTCCACCTTGCTCCATCAACTTCCCCTTTTGGTGATTTTATCACCAAAAATCTCCCAAAATTTTGAAAATGTTATCTCAACATGTTTCAAATTCTTTAAATTAGTATGACTTATACTTTTGTTTCTTCCATTTTCTTCCTGTCTTGATAAAGTTTCTCTTTAAACTCCTCCATCTCAATATCACCCTTTTCTCTTTCTCTGTCTTGTTTTTCTTCAATCACTTTCTTTAAAGACTTTTTAACATCTCTTCTCTTTCTACATTGACAACTTAATCTCAAAACTAAGATCACTATTAATATTACAGTTACTGATATTAGTATTTTCCCTATAATAGATCTACCTATTTCAGTGTAGGTGCATTCTATTCTATGTTGGTTAATTTCAAAACCACACGATTAATACATGTTCCTGTTATGGAGAATTGACTTTACAAGGGATATACAAAAAATGTTGTTTCCACCTTGCTCCATCATTTGCAAAAGATGGCTGTAAGGGAAGCTAGGAAGTTAGCAAAAATAGCCACCACAGGCTGCACAAAAAAATACTCCAGAAGAGTTTCCTTTCGTTGTCGAAACTTTCGCCTATAGTTGTTTTCACTACCAATCAGACAAATTAGTCTCACAAGCAAAGCCCTTCAAAGATCTTCTAGAACAGGGAACAGAAAACTACATCTGCCTCCTCCAGTAGATCAGCACAGGTCTGTGTTTACAGCAAATATGTAGGACAAACTCTGGACAGTTATTATAAATAATCACAGTAGCCTAATACATCCTGATATGCCAATGAGAGCACAAGTGTCCCAGCCCAGAGACAGGAGCTCACTCCTCCAGCTATTTGCCTGAGTCAGTGTTGTCTCAGCCTAGCTATGGCAGTCAGTGTAAATATGGATTTCTGAGTACAATGCAATATGAGGGTTGTTGTTTTGCCTGCATCATTCCAGCATGCAGGAGGCAAAACTGTAAGTTATAGTTCGTGGCTGCCTGATAACAGCGCCTAGAAGCGTGGCAAGATGAGAGTCACATTCTTGCAGACCAGAGCAGTATAAGATGGGTGATGCAGTTGCGTGCATGGTTTCCAGTATCAGGATATTGGTGACAGATTCATGTACAGATCTTTAGTACAAAAGTAGTGTGATTGTAGCTTAGCCACATGAAAGCTACTTAGATACAGCCTTCCACCAGAGAGAGTTAAAATAAGCAAAAACATGTCATAGGAAAAGAGCCAGATAAAGAGCTGCTCACAAGATATACCAGGCAAGCAATGGTTAAAATTAATCAGATCTTTAGAGAGTTACAAGATCCATCATAACAAACTCATCAATTAAAGAGCTCCAGAGGAAAGGCTTCACCTGTTTAACAGATTGCTGCATAAACAGCTGGAGAGATATGGCAGGAGGCTGCCTTAACCACTAGAAAGAGACCATCAGTCCGATAGACAGCTACCTGGAAAGATCGGAGGAAGAGACCAGACAGCTGATCCAAACCAGCACAATATGGACAGTTACAGTGGATGTAGGTCCTCTTCCCAGGGGTAGACACTGTTCACGGGATACATTGGCAGTGGTAGACTTTCTCGCTGTAATCTGCATATATTCGATACATCATGAATGGTTCAGGGACTACTGTTGTCCAGAGCATGGGGTGAATGTGGAGGTGAGGAGGGCTGTATTTCCATCAAAGGCATGCCCAACACTTGCTCTTTCTCCATGACTGTGAGGGGTCCTGGAGAGGACTCTGGGCTGTACTGGTGTGAAACTGAAGGGCTTGGAAGGCATCAAATGTATTTACTTGAAGTAACTGTTTCTTCATCTGATCCTAATTCTAACACACAGTCAGTGTATAAAGATGAACACAGGTCACCCAGAAGTATTTTGTTCCTGATGCATCAAAGTGGAAACAACCTTTACAGCCCATTTTTTACAACGCATGCTCATACCCCGCATGGCATTACAATGAAATGACTCGCTGTAAGGGGCATAAGGTGTTGGATTTAATTCCAACACCTTCCCTACTGTTGCACAGACTGGAGTTGGAATAGTAAATTATACTATTTCAAACTCCAGCGCACCCCGACAGCAAGACATTGTAAAAACTTGTGTTGTAATGGCATGCAAGGTAAAAATATGCGTTGTAACATCATACAACAGCATCAAAGCATCTGGTCTCCCCAAGACTGCATTTAAGTGAGAACCTCAACTCCTCTCCTTCCTAGTGCTGCCAGTTCTCCAACAACCTCTCCCACACCTTACTGCTTCTTATGATTGATATAAATCCTGTGTGCAGTTATATCTATTCCTGGGACAATGGAGACTCCTGCATCCATGATTTGAACCCCTGCCCCATCCATACAAGACTAAACATGTCCAGGCTTCGGTAGTTCATTAGCCCAGTTACCAGTTTGAAAGTCAAGATCAGAGGGTAGAGCTGCAGAAGAACCTGCAGTGATGTGGAAGGCTAACAGTACCTGCAGAACTGATCCATTGGGGAGGTTGTTGGAGAACAGTAGCATTGAATGGTGGGAGAAGAAGGAAACATCCAGTTGACGTGAGACAGCACAAGTAGCCATTCAAACTCTGGCAGCTGGTACTATTTACAGTGGTGTATGAGTCTATGGGAGCATGGGAAGTAGCAGGACAGCTACTGACAGCAAAGTGTCCATCCCATCGTTTTCAGTCATGCGGCCAGACCAGTCATCCTTATGTGGCAATTTCAGCAGGGCTATCAAAGCATACAGGAGCTTTGACCCTGTGTTCTGGTGTGATCAGGTCCATGCAAACCGTAGGGTAGAGAGCAGTGGGCCCTCAAATCCTGTATGTTGCTGGGGTCACGGTGAAAGCAATAGATCTAGTAGGGTGGCACGATTGGGAATAAATCTCAATACTGTTTGACTCTCCAGAAGGCCGCCCATTTTAACTATGCTGCAAGATTGCAGAGCTCAAGGTCTGGGATGGCAAGGCCCCCTGCATCTGCAGCCACAGTGTATTTAGGGCAATCTGGTGATGTTCTGCTCCCCATCGAAGCTGGGTCAATGTGCTATTCACTTAATTGAAGAGGGACTTAAGAAGACTGATTGGGAGGGCAGCAAAGTGAGGAAGGAGGCAGAGGAGAAATATTATTCTGGGTAAAGCAGCCCTTCCCATTACAGATAGTAGGAGGGATAGCAAGAAATGCACAGAATAGTGTAGGGTGGCCAACATCATTCTAATGTTGACCTCTATTAACTCCATCTTGGTATGTTACTCATTGATTCCGAAATACAGGAATGTGATCGGCTACCAACACAGAGTCTGACCTACTTCAGGGGGAGGGGTTTAAGAGGATGGGACATGCAGTGGGAAAGCATTGAACATATTTCAGTTGAATTGAAAACCTGAGTAGGTGCCAAAGAGCTGTATTGCTCCGAAGGAAACTTCTACTTCTAAGCGTTCTCCCTGCATGTAAAAGAGGAGGTCAGCAGCATACAATGAGATATAAAGGGCAGAGACACCAATCTGTAACCAAGGGAAATTAAGAGCTGTAGAGAGTGCCAGGGCCAATGGTTCCATCACCATTGTAATGGTGAAATTTAAACTGATCAGTAGCCCTCTTTATTTGCCATGGTGCAGAAGGAGCAGTGCCAGTCTTTAAATGAGCCACCAGACTCATAAAGCAAGCGGGTCCAGTTAAGGGACTCACAGCCCTTGCTCGCCATTGTGATGTAAAAGTTAACTCAACATAAAAAATCAAAGGTTATTTCGATAAGAACTACAATGACTAGGCCTTTTGGGTAGTCAGCACAGTTTGTAAGGCGTGGATCAGTTGTTGGATGTTAGGGGGATGGATAAAACCCTATTTATCCTCATGACGATGTCACCTAGATGGGGACGCAATCTGTTAACCAAGACCTTACTCAGTATTTTATAATCAACATTAAGGATAGAGAAGGGTCTATAAGAAGATACAGTATGAATGGCCTTATCTTTCTTTGTGAGGAGGACCAACAATGCTTCACGTAGCATTAATGGCAGACAGTCAGTGGACTCGGCCTTGTTAAACATTGCATACAAGTTGGTATAATAGGCGTGGAAAATGCCATTGATGTCTGTTTGGGGTACACTAGTTCGTAAGTGACATGACGCAATTGTAGGATATGGGAGCTTCATCGTTTAGGGTTCATCAGCCACGCTAACAGCCTCCAATTCTGGTCATGGTCATTATGTGCCTTAATGATGTAGGCACGGTAGTCATATATCTTGAGCCATTCAGTCAGTACAAGTAGGGTTTCCCTCTCCTGATGCAGTCGGTTTGGATTGGTCAGGCCGCCGGTGTGCGGGAACTATAGTTCCATCAAGGGGTTTTCCTTTTGAATAATCTCAGCACGCAATTGGGTTCAATCTCAGCTGACTTAGTGACTTTGAATGACTTACCCGAATGCCTCTCATTCCACCAATGGAGATGCCATGTTGCCATGTCATCATTCGCAGTGAAGTAATTATGAATCGCTTCTCCAAGATCTAAGCACAAGACCGGGGCGTCAGGGCGGCGACATTCAGTTTCCAGGTCAGTATGAGTGGCCTGAGTGAGCTCCTGGCCCAGGTTAATAAAAGTGGGTTGTGGTTGTAGTGGGCTTTGCGAGGTATTCAACTTGGAGTACCATGTCTTGATATGTGGCGGTGCATAGAAAAACGTCTAAGTGAACAGATAGTTTGTGTATATCAGAGTAATAAGAGTATGCTGTGCCTGTAGAAAGGTGGAGTATTATGTGGTGTGTTGGTTAGGTTTCACCATCCAATGCTCTCACAATACCCCAAGATTGTCCTTTGGATTCACAATAACATTTCCTTAGTTCATTCCTGGTAGAGTGGCAAAGAGCAGTCAGGCTTCAGCAGTGAAACATGTTCAGCATTTCAGAATACCAACATGGACAATAAGTAATTTACATGACTCGAAGCAAATCCAACGCCAACTTATTAAAAAAAACAGATTTTTAGATAAATTTAGACACCACAATTAAGTGAATCAGATAAATAAAACTACAGATATGGATTTTAGAAGCAAAATTAAATCGGTGCAAAACAGTACTGTAAAACTTTATGATTGCCAACAATGGTAAAAGGAGTGTTAGGTATTTGGGTGCAAGTGGCCAATGGTCTACTAGCCCCAGTGGATAATCCGCCCCTGAAGTGATCACACCCTGGGGTGTATGTCACCTTTTCTACCCAGAACCCTTTATTTTACCACTATTGTGGGGTGTACACCGCCTGAACACCTAATTGGGTGCAAATTTGCCTGGGAGCAGGGAGAAGGCTGTTTCCTCCGTTGGGAGGCAGTCTGGTTCCATATCATAGACAGGACAGCCTTTGAAGCTCAGAGCCTTGATGTGCAACTTCACTAGTCATTCTCTCAGGGAGGGAGGTGTGACCTGCTTCCCACCAGGCCATTGTTTCTGGCTCCTGGGAGAGGTCACACCTCCTGGCAGGGGGTTACATTCCTGTCTTGTCAGCAGCAGTTGCAGGCTGGCAGCCACAACACGGGAAAGGCTGGGACAACCAAGTGGAAAACCTCTAAGGTATTCACCTAGGTTCATGCCACATCGTCCTCGACATGAGTTTCATGTCAGGGATGATGAGGCATGTTGTTTGATATCAAACACAAAATATTTAGGAAGTAGCATAATAAAGCTGCCAACCTCGGGTTTGCCAGTGTGGGTGCCAACCCATGTTCGCCTATGGACCGTCTATTACTTATAGAAAACTTTAATAGTAAATGGCCACTATAGGGAGCTTGCCCCTTAGATGACCACACCTTTAATATAAGACACCCTGCCGCCTGGGCATAGAAGGCTTTCATTAGGGCTGACTGGCATATATTAAAAATAGTGCATTGACTTTGCACACATGGTGAGGGTAAAGTTGAGTACAAGCAGTTTGCACTTTCCTGCTGTCTGCAATTGCAGGGCTCAGTCAGAAGTTTACTTAGGCCACTCAGGATGACACAAACAGTGCTTCAGGCCCTGGTGCTCCCTTTAACACCCATTCCCTGGTTACCACTGGTACCATAGACTAGGAACTTATAAGGGGGTTAAAGTCCTTGCCAATTGGGAGTACCAATTCACACATATGAGTTTTAGGGAGAGAGCACTAGGGCCTAGGAAGCAGGCTGCAGTGCAGTTTCAGAGTCATAACCATCAGCATTGGAGCAAAATGTGGGGGGTGACCATAGAAAGAGGGCACAGCCTACAGTGCCCCTCTTGTTGTGAGCCTTTAATGAGTCAATGAATCCCCACTTAGCTATCCAATAGTGGAAGTATCAAGTGCTCTTGTGCAGTAGGAATAAAAGGTGGGGAGAATGTGATCTATCCTGTTTGGCATAAGCTACACAATTGAAGTCCGTGGTCACCGGGCAAGGATAGTGTAAGACAGAGGTAATGTGGAGCGCGATGAAAGAACGGAAGGCTGGTTGGTCAGTGTTCGGGCATACACATTAAGTAATGCTATATCTTAGCCATCGAGTTTGTCTGGCAGCACCACATATTACTTCTTCAGATCAATGATCTTGAGCTGGGAGTCCAAGGAAGTATCCAAATCAGCACTCCCCCTCGCGAATGATCAATCAATCAATCAATCAATCAATCAATCAATCAATCAGGGAATTTATTGAGCGCACTACTTACCCATGAGGGTCTCAAGGCGCTGAGGGGAGGGGGTGCTGCTTCTGTTCGAAGAGCCAGGTCTTGAGGAGCTTCCTGAAGGTGAGCAGGTCCTGGTCTGCCACAGATGGGTGGGCAGGGTGTTCCAGGTCTTGGCGGCGAGGAAGGAGAAGGATCTGCCGCCAGATGTTGCTCGTTGGATGCGGGGGACGTATGCGAGGGCGAGGCTGGCAGAGCGGAGCTGGCGGGTGGGGGTGTAGAAGGTGAGTCTGTTGATCAGGTAGGCTGGTCCGATGTTGTGGAGTGCTTTGTGCGCGGGGGTGAGGAGCTTGAATGTAATCCTCTTGTTGACGGGGAGCCAGTGCAGGTCCCTTAGGTGGGAGGTGATGCGGCTGTGTCGAGGGATATTGAGGATCAGGCTGGCGGAGGCGTTATGGATGTGTTGCAGCCGTTTTAGGTGTTTGGTCGGGATTCCTGCATAGAGTGCGTTGCCATAGTCCAGCCTGCTGCTGACGAGGGCTTGGGTCACCGTTCTTCTGGTTTTGGTCGGGATCCACTTGTAGATCCTGCAAAGCCTGCGGAGGGTGTTGTAAGATGAGGAGGAGACGGCGTTGACCTGCTTTGACATGGAGAGGGAGGAGTCGAGGATGAATGCTAGGTTGCGTGCGTGGTCCGTGGGTGTCGGTGATGTTCCCAGTGTGGTCAGCCACCAGGAGTCGTCCCAGGGTGGGGCTGAGGATGAGGACTTCCGTCTTGTCCGAGTTCAGTTTCAGGTGGCTGCTCCTCATCCACTCGGCGACGGCCTTCATTCCCTCGTGGTGGTTGGTTTTGGCGGCGTGCTGGTCCTTGGTGAGGGAGAGGATGAGCTGGGTGTCGTCGGGGTAGGAGATGATGTTCAAGTCGTGTTGGCGGGCCACTTTTGGGAGGGGGGTCCATGTAGACGTTGAACAGGGTAGGGCTGAGGGATGAGCCCTGGGGTACGCCGCAGATGATGTCGGTGGCTTTGGATCGGAAGGGTGGGAGGCGGACTCTCTGGGTTCTGCCAGAGAGGAAAGACGTGGTCCAGTCCAGGGCCTTCTTCTGGATTCCGGCTATTTGGAGGCGTGTTCTTAGTGTGCAGTGGCAGACCATGTCGAAGGCGGCTGACAGGTCCAGGAGGATGAGGGCTGAAGTTTCGCCGTTGTCAAGTTGGCACCTGATGTCGTCTGTGGCGGCGATGAGGGCTGTCTCGGTGCTGTGGTTTCATCTGAATCCGGACTGGGATGGGTCTAAGATGTTGTCCTCGAGGTGGCGGGTCAGCTGTATGTTGGCGATTTTCTCGATGACCTTCGCCGGGAATGGGAGCAGGGAGATGGGCCGGAAGTTCTTGAGGTCTTTGGGGTCTGCCTTGGGCTTCTTGAGGAGGGCTTTGATTTCGGCGTGCTTACAGCTTTCTGGGAATGTTGCTGTATCGAAGGAGAGGATGATGATCTTCCGTAGTTGGGGGGCGATGGTTGCGTCTGCTTTGTTGAAGACATGGTGCGGGCAGGGGTCAGACGGGGATCCTGAGTGGTTGGAGTTTATGACCTTGCATGTCTCGTCGTCGTTGACGTGGGCCCAGGAGGTTAGCTGGTTGGTGCAGGTGGCTTCGGGGTGGGGTCTGTTGTGGTCGGGGCGGACGTGGTGTTGAGACTGTCGTGGATGTCGGCGAACCCTGCGTTGGAAGAAGGCGGCCAGTGAGTTGCACAGATCTTGCGAGGGCGGGATGTTGTTGGTGTTGGCTCTGGGGTTGGAGAGTTCCTTGACTATGTTGAAAAGCTCTTTGCTGTCATGTGCGTTGTTATCCAGGCGGGTTTGAAGGAGGATCTCTTGGCTGTTCTGATGAGGTGGTGATGTCTGCGGATGGCGTCCTTGTGGGCTGTGTGGCTTCTGGTGTGCGGTCGTGGAGCCACTTCTTCTACAGCTTCTGGCATGTCCGTTTGGAGGTCTGGAGTTCTTCGGTGAACCAGGCGGTTTTATTGCTGTGGTGGTTGATGGAGGGTTTCTTGAGTGGGGTGAGAGTGTTGGTGCAGCCGTCGATCCACTATCTGGGGTTATGGGCGGCAGCATCTAAGTCGGTGGGGTCGGTGGGTGGGTTCTGGGAGAGGGTGGAGGTCAGTTGGTCTTCGGTGATTTTGCTCCAGCAGCGGTGGGGCAGCTGTTGGGTGCCGTGGTGCATGGTTGGTTTCTTGAAGGTGAAGTGGATGCAGCGGTGGTCTGTCCAGTGGAGTTCAGTGGTGTGGTTGAAGGTGACGTGGATGCTTGTGGAGAAGATGGGGTCGAGCGTGTTCCCGGCGGCGTGGGTGGGTTCGGTGATGTGCTGTCTGAGGCCGAGGTTGGCGAAGTTGTCGATCAGGGTGGTGGAGTTGGCGTCATTGTTGTTCTCAGGGTGGAATTTCAAGTCCCTGAGGATGTTGTAGTCCGTGGAGGCGAGTGCGTGGGTGCTGGCGAGGTTGGCGATGGAGTCAGTGAACTGGGCCCGTGGTCCGGGGGGTCTGTAGACGAGTGTTCCTCTGAGGGTGGTGTTGGGGGTCGGTGTGGATCCGGAAGTGCAGGTGTTAGGCGGAGTAGAGTGAGTCATCTGCGAGGGTGTGGACCTTGAGGGTGGACTTGTGGACGATGGCTATTCCTCCTCCGATTCCGTTGGTGCGATCCCTGTGGGTGATCTTGTAGCCGTCCGGGATGGCTATGGCGATGTCCGGTGCCAAGGAGTCGTTCCACCAGGTATCGGTCAGGAAGGCAAGATCTGGGGCAGAGGTGTCGAGTAGGTCCCAGAGCTCGACGGCGTGTTTGCGTGCGGAGCGGGTGTTGAGGAGTATGCAGCGGAGGTGGTTGGGTCTGGTCCTTGGAGGCTTGGTGGTTCTGTCGAAGGTGAAGTTGCAGGTGTGGCAGGAGAAGGGTCCGTGGGTGCGTTTTGGGGCGGCCTGGAAGCAGCGGTGGTCTCGTCCGGTGTTGAGAGCGTGGAGGGCATTGGCGTCGTACCGGAGTGTGTCGTTGTGGAATGTGCGGGGTCCAGGGGTCCTGGGGCTGGGTGCGGTCCAGGCGCGGACGGGCAATCGGCGCCTTTGGCGCGCAATCGGCGCTCCCACTGCGCGCGTCCGCTGCGCGTCCGGGTGGCGGTTGCCATTTGAAGGCGGAGAGGGAGGGAGGAGCAACTGGGAGGCGGGAGCAAAATGGCGAGGGGGCGTTGGCTCAGGAGGAGGTGGCGGGAAAAAAACAGGGAAACGGAAGGAAAGGGGGGTGTGGGGGGTGTTGAGCAGACGAAAAATACGGTAGTGAAAAGTGGAAGAAAACTGTAAATTAAGAGAAAAAATAACACAGCACAATCAGACAGACAGCTATCCACACGGCAGAAGAGCAGTGGCAGCGGTCACCGCTGCGTGAGTCACCCCGGTCACCTGGCAGCAGGCACCTTTGAGGCGGAGAGGGAGGGATGAGCAGCTGGGAGGCGGGAGCGGAGCGGCGAGGGGGCATGGCCTCAGGAAGAGGTGGCGGGAAAAAAACAGGGAAACAGAAGGAAAGGGGGGCTGGGGGTGTTGAGCAGGCGAAAAATATGGTAGTGAACAGTGGAAGAAAACAGTAAATTAAGAGACAAAATAACACCGCACAATCAGACAGACAGCTATCCAAATGGCAGAAGAGCAGTGGCAGAGGTCAACGTGGCGCGAACTCGTGCTGGGGGGCAGCAGCGAGACGTAAGCAGGTGGAGCTGAGCAGCGGTCGGGGAGGCGGCCCGGCCTGCAAGCAGGTCAGGAGGCAATGATGAATAGGTAGTTGGATAGACCTTGCCCCTCCAGCGTTTTTGAAGTACTTGCCCATCTAATATTTTTAGGTGAATTTCTTGGAGGAGTGCAACCTGGGCCTGGTGCCTTTTAAGAAATACCTGGATACGATTATGTTTATGTGTACATTCCAAGTGATTACCCTCAGAGTAGGGACAGCACCCACCATTGAGGCCGTCTTCCCCCCAATTATCTCACCCAGCATGAGAGTTTCAGCATGCAGTAAAAGTTCCCCCCCTACAAAAAACATAAACAACAATCCCTTTTGCAGGGTGAACAACAAAACAACTCCCCAACTACACCTCCAAATGACAGTAGCACCACGGCACTCAATCCAAACCAAGTCTAACCATAAGGAAGCACATGTTTAGTGGGGCCATGGAAGACCAATACTTAAGGTCAGTGCAAAAATTGAGCCTTCCTGCCCTTGGGTCCCCCAGCGAAAATAGCAAATACTTCAAAGTAGAAGTGGTGTCTGGACCATGCTCGTCAAATGCTGTTCAAGTACGGCTAGGGTAGACATAGCAAAAGCTCGGACTTTATATAATGTCACCAGCAGTACTGGGTGTGACCAGAGGGAGTATGACGCTGCAGCCATGGCAACTCTATGAACCAGAGACAGGTTCCTTGGTGGAGGATTCTCCAGGTTCTGTCATACCTAACTCGTCTTTTAACCAATTGGGAAATAAGCCAGAATGAGGTTTCCTACCTCTTAGCATAAAAAATGGGGTAATCCCTGTGGTGCAATGTGGAAAACAATTATATTCACAGATTTTTTCCTTGAGAAATGATCTGACATTTGATCCTGCAGAAATGGCTGTTTGTATACTTTCTTTGATTACTTTATTCCCTCTTTCAACCAGGCCATTGAACGTTGGTGAATAAAGAGCTGCTCGTAAGTGCTTGATGTAACGTTTAGCCAGAAATTGCTGCACATGATCAGATAAAAAATGTGTCCCCTTGTCGGTAACCAAGGTCCCAGGAGAACCCTCTATAGAAAAAACGTGCTCAATAAAATTGATGACTGAATCAGAAGAGGCTGAGTTAGTGAAAGAAAATACATTTTGCATTGCACGCATGGGTTCGTGTCCTGTCCTCGTCGCCAAAATGAAGTAATGATGATTCAAGGAGGCTTTGATGAAAAGGATGAGATTTATTTGAAACAGCCTTTGCCCACAACAGATGGCCACCGGTCAGCAGGCGCTGCAGAGTCAACTGAGTCTACAACCCGCAAACCTGCCTACCAGCTAATGCATCCACCGGCCAAGGAACTTAGCAACACTTGAAAAACAACATGGATTGACAATAGTTAAATGTATTCATGGAGAGTGGTGTGTCTCAAGGTGGGACTCACAAGAGCCAGCAATTGCCACAAGACACTCCCAGTCCACGCTAAATACCTCATGCACGTACACACGACACTTATACATTCATAACTTAAGCACAGGCTTTAAGTAATGTGTCTCTGGACTAACACCAAGGCATGACCCGCACAGAACGAAACGTCTTGAAGTATGCAAATGACATAACAATTGCTTTGAAAAAATGTGTTACTTGTGTTAGAAAATAGGATCTTATGTGAGAAAGAAACTTCAAAACCTCTTTATTTGACAACAAAGTGAAACATATTGTGCATTACATTTATATGTAAAAGCAGAACAACAATATGTGTCAGCCAAGGACAGTCTCAAAATAGACCAGCATTTCCTCTAATTAAAGGTGTTACAGATGTGCAGGAAATTACACTTCCCTCTTGTTAAAGGTCAAGGTTCCAGAAAAACTAATAGCTCTTCTTTAGTGTCAGAAGAGACACTTGACCAAGGAAAGAAGCAGAAGGACATAAGGAGCTGTCGCGGAGGATGTGATCTGGGATTGCGCTGAAGGTGCTTCAAAGGAGATGAAAAGGAAGAACTAAAGGAACCTGAAGAGATAACGCAGAATATTGTCCTGAGCAGAGACCTCCAGCCCTGATACACTGAAGAGAGACTGTTCAAGAAGAGACGCCCCCATGAGATACCTGAGAAATGGGAGTGCACTGCTGAACCAAGGCAGCATAACAAGGATGGTCACAGTGTTGGCATTGATGCTATGTTCAGTTGTGTTTGGAGACTCAGGAAGCTACGTTGAAGAGGTGACGGGTGTCTTGGGAGGGTCTCTCACTGTGGCTTGTCGATATGAAGGGGAGCTGGTACAGTATCCGCATTACTGGTGTAAAAGAGCTTCTTGGTACTACTGTTCCATTGTTTTACAAAGCACAGGATCCGAGAAGGAGGTGACAAGGGGACGGTTTTCCCTCAAAGACAATCACACAACTCAAACAGTCAGAGTGATCATCACAGATCTAGAAGAGGAGGACTCGGGTTTGTATGGGTGCGGGACAGAGCGAACAGCTATTGATAACATTTACCAAGTTAATGTAACTGTTTTCAAATCTCATTCTGAATTTAGTCAAACTGAAAAACCGTCAACCACAATAAATGGTCTGCTAGTCACAGCTTCTGTCTCAGCCAATACGCCATAAGTTCTCCAAAATTCTGTGTTTGAAGAAGTAAATGCCACTGCCGTCACCCCAGGTGCTATCCCTAATGCAACAAACTCTGCCTCATTTTACCTGGTTCTCCAGTGGAAAGTGAAAGCTGCCTTGATTGGTGTTATTACACTTACAGGCGTAATCACTTGGCTAGTATCAAAGATGAGAAATAAGTCTCTGGGTGGAGAGGGTGCCCAGAGTGATGAGTGATTTCATTTGGGTAACGTGCCTCCAAAAGAGCATTTTGCAAGTCCTTCTCCATGGGACAGGGTGTTCTCTTGTAGCTATGGATCAGATCCCGCTTTCTTCATACAAAGAGCAGACATGCATAAACTTCTACAGTCTATGATCTTGTGAAAAGGTTCAGAAACTTTTGTTCAGGTGCCAAGGCTCATCAATTCTAGCAAGACACAGAAAGCCTATACAATGAAAACATTGCATATCTTCAAAGGAGAACTATATATGTAAGATATTACAAACCAACCAATCTACAAACTTTTGAATTTGAATTGTGGAGCTTCTAAAAGTGGTGGGTCTTCAAGCTCATATGGACATTCAAGAGTTTTCGGTACCGTATACATTCTGCTACCCACACCTGGCACACCCCCCCCCCCCCCAAACAATCTAATTCCTCTCTATAATACAAATATTTACAAGCTTCGGCCATGATAAAGGTGAAGGCAACCTATTTTGTACGAATACAATGTGTTCCCTTCATGTTTCAAGTGGGGGTAGTAGGTTTAAAAGACAACTGTCCTGACAGAGTTATTGTCCCTGGGACATTTCCAGCCATCACTATGTGATCTGCTTGCATCAAGTGTTGAACGTGTTTCATTAAAGGCATCACTGGTTGTGTCACATCTAAGAAAAATTGCTTTCATCAGCAGTACAAGAACAATCCTTCACTCTCAAACCTAAGCACATGGTGGGATTTAATATGAAAGATCATTACAGAATCCTGCACCTCTGGAGTCCTCACTGGGTGGTCAAAACGTGGTCAACTGTAATTGGACCTGGAAGGTCAACTAACAAATGAAAAATCACCAGGTGAATATGTGATTCTGGGTCCAATTCTACTGGCAATTCTTCATTTTTGGTCAGACTTTTACTCAAAGATTTCAGCTGCTTGTATTACCAGCCGCATCAGAATGATGTGACCAATTGGAACGATAACTAAAGCAGAGTGGAGATCCTGGTGTACCGCTGTCCCGTTTCAGACTCGACATCAACATCTTCACTCCTAATTGACAATATCGCTGCTGTCCTTTTCTATTAGGTTCCAACTTTTTTGATAACTTTACAACATTTCCCATTTATGTAAATGCAGTAAAGATGGGAATTTTGAGCATGATTGACAAAGTGTGAAATGACATAAAATTACGTTCCTTTCAGAAAAGTACATTTCCCCTGCATGGACTAACTCAGAAATAAATATATGCATTTTAACCCATCTGGGAGTCACTTACCCCATTAGCATCCCCACAGAGCTGTCGTAGAGCGGCAAAGTTTTGGGTCTTTTTTACACTGGTCCGTGTGTGGATTGCACATTGCAGGCTGCTTTTGAGGACTGGAGAGCACATATCTCTAAAATGTCCTTTTTAATTTAACAATATTTTCATTACAGTGGAGTTTTTACTGTGTTCACGTGCTGTGCTGCTTTACCACGTTTCTTGCCAAGCTGCTGTTGAGATTTGTAAAATCATTATATATTTGTAAATTTACGCGTGAAAATATGGACATAAAGTTACTTTCTTTGCACTCTACCTCTACTGTCAACAATGTTCCCTAGCATTGATTTGCCTATTTGGATAAGCCGGTGTAGAAAGTTCAATATACTGTGGCCATCGGGGATTGTATATCAGAATATAAAGGTTAAAATATTCACCTTTACCTATGCTATTCTTACCTCCACATTTACGAATGTTAACAATATATATTTCTATGGTCATTTGTGGGAGACACTGACGTGAAATGGTAAAAGTGGGTGTTTTTAATCCCATAGATGTCGAATTGGAAGAATAGTTTTTTAGCAAGCAAGATTTTTTAAACAATATATATATATATATATATATATATATATATATATATATATATATATATATAGTTATATATATATATATATAGTTTGCTAAATGCTTATTCTTGAAATTCGACATCTGTCCACAATTTTGCTCATCTCTCCAAAGGAAAAACAATGGGAGAACGCACATTGATGTGAAAGGCAAGAGTTTACTATGTTTTTTTTTTAAACAAATGTTATCATTCCTTTCAGTATAACAAAGATCATTCCCATACAGATCGATTTTCATTCATCATTATGTAATTTCAATAAAAATGTGTTTCGTTTGAAAGAAAGTATATTTAACGTGCAATGCTCTACATTTATGGTGCATGTTAATATTTCAGTTTTCAGAAAACATCATATACAAAGTTAGAAAGCAATGTATGTAGATCAGCGCAAGAAAGCCTGCCAACTTAAAAAACATTTTATAGAGCATTGAATTCTAAAGCTACACTTCTTGATTGTGCAACATAAGCAAACTCATTTTTTAGCTCTTGCTCAAAATTGATGTTGGGTCTTAAACAATAAATGAACCTTGTCTTGTGTGCTGTATTTGCTTTTTCTTTTTGCTATTTATGTGCATGTGTTACATGCTAATTGCACCTTTTGGTAGTGGGTGACTGAAGCTAACTAAGCACCCTTCTGTACTTACAGCAAGTTCACCAAATATTCAGGCTATTAACTAGTACATAGTCATACATTATTTCTTATTGAGGTGCGGTTTTCCCTTTTAGGGAACGCTACTACCTATTTTGTGAAAGCTGGCCTTGTGAATCTCAATATTTCAGTTTTCAGAAAACAATACATAAAAAGTTAGAACGTAAGGTATGCAAATCAGTGCAAGAAAAACTGCCATGTTAAAAACCATGGGCCTTATTTACAAACCCCTTGCGCTGCCTGTGCGGCACTTTTTCCCATATCAAGGGCCCGATGTAGGTGACCATTACCGGTCGGTAACGGCCGAATTCCGCCGTTACCGACCGGTAAATGGCTCATTGAGATGTAGGGGACCTTTTTTACAGAATCGGGAAATTTACCGAATCGGTAAATTTACCGATTCTGTAAAATACCGAATCGGTAATTTTACCGATTCGGTAAATCTCACATGTAGGTGGCACTGCAAACAGTGCCACAGGCCTTTAGGAGTCGGTATTTTACCACCCAATCCAATTGGGTGGTGAAATACCGAATACAGGTGTGCATGCACATCTGTGCATGCACACCTATGCCATGTGACACACAGACATGCCCTTAGGGCATGTATGTGTGCCACATGGCACACATGCCTGTAATTGGGGTGCCAGAGGGAGTCAAAGTGACACCCCCTGCACCCTTGCAAAATTCGGTATTTACCTTTGTGGTAAATATCGATTCGGTAATGCCCATTGATTCCTATGGGCTTCAATGCCCATAGAAATCAATGGGCATTACCGAATCGGTATTTACCACATCGGTAAATACCGATTCCTTCCGATTCGGTAATTAATTACCTACATCTGCCCTCCTCTTTTTTACCAATTCTTAAATACCGATTCGGTATGAATCGGTATTTATGAAGTGGTAAAAAAGATTTACCTACATCGGGCCCTAGAAGTGTTGCAAGGTGCTTGTAAATAAGCCTCCATATTTTAGAGATTTGAATTCGAGGTATATCGTTCTAAATAGTGCAACAAAAACAAACTATTTTTTTAGCTTTTGCTCAAAATTGATGTTTGGTCAAGAAAATGAATGAATCTGGTCTTCAGCAGGACATCAGGATAACTGATATGTCTTCCCTTCCCTCGACTGAACAAAACACACTGGCGCCCACTGTGTGTCACTAGCCCGTATCATAGAGAAGGTGATGACATTTTTTGAAAGAAAGAAGTGTAGCAACACAAGGACCATGGTGTGGTCCTTTCTCCCTGATCAAGCATCTAAAAAAATTGGGTACTTAACCATGAACATAAAAGTGGAAAAAATGATAAAAAAATAACTATGTTGTGCAGAACCCGCAAAGGAAGCAGCGTCATAGACAGCCAAAGACAGCGCATGCATGAACAGCGCATACATGATTCCTGGCCTTGATTATGATGTTGGGAAGAAATAAAAACAGTGTGGTAGATGTAATGTGTCATGTGCTCATATCAAATGTTTTAGGCTGTGTTCCATCAGATACATTTTTAGATATATTCTGAGTGAGAAAAAAATTTCCCTTGGCCACCTTCCATGTTTGTTCAGCAGAATAAAAGTTATGTTATGTTATGTTATGTTATTTTATTTTTATTTGTACCGCGCACAGCTGCCCCAGCAAAGGGGAGTCCTGGCGCTTTGAGAAGGTAAACACAACACAGCATTAAAAGCGGGCAGAAAGGAAAAGAGACACAACAGATGAGCTAAACAAATAAAAAGGTCTTGATAGCCCGTCTAAACTGAAGGAGCTCATCGATGGCCCGGATTTGTGGAGGAAGAGAATTCCACCAGCTCGCTGCCAGGACTCGAAAGGAGCGGCCACCAATTCTGCTCAACTTAAAACGCGGGACCACTGCTAAGTTCTGGCCTAGCGATCTAAGAGTGCGAGAGGGGACATAGGGGATCAGCAGTTTCTCCAAGATTTGTGGGGAAGTACCCTTGAGGATTTTAAATGCAAGGCAGAGAACCTTGAATCTAATCCTCTGCTGCACAGGGAGCCAGTGGAGAGAGCGCAGGGCATTGGACACCGAGCACCGCCTAGGCAGACCTGTCACCAGTCGGGCCGCAGCGTTTTGAACCCGCTGGAGCCGCAGAAATTCTGACTGGTTAACCCCCGCCAGTAGGGAGCTGGCATAGTCCAGCCTGGACAGCACTGATGCTTGGACCACCAGCTGTCTTGTGGGTGCATCAAAGAATTTGAGGATGGGTCGAAGTCCTCTGATGATGCCATAGCAAGAAGCCGCCACCTTCTTGGTATGACAGATGAAACTCAGAGAAGGATCAAGCCACACCCCCAGGTTTTTTATCTCTGCCGCTGGGAGGGGAGTCACACCCAACTCCGAAGGCCACCATTTGTCACCCCACAAAGCCACCTGTTTACCAACCACCATAATCTCCGTCTTCTTGGTGTTTAACTGGAGACAGTGGGAATTCATCCAGTTAGCCACTTCCCGCAGACCATCACAGAACCTGGGAGCCTCCAGGTCTGAGTCCCCACTCAGTGTGACCGCCAGCTGCGTGTCATCTGCGTAAGAGACCATGGTCAGGCCCCACCGCTTGACGACCGCAGCCAACGGTCTCACATACAGATTGAAAAGGGTGGGACTCAGTGATGACCCCTGTGGGACTCCCTGGTCTAACGGGTAGGATGACGACTTACCGGGCGGGATCGCCACCTGGAATGACCTATCCGTAAGGAAGGATCGAAACCAGTGCAAGGCGGAGCCAGAAACGCCCACCTCCTCAAGACGCCAAATCAGAATCCCGTGCGAGACCGTGTCGAAGGCGGCACTGAGATCTAATAACAATAGTGCCGCCGTCCGACCGGAATCCAGCACGGAACGCAGATGCTCGACCATCGAGAGAAGGGCCGTCTCCGTGCTGTGACCCGCACGGAACCCGTTCTGGGTAGGGTCGAGAATGTTAAGCCTACCAAGATGGTCTGTAAGAGTGGCATTCACATGGGCCTCCGCTATTTTCGTGGCCAAAGGGAGAAGGGAGATAGGGCGGTAGCTTTCAGGTTTAAGGGGGTCAAGGGTTGCCTTCTTCAGAATTGGCGTGACTACTGCCTGCTTCCATCTGACGGGAACCACTCCAGAAGAGAGGGACAGGTTGATCAAGGACAGCACCGGGGTACGGCAAACCGGCGCCAGGGTCTTGAGTTGGGCCGGTTTCAGTGGGTCTGCCGGAGATCCAGACTTGATTTTGGCGCTGAGAGAGTCAAACACCTCCAGAGATAAGGGGGGTAAGATAGAAAGACATTCCCCCTCACTTAAGGTGCGACCAACCTGCTCTAGCATCAGGGAACCCGTTGGAAAAGTGCGATAGATGGCTTGCACTTTTTCATGGAAGAAAGAGGCCAAACCCTCACAATGTGAGTCCGAGCATATTTCCACTGCAGTTGCTCTCTTCGCCATCAGGTCCTTTAATACTTTGAAAATAAGTTTCGATGGATTGGCAGAATTCTGAAACTGTTGAGCATAAAAGGAAGCGCGAGTTTGACACACTGCCCTGTGGTAGATCTTGACCTTGGCCAGATAACATATCTTCAGATCTGGGTCGTACGACTTCCTCCATAATCTTTCGGCCTGTCTACAGGCCCTCTTAAGAGATGCCAAGGAAGTGTCATACCAAGGACTCGGCTCCTTCCGATGACACTTGGACCAACACATAGGAATCAGAGAATCGAGGGCACCAGATATCCACTCACAGAAGGAGTCGTATCCACAATCAACCTCGGTGAGCGGACCTAAAGGAACCTCGTCGAGCAGATGGTAAAAATCCTCCAGTCTTAATTTGTTCCAGTGTCGTTTAAGAACAAGTCTGTCCTGAGATAGAAAAGGAGAGTCAGACAAAGAGCATGCCGTTTTCACCAGCATGTGGTCTGTCCAGACCAACTGGGAGGAACCAAGAACTCTGAATCCTTCTAGATTTGTGAAGAATGGGTCAAGAGTATGACCACCTCTATGTGTGGGGAAAGTAATCATCTGCAAGAGCTGTAGAGCCTCAAGATCCGCCAGAAAGCTCCTAATAGAGGGTAAAGAAGGGCAGTCCAAATGGAGATTAAGATCTCCCACAACATTAAAATTTGCGCATCCTACTGCCTCTGTACTAATGTACTCAGGAAGAGCAGCCCTAAAAACAGAGTCACAGCCCGGAGGCCGGTAAATTAATAAACCAAAGAAGGTAAACTGGTGACTAAACGCTATTTTAAATAGGGCACCCTCACACCCCAAAAGTTCAGCGGCTTTCCACTCGCAGGGATAGTTTGGAAAGGAAAAGGACGATTGACTAATCTTTCTTCCTACTCTTCACTGGCCTAAACTTCCAGATCCTCTAATTTCAACAGTTTATCTACTTTAATAGGTTCCTGGAGCGGGTGCAGCGTTCGGACAAAGTCAGTGAAATACATGGAAGAGTTGTTTTTATATTTATGTGGGTCACTTTTCAATCATAGACATATCTAGCACAGGTAATCATTCTCCAGTGATTCAATTTTCCAGTTGTTCGCATTCATTCAATATTTCAAAGCATTCTGGCAATTGTAGTCTGGTGTCCAGATAACAGTTAATAACCTTATATTCCATTATAGTATTACATTTCTCACACTTGTAAAGAAGCACATGGGCCTATTTTGCTTTCTATTAATAGAAACAGAAACAATGGTCTATGCGAGTCCAAACATAGTATTCCCGCACCGGGAAGTATCAGTACCATGAATAGCATAATTTATGGGCTTTTCTCCTGCATATAATGCCTTCTTTTAGCAGGTGAAATGTCTGCGAAAATAAAAGCTACCTACACAGCCTAGTGCTAACTTGAGCTTTCAGTAAAGGACATTGGGCTGCAACTTGAGTGAACGTACTTACTGATCACGACTGACTTAAAACTGAAGAACTAAAAGAAGCAGGGCTTAATAGGTAGAAGACTAAGGGTCTGATTTAGATCCTGGCAGACGAGTTACTCCATCATAACAGTGATGGATATCCCTGTGTGGCGCCGCGGCTAAGGCGACTGACGTCGGAATCTGGGGATCACGGTTCGATCCCTGGCACCGGCGGCAGATTAGCCCAGCACCATGTGACTCTGGGCAATAGCTTGCTTAATCTTCCCAATGGCCCCCAGCGCCTAGAGACCCTTGTGGGTGATTGTGCGCTTTACAAATGTGGATTATTATTATTATTATTATTCTGCCGAAATATAAATTCCATTTATCCTATGGAATTTCGATTTCAGCTGAAAGGATACCTGTCACCGTTATGACGGAGTAACCGATCCACGGAGATCTAGATAAGGCTCTAAGTGCCAGAGGCGAAGGTATTTCTCAGGAGGCCACTACGGCTTCCCCACCCCACTGCACCTACCAACGCTGACTATTGCCATCATAATCCATCATGTTTGTTCATTCATTCAAATAAGCTTTATTCGATAGCAAGTATCATAAAAGCGTTACAGGATCATAAAAGGAGTATAAAATTTGACAATACATAGAAAATATTAAAAGATTAAAAACAGAAATTTAAAACATGATTTTCCAAAATAGTATATTGCCATTACAAGGTAGAGTATACATTTTCTATTTAAAAATATCTCTGGCATATCACTAAGCAACGATGATTAACAAGATAAAAAGTCATGGGAGAGGGTCTGCTCAGACAATCGTTGTTTGGCTACATCTTTGGACCTACTGCCTTGTTAGTTACTTTTGAACGGATAATCCATGAACAGCCCAAACACTTGGCAACTCCGCAAACAAACAGAGACCTTGAGGCATCAGTTCGCAGAATGCGAAGCGCCACTAAATGATTTTTTGTTCCCAGTTGGGCACAAATTGGCTTAAGCCATTTTTTCCTAGCCTGTTTGTAGGCAGGGCATGCAAATAATAGATGGGCTACCGATTCTTGCTGGGCTTCACAGCACGGACAGTGTGTTGGGGTATATTTTGTTGGCTCCCGTTGAGCCAGCGTGGAGTTTAGATTTAAGGACCCAAAACAGAACTGCCTATAGATTGTCCTATCTCTAGGGAATCTAATAAAATCTAGGTATGGTTCCTGGTAACTAACTTGTTTGTGATGGAGGAATTAGTCAGTTAATCTCCCGAGCCTGGAGTGATGTACAAACTGGTGGTTAACCCAGTTCCAGTAGATCTTTTTAACTCCACCTTAGTCAAGGGGGCCTGATTCTCCCAGGATTCGGCTAAACCTAGTTTACACATAAGATCCTTCAGATCCCTTAGCCATTTGACCCTTTTGTTAGAATCCAGGGTGATCAGCTCGGAAAGGCCAGCCACATAATATGTCATATCAGGGGTGCGTCTTTGCCCAATACAATAGGGGACGGAGTCTGGCCATCTCACTAATCGAGCGTCTGCCCATGTCAAGAAATAAAGGTTTTAGTGGTGTATATATAGGGGCGGAGACCAAGTCTCTGATTAATTTGTTCTCAGACCTTTGGATCTCTACTATTTTTTCAAAGCCCCAGAGTTCGGCACCATAGATTGCCAAACTCGCTGCTTTGCCTTCATATACAACTAAAGCCGGGGCAACCAATCTAGACAGGGAAGAACGTTGCTCTCTTGAGATGGCACCCGCAACCCGCTTGTGATTTAGTAGCATCTTACTCAGATGCGACCCCCATACCATTTTGTCTGAAAGCCTAATCCCCAGGTAGTCAAAGGAGTGAACTCGCTCTAAAAGAGAGCCATTAAGAGAGAGTTTAGGTCTAAAATGGTTCCCAGGGTTAAAAGCCATGAACTTAGACTTTGAAATGTTTCTTAAAAGACCCCTTGATGTACAAAATAGTTGGAAACAGGTAAGGAGTTTTTGGAGACCCATTGGAGTTTTTGAAATAAGAAGGGTATTGTCCGCAAAAAGGAGGGTAGCAATTTTTTCCCCCGCCAGGGATGGTGCGGCTGCTGGAACTTGGCTCAGAAAATCGACCACACAACTCACATAAAGTGAAAAAAGTGTGGAAGCCAACACGCAACCCTGGCGGACACCCCTATTTACTGGTATCCTCTCTGTGGTTTGCCCTTGATCCCCCCATCTAACTCGAGCATAAGTGTCCTCATGGAGGCGAATTAGAAGAGATAGAATGTAGGGGGGAATACCCATATCCTGTAGCACTGTCCATAACTTTGCGCGTGGGACCAAGTCGAAAGCCGTCTTGAGATCAATGAACGCGAGATATAGGCTTCCCTTACCAATGACTACCACTTTCCAATAAAGGAGAAGTAGTCTAAAGACTTGATCAACTGTGCTGGTGGCTTTCCTAAAGCCTGCTTGGCAATTGGAAAGGATTCCCTCCTCCTCCATCCAAAGTTGAATCCTGTTAAGGAGGGTTCTGCCTACCACTTTCTGCATGCAATCTAATAAGCTAATAGGCCTATAATTGGCGGGGTCCTGTCAATTGCATTTTTTATAGATGGGTATTACCTCTGCTTCTTTCCACGAGTTCGGGACTTCCGCTCCTTCCGTTATACTATTAATCATGAGTAGAATATATTGGGCCCACTTATGTGGTTCCAATAAAAACAGGTCGCCCGGGATACCATCTGGTCCTGCCGCTTTTGCAGGAATAATGCTATTGATGGTGGTCACGACCTCATTCAGTTTAAATGGATTTGTGGCATCGGAGAGAGTTGGGGTCTGGTTACCGTGCAAATTATCTGACTCCCCCTCAACTTCCTCCGCATATAGGTGAGCAAAATGATTGACAATTTGGACTCAATGGTATCTTAGATTGTTTTTACTGTATATTGAGTTGATAAACCATCTGCTGATGTGCCTGTGCTAATAATAGTCAGGCCATACCCCATTGTGGTGGAACATCATACAAAAGTGCAAAATTGAAGAAACAAGTGCCAATGCTGAGCATCAGCAAACACTGGCACAAACTAGACACTGAAAAGACCAGGAAGGAAGGTGCAGCAGACCAACAGGAATTCCTCACAGAGAACCGCAACAACTGAATAGGCAATTTGAAGGAAACACATAACTCAGTTACACAAAGGCCAGTTCAACATCAGAATTAAACCACCTTTCATGATTGGAGCTACATCAAAAGCAAGCGATCATCCAAGAATCCAAGGCACTAGAGCATGACGGGAAAGAAAAATACTGCTGTTCAGTTTCACCAAGTTGAAACAAAGGATACTTATTTCTAGAGCTATTTCCATCAGGAATCAGACACTGGTGTCACAGGTAGACCTCATTGAAATTTCCCAAAACAATATGCGAAATTGTGAAGTAGTTTGCAAAATACTGGCCCATCATTTTGAGCTATTTTTTAATTGTGAAATACATCCTTGCACAGTAGCAGCTGCTACCAAACAGGTGTGCTGAGGCGGGGAGGGGTAACGGAGGGAGGGGGTGGGAAATAATACAAAATAAAGCACTTACCTTTACTGCCAATCACTGGCAGCCACCTCTTATTCCTCCGTCCTCCGTCCTTCTTCCACAGGAAGCACACAGCCTTAGCAGCATTGTGATTGGTCTGAGCGCCGTGGTTCGATGCTCATACAGGGGCTGGCAAGCTGTGCATGTTCTCCACACAGGCTGTAATACATGACGGTTTGGAGGGCCCGAGACGGCCAGCCAAGCCATCATGCGCACTTTAGTTGCTGTTACCACTCCTCCCCGTGTGACGCGGGGAGCCCGCCCTGCCCCTCTGGCGTCAGCTGCAGGCTGAATACAGAAAACAAAATGATAATAACAAACGTTATTATACTTGTATTTTTTGTATTCCGCCTGCAGTTCAAGCAGTGAGGGTCCACCACAGTCCTTGCATCCATTTTAGAGATATCTTGCATCATGTGATGCAAGGATGCAGTTTCTGAAAAAAATAATGACCATATTCATCATCAAACTTTATTCGGTCATTACGACCATCCATACTAATATTAGAAAGAGAGAGCCCAAACCTTTGAGGCGGGTAATCTCAGTAACCACAGCACCAATCACAACACCCAATACAGCGTTGGAAAGGGCAGTTGCAGCAGAAGGACATAGGCTATGCAGACGGCCACCATATACATTAAAAAAAAAAATTCAAAAACAATATTACAATTTCAATCTTTTTAAAAACATTTTTTTCAATTTATATTAAAAATATGTAATGTAATAAAAATAAAAACATCTAAAAACAAAGACTTTAAAACAATGTAGTAAATTAGTATAAAAAATAATAATTAATACATTTAAAAATTATCATTTACAAAACCTTTGAAATTCACTGAAAAAACCATAGGGTTCAGCCACGTTATAGTTAGGAATTAGCATTTAAAAAACCTTTGAAATTCACTGAAAAAACCATAGGTTTCAGCCACGTTATAGTTAGGAATTAACATTTAAAAAACCTTAGAAATTCACTGAAAAAGCCATAGGTTTCACACATGTTATAGTTAGCTGGACATTTCACTCATAAGCAACCATTGAAATTCCCCCGTTAAAGTTAGTTCAGCTAACTATAACTCGTGCGCCCGCAATGCACTGCTGATGACGTCACATATTACATCACTCATGACATGGTCAGTGACATCACTCATGACATCACTGATGACATCTCAAATGACATCACTGAGGACATCATCCTTGTGAAAGAGTGGCAGACCTCCTCTCAGCGTAATATAACCTTTGATACACACCTTCAAAAATAGAAACTATAATTTTCAAAAAAATGGAGATACCAATACCAGTTAGAACAACCTATTCAGTAATTCCAAAATGTACATACACATCCACTCATTCACCAACAGTTCTATATAGTCACTTATACATGTACTCACTCATCATATGTACTTATACACCTATACATCCTGTTACACACCGATACTCATCCATACAGTTACTCACACACATACTCACACATGCAAATAAACTATCAAATATCCATTTACTTGCATAAACAGCTATACACACACCACTACACTTACTTTTACAGAAACGTACACATACTTACTCTCTTAAACAATCACTTATAGAAACACATACTTATTTATACCGGAACTCTTCCAATCTCTCACACTCTCACATATAATCACTTATATACATCAATACTCACATACAGTAAATTAAAACATATGTAGTCCATATCCATATCCATACTAATATTTTAAAGAGAGAGCCCAAACCTTTGAGGCGGGTAATCTCAGTAACCACAGCACCAATCACAACACCCTATACAGCGTTGGAAAGGGCAGGTGCAGCAGAAGGACATAGGCTATGCAGACGGCCACCATATACATTTAAAAGGTAAAAGAACCGTGCCAGCAAAGTAGTCCCTTGAGGGCGTGTCTGCGTTGTGCTGTGGGCGTGGGCTGGGGGCGTGACTAACGCTGGGGGCGTGTGGTACGGCCATCATATCGTGAGCTGTGGGCGTGTGCTTGGGGCGTGACAAATGCTGGTGGCGTGTGTCCGCCTTTCATGCCATGTGAGTCGTACATACAAGCGCCAATTATGTTGCTGTGCAGCATCAAGGGGCACGCTGGGGGCGTGACACACTGGGGGTGTGAGAAACGCTGGGGGAGTGTGTCCGGCCTTCATGCCATGTGAAAGAAATTGCGCCGCATCAAGGGGCGTGCTGGGGGCGTGAGAAACGCTGGAGGCATGTGCTATGTTCCGCCCTTCATGCATTAATCAGAAGATCGTCTGCTGTGGCCGTGTGCTGGGGGCGTGATAAACGCGTTCAGCTGGAGGCGTGGTAAGTAACGTTACTGCAGCCTCTCCTGCGTGCTGTTACTGAACTCTCTCATTCAACGAAATTACACGCGCCTGCTACCATCAATTAGGGCTCTAGCCGGGCTCAGGCAGTGGATCAGTACACTAATTACACGCGCCTGAGAACATCAACCAGGGCTGCCGCTGCGCCTCAAGCGGGGGAACACGCGCCTGCTAACATCAAACAGGCCTGCATCTGGGCCTCAAGCGGGGGAACACGCAAATGAGCGTGTCTGCGGGGACAATTACTGCAGCCTCTCCTACTCGCTGTCACTCAACTCTCTCATTAAACGGGTTTACCCACGGCTGATAACTCTCTCATTCAACGACATTACACGCGCCTGCAGGGCTGTAGCCGGGCTCAGGCGGTGGATCACTACACTAATTACGCGCACCTGCTACCATCAACCATGGCTGCAGCTGGGCCTTCTCTGTCCCGATTCTAATGAAACAAAAAATGTTGTCTACCGCGAGATTTTAAAATAAATTGCCCTTGCCAAATACACACATTACACACATTCTATTTCATACCCGGACAACGTTGGGATGGGCTGCTAGTCAAAGTATATAGGCGTACAATACAGTATATTGATAAGAGAAAGATTTTCATGTGAGGTATTGTGGGCCAAGATGGATGACCTTATTTATACAAAAGCAAAGCATAATAAAAACCAAGCCATTTAAAACGAGAAACAGGTTGATAAAAACAACTGCGACAAAGTAAAACCATGACAAGCTAAAAAACACTTAAAAAGAAAAAATACGGAGCCGTAAATGTACATAAAATGCTAATGTATAACGTGCAAGAATACAATATTGCACAAATTCTTAGTAATTTTGGCATGAATTATATATTAATATGTAGACAAAATATCTGATGTAGACTAGATACTAAAGGAAGATTAATATTTGATCTGAAAGTGTGCTCAATTCATTTTTAGCATCTGCCTCCTGATAAACCACATTCTCCCCAGCTATTTGGCCACTGCATATACTATTAGTAGCCTTGTATCTGTTTTGAATATACATAGTGCCTCTAAATGGCTACGGGTTCCTAGTGTCTACAGGCAGGGGCTAACCATTTAGATCTTGGATTTTTATACAGAGGGCATGCAATGAGAACATGCTGGATTATCTCCTCTATCTCAAAGCAACATGGACAGTGGTAAAAAATAATAGCACGACATTTTGCATGACAGGAACAACAGCCACTTGTGTAGTGTTCCTGTGCTTCAGCAAGAGGGTTTTTACCGCAAATGAATCTAAATCATATGATGTGTCATAATGGTATAATCTTGAGTCTTTTGAGCTACAAGCCTGATGTGAAATGCCGGGAATTATGTGATATTATGCCTGCATAAATGAAATTTTGCCTGGGCCTTGTCACAAACAAGTACGTGTAAGAATCTATGGTAACTGACAAGAGAAAGGTCTGTCAAGCTCGCACAGGGGATCACCACTGGTCTGGTTTACCTCAAATCTATGTCACAACATTGCTTTTAAATTCTGGCACTAGCTTCACATATAAAAATTAGAGCCACTTACCGACAAAACTGCACCTCTGTCCTAAGTCTGATTGGGTGATAATTCAGGCTGGCTCTGGCAGTCACTGCAAGTACGGCTTTCTCAGTACAATGCATCCTGGGAGCTGTAATCTCTAGCTGCATAATTGTGGAATCAGGAATGCTGAACAGGGCAGGTTTTGGTTTCCTGGGGGCATATTATCAAGGGGCTTTATCTCTGCTTTTTTGGCTTTAAAAGCCAAGAAAGCGGAGATAAAATTATCTCCCTATTACCTAGCTGTCGCTAACACCAGTTAGCGACAGCTAGTAGGAGATAGCGACCATCTTGGGCCCCACTTTGCATGTCAGTGATATTTATCACTAATGACATGCATAGTGGGCGTGCCAAGATGTTAGCGACTGGAAACAGTCGCTAACATCGCTATCTCCTATTACCAACTTATGGAGATATTCGCGCTAAGTGCGAATATCTCCAAAAGCTAACACCTGCCCTGAGCAGTTCTTAGCCATGTTATCCAATGGGAGGTGGATAACATGGCTAAGAGCATCAGCTCGGTAATGCATGAATATCGCTGACTTTTCAGCGATAATTATGCATTGCGGCCGATTTTTATCGCATTTGCGATAAACCTTGGTAATACCAAGGTTTATTTGCGATACAAATCGCCGCAGCTCAGCAGTAAATTTTTGTCTCTAACCAAGCTATAGCGATAATTATCGCTATTGCTTGGTAATATGCCCCCTAGTCTCTAGTTCTCGCCTTGATACATCGGGTGAACAGCAGTTTCTTCATGCATTATTACAATATTGAAGTGGTTGGAAATAGCGGATTTGTTTAGTTTCCAGCTACTCAGATCAGTGTGTTGTGGGATTAAAGGTCAAGAGCAGTGGATTATGTGTGATTACGTTTTCGGCTACTTGGAATGTGGCATCAGAGCATCAGTTACAAAAACCAATTTCAGGTCTCTCAGGAGACCAACAGATAAATGACAGGTGTTCACTTCCCAACACAGTCCACATGACAATACTACAGCATCATCTGTGGGGAAAACCTTTGAAGGGCAATGTCGTCATTCTGCAATTTCACAAGGAAAACATGAACGCACAAAGTTGATCACTTGAGTGCCAGAGACTAGTACGACCACGTGTGCTTTTCGAAAAAAATGAATATGTTTTAGGTTTTAGTCAGTATTTATTTTAGAATGATAAGACCTTACAGCTTTCACAACAATACAGTTTTGCAAAACTATGACAAAACAAGTATTAACACTACCAAGAGGTTGGAAGTGAATGCCAGGCCTAATGGCTTTTCCGGTACTTGAATTCATATTGACAAGGCAGGTGCAATTTACCACCCCATTTAGAATGGCTAGCACTCCAGGTTATGGTGGCCTGCTGGTGTCAGCAGGCCACCATGACTGTGACTGCTTTTTAAATAAAGCAGTATTTTTTTTAAATGCAGCTCGTTTTCCTTAAAGGAAAACGGGCTGCATTTAAAAATGAAAATGATATGTTTCTGTTTCATTTTTTATGAGTAGGTAGTGGTCCCTGTAACCACTGCCTACTCTTAAAACATATTTTCACTGCCAGTCACAAACAGGACAGGGTCTCCCTGCATGTAAAGGAGGAGGTAATCTGTGTATAATTACATATAAAGATATAAGGGACAGAGACACTAATCCTCAACCAATGGAACTGAAGAACAGTACAGAGCAACAGGGCAAATGGTAACTTATACCCCTCTCTGTTTGGCATGGTGCATAAATAGCAATACCGGACTTCACGCGAGCCATCAGGCTCATATAAAGCAAAGCGTCCAGTTAAGGAACCCACAGCATATACTCGCCACTGTGATGTAGAAGTAATCCCAACATAAAGAATCAAAGGCTTTCTTGATATCAACTACAATGACTAGGGCTTTTGGGTAGTCAGCCAGTGAAGTTTGTCAGACGTGGATCAGTTGCTGGATGTTACATTGGCTGCTGTGGGTATGGATCAAACCCTATTGATCCTCATGGAGGAGGTCACAGAGATGGAAAAGTAATCTGTTAACCAAGACCTTACTCAGTCTTCTATAATCAACATTAGGGATAGAGAGGGGTCTTTAAGAAGATACCAAATCAATAGTCTTGTCTTTCTTTGGGAGGGTGACCAACAACGATTCTCGTAGCGTTGGTGGGAGACAGCCAGTGGACTTGACCATGTTAAACATTTTGGTTAACATGGGAACAAGTATATCAGCATAAATTGAGTACAAATTGATGGGCAAGCCATCTATTCCGGTAGTCTTGCACCGGTCAGCGCCTTTAATGGCCCCTAACCTCCTGGATAGTTATTGTGATTCCCCATGGCCACCACAAACATGACTGGAAGCCTTTTGGAACCGCCGCATAAGACATAGTCATGGATTGGTTGAGCACAGTGTTTCCCCTGATGCACATACAGTTTGGTATGGTAGGCATGGGAAATTCCATGGAAGTCTGTTTGGGGACTAGTGCCATAGGTTCAGAGGCTTTCAAAGGGGTTCCACTGTTTGGGGAAACTGAACTTTGGTCCAGGGTGAATCAAAGTCATGCAGTTCCAGGAAAGTTGTCAAAGATGAAGAGTATAACTCCTGTACTTTGTGCAGATCCTGTTGTCTCCTCCTTGTTGCAATTCAGATCGGAACTAAAGTTCTTGTGTCCGGGGTAGTCCTTAAATCCTAGATTAAGAGGTGTTAGAGGAGTGGTGCAAGTGGCCAATTGGCTACTAGCCCTAGTGCCACACCTCCTGTCAGGCAGCCAGATTACTGTCTTGGCAGCAGCATCTGCCGCCTGGCATCCAGAGCACAAGAAAGGCTGGGACAACCAGGTAAGCAACCTCTAAGGTATCCACTTGGGTGCATGCCACATTATCCTCAACATGAGATTTGTGTCAGGGGTGATATGGCAAGTTGTTTGATAGCAAACACAACATATTTAGGCGATAGTATAATGGGGCCGACAACCTCGGGTTTGTCCAGTTGGGTGACAGCCTATGTTATCCTATGGACCGTCTATCACTTACAGTAGGCTTTAATGGTAAAGGCCACTATAGGGACATATAAGCTTGCACCTTAGATGACCACACATTTACTATAATGCACTCTGCCTCCTGGGCTTAGGAGGCCTTCATTGGGGCTGACTGGCATATATTAAAAATAGTGAATTGACTTTGCACACATGGTGATGGCAAAGTCAAGTTTGAGCAGTTTGTACTGCTCCTGATGTCTCAAATGGCAGGCCTCTGTCAGTAGTTTACTTATGTCACTCAGGATGGCACAAACAGTGCTTCAGGCCCTGGTGCCCCCTTTAACACCCATACCCTGGGTACCACTGGTACCATATACTAGGAACTTATAAGGGTTTAAAGTAATTGCCTATTGGGGATAGCAATTCACATATGTGGAGCGCAATGAAAGAAAGGAATGTTGTTTGGTCAGTCTTTGGGGCAAACACATCAAGTAATGCTATATCTTTGCCATCTAGTTAGCCTGTCACCACCACATATGACCTCTTCAGATCAATGATCTTGAGCTGGGCGATGAAGGGAAAACAAGAACGTCTCCAAATCAGCACTCTCCCTAGTGAATGATGAATAGGTAGTGGCATAGACCTTGCCCATCCAGTGTTTTCCAAGTGCTTGCCCTTCTAATTTTGAGAGGTGAATCTTATGCAGAAGTGCAACTTTTGTCTAGTTGCCACTAATCCGTAGGATCTTCATGCTTGTTGGACAGCATAAACTTTGGGTGTGGTGCTTAGACTGACTCCAAGCACTCCCTCAGGATGTGTTGCCCTAGAGAGCAGCTAGAGCCCAGCTCGCTCACAGTGCCACCACTAGCCCCCCTAACCCGAACAGGGAGCAATTGAATTCTAGCAAACACTGAACATGACAACTCTGATCCGTAAGGGATCGTAGTAACAGATCAGAACATTTCTGGTCAGTCCCTCATGATTACATGTTCTCAGAGGATTATACAGAGAATACACAGTGGGAAATATTCAACATATTTATTGAACCAAAGTTATTCTTGTATAAAATACATTTGCTGTGATTATCAGTAGACAGACACAGATGATAGTGATTACAAGCACCGAAAGAGCAAATTGCAGTTATAGTTCCACCATGGTGCTAAGACAGTGTATATAAGCAGGCATTTAGAACAAAGAGCAATCAAGCGTACTCCTAGTATGCAATCCCTACACTATGTATGTCTAGAGTGTGTGTAGGTGTAGATCCAAGGATCCCCCTCCCCCGGGATGATCTAAACCCATTACATGGCAGAAGAGAATGTAGGACCCATCCTGGTCATGGGCTGGACACCCCTCATGGAGATGTCAGACATCTGCGTGGTGAAGTCTCAGCATGCAGAGACCCCTGGTGTCAGCTGAACTGCCTCCTCTACTAATCCTCTGAGATGCTTAATATTTATGACAAAAAGCATCCCTGCGATGTAGGTATAGATTAGCAGTGCTATGGGTATGAAGACAACCCTGTCACCCCATGGATGAAGATAGAATGACATTTGTACATCATGAGTAAAGGCCTTCTACTCGGTATTCGAGGCATTGTGATAATGTTGTGCAAGGCCAGATGTGTAACCATAAGTAGTTTCAGAGAAACTAATCCAGCATTGTCACACACACAAATATGTGCAAAAGGTCACAGCAATAATGTTATTGTGCAGAAAAGAGGACAATTTAAGAAAAAGTGCAGCTTCGTTACATGGGCCTAAGTCAGACACATAACACATCCTGGGCATTGTGCCTTTTAAGAAAGGATTTGATTCGATAATGTTTATTCTGGGAATTGAATCTGTGTACATTCCAGGTGATTCGCCACAGAGTAGTGGTAGTGCCCACCATGGAAGCAAAGAGGAAGGCCAGAGTGGGACTCCCCCTTCCCTCCAATTATCCCAACCAACAAGAGAGTTTCAGCATGCAGTAAACAACAGTCCCTTTTACAGGGTGAACATCCAAAAATTCCCCAACTACCCCCTCCAAGGACAGTCGAGGCATGGCGCCCCTTCCAAACCAAGCCTAACCATAAGGAAACACGTCTTTATGGGGACATGGAAGACCAACACTCAAGGTCAGTGCAGAATTGAGCCTTCCTGCCCTGTGGTCTCCCAGCAAAAACAGCATATACTTCAAAGGAGAAGTGATGATTGTATCATGCTTCTCAAATTCTGTTGAAGTCCAGGCACAGTAGACAAAGAAACAGGTAAGACTTTATATAATGTCTTATCAATAAGGAATAGCTTAGCTGTGAAAAAAGACTCAGATAAGTACGTTTGAAGGTAAACCATTTGGTTTGGTCATGAAGCCCTCACCCATCAACCTGGTTGGTGGCATGCTTCATCATCGGGCCCACCCAGTGACACCGAATTTGTCCCGGGTGTGCTTCGACGCCTGGTTACAGCGGAGCAGGTATGATTGCTGAGTGTGCAGTGTAGTGAAGTGAAAAGTGAAGATTAAAAGCTATACAGTAGGTCCCTGTATCCGAGGGTAAAATTAGTTTATTTTTAATCACTGGGCCTCTGATAGCATTAAAAAGGGTGTTGGATGTATGGGAGTGTGGATTATGACCTCCTTCATCCAAGTGTGGTCTACCTGTTTCAGCCAGGCCTTTGTATTTGAAACTGGCTTTCCTCAGGACCAATAGAACGTGGTGGTGCAAAAATTGATAAATTAAGTGATAGTGTAATTAGTAACAAATGTGTCGCACTCGCTAAGGTGCGTTATATGTTAGAGGGAGATTCCCTCTTGCATTACTGAACATATAACATGAAGGACAGGGACAAACATACAAGGTAGAGTCATTAGCACGTGAGCATTGGATCACAACAATGAATTGCTGGTATCTATAGTGCGTGCACGAAATAGAGGCGGCTAAAGTGTATAACCATACTGGTGGTATGATTATCAAGAGTGGTAACCGGAAATGCAGTTGTATTGGTGGTGAGCTAAACAGCGTCTAAAGCACATGGTGAGACAGTGGATACAGGAAAACATTTATACAGTATCCTCACACTGGCTAGTTGCTGTTAATGCCTCCTGGGATCACCTGGCTAAGGTTGTGACCCTAAGGGATTAGGGGGGGGGGGAAGATTAGGTCCAATCCTGTAAGGAGAGAAGAACAAATGGCTTACCCATATCGTCGCTGGTGGCATGGTACTCACGAAACTGTCGGTCTGGACCCTCCTTGAACCTGTTGTCCTGCCGCGGTACCCCGAGTGAAAAGCTCGGTCCACTGGCTGAGTTTAAGTAACCTGCTTCATTTGATTCACCTGTGTTTTGCTGGAAATAGAAGAGGGAAAACCGTCTGCCATTGCCGAGTCATGCACGGATCGCGCAGGTCTGGAGGGCTAGTGTTGCAGTTGCGCGCCTGCGCCCGGATTGTAGTACGGCGCATGCGCATCTAGAGCAAGTGCGGGCATGCGCAGCTCTCTCATGCTGGTACTCGACTAAGTGCCAAATGTGTGAGAATTTGCAAAGGGGTAGAGAAAAGCGAAACGAAAACAGGAAATGATATCTGTACACGCTAATAGTATATGCTCAAAGGCAGGGTGTTGAAGTCTCAGGCTTTCAGGGAATTCCAAGGTATAGAGTCATTAAGGCATTAAGATGTGCGGAGAGGCGGTAGATCCAACGCTGCTCCTTGTTTAAGAGTGACTTCTCGTTATCGTGGGGAACTGTTCGATGACTGTCATTGGGGGTATGGTTATTGGAAAGTAAGTGTTCTGTTAGTTTGCTGATGTTTTTCCCACATCTGATTGTGCTTCTGTGCTCAGTTATTCTGGTCCTTACTTTTCGTGTGGTCATGCCCACGTATCTGAGCCCACAGTGGCAGGTGATCAGGTACACTAAATTGCTGGAGTTGCAGTTGGTGAATTGGCGCTGTGTCCAAGTTTTACCTGCTTCCAGATTGAGTGTTTTAGATGGTGTCGTGAGGTGGCACACACTGTAGTTGTTGCATGGGTGGTGGCCACTTATTTTGGGCAGGCCCTAGGTGTTAAGGATAGTATTGTCGGTGGGTTGAGTGTTAGTCCTGGGGCGTGTGGACACTAGTTGGTCTTCCAGGTTATTCGATCTTTTGTAAGCAAAACGGGGGGTTTCTCAGTTTCTGGAACCTGAGTTGACGATTTTCCAATGCTTGTGGATTATGTTAGATACTTGATTGGATTCGGTGTTATATGTTGTCACACAAGTGACAATGGGCGTTTCAGGCCCTTTTGTCACTGTTTCTAGGAGTGACTCCCTGTTTTGGTTGCGTGCCCTTTTGCAAGTTTTCGCAATGATTCTCCTGGGATAGCCCCGTTCTTCCAATTTGTTAGATAGGGCAAGTGATTGTTGTTTGTAATCTGTTATGTTACTGCAGTTACGGTGGATGCATAGAAATTGTCTGAAGGGCAAGTTCTCCCTGAGTGGTCTAGGGTGAAAGCTGTCGAACCTTAGCAGTGAGTTCCTAGCTGTGGGTTTGTAGTAGGTGGTGCACAGACCCCGTGTTCAGCTCTAATGTTTAGGTCCAAAAAGGCCAGGTTAGTTGCGCTGCTGGTGCTGTTGAACCTAAGATAGGCATCGCAGCCGTTTATCCATATCAGGAAGGTGTCCAGTGTCTCTTAGCTCCCCTCCCAAATGATGAAGATGTCGTCGATGTATCAGCGCCATGTCTTTATGTTGGTTGAGTAGGGGTTTGTGGGTGCCATGATATGTGTTTGTTCGAAGTGGTGAACATACAGCCCCGCTACAATAGTGGCAAAAACACTGCCCATTGACATTCCATTGGTCTGTAGGTAGTACTTCCCCTCGTATTCGAAGTAAGTTTGTTTGAGTGCTAGGGTGGCGCAATCAAGAACGAAATGTCTTGGAGTATGGTAGGTCCATGGGGTTTACATTAGTACATCGTGTAATACTTGGAGGGTGGCATCTTGTGGTAGGCTGGTGCACAAGATTTCTATATCTAATCCCACAAGTAACTGTGTGGTCTGGTCAAAGCTCTCATCCTTGATGATGTTCAGGAGATGTTTCGTGTCCTTGATGTAGGTTGGCATTTGTTGGACCAGTGGATTGAGAAAGTGATTACAGTACCGTGACAATGGTTCAAGTAATGACTGGATTCCCGATACTATGGGTCTTCCTGGTGGTGGTATTATGCCCTTGGGCACTTTAGGTACTGTGTAGAAATAAGGTACTTTTGCATTCTTGGTGCATAGGTAATCTGCTTCTTGTTTGGAGATGAGCTCAGCGTCGCTGGCACTCTTGATCAGGGCATCTATGGTGTTTTGTAGTTCACTAGTCGGGTCTTTGTTGAGGCATCTATAGTTCCGATTGTCGCTGAGGAGTCTGCGGCATTCGGCGTCGTAGTCGGTTTTGTCCATTACAACGATCCCACCCCCCTTATCAGCAGGTTTTATGATGAGGGTGGGGTTGTTCTGTGGGCATTTAATGACTTCTCTGTCATGTTTGGATAGGTTATTAAACGCGTTCTGGGGATTAAGTTTCTCTATGTCTGTATATACTGCTTGTTCAAACGTAGAAATCTCCACTGGTATGCTCGTTGGAGGGGGGATAAAAGGGGATTTCAATTTTAGTCCTGTTTCATTGGGGTTGTCGCTGTTCTTCTCACTTGTACTGGTTTTTTCAAAGAAGGCTTTTAGCTTCAGTTTCCTGAAGAATTCTGCCAGTTCAACATGGAGTTTGAAGGTGTCTAATTTGGTGGTTGGGACAAAAGAGAGACCTTTGTTGAGGACAGCGAGTTCCCCTTCCGTCAGGGGTGTGCTCGAGAGGTTGAAGACCAGGGGGTTGGTAGTGGTGGGGGTTATTGTTTGCCCGTTCCCGCTTGCTCCCTGGATTTGTTCCGTGTGTTGGAGCTCACGTGGTCCTCTTCCTCCACCCAATGAACCTGTTGGGGGTTCCTTCTCTTGCCGCGTGATCTGCGGCCTTGTCCTAAAAAAGGATATCTTTGGTTTTGGTTCCCTTGGTAATAGGGCATTTGGCCTTGTTGGTAGAGAGGAGGATAGCCAAAGAAAGGAGGCTGCATTGGTCCAAAGGGAGGGGGGCCAAAGTTGTGGGTCTGTGGGGGCCCCTTCCAGGGTTGTTGCTAGCATTGGCCTCTGGGTCTTCTGCCTCGTGGTTTGTTGGAGCCCGAGCTTGAGTCACTGGAAATGGAGGTGTTGTCCCCCGAGCTGTCGATAGTTCCTTCCGCTCTTATAAGTGCTATGTGGTCGTCTTCAGCGTATGGGTATGTTTTTGAGAAGCTAAATCTTTTTAGGTCCTTTTGGAACTCGTTAATTTTCGATTGGGTGAGGTAGTCTTTGTACTCTGCCATCTCTCGGTTTTGGTCATCTAGTTTCTTTTTGAAGGCAGTTAGTGTGGTCTTGAAATGGCTTTCTGTTGCCTGGATGTCAATGACTATCGCATCCGAGAGGCGTTTGGCCGTTTTGATGATAAGTACTAACCAGTCTCTAGTACAGTGCCACGCTATCTGTGCCCAATCTTTTCTGAATGTGACGTCATCTAGAAATATTCTGGGGGCATTGGCGACGAGGAGTCCCAATACGCTATCCAACACTTTCCCTACTGTTGCACTCTCTGGAGTGGGAATAGTAATTTTTACCCCTACGCTATCCAATGCTTTCCCTACTGTTGCACTCCCTGGAGTGGGAATAGTCATTTTTACCCCTACGCTATCCAACGCTTTCCCTACTGTTGCACTTTTTGGAGTTGGAATAGTAATTTTTACCCCTACGCTATCCAACACTTTCCCTACTGTTGCACTCTCTGGAGTTGGAATAGTAATTTTTACCCCTACGCTATCCAACGCATTCCCCACTGTTGCATTTTTTGGAGTTGGAATAGTAATTTTTACCCCTACGCTATCCAACACTTTCCCTACTGTTGCACTTTTTGGAGTTGGAATAGTAATTTTTACCCCTATGCTATCCAATGTTTTCCCTACTGTTGCACTCTCTGGAGTTGGAATAGTAATTTTTACCTCTACGCTACACAACGGTTTCTCTCTCTGGAGTGGGAATGGTAATTTTAAGTTCTATGCTATCAAACATTTTTATTACTGTATTTTTTTTTACTTATGGATTTTGGTTAGTATTTTTATTTATTTAGCTATTTAATTTAAAAAATTTTTTTTTAGATAATGTAGTATATAATTAATTTTAAAAATATTAAAGGTATATTTAATTTTTTTAATTTATTAAACGTAATTCTTTCCTTTTTATTTATGTTTTTGTTTTATGTTTGTAAATGTATTTGTAATTTATAATATTTTTTATTAATGTATAAATTATTAAAATAATTATTACACCGTATTGTTCTGTATGTATATATTATATATCTTCTGTATATGTTTAATTAATGTGCTATTATTATATATGTATTATTTATTATTTTAAACATTATTAGATATTTTTAATTATGTTTATTTTATTTATTAGTGTTATTTACTTTATTTTACATTTATTTTTTTACAGAAAAAAACGATATTTTTAACATCGATATTTTTAACATCTATAATTTGTTTTCGATATTTTTGTACTTACCATGTTGTAGATAGGATGTCGATATTCTTGCCTTCGATATTTCTGCATCGATATTCCTGTAGGTCGATATTTCTAGGCCGATATTTTGTCAGTGATCCATCCTCTCGTGATCGAGCTTCACAAATTTAAAAATAAGGAAAAATCTCAAAGTGTCGATGAGCTGCCTCCATGGCACTCTGGAAGTGCAGCAGCTGTTACCCTCACATCAGTCCTCTTGGTCACAGTAATTACTATTAAGACTGTCCAACCTCCAAACAGAAACCATTATTTAAACATATTATACAATAAACCTACATGTTAATTTTGATTCTATTCCTTTAAAACAACTTCCACTCTCCCATGAATGCAGCTTGTTCCTGTCTTATAACGGAATCACTGCATGTCAAGACAAAAAAGATAATGCCAGTGGCGGCTAACATGAACGAAGGGTAGTTGGGGGTCGGATAAAAATAAAAGTAAATAAATAAGTTAAAAAATCATTACACTTACCTTCCTGGCGCAACATCCTCCTTGCACAGGTCTTCTTCAGGCCGGCAGGCTCCAACGCAGGACCAGGAAACTGCAGTAACCATTCCTGGTGCTGCTCTCATTCAGCATGAAAGAAGTGCCAGGATTGGATGGCGCGTTCTCCTTCGATGCTCCCGAGGACACCAGAGCCAGGTGTCTTCAGCTGGGTTAGAGAGGTTGAAAATGTGCATGTCTGGCTGGCCTTCGCAAGACAGCAGGCCAAAGAGAATTGCTTACTTTAAACTTAAAGTGCCCTGCCCATCACTGCTTTTTGCTGCTGTCTGGCTGGCAGCAGCAGAAAGCTACGTCCCCAGTACTGACGCTTGGTTCGGGATGGGGTTTGGAAAAATAAAATGGTAAAAATGAATTTTATTACCATTTTATTTTTCCATCTCTCAAGGCAATTATGGGGCCGATTAGGATGGCGGACGGACCTGCGTCCGTCCGCCACCCCAGAGGTGGAGGGACCGTCCGCAGGGGCAGCGGCGGTCCCTCCATGCAAATTAGGATGTGACCGCCACCCTGGCGGTCACATCCTGTATTTTTAACATTGCGGCGGGTGCTGCTTCAAGCAGCACCCGCCGCAATGTTAAAAATGCATGTATTACATGTACATGCACAAAGCGGCAGGCACCGCGCGGTGCCTGCTGCTTTGTGCATGTAAATGTTGGGGGGTACCATAGATACCCCCGATGTGCACCCCCACCCCCCGACACCCTGGGGGCCCGCAACGGGCCCCCAATTGCCAAAGTCCACATGCTTTTCCACGGCGGAAAAGCCGCCGCAGAAAAGCATGTGTCCGTGAACATCCTTATTTGGCTGACGGTGTCTTACAGACACGTCACCAAATAGCCCTCCCCACCCCGCGGATCAGCGGCTGACGGACCAGCCGTCTGCCGCTGGTCCAACCGCAATCCCACCGCCATCCTAATCTGGCGGTGGGTGTTCTATGTGGCTGCGGCGGTTAATCCGCATCCTCCAGGCCGGCGGTGGCTTCCGCCAGCCCGGGGTATGCGGATCAACCGCCATCCTAATCGGCCCCTTAGTTAGGAGGATGATGCTTCTCCGCCTTATCGGAGGAGCCACTCCTGGGTAAGGCTTTTAATGACCCACTTTAGGGGTTGTTTCGGTGGGAGTGTTCTTCCAACTTAGGTGCCACAGCTGGAGTAGGGAGTTGCAGGCTACCTGCCTAAGCTAGATTAAAATCTGACGTAAAGGCCTTTCCACTCTGTTGTGGTGCCCGACTGGGTGCATACACAAGAGTGAATATGCATGGAGCTTTGTTTTGCAGCAGTCTGCATCTTACAAAATACACAAATGGTTGCTAAGAACCTGTATAATATCAAGAACCGCAGCCGTAGCACAGGTTTCTTCATTTAACGAAGTCGAAGAGGACATCAGGAAAACAAAGCTACCTCCAGCGAAGAACAGCCAAAGAAGGAAGAAATTGTTACAGTGACAACTGTGGTACTCAAGCCACAATTAACGAGACTGTGCAAGCAGCTTTAACAGAACTGGCTGCAAAGAAGCAGAAATTGAGTCAAGAAGATGAGGTAGATCAGGAAAAAAGTACTAAGAGGAATATAAACAAGATTCCCAGATCCAAAAGTTGTTAAAGCACATTCTATGCAAGGATATTTCATAAGCCAATTTTTTCCACTACATGACTCTCCTCCAGTTGATGACCTTTGGATGTCATTAAAATCATCATTTTAAAAGCCGGAAGAATATAGACAATTCGAGTTTTTCATATTTCCTATTTAAGAGATATCTGCTGGAAACATTTTAAGGAAATTTATCTCTAATGTCAAAAGTGAATTTGATTCTTGCAAGTATGACATCAAGTTTTTCTCAAGCTTCTGGGTTTTTTCCTCTGCTGGATGCATCTGGTAGGAAGGGGGAAGACTCACTTAAGAGGGTTTACACAGCATCTAATTTATCTGACACATGTGCATCCTATGCCACCTAGACATTGCTAAAAGGCTTTTAGATGTTGTTTGATTGTCTCCGGGAAAGCAAAGGTCCTTCCATTAATTTGTGGGATATGGACCTAATTTAACAAAACTGTTGTAAAGAAATATATCCATGCGTTTCCTGTGGCCATCAGTAACTTCATTAGGGGCTTCTGTTGATGAAAGGAGACTTTTATGGGCGAAACTGTGAATCCATGGCAAAGATGGTTGATCGATGGTCTCCCATTTTTGGAAGAAAGGTTGTTTATTCCCTTGCTAAATGAACCACTACAGAAATGAGCTGAGGATAAAAGTGATAGTCCAATCTTTCCAACCTTACACAACAAAATAATCTTTCATCCAGAAATGCCCACCTTATCTGCATTCAAAGAGAAATCTCTGCCACAATTTCCCCCAGCCTCTAGTAAACCCCAAACGTATGCCAATAACTGCTGGTGGGTTGGAGAATAAATTTCTTTTGTTGTTCAATGGAACATTTTTGGCTACAAACATAACTATTGGTAGAACAGTACTTCCTTCTTCCCCTTCACCCACCTCCTCCCCAATATCTGGTTCTTTGGATTTCTCAGTCTCGCCAACTTTGGCTGTGAAAAACTATTTGAAGTTGATGGTGGAAGGTTGATACTTTAGACCATATAAAGAGATGTTTTCGAATCGTTTGGAGTTTGGAAGAGATCGTTTTGTTTAGGGAGCAGAGCTGCATTCAATATAGATCCCTGTGACAAAGGCCGAGCATCGCTTTCAAGCACAGGCCCCTGCTTGGTCCCTGTAATGGGCCGTTTTAGAGCGACTGTTTTCTTGCGCTTTATGTCAGAACCGCTTCCTGTCACTTGGTCTGGTTAGGTACAACCTCAGCAATGATATGACAATCTTTGAATATACTATGTCTTACTACAATGTATTTTGGGAGTGGTAGTTTTGAATACTGTATTGTGGGAGGTGTAGTATCTTGCATCAAGGTTTCCAGCATCACAGATTCAGCCACAGGTACTAGTTCGGGATATTATAGTGGACCAGTAGAATGCGTTATTGAAGATGTGGTGTATGTCTGCTTTTTGTTGAATAACACTGATAACTGATAGGGATTTCAGAGAATCAAGTCCATTGAGGCAATGGCCCAGAAAAAGAAATAAGGCGGACCCCTATGAGCTACTGGAATGGATTTTTACAAATATGAGGTAATGAATAATCTTTAAAGGACGGTGGCCTGAGAAGAACAAGAAGGATCAACGCGGGGTATTCCGTCTGATTAACAGTGGGGGCCAGTGGGGCAACAGGCTACAAATTGACAGAGTAGTGAAAAGCCCATGAAAAAAAAACCTGCCAGTGGACAACTCAAGGCAGGGCACCTAGGATTCCTGCCCTCACCTCCGTTTTTGGGGGACAGGAGACGTGACAGTATACTGCTCCAGTTCCACATCTACAATTTTAGCAGCAGGTCACTGGATATCCTTTCAATTGTACGTTCCCTGGACTGACTCAGTTAAAGTCCTTCCTTATTGGTAGTCAGGAGTTATTCCAGCTTCCCCAACCGCACGTGCACCATTGATAGCCAAGATCTAGGACATTAGCAGTGACATATTTCGAATTGCAGCCTGATCTGAGTAAGGAGGACTTTAACGTGAAAATATATGTGTTTATGCACATGAGCTACCACCTACAAAGACATTATGGATGACAAAGAAAATATGCATGTTTAAATTGTAGATACATTTTTACACACCTAGGGCCTCATTTATTAGGCCGTGCGTCACTTTTACGCCGCCGGTGCGTCACTTTTTGTGACGCACCAGCAGCGTAAAAAATGTGCCTTGTTGCACCATATTTACAAAGGGACGCATCTGCGCTACATTATACCTACGCCAGGTATAATGTACGCAGGGGGGGGCGTTCTGACGCAAGACAGGGTCATAGAAGTGACGCAGTGAAATATATAAGATTTCACTGCGCCACTTCTAGGACACAAATGCGTCAATTTCTTACGCCTGCCTCATAGCAGGCGTAAGACTGACGCAGGCCCTTTCACATGGGGTATGCCCCATGTGAAAGGACACATTGCTGGAGTTGTGTCACTTTTGTGACACACTCCAGCAATGCGTCACTTTTGTGCCATACAGATACGTCAGAAATACTGATGTATCTGTAACTCCTTGCGCCATGATGCGTCATACTGTAAATATGACGTATAATTGGTCTCGCAAGGAGGGCGCAGTGAAAAGTGATGCATCGCTGTTTTCACGCAGCGATGCGTCACTTTTCATAAATGAGGCCCCTAATCTGGTTGGAAAAAAATCCCACTATTGATGTAAATTACATATTTAGTCCGTCGTGCAAAAAAATGGCCGGCCCATATCTTAAAAAGGACGAGAACATTACATACACTTCAAAACTTTATGTGGTGCACAAACACTACAACGGGGACTGATTAAAATTTAATGAACGTAAAGTTCATGATTTTGTTAAGCAAATTACATTTTATCTTTCCTAATTGTATTTTCCTGTTTCTGTTTTACATATTGTGTAAAAGAAAATATTGGTTCATATTACATGCTCAACAGCTATAGAGTAAGTAAAACTACTTGATTTTTCCGAGAGGTGGTCGAGCGTTTCAACAGGAAATGGCAGTGGGCTCTGTGGCCTCGCTGGTGGCTCGTTTGCTGTAAAGCTCCTTAGATACCGTCACGTCATCGACAGCAGCCTTGGTCAAAAAAATACTTAAAGCATGCCCTAGAACAGGAAGGACGTGACGAGGTACCACAAAGGATCAGAAACAGGAGGCACGCGATGAAAGAGCATCAGAGCTTCAGAGGTACGCAAGGACCAGTGACGCACCTCTCCCCCCCCCCTTCCATCTGACACGGTTATCACGAGAGGGCGTTTCACTGGGGAGCTGAATGGGGAACTTCGAAAGAATCTTGAGAGATGAGACAGGAGGATGCAGTGGACAGATCCTTACAGTGTCAGGCCTGTAGGTCTTACAGCTTTACAGGCCTGAGGCATGTAAGCCTTACAGGCCAGAGCCTGAGGCCTGAGCCACTAAAAATAGGCTGCCGGAGAAAAGACATCCCAGGGCAGGCCAGAGGGAATGGATGAACAAAGGGCCACAAACAGCACGAGGGCACTGATTAATTTAAGCCGATGGTCCGCACCAGCATTTAATTGTGAACACCTGAACTTAATGATAGGTTCACAAATGCTGGTGCTGTTTAATTAGAGACGACTGTAGTGTCTTGGGCGTTATGATGACAGACACTTACTTTATATTTCAAGGAGCTTTATTGTCACACTCCTGACTCGTCCCTGTCCCTACTCTAACTGTCCCTTTCCTGCTTGTGCCCCTCCTCTTCCTCCAACCCCGTAACTCCGCCCATCCCAACTACTAGTCTGCTCACATTATCACAACGACCACAGTAACTGTTATTTGAAAAATAAATATACATAAAAATTATTAATTCCTGACATCCAAAAATTCTTATAGCTATTGGGGCTGGGAATAATAGGAGCGTGATGGTTAGTAATTGTGTTGGCACTATCATTGCCAGCAATGGGAGCTGTAAGATACAATGGTCTCCTCTCGAGGGCCCGGGCACCTTTGTATTTTTGCAAACTAAGGACTCTGGCTGTCGCATTCTGGGTGTTGGTTCTCTTCTCGGGAGATTATAGGGCAGCCGGAGACACTCTCCCAGAGGTATTTTGAACCGCAGGAGGGTCACTGATGGTACAATGTCCATATGCAACACAATTTATATCCCACAGGTTTTATTGCAACAGCACAAATGAATGGCCAGACAGCTAAGGCGATTCACTGTTCCTGAGCTCCGCCGAAGAGTGAAAGATCAATCAGTCATTCAATCAATCAGGACATTTGTAGAGCACTACCCACCTGTGAGGGTCTCAAGGAGCTGGGGGCTGCTGCTACTGCTCAAATAGCCAGGTCTTGAGTAGCCTCCTGAAGGTTAGTAGGCCTTTGGTCTGCCATAAGAGGATGGGGAGGGTGTTCCAGGCCTTGGCGGTGAGGTAGGAGAAGGATCTGCCGCTGACGGTTGCTCTTCGGTTGCGGGGGACGGTGGCGAGATCGGTGGAGCGGAGCTGGCGGTTCGGGGTGTAGAAGGTGAGTCGTCTGTTGAGGCATGTTGGTCCAGTGTTGTGGAGTGCTTTGTGTGCGTGGGTGAGGAGCTTGAAGGTGATCCTCTTGTTGACGGGAAGCCAGTGCAGGTCTCTCAGGTGGGGTGTGATGTGGCTGTGGCAAGGGATGTCAAGGATCAGGCGTGCAGAGGCGTTCTGTATGCGTTGCAGTCGTTTCAGCAGTTTGGCCGGGGCTCCCGCATAGAGGGCGTTTCCGTAGTCCAGCCTGCTGCTGACGAGGGCCTGGGTGACCATTCTTCTTGTGTCGGTGGGGATCCACCTGTAGATCTTTCGGAACATGCGGAGGGTGTTGAAACAGGAGGATGAGATGGCGTTGACTTGCTTAGTCATGGAGAGTGTTCCGTCGAGGATGAATCCCAGGTTGCGTGCGTGGTCGGTGGATGTCGGTGCTGCTCCAAGGGCAGTCGGCCACCAGGAGTCGTCGTAGGCTGAGGGGGTGGAGCTGAGGATGAGGGCCTCCGTCTTGTCTGAGCTCAGCTTCAGACGGTTGTTCTTCATCCATTCGGCGACGGCTTTCATTCCTTTGTGGAGGTTGGTTTTGGCGGTGCGAGGGTCTTTGGCGAGGTAGAGGATAAGCTGTGTGTCGTCGGAATAGGAGATAATGTTGAGGTCGTGTAGTCTGGCGATGCGTGCGAGCGGGCCATGTAGATGTTAAACAATGTCAGGCTGAGGGATGATCCTTGGGGTGTGCCGCAGATGATCTTGGAGTCTTTGAATCGGAAGGGGGGAGGAGGACGCTCTGTGTTCTGTTGGAGATGAAGGAGGTGGTCGAGTCCAGTGCTTTGCCTCAGACTCCTGCATCGTGGAGGTGAGTGCATAGGGTGCGGTGGCAGACCGTGTCAAAATCGTCTGAGGGGTCCAGGAGGATGAGGGTTGCAGTCTCGCCGTTGTCCACATGGTCCTGATGTCATCGGTGGGTGCGGTGAGGGCTGTTTCGGTGCTGTAGTTGCCGTGGAACCCGGACTGGGACGGGTCCAGGATGTTGTTCTCCTCAAGGTAGCAGGTTAGCTGTTTGTTGACGGTTTTCTCGAAGACCGTAGCCGGGAACGGGAGCAGGGAGATGGGCCGGAAGTTCTTGAGGTCCCCCGGTTCTGCCTTGGGGTTCTTGAACAAGGCGTTGATCTCGGCGTGCTTCCAGCTCTCCGGGAGGGTCGCGGTATCGAAGGAGATGTTGATGGCCTTGCGGAGGTGGGGTGCGATGGTGGTGCTTGCTTTGTGGAAGATGTGGTGAGGGCACGGGTCTGACGGGGAGCCGGATTGGTTGGTGCTTATGATTTTGATGATGTTGTCGTTGTTGATGTTAGTCCAGGTGAGCAGGGGCTCGCTGTGGGTGGTGGCAGTGAGGTCTGAGATGTCAAAGCTGTCATGGATGTCTGTGATCATGCGTGGAAGAAGGAGGCAAGGAAGTTGCACAGGTCTTGCGAAGGTGGGATGTCGTTGGTGTTGGAGCTGGAGTTGGAGAGTTCCTGCACAATGTTGAAGAGCTCTTTGCTGTTGTGTGCCTTGTTGTCGAGGCGGTCCTTGAAGGAGGTCTTTTTGGCGTATCTGATGAGGTGATGGTGTTGGCGCATGGCGTTCTTGTGGGCTGTTTGGTTCTCCGGTGTCTGTTCGTGGCGCCATTTCTTCTCCCGTTTTTGGCAGTTTTGTATGGAGGTCTGGAGGTCCGCAGTGAACCAGATGGCATTCTTGTTGGTGCGTCTGTTGGAGGGATTCTTGATCGGGCGTGGTTGTTGGCGCAGTCATCGATCCAGCATCTGAGGTTGCTTGTGGCGGTGTTGGGGTCGGTGGGGTTTGTTGGTGGGCTTCGGGCGAGGGCGGAGTTTAGCTAGTCTTCATGATTTTGCTACAGCTGCAGTGGGGGATCTGTTGGGTGCGGTGGTGCGTGGTGGGTTTCTGGAAGGTGAAGTGGATGCAGCGATGGTCGGTCCAGTGGAGTTCGGAGGTGTGGCTGAAGGAGACGTGGGAGCTTGCGGAGAAGATTAGATCAAGCGTGTGGCCGGCGGAGTGGGTGGGTGTTGTCATGAGGTGCTGAGTCCGAGGTTGGCGAGGTTGTTGATCAGGCTGGTAGAGTTGGTGTCGTTGTTGTTCTTGAGGTGGAAGTTCAGGTCTCCGAGGAGGATGTAGTACGTGGAGGCGAGGGCGTGCTCACTGACGAAGTCGGCGATGGAGTCGCTGAACTGTGGCTGGGGTCCGAGGGGTCTGTAGATCAGGGTTCCTCTGAGGGTGGTGTTGGGATCAGCGTGGATCTGGAAGTGCAGGTGCTCCGCGGTGTTGAGGGTGTCATCGGATTTGGTCAAGACCTTGAGGGTGGACTTGTGGATGATGGCGATTCTGCCTCCTACTCCATTGGTGCGGTCTCTGCCGGTGATCTTGTAGCCATCCAGGATGGCTATGGCAATGTCGGGTGCCGAGGAGTCGTTCATCCAAGTCTCTGTTAGGAAGGCGACATCCGGGGAGGACCTGTCGAGCAGATCCCAGAGTTCGACGGCGTGTTTACGTGCAGAGCGGTGGGTGGGTTTGTGGCTCGGATGCTGGTGAAGCTGCAGTTCCGGCAGGAGAATGGTCCTTGGGTGCGCTTCGGGGCGGCCAGGCAGCAGGTGTGTGCTCGTCCGGTGTTGAGTGCGTGGAGGGTGTTGGCATTGTAGCGGAGACGAGCGTTGTGGCGTTCGCGGGGACAGGGGTTCTGCCGCAGTCCAGGCACGGACGGGCGCAGACGGGCTTGCCTTAAGCGCGCCAAACGGCCGCCATAAGAAGGGGAGGTGGGAGGGAGGAGCAGCTGGGAGGAGGGAGTGGACAAATGGGCGCGCGGGCCACAGGGGATGCAGTGGTGGGAAGAACGGGGGCAGGTATGGCCAGGGAACAGAAGGCAAAAGGGGCACAGGGCACAGAATATGAGGGGAAAAAGGATGAAAAACTGGCAATTAAACAAAGGGAATGCAGGACAAGCAGGGGGGCGTGCCGCAGGGGACGCAGCGGCGGGGAGAAACGGGAGCAGCAAAGGCGATAGGGTACAGAAGGCAAAGGGAACGGGGCACAGAACATAGAGGGGAAAAGGATGAGAAATGGAACAGAACAATTAAGAATTACACAGTAAAAAAGAATACAGTAAACAATAAAGATACAGTCTCAGCAAACCTACGGCCAACCACTGGCCACCAGGGATGAGGCACAGGTGGTACCCTGGGGGTGGAGGAGGGCCTCAAACTTGTGGCAGTTGCAGGAGCAGCGAGCAGGGAACACGGGCACAGACAGGTGGAGCTGCGTGGCGTGGGGAGCGACCTGCCTTGCAACAGGGTCAAGGGTCAAGGACTGAACGAATTTCAGTCAAAAGCAATCAAAAAACACGCTCATTTTGATGACCTGGAGGGATCTGAGAGAGGAGGTCTCGAGGCTGTACTGGTGCGAGACCAAGGTGTTTGATCATATTTCTATTTGCCGATTTGAGGTGAACGATTCTTGATTCCAATTCTAACAAACTGACAGCATCTGCCACCTTCAAAGCACCACTGGTCGGACCACCTTACTCCTCTCTCATCACAGCATCAGATATCCCTCAGATTTCAACTTAAGACAAAATTTCCTTTCATACCAGTGAAGCATCATCCTCTCGCACATTTCACCTGGTTGTCCCGTGGCATGTGAAAGCTGCTCAGGTGTGCTTAATTTCACTCAGGAATGTAATCATCTGAACGACTTCATGGAAGAGAAAGAAGTCCCTGCGGAGGGAAGGTGTGACGAGGGTCGAGTGTATCCATTTGGAAGACCCACCACCTCCGGACAGATAGCAGAGCACAATGTGCGCATCAGTGGAGATTCCTGGAACTGAGGATCAGTCCCTGCGTCATTCATACAACGACTGAACATGTTCAAGCATCTGCAGTCCATGAGCCAGGGTAGACTTCTCCAGCAGCCCCTTCTCTAAAAAGAAAGGACACGCACCATGTGGCCGAAGTACCTCATAACCTGGAGTGAGGCCCCAAGGATGAGTAACATGTATTTTGTAATATCCTTCTCAATCGAGGTCACCACGTTTGAACAGAGTTGTGCCCATACTCTCAAGCTTGAATGAACATGAAGAACTTGAGATACTTTTCACCAGCTCACATTTTGTTGTTGTTGCAAAACCCAATCTATCACATCTGTACACTACCACTATCTGTGATGACAGCAAGGAAAGCGTTGACCCAGACTGGTGGTAACATCGGTATTGTCATGTTTCAGAAGAGTGAATGTTCTTCAGCCTGCGCCTTATCTGCTCATAGCAAGCGGAGAATAGGACATCACCAACCACCCGACACCTAGGAATGCGCTTTCCATGCGGGAAGGGAAAGTCTACATGTGTGATCATCTGCATGTGGATGCATGTTTAGAGAATCTATGGAGAGTGAAGACCCTGATGCATCTCGATTTGTACTGGAAGAATTCATGAACCATCTCACCCTGCACCAATAACATCCGCCCTGTTGCTTGCAATAATTTGGAGCCTTTTTTTATGATCTCACGACAGCAGCCACAGTGCTAGTGATGGTGACCTTGCCTGATGAAGGGTTAAATAATATGAAGTGATGTTCCTTGCAGCAAAGAACATTATCCCATTATCCTATCATGGCTGGCACAAAGGATATTCTTGACCACCATCTGATGGGTGTAAAAATTTAACCAAGCTAGGAGTCGCCCACCTAAACAGCTGCTCCTTGGTGTGGCTGAGCATAAGCAGGGGTGTAATTCAAGCCCCTGCTGTCTCTTTGGCACATAGGGGCCTCCCCAACACTTCAGAGGCCCCAAAATGCATCAAGGGGGCCACTATCTGCCCCAAAGGCAGTGAATATCTGCAAAATATAGGAGATTCAGGGGCCCCTCTTAACATTCTGCAGGGGGACCCAAGCATTTTACGTTACGGCACTGGCAGTGGTTAAAGATCCTGGCTCTTTTTTTGGGAAAATCAGACCTGGAAAACTGTAGGGTAGCCAGGATGACATGGGCCCCGTTGCAAGCAATAAAAATGATGCCCCTCCCTGATGTTGTGAACCTAAATACAGCAATAATTAGGGGTTAATGTGCCACTCTGGGCAGCGGGGCCATTGCTGCACCAATGGTAGCCCCCGCCCCTCTTGGATTACAAGCCCCAACGCCCTTCCTTGCAGCTTGTATACGAGAGTAGATAGGGTACTTTTTTTATATTAGCAATTCTTTGACCACACAGATGAAGGAGTTTTTTAGATCGAGCCAGGGCAGCGCATGCGCTGCTGCGAGGACCTGAGGCTCCACCCACTCTCCGCCCATATTTGTAATTGGCTTGAGTCATTGTCCTTCGTAAATGCTGGGTTTTGATTCATTATTAGGCTTGTTAGTCCCTCCATTGTACCGCTTTGTCTGCATTTTTTACCTCCCATAACGTCTGGACATTTTACTTGCCTTGTTACATGGTCTGCTTTATCTTGGCTCTGAGCACCCCTCCCTCTTTTATTTTAATTTTTACTAATGGCAGTCCGCTTTAACTATAGCAGCCATTATTTAAAATGTATTTTAGCAGCGCGGTTCGCATTTAGTATAGTGGCTGCGCTTACTTATTTATTTATTTATTTACTAGCGCCGTGTGGAGCTTTCAAATTCATAGAGGCCAGGTCCCTCTCTTTACACAAACTGCATTTAAAGAAAGGTACATGGCCGACATTAAAGTGAAAGCGTGGCATGGGCGCTTTTACCCCCCCAAAAAACATCTGTTTGTCAACTTGACAAACAGATGCTTTTCTTTATCAAAACCCCCATGCTGCGGTTTAACTTTAATGTCGGACACGCTCCTTTCTTTAGACGCGACTTGTCTAAAGAAAGGGGCGCAGTCTTCACGAATGTGAAAGTGCCGCATGGGGGCTATATAAAACCAAATATTTGCAATGCAATAGGACTAGCATTTGCGAGTGATTAAGCTATTGCTTTGTCATTAGCTTATACTCTCGTTATTGCAAGACCTATTGCATTGCAAATGCTTGTTTTATTTTGTTTTGAACTTCAGCAATGTGTTGCTTTATCAGACTCCTTGCTGTGTTACATTTAAAGTTACTGATACGATGATTTATTTGTAAGTGTATTTCATACATGGCTATAAAATGAATTTTTTTGCATCCTACGAGTATTGTGAACGTGTCTAATTCTGACCTGGAAATTTTTATGAGCACGTTTGGATGTTCTTTGTTTTAAGTTTGGTTAAATGGGTGGGATGCTGATGGCAATCTTGATTTAAAAAGTCCTGTGGCCCTTCATGAGGTCGCACTGATACTGTATATAACATATGGAGACGTTTTAATAGAGGTGGGCGAGCAAACAAATTATCAGAGAGCGCTGAACCTAGGGTCTGGCTTGGTTCTAAGAGCCGGTGCACGTGCTGAGACCTGAAAATGTTTGTCTTGTAAATCATGCAACAAGCACCAAATTAGATTAAACAACTTGAACATTCACAAAAAAATACTTCTGTAACATGTAGGAATGTTTCACTTTAGTACTTCAGTTTATGTCAGACTGTATTTGGGGTATTTATTAAAAGAAACCAGTGGTGACCCCTCCACAATGGTGGAGGAGCATCGTCCCACTGGCTTAGAGCCAGCAGCTGAAAAATAAAACGATATCTTACTATTGTTTACTTTTTTTAGCTGCTGGCTCTGAGCCAACTTGTGCAGTCAGGGGCGGGGCTGGGTCAAAGAAATAGGAGGATGACTAGTTTGTGCACTTTTAAAGTGCGCATGTCATTTTGGCTGGCCGCCTCAGGCCAGCCAAACTGAATTGCGCACTTAGGTTTCCCAAACCTGGCTGTATTGTATAACCGGGTTGGAGAAACAGCACAGACTCTTTGTCCCTGAGCGAGCGTCTTTTCAACCCACTCAGGCCAATTCCTGCAGTGCTCCCATGTTTGACAGCAGCACGGGTATTGGATTGGAGCTGTGATGCTGACCAGGAACTGCAGCAAAGGCGTGCAAGGCAGCCGGCAGCACCAGTAAGTGTTTTTTAATTTTTGTTTTTTAAGCATTAACCCACCTGCCGTGCACTCCACCGCGTGCTTCCCGCTGGCCCCCTCCTCCCCCTTGTCCCCTCCACCCACCCTGGCGATAGTTTTCTATTTTGGTCCGTCACTCTAAGCAATAGTTTTTAAACTTAAACTTAAATACGTTTTCCTGTTGTCAATCGTAAATAAATGCTTTGTCTTTCATTCTTGGTGCAGGACGTTCCTCTATGGGTGGCAGTGAGTAGCCACATGAAAGCTCGGCTCGTTTTTAGCTCGAGGGGCCAAGACGACCATGAGTTAAGGCAGAGCAAAGCCTCTGGGACAAGCCTGGCTCGAGCTTTAGTTGCTCGCCCACCTTTCGTTTTTAAAAGGACCCTGATAAAAATCGGTTCCGAAATTTGACAAATGAATTAGTCTTAAAATTGTTTGCATCCACAATTTCGAGAAAATACATATGAGAGAGGCGTCATAGACTTGCGTATGGTTTGAGCAATTTGATGATGTTAAGTTACTGAAAATAAATAACATATTTGCAGGGTCAGACTGGGACAGAAAATTGGCCTTGGCAGTACAGTAACAGCGGCCTTCATTAGTGAAGTAGAGAACCAAAGAAGGTGCCCATGTTGGCAAAATGGGGCAGTGTTGAACTTGTGAAGATATGCTGAATAAGTATTTGCTAGGAATGGAAGACTGCATGCATTTGTGATTGTTGCTACTAATGTCTTTTTTCAGGGAAATCAACAGTAAGAATTGGCCCAGAAGACCATAAAACAGGCCCACACACAGTGGCGTAGCTAGGTTGCCATCAGCCCTAGTACAAGAACAGTAGTTTGGCCCCCTCATTAGGATGACAGCTGCCCCAGACACTCATCAACCTCCTTTGACTCAGTCTGCCTCTACCATATCAAAACTCACTAGCCATCTCATACACACACTCCTATATTTGATCTATCTGCACTGTATTTTTGCAAGTCAAACCCATATCCCTAAAAAGCTTTATCAAAGCCAATGTGTTGAACATTTGGTTACTGGTTGAGGGGGGGTAAGCCCTACTCAGACAACAACCACAATCTCTGTCAGAGTAAAAAAAAGCAAACCCGTAATTACCATGTGATTAACTCTTTGGTAGCTTGGCACAAAGCTGTCAGGCGTAACTTCAAAGGAATATGTAAAGTTTGTATTCAGCATTTCAAACAGTAATCAAGTTAAAACACAACACAAGGAAAATCCCACACCAATTTTCAAAAATAGAATAGCATTTAATACATTATTTGAGACCAAAACAACAGACATTCAAACAGTAGATCTGGAGATATGCAGTTTCAAAGGGTTAAGGAAAACTAGTGGCTAGAAGTACAAAGCATCAACTGTGGTCATCTGGTTGCGCTGGACCATGACAAAATCACAAGTACAGGCCGACCATGAGTGAGAGCGGGCTGGATGTAGAAAGTAAGTTAGGCTCACTCAACAAAGTACCTTAAATCCAGGTTTGCAGAGCATTGCAAGATAACATATTGACAATGCCCTGTGTAGCAGCAGTTCTGATAAGCTGCAAGGCTGTGATGCAGCGCCCTACATTGCTGAGGAAACCGTCAATGAGGGGGTTGCAATCCGAAGTCCTGTGCGAAGATGAGTCTCACACCAGTGGTCGCTAAGAAGTGGTGGGGCTGCGATGCAGAGTCCTACATCATAGAAGCGGAGATGGTCGACGAGGGACTTGTGAGGTGAAGGCCTATGTTGAGCATAATTTGCGCAGCGGAGGTTCCAAGGAGACTGCGGGCTACAATGCCTTGACCATTCCGAAGTAGAGCTGTGAGGACTTGCGTTGCACTGTGTCAGTACCGACCACAGGAGCACAGCTGGGCTAGCAGAGCGCCTTTAGGCCCACTAGGACTGGGATGGCACCACTTGGGGGATAAGGCTCACAGCAGTCAGAGTCTAGGGGCTAGATGTAGGAAATTCTATTTTACCACTTCTTAAATACCGAATTTTACCGATTCGGTATTTAAGAAGTGGTAAAATAGAGGGGGGGGGGGTGTAGGTATTTCAGAATCGGTAAATACCGAATCGTTAAGATTCGGTATTTACCGATTCTGTAAATACCGATTCGGTAATGCCCATTGATTCCTATGGGCATTGAAGCCCATAGGAATCAATGGGCATTACCGAATCGGTATTTACAGATTCGGTAAATACCGATTCCAGCAAGGGTGCAGGGGGTGTCACTTTGACAACCTCTAGCACCCCAAATACAGGCATGTGTGCCATGTGGCACACAGACATGCCCTAAGGGAATGTCTGTCTGTCACATGGTATAGATGTGCATGCACACCTGGATTCGGTATTTTACCACCCAATTGGATTTGGTGGTAAAATACCGAATCTGTAAGGCCTTTGGGACTCAGAAGAGACCCACCTACATCTGGCAGTTACCGAATCGGTAAAAATACCGATTCGGCAAATTTACCGATTCGGTAAATTTACCGAATCGGTAAAATTGGCCATCTACATCACAAATACCCATTTACTGGTCGGTAACGGCCGAAATCAGCCGTTACCGGTCGGTAAATGGCCTCCTACATCTGGCCCTAGGTGCTGGTTTTGATGTGGTTGATGCCATTTCTGTACCTGAGGCTCTGGTGAGGAGGCCAGCCAACTAGCCCTTGGATTCCTTATGATGGTCCTTGTTTCAAAGATACAGGCCCTGTCCTTTCACTGAGCAGCAGAGAAGAAGGGCAGCAGAATAACAATCCTTATTGTAGCGGAGCAGCACAGCACTCCTTCTGAGTCTTCCATAGGTCCAGAAGTGTACTAAAGTGTTGGGTCTGAGGGTCTATACTCTGTACTTGGTGCCCACTTTGTAGTAGGAGACCGTTCTGGAGGTTTCCACCCCAAAAGGTGCTTGGAATTTCCAGCCTCCCTGCCCCCAGCTTGTGTGGGTCACAATGGACTAGTGTCAAACCCTTTGTGAGTGAGCTCAGGCAGAGCTGAACTGTTCCCAGACTGAACTGGTCCCATGAGGAGCAGGATCTAGACTGATTTCCTTATAACTAGGTCCAAGCTGAAATGGCATGGTGAGAAAAAGTATGATGGGTTAGAGTGCTACCCTGAGTTAATGCCAGTGGTTAGACTTATTGCAAGCAGTCCCCATCACCTTTTGTGTGTTTCATCATAGCTGACGTGGCCACATGATTAAATTGTGTCATCCTAGGTATTTATTTTATTTTATCGTGCCTCTTATTTTTCTCATTACTGCATTTTAGAAAACGTTGAAAAACGTGAGGATGTGTGCCGTACAGAAATCTCTTGAGTTTGACTTAATGAACTGTAATGTTGCTCCTTGTAAAGTAAGAACTTAGCCCATTTAAAGGGTGCACATGACAACTAACTTACTTCTTAGTTCACTAGTGGAATTGTCTTCAGAGTGAAGGGTGGGGAATGATTGTTTCTGAGTTCATGAATGTATCTTAATTCATGTTTAAAAACTAATCACGTTTAGTAAAAGCCTCTCAATGCAGTGGTACAATCTGATGCACTGAGATGAAATGCTGTCAATTAAATATACTCATTTTCAATTTTGAAGACAATTTATCATATTTGAATTTAATATCTGTTACATGATTTCCATGGCAGATGTTTCATTGCTCATCTTGTGCATGGACTCTTAGAGGTTATCAAACAAGGAGTCCGGATAAAAACGCACAAATACCTATGCAAACTTAGTCATAAATTCAATAAACAAACAAAATCAATAAACAAAAAACTAGAGATAGAGTTGTGTGTGCAAACACCACAAAATTGAAGCAGTACAAAATTAGTTATAAAGGATAACTTATATCTTATTTATTCCATTCACATATTATAAGAACAATACATTCCACAGGTTAAAAACAATTTATACAATTCATACAATAAAAACACTTTAAACAATCAATTTTAAGAAACCAGGGTCTTTAAAAAATCAATTTTAAGAAAACAGGGTTGACGCAGCGTTTCGGTGATTCAGATGATGCTCACCTTCATCAGGACAGTTTTCTAGACAGTAGAAAAAAAAATCTATTATTCAGACAATCGTGTGCTGCTGACAACAACTCTTTAGTAAATCTCTTGAACGTCCCACATTTTGGTAAAGATAACATTTTCCTACTACAACCATTCTTACATTTATTACAATTTCTTTTTACATTCTAACAGCCATTATATTAGCAACAACCATCATACTTTAAAAACACAATTTCAGTGTGGCCTATTTCTTATTGTCCCTCAGAGTCAATTTTTGAATTTACAAGGGAAACATGATGATCCTACCTCTTGCTAGTTGGGGGTTTTACTTCCTTCTAGCTTCGGTATCGCCACTTTGATTGGCACAGAGAAAGGTGGGTTTGTGATTCCCCTTTAAAGCAGACTTGCTGTGAAATATATTTTTATATACAATTGAGTATATCTATACACACAAGGGACTCTTTAAATTTCTTTTTGTTTTATTCAAAATGGGAACGGGGCTCATATTTCTTCCATATACATACCAATGGAATAGTTTTCAAGAAGTGTGGACCTTCGTTGGAGCCACCGACTTAACATCAATAAAATTCAACTGTAGGGGCAAGGAAAAGTATTTCTAAATTCAAATGTATTTTTCTTAAAGCTGGATGCACTTATACTAGTTTTTGCTTTTAACTAGGACCTGTCACTTGGGCATAACACTTGCCTTTCAAAAGCCTGTCAAGAAGCCTAATATAGGTCAACTTTGCAGTCGCGTCTGGATATCGACTGGGCTTGAAACCACGTCATACGTTTTCTTTATGTCTTTTAGACTATGGATAAACAAAATATTTATTATACTTATTTATTTAAAACAACACCATTTTTATCTTGTGTTAAATCTGCTTTTTTACAGCTTGTTATTACACACACTGGTTATTACCTGGTGTATAGTGGCAATGGCGTTGTACAGGTTAAAATGCTTGACAGACCTGAAATTGAAAATCACATAGATCTAAGTTAGGATTTTTATCTTTTAATTTATCCTAACTGTTTGGGTTAGTTATGCTTGATAATAACCTGAATCTTTTCAATTGTTTCTGACTTGCTCCATATTCTATTTCAGGGGGCATGAAATTATTGTTGCTCAATAGCGTCTATTTTATACTTCATAGTCATGATATCATCTTTGTGTTGTGTTAACCTTATTCTATATGGACACTTGACAATAATGGAGTGTAGAAGCGAGGTGGTCCTATCTCAGTAAATTCCTCTCGAGTTCAGCCTCTTGTTACGTATGTATACATTGTGAAACCCGTATGTTCCTGGCCCCATTGGGTTTAACAGAGATCCATACAGGGTATTTAGACTTATTAACACAAACAATGATACTGCTAACTAGTACTAAGTTCGTCCCTTTCCTATCTTCTAACTTGCATGAGCAACTGTCTAATGGAGCCTCCGCAGTCCTGCAGCGCTTACCTTTGTAAATTAAAGCGGCCTCCCTGCATCCAACGAGGTCCCGAATTAAATGTGGGTTTGGGTGAGTGTATCGCGTGCGGTCGTTAAATACGTGCAAAGGGTGAAAGGTCGCGGCTCATTAGTGACGTATTTACCGATTATTATATAAAATATATATACATAAACCCTAAATAAAAAAAGAGTTAGATGGGGTTACTCACTGGCTTTTATATAACTGACTTGATCAGGGTATTTCCAAAATCTAAACCTTATTATTTTTACTATCTGCAAGTCACGCCCGATCCCGTATCGTGGCAGCCATCAGAATAGTCAAAGAGATATTGTATATAGACACTAAATAGAAAAAGAGTTAGGTGGTGTAACTCACTGGCTTTTATATAACTAACTTGATCGTAGTATTTCCGAAATCTCTACCTTATTATTTTACTATCTACAAGTACCGGACGGTTATTTTTGCTATCTACAAGTCGCGGCCGATTTCGTATCTTGGTGGCCATCTTAGACTGGTCAATATATGTCTGTTATTGTTAAATTTCTAAATGTTGTTGACCATTTCCATTGTTGTCCGGGTATGAAATAGAATGTGTGTAATGTGTGTATTTGGCAAGGGCAATTTATTTTAAAATCTCGCGGTAGACAACATTTTTTGTTTCATTAGAATCGGGACAGAGAAGGCCCAGCTGCAGCCCTGTTTGATGTTAGCAGGCGTGTGTAATTGGTGTAGTGATCCGCCGCCTGAGCCCGGCTACAGCCCTGGTGGATGTTAGCAGGTGCGTGTAATGTCGTTGAATGAGAGAGTTATCAGCCGCGGGTAAATCCGTTTAATGAGAGAGTTGAGTGACAGCGAGTAGGAGAGGCTGCAGTAATTGTCCCCGCAGACACGCTCATTTGCGTGTTCCCCCGCTTGAGGCCCAGATGCAGGCCTGTTTGATGTTAGCAGGCGCGTGTTCCCCCGCTTGAGGCCCAGCGGCAGCCCTGGTTGATGTTATCAGGCGCGTGCAATTAGTGTACTGATCCGCCGCCTGAGCCGAGGTAGAGTCCTGGTTGATGGTAGCAGGCGCGTGTAATGTCGTTGAATGAGAGAGTTCAGTAACAGTGCGCAGGAGAGGCTGCAGTAACGTTACTTACCACGCCTCCAGCTGAGCGCGTTTGTCACGCCCCCAGCACACGGCCACAGCAGACGATCTTCTGATTAATGTACGACCCACATAGCATGAAGGGCGGAATGTAGCACACGCCCCCAGCATGCCCCTTGATGCGGCGCAATTGCGTTCACATGGCATGAAGGCCGGACACATGCCCCCAGCTTTTCTCACCCCCCAGCGTGTCACGCCCCCAGTGTGCCCCTTGATGCTGCGCAGCAACGTAATTGGCGCTTGTATGTACGACTCACATGGCATGAAGTTAGGACACACGCCCCCAGCGTTTGTCACGCCCCCAGCGTTTGTCACGCCCCAGCACATGCCCACAGCCCACGATATGATGGCCGTACCTCACGCCCCCAGCGTTAGTCACGCCCCCAGCCCACGCCCACAGCACAACGCAGACACTTCCACAAGGGACTACTTTGCTGGCACGGGAAACAGCCTTCACAATGCAACTTTTACAACGCACTACCATTACAACAAAACTTTTACAACGCAACATCCATTACATCGCATGCCATTACAACGCAACCATTAAGGCGCATGACACTACAACGCATACCACTACAACGCATGTCATTACAACGCATACCATTACAAAGCATAACATTACAACGCATAGTACCCTTACACTATCCAACACTTACCCTGCTGTTGCACCCCCTGGAGTTAGAATAGTAATTTTTACCCCTACACTATCCAACACTTACCCTACTGTTGCACCCCCCTGGAGTTAGAATAGTAATTTTTACCTGTACACAATTCAAAACTTACCCTACTGTTGCACACCCCTGGAGTTAGAATAGTAATGTTTACCCCTACACTATCCAATACTTACCATACATGCAATGTAATGTTATGCGTTGTAATGGTATGCGTTGTAAAGGTAGTATGCGTTGTAATGGAATGCGTTGTAAAGGTAGTTTTTAAAAATTCGTTGTAATGGCATGCGTTGTAATGGAATGCGTTGTAATGGATGTTGCATTGTAAAAAATGCGTTGTAAAGAGATGTGTCTTAAAAGTATGTGTTGTAACGTCATACATCCGCCGGCACGGTTCTTTTACCTTTTAAATGTATATGGTGGCCGTCTGCATAGCCTATGTCCTTCTGCTGCAACTGCCCTTTCCAACGCTGTATTGGGTGTTGTGATTGCTGCTGTGGTTACTGAGATTACCCACCTCAAAGGTTTGGTCTCTCTCTTTATAATATTAGGATGGACTACATATGTTTTAATTTACTATATGTGAGTATTGATGTATATAAGTGATTATACGTGAGAGTGTGAGAGATTGGAAGAGTTCTTGTATAAATAAGTATGTGTTTCTATAAGTGATTGTTTAAGAGAGTAAGTATGTGTACGTTTTTGTAAAAGTAAGTGTAGTGGTGTGTGTATAGCTGTATATGCAAGTAAATGGATGTTTGATAGTTTATTTGCATGTGTATGTGTGTGAGTAACTGTATGGATGAGTATCGGTGTGTAACAGGATGTATAGGTGTATAAGTACATATGATGAGTGAGTACATGTATGAGTGACTATATAGAAATGTTGGTGAATGAGTGGATGTGTATGTAGATTTTAGAATTACTGAATAGGTTGTTCTAACTGGTATTGGTATCTCCATTTTTTTTTAATTTTAATTTTTATTTTTGAAGGTGTGTATCAAAGGTTATATTACACTGAGAGGAGGTCTGCCACTCTTTCACAAGGATGATGTCATCAGTGATGTCATTTGAGATGTCATCAGTGATGTCATGAGTGATGTCACTGACCATCTCATGAGTGATGTAATATGTGACGTCATCAGCAGTGCATTGCGGGCGCACAAGTTATAGTTAGCTGAACTAACTATAACGGGGAAATTTCAATGGTTTTGTATGAGTGAAATGTCCAGCTAACTATAACATGTGTGAAACCTATGTTTTTTTCAGTGAATTTCTAAGGTTTTTTAAATGCTAATCCCTAACTATAATGTGGCGGAAACCTATGTTTTTTTCAGTGAATTTCAAAGGTTTTTTAAATTCTAATTCCTAACTATAACGTGCCTGAAACCTATGGTTTTTTCAGTGAATTTCATAGGTTTTGTAAATGATCATTTTTAAATGTATTAATTGTTATTTTTTTATAATAATTTACTACCTTGTTTGAAAGTATTTATTTTTAGATATTTTTTTAATTACATTACATATTTTTAATATAAATTGATTTTTTTTTTTTTAAATATTGAAATTGTAATATTTTTATTTTTATTTTTTAAATGTATATGGTGGCTGTCTGCATAGCCTATGTCCTTCTGCTGCAACTGCCCTTTCCAACGCTGTATTGGGTGTTGTGATTGGTGCTGTGGTTACTGAGATTACCCGCCTCAAAGGTTTGGGCTCTCTCTTTATAATAGTAGTATGGATAAATCATGTAGGATAGAGAAAATCACTGGCTTTTATATAACTGACTTGATCTTGATATTTCAGAAATGCGAACCTTATTGTTTTTACTATCTGCAAATCACGGCCGAACACGTGTCGTGGCAGCCATCTTAGATAGTCAATCTATGACTGCTACTGTTAGGTTTCTAAATCTTGTTAGCCCTTTTTATTATTTAATGAATAAGTATTATTAAAAGTACTATGTCGTTTCCATTACGAGTTTACTATCGATATAAATTCGGGAACCATGGTACTATTTGTTATTGTAATATAATAATTATAAAAACTACATAGAGAAAAACCTCGAGGTTACCACTACCTATCTATTATATAATTTGCATTAATCATTGTTTTTTAGGAATATCAGTCTAAATATTTTTATTTTTATTTTCGTTTTCTAAGGTCACGGCCAAACGCGTATTGTGGCGGCCATCTTAGAGTGGTCAAAAATATGACCACTATATATGGTTTCTTGGTGTTGTTGGCCATTCTGTTGTTCAATGAGGAGGTCATGCTCAAAATTCCTCATCTCTATCAATATACAACATAAATATTCTATACATTTTCTTTTCTAGATGCCTCCGGGTTAGGTTCTCAAATTTATTGGGATAGAGTACACCAACCGGGAAGCTAAAACAGTCAATCGTTTTGGAATACAATTGTATAGGTTTCTCAGCTTTCCCTCATCATCTACATCTTAAATCTCTTTTGGTCTAAGATCAGATGAGTTTTTCCCAGTCTTCTCTGCTGTTTAATCCATTTTTCACTGTGTCAAAGAAACACATGTTGAATTGTTCTCTTTTTTTCATTTTTATCAATTCATTTCCGCCTCTGAAACTAGATTTCATATTTTCAATGCCACACCACCTAAGTTCATTTAAAGTATGTTGCTCTTTTGACCAATGTTCAACCAAAGGTGCAATTTTTTTGTTAGTTCTTATAGAAGATTTGTGTTCCAAAATTCTGGGTTTTACTTCCCTGGATGTCCCACCTATGTATCCATAATTACATGGACATATAATCAGGTAAACAAAATTTTTGGAGCCACAGTTAACAAAGTTTTTCATGTCATGTTTCACTCCATTGACTGTTATGTTGTCACCTTTAATGATATTCGGGTATATGCTACAGCTAAAGCATGCAAAAGTTCCAACTGGTAGGCTTGTGTTGGTGAGCCTTGTTTGAGTGACAATATTAGGTTCTCTATACGTGTGTACCAAACAGTTCCTAATTGTCCTGTTCCTTCTAAAGGAGAACATAGGTTTAGGTAGGGGCTCTTTGTTCTATTTGGTAATAAGATGCCAATTCCTATTAATTATATTTTTAATCTTATTACTAATATTGCAAAGGTAATAATGAATATGAGAGGTCCTTTGTTATCATTTGATTTTCTTTCCTTTTCCTCAAAGAAGGTGTCTCTGTTATAGTATTTTGCTCTTTTGTATGCATGTTTCACAAGTTTTTTAGGGTATCCCCGGGCAATAAATTAAATAATAGAAAGGGCTAATAATAGCAGTCATAGATTGACCTATCTAAGATGGCCGCCACGACAAGTGTTCGGCTGTGATTTGCAGATAGTAAAATCAATAAGGTTCGTATTTCTGAAATATCAAGATCAACTCAGTTATATAAAAGCCAGTAATTTTCTCTATCCTACATAAATTAATAAGTATACAATAGAAATATCCAACAACATTTAGAAATTTAACAATAACAGACATATATTGACCAGTCTAAGATGGCCGCCAAGATACGAAATCGGCCGCGACTTGTAGATAGCAAAAATAACCGTCCGGTACTTGTAGATAGTAAAATAATAAGGTAGAGATTTCGGAAATACTACGATCAAGTTAGTTATATAAAAGCCAGTGAGTTACACCCCCTAACTCTTTTTCTATTTAGTGTCTATATACAATATCTCTTTGACTATTCTAAGATGGCTGCCACGATACGGGATCGGGCATGACTTGCAGATAGTAAAAATAATAAGGTTTAGATTTTGGAAATACCCTGATCAAGTCAGTTATATAAAAGCCAGTGAGTAACCCCATCTAACTCTTTTTTATTTAGGGTTTATGTATATATATTTTTTATAATAATCGGTAAATGCGTCACTAATGAGCCGCGACCTTTCACCCTTTGCACTTATTTAACGACCGCACGCGATACACTCACACAAACCCACATTTAATTCGGGACCGCGTTGGATGCAGGGAGGCCGCTTTCATTTACAAAGGTAAGCGCTGCAGGACTGCGGAGGCTCCATTAGACAGTTGCTCACGCAAGTTAGAAGATAGGAAAGGGACGAACCTAGTACTAGTTAGCAGTATCATTGTTTGTGTTAATAAGTCCAAATACCCTGTATGGATCTCTGTTAAACCCAAAGGGGCAGGAACATAAGGGTTTCACAATGTATACATACGTAACAATAGGCTGAACTCCAGGGGAATTTACTGAGATAGGACCACCTCGCTTCTACACTCCATTATTGTCAAGTGTCCATATAGAGTGATAGACACATAAGGTTAACACAACACAAAGATGATATCATGACTATGAAGTCTAAAATAGACGCTAATGAGCAACGATAATTTCATGCACCCTGAAATAGAATATGGAGCAAGTCAGAAACAATTGAAATGATTCAGGTTATTATCAAGGATATGAAGCATAAGTAACCCAAACAGTTAGGATAAATTAAAAGATAAAAATCCTAACTTTGATCTATGTGATTTTCAATTTCAGGTCTGTCAAGCATTTTAACCTGTACAACGCCATTGCCACTATACACCAGGTAATAACCAGTGTGTGTAATAACAAGCTGTGAAAAAGCAGATTTAACACAAGATCAAAATTGTGTTGTTTTAAATAAATATGTATAATAAATATTTTGGTTATCCATAGTCCAAAAGACATAAAGAAAACGTATGATGTGGTTTCAAGCCCGTCGATATCCAGACGCGACTGCAAAGTGGACCTATATTAGGCTTCTTGACAGGCTTTTGAAAGGCAAGTGTTAGTCCCAAGTGACAGGTCCTAGTTAAAAGCAAAAACTAGTATAAGTGCATCCAGCTTTAACAAAAATACATTTGAAATTACAAATACTTTTTCTTGCCCTTATGAATTTTTATTGTTGTTAAGTCGGTGGCTCCAACGAAGGTCCACACTTCTTGAAAACTATTCCATTGGTATGTATAGAGAAGAAATATGAAGCCCGTTCCCATTTTGAATAAAACGGAAAAAAAATTAGAGTCCCTTGTGTGTATAGATATACTCAATTTTGTATAAAAATGTATTTCACAGCAAGTCTGCTTTAAAGGGGAATCACAAACCCACCTTTCTCTGTGCCAATCTAAGTGGCGATACCGAAGCTAGAAGGAAGTAAAATCCCCAACTAGCGAGAGGTAGGATCATCATGTTTTCCTTGTAAATTCAAAAAATGACTCTAAGGGACAATAGGAAATAGGCCACACTGAACTTGTGTTTTTAAAGTATGATGGTTGTTGCTAATATAATGGCTGTTAGAATGTCAATTTTTTTTTGTAATATGTCTGAATAATAGAATTTTTTCCTACTCTCTAGAAAACTGTCCTCATGAAGGTGAACATCATCTGAATCACCGAAACGCTGCATCGACCCTATTTTCTTAAAACTGATTGTTTAAAGACCCTGGTTTCTTAAAATTGATTGTTTAAAATGTTTTTATTGTATGAATTGTTTTTAACCTGTGGAATGTATTGTTCTTATAATATGTGAATGGAATAAATAAGATACAAGTTATCCTTTTTAACTAATTTTGTACTGCTTCAATTTTGTGGTGTTTGCTGACACAACTCTATCTCTTGTTTTTTGTTTATTGATTTTTTTTGTTTATTGAATTTATGACTAAGTTTGAATAGGTATTTGTGCGTTTGAATTCGGGACTCCTTGTTTGATAACCTGTACTCACCCTGTCCCTATTTTGAATATTAGGGTACCTCCCTTTTTTCTCTATAACTTGATAGCACGGCTAGTTAGCGGGGGAGTTGTTTCCGTATCTTCCACGTAGCATCCAAAACGATCCATGGCGGGTATAAAAACGTATGTTTTTTTGGAGGACCATTTTAAAAGAATAATTAATGGTACCTCAAACAATGTATCCACTGTCACCTTAGAAAATACAAATGAAGAACAGTGGAAGATACAGTGGAATATGAAAAAAAGAAGATATCCAGACGATTGTGATATGTACAAGTGTGACCTCTGTTGGTGTTTCTTCTTTGTGCTGTTCACTGAGGAAAAACTTAATAAATAAAGTTTAAAAAAAGAATATGAAAAAAAGAATAATAAGAACAGAACTCCACACTGACTTTCTGATTGAATATTGCGAACAAGGCATCATCCCCAAAGGCCTTCAGATATCAATGAACCTGGGGTCTCTATAAAAAATCCTAAATTCATTGAAAACTGGACCTTTATAGCTAATTGGTGCAGTAGCGACTGGATGTTGCTGATAATTGAAACGACCCAAGAAGTCTTAATAATAGAGAAGGGAGAAACAGAATATTTGGACAATAAATTGAAGGAAATAAATGCCCTAGATGAGGCAAAAAAGAAACTAGAAGAAATTCAGAAAGACATTGCAGGTTATGGAGAATATATGGTGAATAAAAAAACTAACAAATTAAGGAAAGATATTAACAACTATAACCTTGAATTAGTTAACCCATACCTCCAGAAGGACTTTTATGAAAAACCAAGGGAGGAAGGTAATTATAGAAAACCTTGGGTACAACCAGCAAGAAACTTCCCCAATAAAAAGGTAAGGTTCATTGATACCTCCTATACAAGCTCAGACTCAGAGAGTGAACTTCAACAAGAGAACCACAAACACTCAGATAGAGAACAACGCCAAAAGAACTTTGGTCCTCCAAGGGGAAGAGGCAGAGGGAGATGGAATTTCCATCCACAGACCCCATTCCAACAACGTCCCTACATGAATACCAGGAGCCACAAAAAATGGGACTACCAGATAAGGCACCCATCATAAATCTCTCTCAATACGTGTTTTCCCTGGAAAAAAGGAGTGTCCTAGAGAAAGGCCTTGGGTATGCTATTGTTCAACCAATTGATAAATATAGTCTAGAAAGTGATTTACAAAACTTTTTCAGAAAAATAAGGTTACACTCCTTTTTTGAAGGTAAAGATAAAAAGCTAACAGATAATAAATCAGGACTTAGACCAAAATCTACGTGGACCCCGACTAGCGCACAGGTCAATAAAGATGTTGAGGTCTCCAAACATGGCCTCGGTAAGAGCATTGAAGATTTACTGAATAAAAAGATTTGGCAAAATAGAAATGTAACTCAACAGGAACTACTAACACTTAGATCTTTGGAACAAAATACCGCCCTCACTGTGAAGCCCGTAGACAAAGGGGCGAGTATTGTTATTATGAACACTACGGATTATAATAATAAGATGCAAACTATGCTCAGTAACGATCAACATTACTGCAAATCAAGTAGACAAGAGTGGATTTAACTGAAAACCAGAATTAAGGAAGTTTTAACTTTAGCTAAGTTAGATGGTGTTATATGTAATGAAGAACACAATTATCTATTAAATGAGAACCCTGTTATCCCGGCACTGTACCGTCTGCCTAAAGTCCATAAATGCACCAAAGACCCCCCGATGAGACCGATTGTCTCAAGCAATAATTCGGTTGCAGAACCACTTAGTCAGTATGTCGACATCTTTTTACAGCCAATGGTAATACGACAAAAGGCATACATAAAGGATACCACGGTGATGAATAAAAGATTGAAAATATCAAGTTTTGCCCAGAGACCCAATGCTTGGTCACCTTAGACATTGAAGCTTTATATACAAGCATTCCTCAGGACAACACCATAGACATGATAAAGGGTCTATTTATACAGGGTGACCATGATCTTTCAGCACATACTACATTTATAGTAGACTGTATTGATCTTATTCTTAAAAACAATATTTTTCTATTCGAAAAAGATTTTTTTAAACAGGTGAAGGGCACCAGCATGGGAGCCACCTGTGCTCCAAGCCTGGCCTGCCTATACTTAGCCAATTTCGAGGACACACATATATTCAATGACCCGCCACCATTTTATGAAAACATCTCTCAATGGAGCTGGTATAATGATGATGTGTTCTTCATATGGACAGGTACAGTAGAACATATAATAGAATTCACCGAATGGTTGAATCTTGGAGATAGTAATCTCAGGTTTACCTCAAATTTCAGTAAAGACAGATGTGAATTCCTAGATATTGTCATTAAAGATGTGGAAGGTATCCTAAATGTAGAATTGTTAACGAAGAGTACTGACAGAAACACAATGCTACACTACAATAGTAACCATCCGGCCAGCTAGAGGGACAACATTCCTTTTGGCCAATTTCTTAGATTAAAATGGAATTGTACTAATAACAAAGACTACGACAGACATGCCACTACCCTTACTCAGAAATTTTTTGCCCGGGGATACCCTAAAAAACTTGTGATACATGCATACAAAAGGGCAAAATACTATAACAGAGACACCTTCTTTGAGGAAAAGGAAAGAAAATCAAATTATAACAAAGGACCTCTCATATTCGTTACTAACTTTAGCAATATTAGTAATAAGTTAAAAATATAATTAATAGGAATTGGCATCTTATTACCAAACAGAACAAAGAGCCCCTACCTAAACCTATGTTCTCCTTTAGAAGGAACAGGACAATTAGGAACTGTTTGGTACACACGTATAGAGAACCTAATATTGTCACTCAAACAAGTATCACCAACATAAGCCTACCAGTTGGAACTTTTGCATGCTGTAGCTGTAGCATATACCCGAATATCATTAAAGGTGACAACATAACAGTCGATGGAGTGAAACATAACATGAAAAGCTTTGTTAACTGTCGCTCAAAAAATGTAGTTTACCTGATTATGTGTCCATGTAATTATGGATACATAGATGAGACATCCAGGGAAGTAAAAACCAGAATTTTGGAACACAAATCTGCTATAAGAACTAATAAAAAAAACTGCAACTTTGGTTGAATATTGGTCAAAAGAGCAACATACTTTAAATAAACTTAGGTGGTGCGGCATTGGAAATATGAAATCTAGTTTCAGAGGCGGAAATGAATTGATTAAAAAGGAAAAAAAGGAAAAAAAGAGAACAATTCCACATGTGTTTCTTTGACACAGTGAAAAATGGATTAAAGAGCAGAGAAGACTGGGAAAAACTTATCTGATCTTAGACCAAAAGAGATTTAAGATGTAGATGAAGAGGGAAAGCTGAGAAACCTATACAATTGTACTCCAAAATAATTTACTGTTTTAGCTTCCCGGTGGGTGTAGATGTAATCTATTCCAATAAATTTGAGAACCTAACCCGCAGGCATCTAGAAAAGAAAATGTATAGAATATTTATGTTGTATATTGAAAGAGATGAGGAATTTTGAGTATGACCTACTCATTGAACAACAGAAGGGCTAACAACTCCAAGAAACCATATATAGTGGTCAAATTTTTGACCACTCTAAGATGGCCGCCACAATACAGGTTTGGCCGTGACCTTATAAAACGAAAATAAAAATAAAAATATATAGATCGATATTCCTAAAAACAATGATTAATGCAAATTATATAATAGATAGGTAGTGGTAACCTCGAGGTTTTTCTCTATGTAGTTTTTATAATTATTATATTACAATAACAAATAGAACCATGGTTCCCGAATTTATATCAATAGTAAACTCGTACTGGAAATCGACGTAGTACTTTTAATAATATTTATTCATTAAATAATAGAAAGGGCTAACAAGATTTAGAAACCTAACAATAGCAGTCATAGATTGACTTATCTAAGATGGCTGCCACGACACGTGTTTGGCCGTGATTTGCAGATAGTAAAAACAATAAGGTTCGCATTTCTGAAATATCAAGATCAAGTCAGTTATATAAAAGCCAGTGATTTTCTCTATCCTACATGACTTATTCATTATACAATAGAAATGGCTAACAACATTTAGAAATTTAACAATAACAGACATATATTGACCAGTCTAAGGTGGCCTCCAAGATACGAAATCGGCCGCGACTTGTAGATAGCAAAAATAACCGGCCGGTACTTGTAGATAGTAAAAATAAAAGGTCAAGATTTCGGAAATACTACGATCAAGTTAGTTATATAAAAGCCAGTGAGTTACACCATCTAACACTTTTTCCATTAAGTGTCTATATACAATATCTCTTTGACTATTCTAAGATGGCCGCCACGATACGGGATCGGGCGTGACTTGCAGATAGTAAAAATAATAAGGTTTAGATTTTGGAAATACCCTGATCAAGTCATTTATATAAAAGCCAGTGAGTAACACCATCTAACCCTTTTTTTATTTTTGGGTTTACGTATATATATGTTTTATAATAATCGGTAAATGCGTCATTAATGAGCCGCGACCTTTCACCCTTTGCACGTATTTAACGACCGCACGCGATACACTCACCCAAACCCACATTTAATTTGGGACTGCGTAGGATGCAGGGAGGCCGCTTTCATTTACAAAGGTAAGCGCTGCAGGACTGCGGAGGCTCCATTAGACAGTTGCTCATGCAAGTTAGAAGATAGGAAAGGGACGAACTTAGTACTAGTTAGCAGTATCATTGTTTGTGTTAATAAGTCTAAATACCGTGTATGGATCTCTGTTAAACCCAATGGGGCAAGGAACATTAGGGTTTCACAATGTATACGTAACAAGAGGCTGAACTCGAGGGGAATTTACTGAGATACGACCACCTCGCTTCTATCAATCAATCAATCAATCAATCAATCACAGACATTTATAGAGCGCACTACTTACCCGGAGGGTCTCAAGGCGCTTGGGGGGGGGGGGGTGTGCTGCTACTGCTCGAATAGCCAGGTCTTGAGCTTCTTCCTGAAGGAGAGGTGGTCTTGGGTCAGGCGCAGGTCGGTCGGGAGGGAGTTCCAGGTCTTGGCGGCCAGGTAGGAGAAGGACCTTCCTGTTGTCGTTCTTCGGATGCGGGGGACGGCGGCGAGAGCGTGGCTGGCTGATCGGAGATGACGTTTGGGAGCGTAGAAGTTGATGCGGTTGTTGAGGTAGCTCGGGCCTTGATCGTGTAGGGCTTTGTGTGCGTGGGTGAGGAGACGGAAGGTGATTCTTTTGTTGACGGGGAGCCAGTGCAGGTCTTTCAGATGTCCGGAGATGTGGCTGTGTCGTGGGATGTCGAGGATGAGTCTGGCTGAGTCGTTCTGGATCCGCTGGAGTCTCTTCTGGAGCTTGGCGGTGGTTCCGGAGTAGAGGGCGTTGCCGTAGTCCAGTCGGCTGGTGACGAGGGCTTGGGTGACCGTCTTCCTGGTCTCGGTGGGGATCCACCGGAAGATCTTCCGTAGCATGCGCAGGATGTTGAAGCATGACGAGGAGACGGCGTTGACTTGTCTGGTCATGGAGAGGGAGGAGTCCAGGATGAAGCCCAGGTTGCGTGCGTGGTTTGTTGGTTTGGGTGCGGTGCCCAGGGCGGGGGGCCACCATGAGTCGTCCCAGGCGGAGGGCGAGGAACCCAGGATGAGGACTTCCGTCTTGTCTGAGTTCAGTTTCAGGCGGCTGGTCGTCATCCACTCGGCTACGTCTTTCATCCCTTCGTGAAGGTTGGCTCTGGCGGCGGCGGGGTCGTTGGTCAGGGAGAGGATCAGCTGGGTGTCGTCAGCGTAGGAGATGATGTTGAGGTTGTGTTGGCGTGCGATGGCCGCGAGGGGGCTCATGTAGATGTTGAAGAGGGTGGGGCTCAGCGAGGATCCTTGAGGGACGCCGCAGATGACTTCGGTGGCCTCTGACTTGTACGGTGGTAGACGGACTCTTTGTGTTCTTCCGTCGAGGAAGGAGATGATCCAGTCCAGTGCCTTCTCCTGGATTCCGACGTTGCTGAGGCGCTGCACTAGGGTGCGGTGGCAGACAGTGTCGAATGCTGCGGAGAGGTCTAGGAGGATGAGGGCCGCTGTTTCTCCGTTGTCCATCTGGGCTCGGATGTCATCGGTGGCGGCGATGAGGGCGGTCTCGGTGCTGTGGTTGGCTCGGAAGCCAGACTGTGAGGGGTCGAGGGATCCATTTGTCTCGAGGAAGGCGGCCAGCTGTTTGTTGACGGTCTTCTCGATGACTTTGGCTGGGAACGGGAGGAGCGAGATGGGGCGGTAGTTCTTGAGTTCGGTGGGGTCCGCTGTAGGCTTCTTGAGTAGGGCGCTGAGTTCGGCGTGCTTCCAGCTCTCCGGGAAGGTGGCGGTGTCGAAGGAGGTGTTGATGATGTCCCGCAGGTGGGGTGCGATGACAGCGTCGGCCTTGTTGAAGACGTGGTGAGGGCAGGGGTCGGTCGGAGATCCGGAGTAGATGGAGTTCATCGTGCTGACGGTGTCTTCGGTGCTGATCGGAGTCCAGGCGCGGAGGGTGGTGGTGGGGGGCGGTGGTTCGGTCGTGGCGTGCGTCGGTTGAGTGCTGAAGCTGTTGTGAACGTCCGCAATCTTGTTGTGGAAGTAGGAGGCGAGGGAGTAGCAGAGGTCTTGCGATGGGGTGATGTCGTTGTTTCCGGCGTTGGGGTTGGAGAGCTCTTTGACGATGTTGAAGAGTTCCTTGCAATTGTGTGCGTTGTTGTCCAGCCGGTCCTTAAATGCAGTTTTCTTGGTGGCGCGGATCAGTTGGTGGTGCTTCCGGGTGGCAAGCTTGAAGGCGGTCATGTTGTCCGGTGTTGGTTCCCTTCTCCAGGATTTCTCGAGGGCTCGGCAGTTCTTTTTGGAGCTCTTGAGTTCGTCGGTGAACCATGGGGCCTTCTTGCTGCCGGGTCTGCTGGGCGGGGTCCTCAGTGGGGCGAGTTCGTCCGCGCAGTTCTACACTCCATTATTGTCAAGTGTCCATATAGAGTAATAGACACATAAGGTTAACACAACACAAAGATGATATCAAGACTTTGAAGTCTAAAATAGACGCTATTGAGCAACGATAATTTCATGCCCCCTGAAATAGAATATGGAGCAAGTCAGAAACAATTGAAATGATTCAGGTTATTATCAAGGATAGGAAGCATAACTAACCCAAACAGTTAGGATAAATTAAAAGATAAAAATCCTAACTTAGATCTATGTGATTTTCAATTTCAGGTCTGTCAAGCATTTTAACCTGTACAACGCCATTGCCACTATACACCAGGTAATAACCAGTGTGTGTAATAACAAGCTGTAAAAAGCAGATTTAACACAAGATAAAAATTGTGTTGTTTTAAATAAATAAGTATAATAAATATTTTTTTAATCCATAGTCAAAAAACATAAAGAAAAGGTATGACGTGGTTTCAAGCCCAGTCGATAGACGCGACTGCAAAGTTGACCTATATTAGGCTTCTTGACAGGCTTTTGAAAGGCAAGTGTTATGCCCAAATGACAGGTCCTAGTTAAAAGCAAAAACTAGTATAAGTGCATCCAGCTTTAGGAAAAATACATTTGAATTTAGAAATACTTTTTCTTGCCCCTACAGTTGAATTTTATTGTTGTTAACTCGGTGGCTCCAACGAAGGTCCACAATTCTTGAAAACTATTCCATTGGTATGTATAGAGAAGAAATATGAACCCCGTTCCCATTTTGAATAAAACAAAAAAAAATTCAAGAGTCCCTTGTTTGTATAGATATACTCAATTTTATATAAAAGTGTCTTTCACAGCAAGTCTGCAATAAAAGGGAATCACAAACCCACCTTTCTCTGTGCCATTCTAAATGGCGATACCGAAGCCAGAAGGAAGTAAAATCCCCAACTACCGAGAGGTAGGATCATCATGTTTCCCTTGTAAATTCAAACAAGCATTTGCAATACAATAGGTCTTGCATTAATTAACTTTGAGCTATTGGCATTGCTAAATATTGCAACACCAATTGCAACAAAAGTCTATTAATTGTAGGCAAAAAAAATGTGTATTTATTTTTGTAGCAATGGTGGCATGCTGCGCTTTAGATGAATGTTTAAAAGTAAAGTGCACCATACTGCGATTGCTATAATAGTTAATTGTGGATGCGTTAACAATTGCTGTGTGAACTGATGGCTGGTGGTGTGTGTGTGCCTGGTGAAAGTGTGCACTGCCGGCTGGTGGTGTGTGTGTGCCTGGTGGAAGTGTGCACTGCCAGCTGGTGGTGTGTGCCTGGTGGAAGTGTGCACTGCTGGCTGGTGGTGTGTGTGCCTGGTGGAAGTGTGCACTGCCGGCTGGTAATGTGTGTGCCTGGTGGAAGCGTGCACTGATGGCTGGTGGTGTGTGCCTGGTGAAAGCATGCACTGATGGCTGTTGGTGTGTGTGTGCCTGGTGGAAGTGTGCACTGCCGGCTGGTGGTGTTTGCCTGGTGGAAGTGCGCACTGCCAGCTGGTGGAGTGTGTGCCTGGTGGAAGAATGCACTGATGGCTGGTGGTGTGTGCCTGGTGAAAGTGTGCACTGATGGCTGGTGGTGTGTGTGTGTACCTGGTGAAAGCGTGCACTGATGGCTGGTGGTGTGTGTGTACCTGGTGGAAGTGTGCACTGCCGGCTGGTGGTGTGTGCCTGGTGGAAGTGTGCACTGCCGGCTGGTAGTGTGTGTGCCTGCTGAAAGCGTGCACTGTCGGCCGGTGGTGTGTGTGTGCCTGGTGAAAGCGTGCACTGATGGCTGGTGGTGTGTGTGTGCCTGGTGAAAGCGTGCACTGATGGCTGGTGGTGTGTGCCTGGTGGAAGCATGCACTGATGGCTGGTGGTGTTTGTGCCCGGTGAACGCGTGCACTGACGACTGATGGTGTCTGTGCCTGGTGAAAGTGTGCACTGACGGTGTGTTTGTGTGTGTGTGGTTGTGTGTGTGTGTTGTGTTTGTGGTTGGTTGTGTGTGTGTGGTTGTGGTTGTGTGTGTGTTTGTGTGTGAGGTTGTATGTGTGGTTGTATGTGTGGTTGTGTGTGGTTGTGTGTGTGGTTGTATGTGTGTGGTTGTGTGTGTGTGGTTGTGTGTGGTGTGTGTGTGTGGTGTGTGTGTGTGGTTGTGGTTGTGTGTGTGGTTGTGTGTGTGGTTGTGTGTGTGGTTGTGTGTGGGTGGTTGTGGTTGTGTGTATGGTTGTGTTTGTGCTTGTGGTTGTGTGTGTGTGTGGTTGTGTGCGGTTGTGTGTGGTTGGGTGTGAGTGTGGTTGTGTGTGTGGTTGTGTGTGTGGTTGTGTGTGTGTGGTTGTGTGTGTGTGTTGTGTTTGTGGTTGTGTGTGGTTGTGTGTGGTTGTGTGTGTGGTTGTGTGTGTGTGTGGTTGTGTGTGTGGTTGTGTGTGTGTGGTTGTGTGTGTTGTGTTTGTGGTTGTGTGTGTGGTTGTTTGGGTGCTTTTGGTTGTGTGTGTGTGGTTGTGTGTGTGTGTGTGTGTGTGTGTGGTTGTGTGTGGTTGGGTGTCAGTGTGGTTGTGTGTGTGGTTGTGTGTGTGTGGTTGTGTTGTGTTTGTGGTTGTTTGTGGATGTGTGTGTGTGTGGTTGTATGTGTATTTGCGTGTGTGGGTGTATGTGCGGTTGTATGTGTGGTTTTGTGTGTGGTTGTGTGTGTGGTTGTGTTTGTGTGTGTGTGGTTGTGTGTGTGTGGATGTGTGTGTGGCTGTGTGTGGTTGTGTATGTGTGTGGTGGTGTGTGTGGTTGTGTGTGTGGTTCTGTGTGTGTGGTTCTGTGTGTGTGTTGTGTTTGTGGTTGGTGGGGGTTGTGTGTGTGTGTTTGTTTGTGTGGTTGTATGTGTGGTTGTATGTGTGGTTGTGTGTGTGGTTGTGTGTGTGGTTGTGGTTCTGTGTGTGTGGTTGTGTGTTTGTGGTTGTGTGTGTGGTTGTGTGTGGGGTGTGTGTGTGTGTGTGTGGTGTGTGTGTGTGGTTGTGGTTGTGTGTGTGGTTGTGTGTGGTGTGTGTGTGTGTGTGTGTGGTGTGTGTGTGTGGTTGTGGTTGTGTGTGTGGTTGTGTGTATGTGGTTGTGTGGGAGCTTGTGTTTGTGTGGTTGTGTGTGTGTGGTTGGGTGTGTTTGTGTGTGTGTGTGTGGTTGTGTGTGGTTGGGTAGATGTGTGGTTGTGTGTGTGGTTGTGTGTGTGGGTTTGTGTTACGATCCTTGTGGGGACTTGGGTGTGATAACACATTCACGCTGTGGGGACTTGAGTGCACTGTGAGGACATCAACCCAGGTCGAAGGCAATGTCTTCTAAATGATAACAAATGGCTTCAGTATTATTATTATTTTTTTTTAAATTTCTATTTCGCGACAGCTACCCACTATTCTTTTGCAGAGCTGACGGGTGCGACACATGGCGTGTATATCGAGGCTGGGGCAGAATAGAATAAACTGAGCCCTGAGAGCAAACACCCTGGGGTTCCTTTGCAAATGGGGTTTGTGGAAAACATTTGTAAATCTGTGTAAACGTTTTTTCTCGTGAAAAACGTAACCTTAGAAATGAAGCATCGTTAATACAGAGGGGCTCATATATGAAGGCCGTGCGCCGCCGGTGCGTCACTATTTGCCATGTTAAATGTGACGCACCGGCGGCGCCAGACCCTCATAAACAAGGCCCTGTATCCTTCCGCACGGCATACATTGTAGTAAATATGCAGGTTGAAAATCCTTCAGCTAAAGCGCGTTCACTCACAGACCCTTGAAAATAAAGGGCCTGAAGCACTGTAGAGGCACAGACAGCCGTGGAAATAGGATACTTCAGATTGTGTTGAATGACCGACGTTTGCTTAGTTCCCTTAATGGTTAAGTATTTTTTGACGTGGGAAAAAATAAGGCAACATGCAATGCCATGCTAAGGTTCATAAAGTAAACAAGTGACAGGATTATGTGAAATATTTAGGAAAAATACTTAAACAATGTTAAAAATGCCCCATGGTACTCCTGTCACGATTGTCCTGTGTAACAGGTGTAAAAGGCGTCCAAAAGTGTTCTTTCTGTACCTTTGTAAAGAATACATGTGTTACCGTAAATAACAAATATTATGTTATGAGGGTCTAGCTTTAACTCAGATGTTGGCTGGTTGAATAAGCAAAAACGCAGGGTTTTGTATAAATACGGGCTTTGTGCAAAGTTATGTTATATGGGACTTTTATAGCGCAACGGCTACTCCAAAGGAGTGTCCCGGCGCTTTGTGCTCCAGACCTTGAAAGAGACTGGAAAACATAACAGTGAAACAGAAACCTAAAAGGGGAAAGCACACTAACCAGAGAACAGCCAAGTCTTTAGACCCTTCCTAAAGGCAAGTAAGTTAGATGTAGCCCGCAGAGACAGTGGCAGGGAGTTCCAAAGTTGAGGGGCAAGGAATCTAAAGGACCGACCGCCCAGTCGGGCCCTCTTTATACGTGGCACCACCGTCAGAGCCAATGATTCCGATCTTAAGGATCGTGCAGGCCGGTAAAAATCCAGCCTCTTCTGGAGGTATTTTGCACCATTGGCATGCAGGGCTTTGTGGGCTAGGGTCATAGCCTTAAACATTATCCTCTTCCGTATAGGAAGCCAATGGAGGGATAGAAGTAAATTTGAGGCACTAGTACGGCGATGCAGGCCAAAAATCGCTCGTGCTGCAGCGTTCTGGGTCACCTGCATACGCTGTAAGAGATATTCTGGCAGACCCAGATACAGGACATTTGCATAATCCAATCTGGATCCTATCAGTGCCTGCACAGTTATCCTCCGATGTTCCTCAGAAAGTAGGGGAAAAAACTTTCGGAGCATCCTGAGGATCCCGAAGCACGTTCCTGTAAGAGTAGCCACCTGGGATTTGAGCGAAAGCTCATTGTCGATTTTAACTCCCAAGTTCTTCGCCCATTTAGATGACTGAGCTGGGGGGAACATGTCAGCGGGCCACCAACCATGCCAATCCGGTTCCGATGGGCATCCGAAGAATAGTATCTCGGATTTATCCGAGTTACACTTGAGGCTGTTACGTTTGAACCAATTAAAAACAGCCCCAAGGCACTCACGGATACTTTCCCCATCGAAATCTTCACTCTTGTGGCAGGTAAACAGAAGCTGGGTGTCGTCAGCATAAGAGACGATCCGGGCCCCATAGGACTCCGCCAGTGCCGCCAGAGGGGTCATGAGGATGTTAAATAGAGTAGGGCTCAATACAGAGCCCTGAGGAACTCCAACTCCCAATGGCGGCATTTCGGCAGATCCAGATGGGACCCAGATCGTCTGTCGGCGGTTGGCTAGAAAGGAGCGAAACCAATTGAGCACCGTCCCCCCTAGACCGATGTCATGTAGATTAGTGAGGAGATCCTCATGGGGGACGGTGTCAAACGCCGCCGACAGGTCTAACATAACTAACATCACCCTGCCTCCGGTATCCAGCACCTCCTTCACAGTCTCAGAGACTTCCAGGAGCGCCGTCTCGGTGCTTAGGTTCGATCGAAAGCCCGATTGGGACTCATGGAGCAGCTCGTTCGACTCCAAGAAATTGGAGAGCACGCTGTGGACGTGTTTCTCCAAGATCTTGGTAAGTGCTGGAAGGAGTGAGATCGGCCTGTAATTGGATGGCACTTCTGGGTCCAGGTTAGGCTTCTTAATGAGAGGAATAACCATAGCCTGTTTCCAAGGAAGAGGCAAAGCTCCCTGACTCAGGGAGAGGTTAAGGATGGGATTGGCTAAGGGGTTAACAACCTCTGCCATTCTCGCTAGAAATTTTGCTGGACACGGGTCGCGCGGTGAGCCCGATTTAAGGTTCCTCATCAAAGCTAAAGATGCGGACACCGTAAGGGGCGGGAAGTCTAGCAAGACTGGGCCCGAAGTCGGCAGAGGAACTGTCTCGACCGGCAGAATCTGAGGATCAGCCGTTAGTCTAGGAGGAAAGGAGTCCTGTATTTGCCTAATTTTGGTGGTAAAAAAATTAGCAATGGTGTTGGCCCAGGTCTCCGCCGGGGCGTCCTGGGCTGAGGGTAAGCGCGGGGTGGTAAATTCTCGAACAATTGAGAAAATCTCCTTGCAGGAGTTTGCTGCTTCCTCAATTCTTTTGGCCAAGTAGCATTTCTTGCCCTGGAGAATTAAGTCATGATAGGATTTCATCGTTGATTTATAGATCTGTTTAGCCTCAGTATCATAATGGGCTCTCCATGCCCGTTCGGCGACTTTACATTGTCTACGGGATTGGGCCAGTTCCTCCGTAAACCAAGGGGCCGAAATCCGTTGGGTGGCAGATCTAGGTGGCTGTACAGGGGCAAGTTCATTTAATCTAGCTAGAAGCCAGGTTTGCAAACTCTCAAGGTCATTATCCAGATCACCCATGAAGGACAAAGGATGATCCACCAGAGCCTGAGCTAGCAGATCTGGTGTCACCCGATGGAACGCCCTATAGCTGCTGCCCTGTAGCCTCGTAACAATGGCCGTTGGTTTCACAGCGGCAGATATTTCGAAATTGACGAGGCAATGGTCAGACCATAGTACCGGCAGAAGTGTGACCGCCATAATAGGTGAAGTGGAGAAGACCTGGTCAAGTGTATGACCTTTGTCATGGGTCGGGCCAAAGATATAGGGGGACAGGCCCAGAGTAGATGTAATATCCAATAGCTTAATAGCATCTTGGTCTTGAGGATCATCCATATGGAAATTAAGATCTCCAGCCAATAGACACTGCTCAGATCTTAGAGCAAGAACAGACAGAGCCTGCTGGAGATCATCAAAAAACGATCCCACAGGGCCCGGAGGTCTGTAGACGACAAGACCCTTCACCGCTTGCTGGGGTGATAGGGACAGGGTAAAGGCGAGAGAGTCAGCCCCTGTGATTGTGTTTGTGTGCGTGACCGTGCACGAAAAAGATTTTTTCACAACTAGGGCGACACCTCCCCCTCTTCCCTTGACTCTATCTTGTCGATGGATAATATAGTCAGAGGGAATGGCTGCCATTATGTCCGGATGGGAGGACTCGTTGAGCCAAGTCTCAGTGAGCATCAGACAAGTTGGACTGGTCGTAGAAAGGAGATCAAAGATCTCCTGAGTGTGTCTATGCAGCGACCTCGTATTAAGGAGTAGACACAGATGTTTAATGCTACAATCCTTAATAAGACAGGTAGAAGGGAGGTTGCTGGTAGGATGCCATTTACAAACAGGGCACTTATATTTACCCCTATACCGGCCTGGGAATACTGAATGACAGGCAGCATTCACGGCTCGCAGGGAGTGGAGCTCCTGCGCGGAGTAAGAAAGCATAATAGGCAGAAGTCCCTGCCACGCCAAACGCCGCCGGGACGCTGACGGGCGCAGACAGGCAGGACTCTGGCGCGACTCCGGCGCAGGTCCGGCGCGTCCGCAGTACGCGTCCGCTGCGCGGAGAAAAGGGGGAGCTTTTTGTAGCGCTACTAGAGCGCGAGGGCGGAGAGTCCTACCCCCAAGATGGCGTCCAAAATCAGATCCCAGCCCTCGGCGTCAATACTCGGCCGAGGGCGGTCTGAATACCCAAGGCAAGGTGAGGGGGGCAAACGAGGCGCTTAAGAGCGCTAGGAAGTCTTTTGCTGGCAACAGAACGCTTATTGAATCAAGCGCGAAGCACAAGCAGAGCACAAGTCAAATTTACACAAAGTAAAATAAAATACCACGCAGGTTAAAATACACAGCTAAAAGTGTAAAGAATAGAAGGGAGACCTCCCGGCTTCCGCCTCAAGAGGGAAAAGGTTGTAGCAGTATGGTTATCCCTGAGTGGAGGACAAAGTTCCCCTTTTGTAGCGCTACTAGAGCGCGAGGGCGGAGAGTCCTACCCCCAAGATGGCGTCCAAAATCAGATCCCAGCCCTCGGCGTCAATACTCGGCCGAGGGCGGTCTGAATACCCAAGGCAAGGTGAGGGGGGCAAACGAGGCGCTTAAGAGCGCTAGGAAGTCTTTTGCTGGCAACAGAACGCTTATTGAATCAAGCGCGAAGCACAAGCAGAGCACAAGTCAAATTTACACAAAGTAAAATAAAATACCACGCAGGTTAAAATACACAGCTAAAAGTGTAAAGAATAGAAGGGAGACCTCCCGGCTTCCGCCTCAAGAGGGAAAAGGTTGTAGCAGTATGGTTATAAGCAGTATAAATTCTGTGCAACCGGTATTTAAAAGGCAACTTTTGGCGTGTAAATGTTGTATATTAAACCTGACATGGTTTGCACAGGATCTGTAATATAGAATTAGCATGTTGAACTGCATTGCGCAGCTAAGCGTCCCGTTCAACACTGGTTATAACAAGCATTTGCAATGCAATAGGTCTCGCATTTACGCGAATTTGAGCTATTGGCATTGCAAATAACAATGCCTTTTATTTTCGTTTTTAAAACATAAATAAAAGGCATTATCATTTACAATGCCAATAGCTTTAACTCGGGTAAATGCGAGACCTATTGCATTGCAAATGCTTGTTTGTTTTGTTACTCCTTTGTCTGCCCATAGCATGTTCCGGGGAGACTGGCAAGATTCTTGTGACACTACTTGAATGGACATTGTGCTGCGTCTTGGCTGATCTATGGATTTGCCCCGCCCTGTGACGCACGAAGATGCCCCGTTCACCAGCGTGACGTCACGGGACAGGCCCGAAATAAAATAATGCCACCCTGGAACATGACCAAAGAGTCTTTTTAAACTGCGTCCGTGCTGCTGCAGGGGCTCCGAATGCATCAGCAGCGAGACCCCCAAGGATGCCGTGATGTGGTAATGTGTGGAAAAATAAGTTAAAAAAAAGATGCAAAATTGGCGCTTTTATGTCAATCCTGTGTTGCTTTTTACCCAAGCAACATGCACGACAGTTTGTGAAGCCTGAATTTTAGTAGGCGAGGGGGGCGGGGTGTGTGAAGATTTGCAGGTAGTGTCACGAGGCTTTGGTTTTACGACGGAGGGGGGAAGGCCTAGTGACCTGGGATGGAAAGTGGGGATGGATTGGATGGGAGGCAGGGTGGGGGCCACGATCTGTAGGATTTGGAGGAGTGTGTGGGGTGGGGGGAGTGTTTGCAGTGTTGAGCAAGGGGGAGCCATGGTGTGAATGGAAGGCTGAATGATGTAGGGTGCGACTAGAAACATGTAAACGGTGCTATCAGAAGCGCTGTCTCCAGAGCGCAGGGTGTCCAACGTGAGTGTAAGAGGGACGCAGTGCGCCAGGCGCCTACTTCTAAGTGTCAGAAGTGAACATGTATCCACCCACAGCGCTCCTTTTTCGAGCTCCCTCCCGGCTCACAGCCCGGTCTGTGCCTGCACCCCCCCCTCGAGATGCCCAGGAGCGCACAGCCAGCAGCACTGCAGGCCAGTGCTCCATCCCACACCCAACAGAGACAGATCAAATCACACCCAGTCTCTGCCCCCCATACACCCACCAGCCACATCACACACACACCAGGGCCTGCTGCTCTCACGGACATTGCATTTACATCACAGAGCGGGGCGGGTGATGCCCCCCACGAGTGGGAAAGAGATCCGCCGTGGAGGGACCACGAGACGGGAGAACAGTCACAGCTTGCCGTCTAGAAAGGGGGAGGTGCACTTTTCACACCTAGGTGCCAAGCACCGGCCCTGCATCCCCAGAGACAGCGGCTGCCCAGAGATTGTCAGTAAGCTTACCAGTCAAGATAACTTGTGCCAATTTCTCTTGACTTATTACGCAGTCTAACAATATAATAAAACAAGTGTGCCAACGCGGGACCAGCACCTGGCTCCTTCCCCCTCCTCCCAGCAAAACCAGCTCCGACAGCGAAACCGAAACCTTCCATGGGGTGGGACTTCCGTCTTTGGAAGCCCGCGCACGCGCCCACGGAGAGAAGCAGTGCTGGTGACGCGGGCTCCCATGCCCGAGGGAGAGCCCTGCGGAGGCTGCAAGACTTTAGAATGACGGTAAGTGGGGCTTGGGGGGGCGCTTGTATGTATGCGGCGGCTGGGGGGGGGCCTTGTATGTATGCGGCGGCGGCCGGGGGGGGGGCTCTTCTATGTATGCGGCGGCCGGGGGGGGGCGCTTCTATGTATGCGGCGGCGGCGGCGAGGGGGGCCCTTCTTTGTATGCAGCGGCGGCGGGGGGGCGCTTCGATGTGTGCGGCGGCGGCGGGGGCTCTGTATGTGTGTGTGTAGGTGCGCTCCTGTGTGTGTGCGGCAGGGGGTGCCGGTGAGTGGGGGGAAGTAGGGGGGTGCACGTGTGTGTGTGTGTGTGTGCCTTCCTGCCTGCGTGTGCATGTGTGTGTTCAGGGAATCAGTGGCAGGGGACGTGCACGGCGCCGTGCTGGGCGTGCGCGCCCACGAGGTCAAATCTCTGCCAGAAAAAGCGCGTGACAGTCTGCTGTCCACATTCCCCCAAAAGTAACTACATAAGTTGTCTCGCACTATCCATCGGAGCAATGTGTAGGGGGCCCTTTGCAGTCTTTGCACTTTGCAGAGCTGAGAGGTGTGAGAGACAGAGACTTGCCATGTATTCCGTGAGGTCTTAGGAGGAGGCAGAAAGGACGAGACCCATGAGGGGCAAAAGAAGGCTGTTTCCCCCTAAACAGTCGAAATCCCATTACATTGGCAAATTACAACTTTGAAATATAACCTAGTAAATATGTTTTTCAATCGTTATATATTGTATTAACTGTGGATGTGTAAAAGCACTTTGCAAAATCGTGGTCAGTTAAGCACCGTTTCAAATGAAGCCCCTGCATATTTAGCGTTGCGCCAACAGTGTATAAATAATGCTCTTGTTTACTGATTATTGTGGTGTCCCGGTGTGGGCCTAAAGAACTCAGACACAGGGACACGTGTTGTGCAGATGGTGGCTAGTTACTCACTGACCACGCCCAGGGCTCTGGGCTATTTATTCAATAGGTTGCGCCACTGCGCTCACGTACGGGGGAAACCAAAGACCCTGCACGTCCCAGGGGGGAACACACAGGAAATAGTGGGAGGGGGCGTGTGCTGCAGTGGTACGCCCCACTGGCAGCAACACTACATTCCTCCTTTACCTAGGGATAAAAACAGGAATATACAAAACATTTAGGAGCCACAGTCTATTGTTCAACGTCTCTCCGGTCGGCGACCGTGTTGAGGCATGGGAAAGAAAATGTCCATGCGATAGTTCACCAACTGTCTCTGGTATGGTCTCTGATTAACCTGCAACAAGATATAACATTCTAACTACAAAAACAGAACAGTCTTACTTCAGTTCTCGGCGGGGTCAGCCATCTCGATCACTTCAACGCCAGCACTGTGCCACGAAGTCGCGATACCTCTGGGAAGGCTTTGGGCACGGACGTAGGCTGTATCTTGTCTGGCTTCGACTCTCCCCGGTGGCTGCAGGTGATTCTTCCGAGTCTCTGGTTTCCTGAGCAGTGGAGTCTTCTACGGGTCTCTGCGTGACCTGGATGCCTGGGGCATTGCTCTCTGCTTGGCTTGCTGCTGTGCTGACGTCCGCAGAATTTGAGGGCCGATGAGGAGTGGCCGGGTACCACTCATCCTGGTCATAGTCTATGTTCTCCTCAGGCACTTGCTTGAAAAATGAGATGTTTCTGGTGACAGACTCGCCGTCTCTGGTAGCTGTGATCATGGTGCCATTTATCTCCGTCACTGTCCATGGGTCCAGTTCAAAAGGCATGCGGAACTTCCCTCCGGGGTGACGGTCTTTCACCAGAACCCTATCCCCAATTTGAATTGGACTGTCCTTTGCTCGCCTTCGTCGGGACGCTTCTTGATTGGTTTTGGTGCGCTGTTCCATGGACCGGTTCTTCGGGTGCGGGACATGTTCCCACGTAGGGTGGTGCGGGATGGTGTCTGCTACGACTCTATTGAAGGAAAGTCGGCTTGGAGAGATTCCTGTAGTGCAATGTGGGGTCAAACGGTACTCTCTGAGGAACTGGTAGATTGCTAGCTCCAGACATTGGCCGTCGGCGACCGCAATTTGTATAGTCTTGTTCAAAGTCCTCATTAGGCGCTCGACCTCTCCGTTAGCCTGAGGCCACCGGGGGTGATCCGTCTGTGCTTGATGCCTTGGCCTTGGAGGTATTCTGTGAATTCGCTGCCGTTAAAGGGGGGACCGTTGTCGGTGCGGATCTCTTTCACGAGCCCATGGGTGGCCAGTATCTTTTCAAATTTCGGTATCACTTCCCACGTTGCGGTTGACGACACAATCTCTACTTCCGGGTATCGGGAGAAGTCATCCACCACTACGAGCATGTACTTGCCCCCAGGGAGGCTACCGAAGTCCGCGCTCACTCGCACCCACGGGGATGTGGGGCCATCCTCGGTCACTATTGGCGCCGGAGGGTTAGGGAGGCTCATCGCTAGACACACTGGACACCTGTGGATCACTTCTTCTACCGCTTTATCCAGCCCCGGAAACCACACCTTGCTTCGGAGCCTGTTCTTGGATTTGACGATTCCTTGGTGCGATCCGTGTGCCAGGACCGCGGCTTGATGGGTCAAACTGCTGGGCAGTACTAGGCGAGGGCCTCGCAGGAGGCACCCTTCTGTGGACACGGACAGTTCGTGCCGGACTTGATATAATGCCTTCAGTATGGCTTGGGCATCAGTTGTGCGGAATGAAGCTGGGCTCTGGAGTGCTTTCCAGTCGCCGCTCGCTATGGCCTGGATCGCGATCTGGAGGCAATCATCGTCTTTGGTGGCACTTGACACCTCGTCCAGAGACATGGGGCGTGGTCTTGACCTTTCGACGATCAGTCGGACGTACTCCTCGGTGTCTGCTGCTTCAGCTGCTTCGGCATCAGAGACAGGTCGGGCGTGTCTCGACAAATAGTCCGCAGGGTTGCGCGAGCCGGGCCGGTACTCCACTGTAAATTGGAACTCCTGCAACTGCAGCACCCACTTCTCGATCTGTGGGGGAGGGCGAGAGGAAGAGCCTTGGAAGAGTGGTATCAGGGGCTTGTGATCAGTAACCACTGAAAAAGGGTGTCCGTAGAGGTAGATGTGGAAATGGCGGCACCCCCACAGGATTGCAATAGCCTCCCGCTCTATTTGGGAGTAGCGTTGTTCGGTGGGTGTGAGGGTGCGGCTGGCGTATGCAACGGGGGCCCACTCTCCGCATTGCTGACGCTGTGATAGGACGGCGCCCAGGCCAGTGGGGCTGGCGTCCACAAGCAGTTGTGATTCGTTCTGAGGGTTGAAGTACACCAGCGTGGTGTTGGCTGAGAGAGCCGCTTTCGTGTTCTCAAACGACTCCTGTTTGTTCGGACCCCAAGTCCAGGCGGCATTGGATTTCGTGAGATCCCGGAGTGGTCCAGTTAGATCGGACAGGTCCTTTATGAAACGCCCGCAGTAGGTCACCATGCCTAAGAAACTGCGGACTGCGGTTACTGAGGTGGGAGCGGGCGCGTTGCGGATGTCTCGGACCTTCTCTGGGTCCGGGCCTACTCCTTGGTCGGAGAACTTGTACCCGAAGAAGCTTATGTCTCTTCGCAGGAATTCGCACTTGTCTTTGTGAAGAGTCAGCCCTCTCTCCTTGAGGCGATCAAACACTGCGTGGACGCGCCGGATGTGCTCCTCCAGTGTCGGAGCATGCACCAGGATGTCGTCACTTACGTTTAGCACCCCGACGAGACCTTGAAGGACATTGTGGATAATGTTCTGGAACACTTCGGCGGCGCTTGAGATGCCGAAGTTGAGCCTCGTGTACCTCCACAGGCCAGCATGGGTAGAGAATGTGGTGATGGGGCGTGAGTCTGGGTGAAGCGGGATCTGGTGGTACCCTGATCTCAGGTCCATTTTGGAGAACCACTTGGACCCTGCGAGTTCCCCGATGATGTCGTCAATGGTCGGCGTTAGGTGACGTTCCCTCTTGATGGCCAGGTAGGGGATTCGCATGTCCACACATATCCGTACCGCATCGGGCTGCTTCGGTTTTTTCGCCACCACGATGGGGGACACCCACGGGGTGGGCCCGGTCACACGTTCGATGATTCCCGCTTGTTCCAGCATTCTCAGCTCGGCTTCTACCTTGGGTCGGAGGTGGAACGCTATCCGCCGGTGTCGCAGAGCTACCGGGGCCACGGATTGGTCAATGTGGAGCTGGATAGGAGGTCCACGGAGGCATCCGATGCCCTCGAACAGTGAGGAGTGTTCAGTGACCAGATTGTCCAGGCTTTGAGCTTGTACGGTCAGGGCAAAGTGTATGAGTCCAAGTTCACGTGCCGTCTTGCAGCCAAGGAGGAATCCTGACCCCTCTTGGGACACGTAGACTTTTGTCTGCAGTTGCCTGGTGTCGTGGGATATGGTAGTTCTGAATACCCCGCACAGGCGTAGGGGCCGCCGAGTCCCGTAGGCAAACACTTGCACTCTGGTGGGGTGAAGGGCGGGAGCGTCCACCAGGTCCCGGTATACGCTGGCCGCCATGAGGTTTATCGTCGCACCGGTGTCGATGAGGGCTCGGATTGCCTGGTCGTGGACTTGGACAGTGCACATCGGCTCGGATGAGGAAGCAGCCGTCAGGGAGTTGAGCATGCGCACCACGTGGACAGACGCGGCATCTTCTTCGTCGTCGTCCATGTCACTGCCGGGTGACGTATCCGGGAGTGGCGCCACCTGTCGCGCTCTCCTGGGTGGGCCGCTGGGTTTCTTCCGTTGAGACGACAGACAGACACTTGCGAAGTGGTTGGCCTTGCCGCATGCACTGCAGATTTTCCCTTGAGCTGGGCAGGCTCCTTTGTGCGGAGTGGCACCACCACACCACATGCAGTTTCGATCCCGGGGGGACTGGGAGTGATGGGGCTGAGTGGTCTTCTGCGGCCTAGACCGGCTATCTGGACGTTGCGTCCTGACTGCGCACACTAGCTCCGATTTGATCTTGACGGCCGGGCCTGGCTCCATGTGGGCTGCCCGGGCCTTGGAGAGTTCTTTGGACCGTCCTAAAGCGAGTATGTCTCGCATGGGCATTGCGTCCGTTTCAAGGACTCTCTCTCTCAGCTTCAGAGATGCGCACCCCTGAATGAACTGGGCGCGAATTTTATCTTCTGCGTCCGGGAGTGTACACGTGCTCGCCAATTTCTTAAGGCGCGCGTAGAACACATCAACCGACTCCTCGGGGAGTTGGCGCGCTTGTCGGAGCAGGAAGCGTTCGTAGTCTGCGCTGGTGAAGGGTTCGAAATACCTGGTGATAGCATCCCGTAGGGTGGCGTACGTGTGGGGCGGGTCGCCTTCCGTGATATCCTTGGAGATGTCGTGGATTTCCTCTCCACCCAGGTGTAAGAGCATCGCCCTGCGTCTCTCCACTGCGACCTCTGCCGCAATAAAGTAGGTCTCCAAACGTTCCACCCACTTTTTCCATCGAGAAGCCTGGGAGGGCGGCGTGCCGGTGATGGAAAAGGGCTCCAGGGGGGGCACAGTGGCCATGCTGGCGGCTGGAAGGACGAACGGGACACACCCACAGCACTTGTGGGCAGAAGCAGGTCTCTCAGGGCCACACAGGCACAACAGGAAGAAGCAGGCACCTCCGGTGTACTCGCAGGCCTCACTCCACTAGATGCGTGAGGAATGGCAACCTCCCGGTCCCGATGACACGCTAGAAGCGTGAGGTAGGGCCGCCGTGTGAGCCGCGCATGCGCGGGATCGCCGGGACGACGAGCGGGGCTGGCGGCTTGCAGGGAGTGGATCGCGGGCCTTGGGCGGCAGTAGTGAGGCGGAGGCAGGGCACAGGGGCAGCCGTGTGGAGCGGCAGGCAGCAGCCCGTACCTTGTGGAGGCCACGTGGATGGGCCGGACGGCAGCGCCGGCAGCCGGCAGGCAGGACGTCGAGCTGAAGGTAGGCGAGGCAAATCCGGACCCTCCGCTGCAGGAAAGTTTCTCCGCTGGGGCACGGGCGGGCCAGGCGAGGGCAGGAGACGTGGACGAGGCTGCGGGGCGGCCTCGAAAAGCAGGGAGGCGCACCGCTGGCAGGAGGCGTGCCGCAGGGCAGCGGGGCCCGGCGCGGGTGACCGGCAGGGTCACGGATCAGTAGGGCATGCGATGAGCGGGGGGCAGATCCCATCCTCGTCGCCAATGTGGTGTCCCGGTGTGGGCCTAAAGAACTCAGACACAGGGACACGTGTTGTGCAGATGGTGGCTAGTTACTCACTGACCACGCCCAGGGCTCTGGGCTATTTATTCAATAGGTTGCGCCACTGCGCTCACGTACGGGGGAAACCAAAGACCCTGCACGTCCCAGGGGGGAACACACAGGAAATAGTGGGAGGGGGCGTGTGCTGCAGTGGTACGCCCCACTGGCAGCAACACTACATTTATAAGAAAAGAGTTTCGTTCATTAGCTTTAATAGGAAGTTTTAGCTTCACAGGATAAAAATGCAAAGAAACCTCTTATGTAGGTCAAACTCCAAATAAGTAAACATTTCAATTACGTACAGAATAATGTAGCTACTGTACTTACACAAGCAAAAACTCGTCTGATAGTAGCTTGTGTCGATTCTTCACAGTAACAGGTGTAGAAGTGTTGTCAAACGAAGTTATTTCCGTACCTTCGAAAAAAAATATATACTAACGAAAATAAAATAAATGATGTTATAAGCTGCAACCTTTGACACATATGTTGGCTGTTTCGGTGAGAAAAAAACATGGGGTTTATGTAAACACTGGTTTGGGGAAAAGCATTTTAAAAGCAGGGTAAACATTTTGTTACTGTAAACCTTTCTCTGGCAAATATGTTAAATAAAACATGGCATGGTTGTACACCATATATTGTCGATTAAATGTGCATGTTTAAATGCATTTCTCAGATAAGCGTCCCGTCCCATAACCAAGCCCCAGAATAACTTTAGGGCGCAGCCAGCATCGTAAATTGTTCCCTTTTGTAACCGTAATGTACATTTTCCGTTTGGGTTTCCTTAACAGGTAAACTCTTTTTTACCTGTGAAATGTACGAATCGAAAAATCAATGCCGCCCAAAAGTAGCTGAGCTGCCAACTCACATTATTCCGGTACAAAATACGCTAATCTACTTACACCAGAAAAATAAAGTGTTGCTAGTACACTTTTTACGATTTGCCACGGGAATAGGCTTAGATAAAGGGGCAGATTTATGTTAACTGGCGCATCCCCAGGGATGCGCCAGTTAACATGCGCCACAGTGCGCCACAGCTCCGCCACCCATGGTGCGCCGCATTTATGATGCGGCGCACCATGGGGCAAAAACGGCACAGATGCGTGACGCATCTGTGCCGTAAAGGTGACGCATTGCTGGAGTTGTGTTGCAAGTGCGACGCTGCTCCAGCAAGGCTATGGGGTGCCCCATCTCCACAATGCTGCGTCAAGACCTACGCCTGCTTCAAGCAGGCACAGGCTTTTGACGCAGCATTGGCCTGAAAATGACTGAGTGAAATCTTATAGATTTCACTCAGCCACTTTTGCGAGGCGCACCTGCCCCGGAACGCCCACCCTGCGCCGGAACGCCCACAAGCGGCGCAGGGCTTTACAACGTGACGCATCTGCCTAGATGCGTCACGTTGTAAATCGTTCGTAGGGATGCGCCACGTTTACGCCGCCTTGCGTGACGCAACAGCGGCGTAAACGTGGCGCAAGTGCCTCATAAATCTGCCCCAAAGTGTTTTCAAACAAAGTTATTTCCGTGCCTAAAAAAAAAAGTACATAGCATGAATGCAAGTCATACAAACAAGGCAACATTGCAACACTATGTACATTTAAAGTGTTACGATGCACTTACCACAACACAAAGCTTGAAACCAGCACATGTGCCTCAAAATGCTTCTGGGCGCTTAAGAGGAACTGTTGTGAGCCGTGGCTTGTGGGGAGTTTAAATAAGGGACATTTTACAAAAAAACGGAGAGCAGGTACTTTGATTGGAAGAAAGAGTAAAGTGCACCCTGGCAACTAATGTCCAGATCAGCTCGGGCAGATGTGGCGTGAATGTGGGATGAGCGGAAACATTATCAGTTCGGTGTGACTCTGCAAACATGCCAGAGGCTGATCCTGTGCATGGGGCATCCTTTCAAGTAAATAATATGTAAAAATAGGGGGCGCCAGGAACCTACAGGCGGCGAGGTGGACGGAAGTGAAATGCAGATGCTTAGAGTGAGAATGGGTCTAGGCGCTTTGTATGGACGGACTCGCACTGCAGGATCTGGGAATCTGTGGTAAAAATAATGTCTGCTGTCTGAGTGTGTTGGTGTTGGGCGGTGTGAGCCGTAAAGGAAATATAAATCCGAAGGGTTTCTAATTTTTTTTTCAGAGGTGCAAATACTATATGAACAAGCTCTTGGTATTGCTGTGGGGAGGGGGGGAGGAGAAATGCGAGACACGGCCTGGCGGCCGTGAAAAGTGTGAAGCAGGGGGCGGGGGAGCGGATCCCTTTGAAGTGAAGCTCTCAGAGGCAGGCGGCTCAGGGAGCAAATGGTAAGCGCGTTCACGAGCACATGCACTCGACGTAATCCGCCTGGTGATTTCAGAGCTTGTTTTGCCCTCAATACTCTGGTCCTATTTTTGCTTGCGCGATTAATAGGACGAGACCTAAAAATGACTCTAAGGGACAATAGGAAATAGGCCACACTGAACCTGTGTTTTTAAAGTATGATGTTTGTTGCTAATATAATGGCTGTTAGAATGTCCAAATTTTTTTTGTAATAAATGTAAGAATGGTTATAGTAGGAAAATGTTATCTTTACCGAAATGTGGGACATTCAAGAGATTTACTAAAGGGTTGTTGTCAGCAGCACATGATTGTCTGAATAATAGAAATTTTTTTCTACTGTCTAGAAAACTGTCCTGATGAAGGTGAACATCATCTGAATCACCGAAACACTGCGTCGACCCTGTTTTCTTAAAATTGATTGTTTAAAGACCCTGGTTTCTTAAAATTGATTGTTTAAAATGTTTTTATTGTATGAATTGTATGAATTGTTTTAACCTGTGGAATGTATTGTTCTTATAATATGTGAATAGAATAAATAAGATACAAGTTATCCTTTTTAACTAATTTTGTACTGCTTCAATTTTGTGGTGTTTGCTGACACAACTCTATCTCTTGTTTTTTGTTTATTGATTTTTTTTGTTTATTGAATTTATGACTAAGTTTGCATAGGTATTTGTGCGTTTGAATTCGGGACTCCTTGTTTGATAACCTGTACTCACCCTGTCCCTATTTTGAAAATTAGGGTACCTCCCTTTTTTCTCTATAACATGGGCTCTTAGAGCCAAGACTAACCCTTGGCTCAGCTCTCCCTGTTAATTTGTTGCGGGGCACATTTCTAGTACAATACTGTGTCTAACAGTTACTCTAGTTCCCCTCCCTTGGTACCTCACATAAAGAATTGTACATTAGTGACACCAAGAAGTGTTTTTTAAGTTACCTGTGCATATGATTGCATAAAATAAAATAAACAGCACTCAAATCAGTCATTTTTTCAGTTCCAGCACTCTGTCCTAAATAAGTCTATGTTCTGTTACTAACTGCCATCGTTTTCCCTCCACCCATCACATTGAGTACAGTGATTACTGTGACTGTCCTGTCTCCACAGTCCACCCAGCAGCATGGGCATAACTATTTTTTTTTTACTTTGCTTGCATCAGATAGCCAGGGTTAAATACTACAGTCTGCATTTACAAAAGTGAGCATGCACACTGCTTAGCCATTCAGTACTCGCACAATGAGGCCTTTGCAGTGTCCCCGGTGCTTCAGTAGATTCTGCTACTCAGAGTCTGACTCCTGCACCTGTGGGAATCTGATGGAGTTAACAGCAAGCTCCTTGTGCTGTAAGAGCTCTTGTGGCCTTAGTAGGTAGTGAACTCTTAGGGATTCTGAAATGTTCAAGCATCTCACAAAGTATCACAAATTTGCCATGCTCATTTAGCAGGAGAGCAGTAACTGTGTAATAGGTAGCTGGTGTTGCATTTAGAAGCACACTGTCACAGCTATATTACTAAAGCATGGTGTGGCAGCCAGTGTCATTAACTGACAGCATATTTTCCATAAAATTAGCTACTAGATTTGCACGGACAACAATTTTACTGATAAAACTATGTAGCACACAAACAATAATGTGTGGAAATTTGGTGTCAGTTAAAATGTGTAATTTGTACATCACAAAGTAAAGTATCTTGGTATGATTTGATCCTATTAAAATCTTTATTTCCATTACACTTTAGAATTAGAAAAAAACGCTTAATTTGGGGACGGGTTCAGAGTCACATTGCACTTTGGCTGGGCAGGACTTCAAAGTCATACAGCTGCACTGCTCTAGCCGGCGGGGCTAAGGCCTACAAATTGGTGACAAACAGCCCGCAGGATGCTCTCAGAGGCACATAGCCCTTTGGCTGGGCAGGACTTCCAGGCCCATACTTCAGCACTGCTCTAGCAGACAGGGTTGAGGCCTACAAATTGGAGGCAAACAGCCCGCAGCGTGGGATGCACTCAGAGGACTTCCAAGCCCATACTGCTGCACTGCTCCAGGAGGCAGGGCTTGGACCTACAAAATAGTGGTAAACAATCTGCAGCACGGATGGCGCATGTGACATACCCAGGCTTGTGCCTGGGCCAAGACCTTGCCAAGAGCGGTTCCACCTGCTCCCGTCCACTGCAGGACAAGGCTGGGCCACCTCCCTTGGCTTCAGATTTTAGAAACACCAACTCTAAAGGTGAGCAACATTCTCGTCATGCTTTAGGTGTCATTGTAATTGACTTTGATGTTTACCCCTTTGACTGTCCATTTGGTGCGGTGTGTTTATATTTGTATTATAACTGATTAATCATGTATACACCTAATCCATCTAACTTGGAAGGGAGGAGTGGGAAAAAAAGGAAAATGTCAGGAGGATAGGGATAAAGAGAAACCTATAGGGGTTTCCTGTGGTACTATACTGGACTCTTTTGAGGCTAGAGCCGTTGGAGTCATCTTCAAGGAAATTGAACTTGCTGAAAGGTGTCTCTCCCTGGATTTATGTGAAGATCCAAGTACTTTCTCTGTAATTGGTTTGCCACCAGCTGTGACAGAGGAGCTCCCGGCCACCTGCAGGGGATTTTCCAAGGATGTAGTGACACAAAATCAACTGTCGGTGAAAATGCGTCTAAACGATTCAGTCATCACAGAAGTTAGTGAAGGGAGACCTGCGGCAAAAAGGAAAACACAATCAAGCCTGGTCGGTAATGTAAAAAAAGTTACTAAGTGCCCAGGGAATACTTCCTTGGTTACTGAATTGCATGAATCCCCTGAGAACTCAGTTAATGAAATATCTGTCTCAATTTGGGTCAGCTACTGGAGCAAGCCAAGGTTAATATCGAGGTCTGTGTTACTCCCTTGATTGAGAAAGTGATGGCATTAGAATTCTCAGTTCAAGAACTAATTAGGCACCCAGTGAGGGGTCAATGGTTGCAGCTGATGTTGTGGCGGCAGGACCAACACATTTTGTAACTTCAGATGGTACCATCCCGATTTATTTGACAAAACCCATTAATTACAATTCTGCAGCTTGCTGTAGTAACAGTTTCTCCAAACTTTAGAAGCCTCAGAATATAGGATATCAACCTAAGCAGAGAATCGAAGATCAGCGTAACTCCTTTGGCCATGAGCATGTAAGTAGATTCTGCCCTTATCGGTCAGATCAGCCACATTTAAAAATCCTTCCCAAGTGTTGTCTACATGTGGCTGGCCTGCCTAACGTGCCCACATTTCCACAATCTGTTGTTGAATCCACCCTGCAACTTCTGTACACTCAAAGTTTCAGATTAATGAAATTAATGATGCTTGTTGGTAAGGAGGGTAGCATGAATTTGTATTACGACTAAGCATCTTGAGGACTGTAGTATCATTAACTGCAGGTGCCCAAGTTTAGCCCACCGATTGATTCTATGCAACAGTTGACAAGAATATAAGCCCATTTGCATTACATTTTGTACCACTGGGGGTTTCCTATAAACCTCTGCAACCCAGATTGAAGTCTGTGTCTCAGCGACTTCTCCCACCTACTGGGGCAGTTATTATTTAATCGCCTTTTATAACTGTCAACAGATTTTCTTTGGATGGAACGTACTGACAGTTATTTGATATCATCTTGCCTAAGAGTGGATCAGATACGCTAAAGGCCTGTGGTGATCTTGTACAGTGATCACTTCTGGAACTGGCTCACTTCAAGGATTCTTTGATTTGTCTGGTTTCCTGGAACATTGAGGGTTACCACTCTAAGTTGATGGACCAGAAGTGGGTTAATTACATTTCTAAATTTTACAGCATAATGATTCATGAAACGTGGTCTTTGGAGGATATTACTGGGATGTTTTTGAAAGTTTCTCTGTTCTAGCAAATGCATCACCTGGGTGCAGAGCCCGGGTTTGGCCTTAATAATTATGATTCGTATTACAACGTTTTTTAAGGTTGTTACAATTACATGTAATAATCGAGTAATTCAGATTTTATTTGTTGTTTCTGCAAATTCATTCATTTCTTTTCCTCATTCATTTTTATAATTCAGTTTCTGATTTAGGATGTCAGATCGATATTTTATTTTATATACTTTTGATTTAAAAAGTCTACTCAGCATGTCTGTTTAATGAATTTCAGGTGATTGTAGGGTGAGATTTGAATGCTAAGCTGAGCACTAGTATGACAATGTATGCCCCCTTTGTAGTTAGGGATAAAGCTTGGTTACCGCAGGGCATAGAATGTAAAAGTCTGAGTTTATTACAGGCTTTATTTAATTTTGAGTTACATAATGCAGAAAAAATCGTGAGGGATTTATTTAAACAGACTCCCACCTCTTTTGGTTGGGGTCAGGGCATAGTTATAGATTGCATCTTGTTAAATTGAAAGATGTCTTGTAGACAGGTCGTTTAGAAAACAAGTTATTGGTTTATTCGTCAGGTTACAGGTTTAAATATAAGTTACAGGATGACAGTAAGATCCATAATATGCCCCCACCAGGAGCAGCCTCCTTGCTGCTCAGCCCATCCGCTCCAACTGAATTCTCCTCAAGCACAAACACACTCAACATTCCAATGACATCACCATTGGCTGAGCAGCAAGGCAGAGAACAAGAATAGGGAGGATGCATTAACCAACAAGTAGATTATAACACATCTTTCCCCTTATAATGATTAAAGAAAATCAAATGTAAGCGAGATGATAAGACACACATACCAAGGGAAGACAAAAGCAAAAGGTCCATACTCAAAAACAGTGGATATATACCTCCACTTCGCCAGGTACAACAACATACAAACAGGGCATATTCACAAACCCAAAACAGTATTTAACTTGTATTATACATAAGAAAAGATGTTATAAACATTCCAAAATAGCACACATGAACACAGCACTAATAGGGGAATACACCTCCCAATGAAACACCGTAATAGGGGTACACACCCTGTAGGGTAATACACCTCCCTATGAAACTGAACACCGTAATAGGGGAAACACACCTCCATATGAAACAGAAAAAGCACACTGTAATAGGGGAACACACCTCCCTATAAGAGAACCACCTCCCTAAGAAACATTGTAATAGGGAAACACACATCCCTATAAAACAGAACACTTTAATAGGGGAACAACGTCCCTATAGGGGAACACACTTCCCAAAGAAACAGAACAAGACCGTAATAGAGGAACACATCTCCCTATAGTATAAATCTGAATACGGTAATATGGAAACAGGAAAATACATGTAATGACATTGGCATTTCCAATATAGGAATGCAAAAAAAATTAGCAATTGTAACACCTGTAATACTGAAAACATGTCCAAGTTAAAAGATCAAGGAAACATAAAGAAAATTAAGCAGACAGAGCTCTAATTTAGAATTTAAAAGAAATACAGTAATAACGTGTAATGAGTACATCAGGTGTGCATGTCACCGTAGATCAAAAAATGTGATGACATGCTCCAAAGACGACATCAGCAAAAAGGCACACAATAGATATAGTCTTGACAGAACAGGTTTGATGAAGAAAAAAAACGTAATGAAACAGTACCTTGCTTTCAAAACTAGAAAATGTCCAGCATCTCACGAAGGAACCAGGAACTGCTGAAAACTTGCCCAACGAAGACACAAACTGGAGAGAAAATAACACTATGACGTTCCCAGTTGAACTTTATTGAACTTTATGGAAAGCACAACGAGGTTGGCAAGACGTGCACGACGCATGCTGGAAAACTGAAAATAACGTGGAAATGCCAATACCAAGATGGTGGCATGCACAGGTGACGCCGCTCCAGATTGATCCCGGTAACACCTTACTCACAAGCATTGCAGAAGACAGTAAGATTACGTCACGGAGGCAGCAAAGGAGACAAGACAGCTGAACACAGGTAAGGTTGCACGCGCTCTGCAAGTGCTCGTGGCAACTTTTAAACACGTAACAGCAGTTCAACTGCCAAGAAGGAGACATAAATAAAATGAGCTAGTACTAACAGACATAGTGGGGATATCCGTGCCATTCGTCCACCACACACCCCCACCACAAAGACACTTTACACAAACTTGGTGTTCACTGCGTAGCTTTTATTACTTGTAAATAACGCCATCTTTATTTGTTATTAAACCTCCACTTTTGACCAATTTTATTAATCATCGAAATACCATTACTGAACATAAGGAGGCACAGAATCCATCTGCGCCACAGGTTACCATGTATTTACAATTTAGTCAGCTCTAGATCCCCTCGAGGCGGCGTGTTGTACCAGCAGGACACAACCCAACCCCTTACCACTTAATACAATTACTGAACATAAGGAGGCGCAGTATCCATCTGCGCCACATGTTACCATGTATTTACCATTCGTCAGCTCTAGATCCACTCGAGGCGAGTTGTACCAGCAGGACACAACCCAACCCCTTACCACTTCGTCCATATGAGATACCATGTTGCTTCATCCAAGCACCGGCTACTAGGGTAGGGCAGGAGAGTCCAGGACCACCAGCAGGACGGCCCCCTCTCCCGCCAGCCCAGAGCTCCAATGACTGCCTCCCTGTTGCAAGGTCAGGCAGTTTCCGCATAAAGAAGTCCCCGGGCCTTTTCCTCTTGTCCGGGACCCCGTCAAATCTACTTAAAAACTAAGGGATGGGTGGGTGGGCAACTGTTCCCGCTGCGCCTTTCCGGCTACTCCACGAGGCGAGAGGACAAAGAGGCTACTCCCTTGACTCCGGCTATTTTTATCACCTAAGGGGAGGGACCGCCAATGCACCTCCTTCTTTACTCGCATTTCAGGCGTCCCTCCCCTTGCCCACTTTCAGGGAAACGAAACCGTTCCCTCGGCACTAAAATCCCACTAAAGGCACCCCTCCCCTAGACGCGGGGGGTGCCTCTCAATGTAGCTAATGTTCTGAAAACCGGCGTCAGACCTTCCCGAATAAATGCATGTATTAGCTCACCAGTGAAAATTCTACATTACGACAGCAGGGGAATCGCACTTCAAAGTTTTTCAAGTGTAAAGGTGCCACTGTAAATTATAAAAGTACTGTGCTGTACTTCCTTGCACACATACAGCTAGATTCATGAAAGGGCCGTTTTGCGAGTCTTTAATAGCGATTCATAAGGATTCGCTATTAAGGACTTGCAAAACGGGATTCACGTAGAAATTGCTAAATAAATTGCGATTCCTACACAATCCTTATTTGCGATTAGCAAATTGCTAATCGCAAATAAGGAATAACTCCCCATTCATTCCTATGGGCCTACAGGCCCATAGAAATGAATGGGGAGTTATTCCTTATTTGCGATTAGGGATTTGCTAATCGCAAATAAGGATGCGATTTCAAGGGTGCCAGGGGTGTCCAAAGGACACCCTGTAGCACCCCTGAAATGCAACATTACACAGGTGTTGCGCACACACATGTCCAAAGGACATGTGTGTGTGTAACATGCAACAGAGAATAATGCACTAAAGTGCTTTTTTCTATTTTTTTCGCTATTTACCACAAAGTCTGACTTCGTGGTACATAGCGGCCAAATATTGCGAATTCGCAATTTAAAATTGGTTAATGAATTGCATTTAAGGAATCTCAAATAGAGATTCCTTAAATGCAATTCCTCGCTAAAATGCGAATTCTGTAATAGCGATTTTTGCATTTGGGATGATGAATCCCAAATGCAAAAATTGCGCTCGCAAAGGGCCAGATTCTGAGAATCGATTTTCGTTTCATGAATCTGGCCGTAAATGCCCGTCTGATGTATCTTAATAAAGGTCAAAGGGAGAGATTCCTTAAGTATCGTGCACGCGTAATCCAAATACAATCTTCCAAAAGTAATATTTTGCACACAACAAATAAGTCCAAACACGGCAGATTGTAGAAGTAATGCAGGCACACTTTTGTTTTAATAGCAGGTTGTAACGGTAGCGCAGACAATCAGTAGTAGTACAAATGATCCAAAAGAAAATGAGCCTTAAATGCCATCTTTACTAGGCAGTGCACACGTAATCCACAACTTAAAACATGGACTCCAAAGCAGTCCAAGTAGCGCTCTGTAAACAGGACAATTCTTTAAACTGGCACTTACACGGTAGGGCGACCGATGGAATGGTCACTGGTGGGGCTCAGGGGTGCCAGATTAATCAAATACCAGCTTGTAAGTTCTCATGAAGTTCCTTTTCCTTGAAGTTTCTTTAGACTTAATTGACTATTATCCATTGAAGTAACACATGCAGGTTCTTCTCAAATCGTCGCCAGTGTTAAATTGAAAGATGTCTCGTAGACAGGTCATGTAGAAAACAAGTTATTGGTTTATTCATCAGGTTACAGGTTCAAATATAAGTTACATGATGATAGTAAGATCCATAATATGCCCCACCGAGAGCAGCCTCCTTGCCGCTCAGCCCATCACTTTAACGGAATTCTCCTCAAGCACAAACACACTCAACATTCCAATGACACCACCATTGGCTGAGCTGCATTGCATAGAACAAGAATAGGGAGGATGCATTAACCAACAAGTAGATTATAACACATCTTTATTTCTAAGGATTTGGACTGGTATGTTCATTCTGGGAGGGATGATTGAAAGTAGTCACAGTGATCATAATCCCATTGAGTTGGTGCGTAGTCTATCCTTTAGTACCCAGCCCCCTAAGCCTGGTGGTGTAACAAAACCTGGCCCAAAAGACAAAGGGTTTAGGATTAGTCTGGAGGTATGTTTATATTCCTACATTGCTGACTACTTTGTCACGTCAAAACATGATCTTATAGGTGGGCGCCTATTTGTATTCATCCTCGACCATCGAACATCTTACTATCCTTTGGGGTCCTAAATAATTGTATTAGAAATGTATTTACAAGCCATTATAAGCCTTTGAAAAGTCCCCAACCTGGGTGGATTGATAGTCGCTGTAGAGCAGCAAACAGAAGATTATGTGCAGCTCTTAGTAGTAACCCTGGAAATCAGCTAATTGCTGATGTGAGATTAAAATACAAAAGAGCCATTAAGATGAGAAAATTAGCTATTAAGGAAAAAACTTTGGTGAGCTTAGTTAAATCCTGCAAACATAAGGACACTAATGATTTTGGATCATAGTGAATAACAGGGATATAACTTCCACCACAACAGAGGAGCTAAGGTTCAATATTAGCCCAGACAGATGGCTTAACCACACATGGCAGATTTACTCTTCCTGGAAATTCCCTGCAGATAATGGCATGGAGACAGTTGTGAGGTTTTCCTGGGTATTAGGTTTGGTTTTAAGGCGGTTGTTACTGCCAAAATCCCTAGACCCTCTAATAAGGTGCCAGGTCCCGACAGGGTCCCTATGAAGCACTATAAGGTGAATATTCCTTATGGGCCCCTATAATAATTAGTGTCTTAAATGCTGCAGTTTCCCAAAAAATCCCTCCCTCCTGCCAAACTACCTGCACTGTCCTAGTTTTTAAGAAAGGCAATAGATAGGAGGGACCCCCGTGCTATAGTCCTACATCATTATTGAACTCTGTGATTAAGATTGTGGGGCATATTGTATAAGATTGAGGATAGGGTGCAGCAAAATGACATACTTATCCCTGTGCAATATGGATTCACAGAAGGCCTAGGAACCTGGAAACAGTGCCTGAATATACATCTTTAAATAGGAAAGTATATGATTGCCAAGAAAGGTTCACTTTACTTGGCTTTTATAGATCTTAGTGGTGACTTTGACCGAAAAAAAAGCTGTAAAATGTGGAGCATTTTATTGAAGATAGGCCTACCCTGCCCATTGGTAGAATTTCTCTGTGTTCTGCATCTGGGGGTCAGCGTGTCAGTCAAGTATGGGAATGAAGGTGAAGGTGAACCTTTTGTCGTGTCCTGGGGTGTATGCCAAAGTTGCGTCCTTACCCCCATTGTATTTCTTTTATATATTAATGGTTTGTACTCTTTTTAATTTCCCAGGAGAAGGACTTACCAAGAGTGAAATCCAGATCCGTCCCGGCTTTGCTTTACAAAGATGATGCGGTCTTGCTATCCCGCACAACTAATGGCCTTTCGCAGTTTTCATAGATGCATTTGTTATGTTTTGGGATGATTTGGATTTGCAAGTTAACATCACAAAGACCCAATATATAGTGTGTGGGAAGAAGCACAGTACAATCACTGTTAAGGGGCAAAATATAACAAGGGCCAGGAAGTTCTATTTGGGGGTCACTTTCGATTCACATGGAAGTTGAATACCCTGCATTTCTAACTAATGTTTCCAGTTTAATCACTCGGTGGGGATCCTGTTCGGACTTCCTTCCAGAGTTGACAGTAAGCTGATTCTGCCACTACTGGAAGTTGCTAATCAATCAATCAATCAATCAATCAATTAATCAATCAGAGGTTTGTAGAGCGCGGCTACTCACCAAAAGGTCTCAAGGTGCTAATGGGGGGGAGCACAGCTCCTGGATGTTACAGTGCTTCATCAAAGAGACAGGACATTCTGGAGTTTGCGGGTGAGGTTCCTGTTGATACCAGTGTAGAGTGCATTGCCGTAGTCCTGTCTGTTGCTGATGAGGGCATGGGTGACGGCTTTCCTGTGTTCGTGAAGGTAAAGGTCTTACAGAGGAGGCGGAGGGTGTGGTAGCAGAAAGAGGTGACTGCATTGATCTTGCGGTCCATCTTTAGTTTGGAATCCAGGATGATTCCGAGGTTGGATGTAAGGTCCGTGGGCGAAGGAGGGTTCGCGAGGGCGGGGGGCCACTAGATGTCATTCAAGACATTGGGGTGTAGGCTCTTGATGAGTACTACGGCATTGTCCGTGTTGAGTTGTAGGCAGCTGTTCTTCATCCATCTGGAACTGCTTTCATACCTTCTTGAAAGCTGTTTTTTGGAGGTATTGGGTTAGTTGGTTAGGGAGAGGATGAGTTGGGTGTTGTCTGCGTACGATACAATGTTGAGTCCCTGTGATCTAACAATGGATGCGAGCGGGGCCATGTAGATGTTGAACAGGGTGGGGCTGATGAAGAATCCTTTGGGACCTCGCAGGTGGTCCGTGTGGGTTCCGAGAGGAAAGGAGTGAGTCCGACCCGCTGCGTTCTGCTGGTGAGGAATGAGCGGATCCAGTCAAGGGCCTTGTTCTGAATTCCTGCGTTGTGGCGTCTGTGGGCTAGGGTGCGGTGTGAGACTCTGTCGAAGGCAGCGGATAAGTCCAGGAGGATGAGGGCTGCAGTCTCTCCTCTTTCGACGAGAGAATGGATGTCATCTATTGTGGCAAGAAGGGTGGTTTAGGTTCAGTTGTTCTTTCTGAAGCCTGATTAGGAGTAGTCGAGGATGTTGTTTTCTTCTATGAAGAAGGCGAGTTGACTGTTGACAGCTTTTTCCATGACTTTCGCAGGATACGGGAGTAATGAGATCGGTCTGAAGTTCTTGAGTTCGGTGGGGTCTGCCAAGGGTTTTTTCAGGAGAGGGTTGATCTCGGCGTGTTTCCACTCATCGGGGAAGGAGGCGGTCTCAAAGGAGCGGTTGATGATTTGCTGAAGTTCGGACGATTATGCCTGTGGCTCTTTGATAGATGTAGTGGGGGCACGGGTCCATGGGGACCCCGGAGTGGGTTGGCTTCATAGTCTTCAGGGTGTCTTCAATGTTGAGGACGGTCCAGCTGTCAAGCGTCGGCTGCTTGGTGTAGGGATCAGTGAGTGTGGGTTCCTCATGAAGGTTGTTTTCATCGAAGTTGTCATAGATGGTCTTGATTTTGTGATGGAAGAAGGAGCTGAGTCTATCGCAGAGGTCCTGGGAGGGTGGGATGTCGGTAGTCTCACTGTTGGGTTGTGCATACTCTTTGATGATGCCGAAGAGTTCCTTACTGTTGTGTGCGTGGGAGGAGATTCTGTCCTGGAGTGCTTTTTTCCTTGAGTATCTGATGAGTTTGTGGTGGGCAGTGGTGGTTGCTTTGAAGATGTCGAGGTCTGCTGTGGTTTTTGAGTTCCTCCATAGCTCTTCGAGGCGTCTGCAGGTTTGTTTAGGTTTTTCGAGTTCGGTGGAAAACCAGCTGACCTTCTTGGCGTGTGGGTTGGAAGTTTTCTTGAGGGGCGATGGTGTTGGCGCAGTTGGTGATCCAGTTGTGAAGGATGCGGGCGGCGGTGGTAGGGTCATCATCTGTGGCGGTGGGAGTGGGACTGCTGAGGGAGGTGGTGAGCTGATCATCGGAGATCTTGTTCTAGTTCCTGCTCTGGAGCTGGTGAGGAAGTTTGCAGGTGATGTTCCTTTTGAAGGTGAAATGGATGTAGTAATGGTACGTCCATGGGAGTCCAGAGGTGTGGCTGAAGGTGATGGATTTTCTTGCTGTGAAGATGGGGTTGCGGGTGTGTCTACTGGCTGCATTGGTTCTGGTATTATCTGCTTGAGTCCGATGTTGTGGAGGTTGTCCAGGAGGGAGGTGGAGTTGGGATCTTGGGGATTGTCAAGGTGGAAGTTGAGGTGTCCCAGCAAGGTGTAATCAATTAAGGTGATGGCTTGCAGGTTGATGATGTTGGTGATTGAGTCGGTGAAAGGTGCGCTGATCTGTAGATAAGGGTACTTCGGAGGGTGGTGGTCGGGTTGGTCTGTATCTTGAAGTGGAGGTGTTCCATCAGGTTTGTTGGCCTGTCAGTGTAGGTGCTCAGATGAGGTTGGACTTGTGAGCGATAACGATGTCTCCTCTGAGGCGGTCATTTTGGGTGATCTTGTAGCCTTCGGGGATGTTGATTGCGATGTTGGGGACTGAGGCAGCGTTTGTCCAGGTTTCGGTAAGGAAGGCGACGTCCGGTGTGATGCTGTTGAGGAGATCCCAGATTTCTGTGGGTTGTCTGGGGAGGGAGCGGACTTTTAGAAGAATGTATTGCACAGTTTGGGGTTCAATGGAGTTGTTGCAGGAGGGGGGAGGTGGGTCCTGGGTCTTGGTGAAGGTGAAGGAGAGGTGGCAGTGTCGGCAGGTGAAGGGTTCCTTGGGCGTCGAGAGGTGAAGAGAGCTTGCAGTTGTTGTTCTTGCAGACGTTGAGTGCATAGAGAGCCAAGGAGTTGTAGCGCTTGCAGGTCGGAGGACCTGGGTTCCTGGCACTGATCGAGGTTGGCTCGCAGACAGGCTTGCTTTTGGCACGCCTTCGATGTGTTTACGGAGCTATCGGGGAGGGCGGACAGCTGGGAGGCGTGAGCATGCAGGAGGTGCCACTGAGGCAGCAGCAGCGGGAAAAAGAACGTCCAGAAAGGAGACTGAGAAGCGGGGTAAAAGAAATCTAGGAAAAAGGAGACAAAATAAAAGAAAATAAGAGAAAAGGAACCAGGAACAGAGGAAGTGGGCAGCTAAGACAGCTAAGCAGTCCTAGGAAGGAGACAGGAGCGAGCCTTGAACTGCGGGCAGCGGGCGGAGCAGGGCTATGCACTTACTGTGGAGCTGTGTGCTGGGAGAGCTGAACCCCAGCCAGAGGGTAAGGGATCTTGCTCGTCCCAGCGCACAGCAGCCTCCATTAAGTAGGGGTCAGGAGGGCGGAACAGCTCAGAGGCGGGAGCGGGAACAACGGGAAGGGGCCATGGGCGGCAGCAGCGGCAGGAAAAAGAACAGCCCGAAAGGAGGCTGAGAAGCAGGGAAAAAGACAATTAGGAAAAAGGAGACAAAATAAAATAACATAAGAGAAAAGGCAACAGAAACAGAGGAAGTGGGCAGGCAAAAGCTGAGTGAACCGGCTGAGACAGCTAAGCAGTCCAAGGAAGGAGACAGGAGCGAGCCTCGAACCGTGGGCAGCAGCAGGGCAATGCACTTACTGTGGAGCTGTGTGCTGTGAGAGCTGAGCCCCACCCAGAAGGTCAGGGGTCTTGCTTTTCTCAGTGTGCAGAGGCTGCCATTAAGTAGGGGTTGAGGAGGGTGGGACAGCAGGGAGTCAGGAGCGGGAACACGCAGGAGCGGGAGGGGCCACGGGAAAAAGAACAGCCAGCAAGGAGGCTGAGAAACTGGGAAAAAGAAACTTAGGAAAAAGGAGACAAAATAAAATAAAATGAGAGAAAAGGAACCAGGAACAGAGGAAGCGGGCAGGCAATAGCCGAGTGAATCGGCTAAGGCAGCTAAGCAGTCCTAGGACGGAGACAGGAGTGAGCCTCGAACCGCGGGAGGCAACGGTACAGGGCAATGCATTTACAATGGTGCTATGCGCCTGGCGAGTAGAACCCCATCCAGAAGGTCTGGCGTCTTTCTCGTTATAGTGCGTAATGGCCACCATTCAGTAGAGGTTGTGGGGGCGGACAGCTGGGAGGCAGTGGCTGGAACACGCAGGAGGGCTGCGGGGGCAGCAGCAGCAGGAAAAAGAACGACCGGTTACTGGAACCAGTTCAGCACCAGACAACAAACTTCCTCCCTCCTTCCCCGCCCCCCCAACAGCCAGGATGACCAGCCACAGTCCCAGGGGAAGAGGAAAAAGAAAACCAGATTCAGTCAGGCGGAAAATTAGATTCTTATTGCAGAGGTGATGAGAATCAACACCAGCTATTCGTCAGCTCAAAGGTGTCTTGGGTACCAAAAATGCCATTTAGCAGTTCATTGTCAGCAAGGTGAACTCCATAGCAGAAGTCAAGAGGACAGTGACCGACTGAAAAAAGCGTTGGCATAATGCCAATTGCAAGAACAAACAGAAACTGTCCAGCAACCAACAGGCAGTACTGCAGACTGGAGGTGGGAGTCCATCACCACAGAAGGAGCTTGATTTCTTGGAGGAACAGGTGTCCGCAGTTATCTGTGAGGAGTCAATGGTTGGAGTAGAGGGACAGGATAGTGCTGAATATGGCCATATACATCAGCAACAGGGTAAGTAACAACCAGGGACATGGGGGTGTGAGTAATGTTGTTTACGTCCACCTACCTATGTCTCATTATCCACCCACACTGTGTGCAGATCAAATGCTAGCTACATAGGTACTCGAGGGTACAATCACATGTCCCTTGAGATGTTGGTATCATTTAAAAATACATTGAAAGTCACATAACTGTGGTGTAAGTGCCTAGTAATAAAGCATACCTGCATACATACAATATCAACTGGCCACTCGTGTCTTATAACTCTGGGGCATATTTACAATAAAAGTGACGGAGTGCGGCGTTACTCTCCTTGGCTTAACGCAGGGCCCCTCCACTCCTGAAACGCAGTGTTGTGCCATATATACAACAATACAGCTGAGTCCTGTGTTTCACCCTGCACTGGCAATAAATTTAGCTGCTCAGCACCAACGCAGACACTCTCGAACAATGATGCAAGAGTGTCTGCATTTGCCCTAGGCAGCTACATTTCGCACCAGCGCAGGGTAAATGCCATGCTATACCGTATTGTTGTAAATAAAATTCAGACCTGCGTATCAGAGGTTGCTGAGTGTGGCGTTAAGCCAAGAAGGCTAAAGCTGCAGTCTGTCACAGCCTTGTACATATCACCCGAAGTACAGTGTGAAAGTGTGCCGCATTTATAAGGTGATGCCAAGCCTCATCAAATGGGTCAACATTGCACGGTTTCGCACAGTAAAGTTTAAAAGAGTGATGGTCCTGTGGTGATAGTGGCTTTGAAATATGCCACAAGTAATATTAATTGCTTAACTGTTGGTTTGATGTGTGCAGGTGAATGCAGCACACATTACCACATCTAAAAATATCGGATATAACTATTTGAAGTTGACTCACCCTTGTGGTCCACATGAAAAGCTGCACATCTCTTGCAAGCACCTTGCGTTGCAGATGAGCACAATACATAATGATTATGAATTGCATACTGGAGGTGTTAGGTGCTTTCACTGTTTGCACACATGTTCTGCATTTTTAAGTATTGTTTACTGCCCCAGCATTGTAGGAATGGGTTCATTTAAATATCTACATGCCTGTTGGGTATGCAATGCTCATTGAACCCAACATCCCCTGTTCCTATCATGGTAAGTGAAGGGTGAGAAAGGGTCTCATTCACAATGTTGCAATAATGCACGTTATTTGGCTACACACTGCCTTGCTATTCCTGAAAAATGCATCCATTCACATGAAAGTTGCTTAATGTGATGTTCTGTTGTCAGTATGTAATTGTATTCATGGTCCAGGGTTTGGTGGTCAATGACACACATAGACATGTGTGGAGCATGGGCCTTAGGTAAAGTCAAACATGGCTGGCATAAAATGCATAGCTACTGATGTCTGTAAACAATCATACAGTAACAAATGCATTGAAGGACTATGTACACTACAGTATGTATCAGTCATGTGCTCACCCTTGCGATGTTCAACAAAGGCATGCTTTGTAACAATGGACTAATCCTGGAAGCATGCCTCAAAGTCCTATGTCCTCCTGCATGTATCAAGTCATCATTGTCACTCCTGTGGGAAACACAAGGGGAGTGCACACACATCTTTACTCTAGCCCAGTTCGGTACCTGCAGACACATGCTGGCTTGAACACTTTAAGTTGTTGTGGCACCATGTCTATTCAAAATCTGGTCTAAGGGGTATATGTAGTGAAATCACACCATCAACCCAAGAAAGGCATTCTCTGGTGTGCTGCATAATACATCTCACCTTCTAATAGATTGCAACATCTTCCTGTTACGGCAAGCCACAAAATACGCAAGAGTAGTAGCCACGTTATAAAGCACTTGTCAACATGGTCACATAACTGTGTGGCAGACAGTTGTTTGTTCTAATCTCAGTCTTAAACACACAGAGGGATCAACAGACACATACACCTGTTCAGGAGACGTACCTACGGTGACTCACATCCTGATTAACACCTATATAAAAAAAATACAAAGGAAGTAATTGATTACATTTGAAACATAGGTTAGGATGTAGACACTATGCAGTCGGTTAACCACAGAAAGGCAAAGTGTACATTTAAGTTCCAATTACATCATCCTTCACCATATTGAAAAATCTGGGTTGTGTCAATTTTCCTCTTTATGGTGCAACTCTGTATTTGCATTTGTACCTCTGGGTATCGAATGTACCTTGCACCAAAGTGCAAGGGTGTCTGGGTAGAGGGAATTCTTGCCAATGCATAGGAAGGTGTTCCTTCCTGCACACAAACATCCCTTCATGGGATTGACCTGTTTCAATGTGTGCTGCACACATTAAAACACATAGATACACCTAAGATTAGGATAATCTGAATAAATCTCCTTGTCTTTTCAAAGTGAAAATCACTGTGTCACTGGCCTCAAGTGCATGAGTGGCCTCCTCCTTACGAAACATGTGTAAATAGGTGGCAGTAGCAACATCAATTGGGGGTTCAGTAAATGTCCATCCTCAAAACTCATTAACCAGCACTTATACTCAAACTAGAGCATGGAAGGGTGCTGTATCCCCAATGTGATATTATTCAATATGAAGTAGCTTAATGCTGCATAGTAAATAAGGTGAAGCAACCAGCACCACAGGGAGTTCTGACTAGATGACTTAACAGTGGCAGTAGGGGCTTATAAATATGACCCTCACTGTTGGCATTCAGGGCAACTGTTCAAATCTGTATAGCACTCGAAAGTCCAGAGGCGTCTTGGCGTTATTGGAGACAGGTGTAGTGCTGTATGAAGGGTAGATGCTACTGGTTAATGACATGTGAAAAGCCAGGTTTTACCTTGCTTCTGAAAACTCAGGAAGTCAGAGCATTTTGTAATAGACAGGGGTAGGGCATTCCAGAGCATAGCTGCCTTTAGTAGAAAGCTCCTACCACCCCAGGTGGTAAGCTTTGCTCTAGGGGGGAATAGCAACATTGCGTCAGAGGATCTGAGCTTGCTGCCTGGGGTATACCAGGCTAACTTTCAAGAAAATAGCTTGGCCCAGAGTTATACAGTGCTTTGGAAGTTATACATACTGTCTTAAACTCTAGGCGTTTTGCTATGGGTAGCCAATGCAAATTGACCAGTGTTTGGAATGCTGGTTTATGTTTGGGAATTACTGCCCGAAGTCGGGCAGCCACATTTTGTAGTCTTTGTAGTTTTTGTAGCGACTTTTTCCGGATACCAATAAAGAGAGCATCTCCATGGTCCAGCTTGGTCAGGATCAGGGAGGTAACAACTGTTTTCCAAAGTTCGTTCATGATGAATGGACATATTTTCTGTCTTTTAGTTTTAGTGTATATGTAGTGGACTATGAGTGTTGTGATGGGTGTTCAGCCAAAACACATTTTCAGATAAAACCTTCACCATATTTCCATGGATGATGTACACATGTTGCAGAACAAGGAGAAATGCTGTGCAAATAAAACTGTGTGGATATACATAGTTGTGCAGCATTTGTGTTGGACACATCGAGACAGCAAAACACCATGACTGTCAGTGTATGTGCAGGAAGGGGCACCTTACAGCACCTGATCCTACATTTTCCCTACGCAGGCACCCTTGCATTGCGGTGCAAGTTTGCCTGTATTTGGGCTATGCATCGATCTATTACAAACATCCATGGAGAAAAGCAGTGCAGCGCTGCAATGTCTGAACTATGGCACAGCCATGTGCTTCCAAAGTGAGGGGCATTAGCTATCTTGCCCTAACGCTGGCCTACACCACAGTAGTTGTAAATATGCGCAAATGTCTCACATATATTGATTTAAAGAAATAGTGGTACACTACATGGATGAATTGTCAATGTCTCATCAAAGTATATACACAAACCAGTCAAACCAAAAGTACAATGTAAAAAAATGTCAAACATTGATAGACTTATTTTTGTTGGGGGAGGCAAATGTAGTGATTCACATAGTTCAAGATGTAGGCCACCCAACATCCCTACAGCAAGAAAACAATGCTTTGGGTTCTCCTTGCCTCCATTACCTACAGCGGTTTTCAACTCATTTTTGTGAATGAATCTGATGTATCCAAATACTTACTCAAAAGTTCTCTGATTCACATTAAATATCATTGACACTACCCATCAATAAACACTGTACCTTTAATTTTTTTAAACTATGACCTAAGCTAAACCTACATGTAAAAAACTATCCTAACCTACACTATTCTATCTTATGCTAATTCCAATGAACACTAACCTAAAATCCTTAGCTTAACTTATACACATAACAACAAATATGAAACATCAACCCCCCTTCCCCATTAGGGCACATCTGGAGACAGCTTAACCTAAACATACACTAACTAAACGTATTTCCTAAACAAACAAATATACATATACTGCCATCTCTAAATCAATGCAGAAAAATAGGCTAGACCTCTTAATGGGAAGAACAAATGCAACAGCAGCGGGGGTGGACAATTTAGAGATTACACCTGAGTTCAGAATTATTGTTCAATACAGTTCCCAACACAAACAGACCCAAACCATTATCGACAAAAATTGGCCCTTGGTTTTAAGCGACCCGATAATAGGGAAAGATCTCCCTAAAAAACCCTCTATAACCTATAGTAGAGGCCAATCTATGAAAGATGAGCTTGTCAAAACCAGTCCAGAGGTTTTGGAATCCAACAATTGGCTCCAGACACATGGTGGCTTCTTCAACTGCAAAGTATGCAAAGCCTGCTTACAAGCAGTGAATAAAACTAGTTATTTGTCACCATTTGACTTAAAAGAACACAGAATCACCAAGCTACTCACATGCAAAACGGAGTATGCAGTTTATGTCTTGTCCTGTCCGTGCAACTTGCTCTATGTAGGGAGCACCAAGCTCCCTGTCCACAAAAGGATCTTACAACATATTAGAGCAATTTGCAAACAAGACAATCAAGACAACACTTATCCAGTGGCAAGACACTTTAAAGCCAAACATGACTCCAAAAGCAGTGAATTAAAATACTTTGTGATAGACTGTGTCCTTGCGAATAGACGAGGCGGCAACAGAGAGGAGAAATTACGCCGCCTCGAGACCCGCTATATATTAGAGCTAAACACTAAACAACCTTCGGGCCTGAATATTACAGAGGATCTTTTTACATGTATTTAAGGACATAACCCTATGGGTCTAACATTGATGAAATCTGTATTTTATGGATATGTAGACACATCTAAATTTAATAACTTTTTATGGATTTTTAAATATTTATTAAATATTTATTTATAGTCTACATTTTACAACAGATTTTCTCATACGTATATTTCCCTGTTAAATTTGATATAATTAGGATGAATTCATTTTTAGCCATTATTTAACCATTTTAAGGTTTTTATATATTATATGGCATATTTATGAAATATTGACAGTGTAACTATGACAAACAGAAGGATTATATATATGAGAAAAGACCTATTATGCCCATCCCATGTACAGTAGTGTAGACTCCATAGATACCTTAAACTCTACATCCATTCATTTTCGACTCATTGGGTATTTATACCGATATATGACTGCCCCAGTCCTCTGGCATTTGCAGAAGCACGATGCACTTTACTCTGATTAACGTGGCATAAATAACATTGGGGCTCCGATGTTACTGAACTGGCTTGTTCCGCTCTTGCATGTCAACAAATGATGAAATATATAAAAAATACTTTTAAAAACACAAAAAATTGAAAAAACAAAAAGAACATATAAATAGTAACATTGTAACCTTCAAAGCTGCTTTTCTATACAGTATGAAAATAACAATTTTAAACATTTGCTTTTTGCACATCATGGGCCAGATGTAGGAAGGCCTTTACCGGTCGGTAACGGCCGAAAATCGGTATTTTCGGCCGTTACCGACCGGTATTTAGCTTTCGGCATGTAGGAGATCGAAAATCATCCGAATCGGTAAAGTTACCGAATCGGTAAAATACCGAATCGGTAAATAAGAAGTGGTAAAAATGGATATTGAGATGTAGGGAAGCTCTGAAATACCGAATTTGCTTGAAATTCGGTATTTAAGAGTCGGTATTTACCATGGATTGGAATCAGGTGGTAAACAGGTGCAACCTATAAAAATGGACCCAAAATGAAATTCTTCTTGCACAATGGCGGCATTTTATGTGATTGCAAGACGGCTAAGGCTACAGGAGGAAGGGGAGAGGGAATGGCAGAGAGAGGAGCAGGTCTACAGACAGAGGATAACCCTGTTCATGCTCACAGAGGCAGAGATACTCCAGAGGTACAGGTTGGCCCCATCACTGACCTCATCAGGGACCTCCACCCACTGTTGGATCACACTACCCCAAGGGCACACGCTATTCCTCCCCATGTGCAGGTGTTGTGCAGCCTACACCTGCTTGCCTCTGGGAGCTATCAGAGTGTGGTTGCTGCGGTAGGTGGGGTGACCCAGAGCAGCCTGTCAAGGTTTTTCCACAAATTCCTTGACGCAATGTTACAGAGGATGGAGCTTTACATATCATTTCCTGCAACCCATGCTGACTGGTCCAAACAAAATCAGACTTCTACCAGATGGCACGTTTCCCCAATATCATTGGCTGCATTGATGGCACGCACATTCCTATTTGTCCCCCAGCTGCCACAGAATACATCTACAGGAATAGGAAGTCCACCCACACCATCAATGTGCAGGTGATCTGCAATGCAAAGTTCGCCATTACTGACCTTGTGGCAAAATTCCCTGGTAGTACCCATGACTCCTATATATTTCAGAACAGTGGCATCTATGCACGGCTGACTGCAGGTGAATTTGGTGAAGGATACCTCCTAGGTAAGACACAGTTGTGCGACCCCTATAAAACCTATTGCAGTAAGCAGTACAAGTATGCATGTGAATAATTCATACACATTTTCTTTTAGGAGACAGTGCATATGTCCTCCGCTCCTTCATACTCACCCTCTACCTCAACCCCTCAACACCCAGCCAAAGGAGATATAACCGGGCACACAAGAGCACACGCAATGTTGTTGAGAGAACATTTGGCATCTGGAAAAGCAGGTTCAGATGCTTGCACAAGAGTGGAGGTGCAAGGCAGTATACCCCCATCACCTGCTGTAAGATCATAGCTGCCTGTGCTATGTTGCACAATCTCGCTGTAAAGAGGGGTACTGAGGTGGAGTTGTCAGACTATGAGGATCATGACGACAACAGTGCTGTGCCTGAAACACAACCTGCTGGAGTGTCAACACCAAGTGATGGCAGATACAGACGTGATAAAATAACACGCAACTATTTCTGAGTGAGTGATGACACTGAAACCTATATTGAAAGCACAAGCTGTTGTTTAATTTTGTATATTTCCAGGTATGTCAAAGAACAAAAGTGCAACAGTAAGCATTTCACAGCAATGCTCACAGTGAGCAAACACACACACACAGGTGTTGAATCCACCCACCATAGTTGTATATTGTCACTAGGCAGGTTTAAATGGCACAAATGTGCAACTTAAACTTTTTGAACCATGATTAGAATGTCCAATGGTAGTAGGCCATATTATCAACTGTTCATTTACGGCCACGCTTTGCACTAGCAGGTGTTTGTGGCTCAACCTGTTCACTGGGTGTTTGGCCTGCTCCTCCTTGTCTCTACGACATGGGCGCTTGGCGTGCTGCTCCTACTGGTGCTTCCTTCATTGTCCGGCACATCAATGGCAGCAGTTTGTGCACCCTGGGCATTGAGTAGTGCCTCCAGCGCACCGGTCATTCCGGCTATGCCCCTAGTGAGCACATTGCTGTTATTAGTCAGGACTTCCTGACTATTCATGCTACGTCTGCATAGCAGGGATGTGGCTGTTGCCAGGCGGTGTATGGATTTCTCAGTTCTCTCTGCACGCTGCTTGTCCCTGCGCCTTGAAGTAATTTCAGAGTCCAGTTTTGTGCACAGTTGCTGTATGCCTGTTGCCATGCTCCTGTTCACTTCCACCAGCTCTTTTATGCCCTTGCCAATTTCCTGCATGTTGATGTTGAGGTTTCTATTTGTCTTTGACAGGCCATGATGCCCTTGCCCTGCATCCTCTGAATCCTGACCATGGATCCCTCCAGGCCTTGGAAGACACTGGGCCCCTCCCCACGTGCACCTACACTCCTTCCTTGTACTGTGCGCCTTCTAGTGGTACCTGGTACAGGCTCTGTGCTGGGCTGCAGTGTGACCGAGATGGCAGCTCCAGCCAAGTTGTGTGAGTCTTCACCCACCATTTCACCAGCAGCTGTCTCCATTTCCAGCCGTGGGTAAACAACATGCCTCCTGCTAGGGTGTGCAGAAGGTGTTTCTACCTCCAGGGATGCTGGCATTTCAGGTGATGATAGCAATAGTGGGGACTGTGTTGGTATTGGGGAGGCCGGCATTTCCTCACTGACGTCAGGTTCTTGGGAAGGTGCCTGCCCACTCGGAACACCTGTGTCCTGTGAAGCACTGGAACCTGGCTCATGACTGTCATCCCTCTCGGGTGCCGTGCCTTCTGCCTCCTCAGACTGCCTTCTGGATGTGTGACCTGTGGACATATGAGCACATATCAGCTGGGTGCAAATGTCTCACTGCCACTACAATTAAACATATGTAATTGCACTTAGTACGTGCTGCCTGCCCTTCATTATATATGCATTCTGTTGAATAACTTGGTGGTTACACTGCTGTGTGACATGCTCTTTCATTAACTGACTACGTGTACCATGATGCATTGCTACAGTTTGGCACAGACACCCTGGGACTGGGGTAACTTAGCTGCAAGGGGTGAGGGATGGATGAGAGTGTGAGGGGAGATTGCTGTGCATGCATCTTACCTTTTTTTGCTGCAGCTTTCGCCGAACTGTCCACTTCTCCCAGTACATGGACACTTTCATGCTCCAGGGTTGTGGCTACCATCTCCTCCAGGTCGGTGAGGGGGGGTGCAGTGTTCTTTCCACCACCTGTTTGGGAGGCCTGTTTGTGGTGGTCAGCCAATTTCTTTTTTGTGAGGCTCCTTAGGTAATAGAACCTCTTTTTTAAATCTTCTGTGACTCTGGTGGTGACTCCCACTGCATTAACTTTCTCCAGAATTTCCAGCCAAATCTTCCTTTTTGCTGATTCTGGAACTGTTAAGGACTGCTTCCCAAAAAGTCTGTGGTGAACCTTAACCACCTCCTCAACAAGGACCTGTAGCTCCATGCTGCTGAATTTGAGCTTTCTTTTCCTTTCAGCCTGCTCTGTGTCCTTGCTGCTTGCCATGTTTTAATTTAAACGTGCACACACTCTGTCTGCTGCTGCTCCCAGTCCCTCTGCTCCAACTGCCTCTCCAGAACCTTCTAATTGCTTGCAGCTGCCTGTGTAGCCACTTCCTGCTAGGAAGGGGGAGGGTGGTTGCACCTGATTGGCTGTTGTGTTAAGTTTCACTTTTGCTTGCTGTCCGATTCGGTATTTACCGAATCTGTATTTACCGAATCGGTATTCCCAATGCATTCCTATGGGTCTTTGGCCCATAGGAATGCATTGGGAATACCGATTCGGTAAATACCGATTCGGTAATTTCCGATTTTCCGATACCGAATTTTACCGATTCGGTAAAAAATACAGATTTTTCCCCTACATTTCATTTTCCGATTTTTTAATACCGAATCGGTAAAATTCGGTATTTAAGAATCGGTAAAATCAGATTACCTACATCTAGCCCCATATGTATTGTTTCAGGATCTTGGTTTTACATGAAAAGTAAATGTATTATTTACTACAGCCAGAATGTAAATAATTTGACAAATGTAATTTACATTTAGATAATTGTTTGTAGTTCTTTAAAACTACAGAACTCTACTATGTCTATATGTGATGTAGGCTGTAGCATGTGACTATCTAATGTGAATATTTAAACCAATGACCTGATGATTGACTGTGTCATGTGATCAAGCGCTCCGGGAAGCGCGAAACGCGTCATGGCGATCTGAAGCACCAACAATAAAAGCTTACTTTGCACCTACTCTGGGTCCGTATCCGTCTCTGCAGCCGCGCAAACCTGCAAAAGATATCGGAAAATCCTTGGAATATATATATATATATATATATATACATATATATATATATATATATCAAACAACCAGAGTTTGCCTGCAGTTAGAGGCCCTCGACAGGTAAGTGCTCATTTTAGCTTTAATTTGATGGATGAAGACAAACAGCATGGTGCCACACAGTGATTCACAAGTCCATCTGACGCGTTTCGAAGGCACTTCTTCATGGGATCTGGGCTTTCTGTCGGCTCAATGCTATGGCAGTATTAAAGCTCCATATATATCATATTCATGGCCCGCCCAGTGTGGGTGTGGCCCCCATGTGGCCTGTTGGTCTCTGTGGTGCCGTTTGCGATACTGCAGTGAGTCGCCGAGCATTTCACCTTTCTGCAATTAACTGCAATTAACTTTCCAAGTGGGTTGTGATGGCAATTCCGTCGCTCTGCAAGCCGCTCACATCCTCCATCAGCATGTACCTATCCCTCACGCCAGGACGTCGATTGGACTGCACCAAGGCACAGCGGGGCTCTTCTCACGGCTCAGGCGGTGCCGCTAACTATCAAACAACCAGAGTTTGCCTGCAGTGAGAGTCCCTCAACAGGTAATTACTGTCTTTATGTAACTGCTATACCAAATAAAAGCTTTTGGGGATAGCTCCTTGTGTCCGAGTGCTGCCTAAACTGTTGGACAAGCCCCACTGGGCCACTGGGCATTATATATATATATATATATATAGTTGGAGGTTCTTTAATGGTAACAAAGGCGGATGCATTTCTGGCCGGTGTTTGGCCGTCGTCAGCGCCACAAACCTCCATTAAAGGAATACATTCTGCTGCAGGGCGCCGCCTTATCTGATCTCGTGGTAGCGAGTCAGCACCGCCCCCTTGATCGTACAGCACACCTGTGCAGAATCCTGTATGCTGTAGGAAACTGCAAGTCCCAGAATCCTGTGTAGCGGGTCCCCGGGGGTGTTGCTCAGGGGGATGGATCGAGTCGTGAAGATCCACTGTGTTCGGCAAAGTAACAGCAAAATGTGCCCAAAAAAAGAAAAAAAGAAAAAGAAAACCAAAGTGTAGCGGTTTAAAATTTCCAGGTTGGTTATCCATCAAATGTCCTCCTCGGCTCCCCAGTACCACCTCAGCCTCGGGTTCCAGGGGTAAGTACGGCAGGGGCTACACTGACCGTGCAGGCAGCCCAAAGCGAGGTCTGGATATCCTCGTCACCACCAACGTTGTTCCCCGGGCGCCAAGGCGGACTTGAACTGTTCAAGGTGCACTTGAAGAAAGTTTGTTGTGGCATGGGGCTGCCACAAGGGTGCCAGTGTCGTTCAAGCCCATAGCGAAGCAGGGGTCTCTGAAGTGCATCACTGGCCGATGCACAGATACTTGCCACTAAACTCCTCTCAAAAGACGACCAGAGACCCAGGGGAACTGTTGGAGGTTCTTTAATGGTAACAAAGGCGGATGCATTTCTGGCCGGTGTTTGGCCGTCTTCAGCGCCACAAACCTCCATTAAAGGAATACATTCTGCTGCAGGGCGCCGCCTTATCTGATCTCGTGGTAGCGAGTCAGCACCGCCCCCTTGATCGTACAGCACACCTGTGCAGAATCCTGTATGCTGTAGGAAACTGCAAGTCCCAGAATCCTGTGTAGCGGGTCCCCGGGGGTGTTGCTCAGGGGGATGGATCGAGTCGTGAAGATCCACTGTGTTCGGCAAAGTAACAGCAAAATGTGCCCAAAAAAAGAAAAAGAAAACCAAAGTGTAGCGGTTTAAAATTTCCAGGTTGGTTATCCATCAAATGTCCTCCTCGGCTCCCCAGTACCACCTCAGCCTCGGGTTCCAGGGGTAAGTACGGCAGGGGCTACACTGACCGTGCAGGCAGCCCAAAGCGAGGTCTGGATATCCTCGTCACCACCAACGTTGTTCCCCGGGCGGCAAGGCGGACTTGAACTGTTCAAGGTGCACTTGAAGAAAGTTTGTTGTGGCATGGGGCTGCCACAAGGGTGCCAGTGTCGTTCAAGCCCATAGCGAAGCAGGGGTCTCTGAAGTGCATCACTGGCCGATGCACAGATACTTGCCACGAAACTCCTCTCAAAAGACGAGCAGAGACCCAGGGGAACTGTTGGAGGTTCTTTAATGGTAACAAAGGCGGATGCATTTCTGGCCGGTGTTTGGCCGTCGTCAGCGCCACAAACCTCCATTAAAGGAATACATTCTGCTGCAGGGCGCCGCCTTATCTGATCTCGTGGTAGCGAGTCAGCACCGCCCCCTTGATCGTACAGCACACCTGTGCAGAATCCTGTATGCTGTAGGAAACTGCAAGTCCCAGAATCCTGTGTAGCGGGTCCCCGGGGGTGTTGCTCAGGGGGATGGATCGAGTCGTGAAGATCCACTGTGTTCGGCAAAGTAACAGCAAAATGTGGCCAAAAAAAGAAAAAGAAAACCAAAGTGTAGCGGTTTAAAATTTCCAGGTTGGTTATCCATCAAATGTCCTCCTCGGCTCCCCAGTACCACCTCAGCCTCGGGTTCCAGGGGTAAGTACGGCAGGGGCTACACTGACCGTGCAGGCAGCCCAAAGCGAGGTCTGGATATCCTCGTCACCACCAACGTTGTTCCCCGGGCGCCAATACATATATATATATATATATATATATATATATATATATATATATATATATATATATATATATATATATATATATATATATATACATACACTCCACACCTTAACCGAAGAAAAAGTGAAGAGCCCACAGCAGGGGAACCGTAGGAAACAGCTTTTATTCCATCACATGGGTAAGTGTCAGTCCCCCATCACCCACAATCGGTGAATGCATTTCGGCGTATTCTCTGCCTTCCTCAGCGCCAGGGGTGTAAATAGTTCAGGAAGGTTCGTGGTTCTCAGATGTAATATCTAGTCCTTCCCGATAGGTTTGCGCAGTGTACCACCCCTTAAAGGTATATACCTAGCGCATACAGCCCAGGTAGTTTGTTAATGTGTCTACGCCTACCAGTCCCAGGATGCAATGTCCATGTTCGTGTCTGGAGGCTGTTGCGTGGGGCGGGTACACAAAGCTGCTGAGGGAAACCTTCCTTGTCCCATACTATATATATATATATTTTTTTTATGAAACATGTACAAAACATTAACCTCCCCACCCAGAGGAAAAGAAAACTTAACTCCAAAAACGATGTAAAACTCTAAATTAATGTAAAAACTTACCTACACCTAATACTAAACTAAACCTACTCTAAAACTACATTTAACACTACATAATACTATACATAAATAAACCAGTTATAAATAAAAATCAAGGAATAGGTGGGCTGTACAAGGGGCATTGTCCAAGCAGATGTAGCTCAGAGAGGGTGCCCCAAAGCACACTTAATATCTTGAAGGTGGGTCAACACCTCCACCATGTCTCTCTCAACTGATGCCACCCGAACATTTTAGCCCAACAATAAGATGTGGCCCTCCTGAGTGTAAGGGAAAGACTTTTTATGTATGGCCGGTAGTGCTGCTGCAGCCAGTTGAACAGCTGTAGTTGGCGGGGCAGGTTGTGCTGGTGCGACTGGTTGAGGAGCCGAGGTTTGTGCAGCAGGTGAGGAAGGTGCCGGATGTTGTTGCCCTGCAGATGACACTGATTGTAGTGTTCCACGTTGTATGCCCAAAGTGCTCTGGAGGTTTTGACTGCCACTCGGGTGCCTGGAAGTGGTAGGCAGCACCCTACTCTGTCTTCTACTGTCATGCCGCCCTCTCCTCATTGTAACTCCTCTCCATTGCCTGGTACCCCTTTGTGACTCTGTGAATATGTTTATATCTGTCCTTTCATTGTTTGAAGACCCTGGCTGCCTCAGGTGACATGTTGTCTGTAATGAGAGACACAGATGACAAGGTGTAATAACCAAGGCAAAGAAAAAGGTCCAGCATTTATCTTCCACACACAAGTGTATACCAACAGGAACTTTACACTCAATTATTTGCTACATCGAAAATGATCTGGCAAGTTACATGTGGAGCAAAACTCTTATCACAAAGTGACATTGATACTGACATGGTAATGTATAGTATGGGACATAGCAGTGTCAGAGTCCAGAAACAACAGTGGAAGGTTAGCTGAGCTGAATGATGATGTTTACACAAACTCAGACAGAGTCTACCAGAGGAATGTACCCGAGGAGACTGAGTTACAGCCCCTTTGCAGACCCAGGGTATGACATTTACCCAATGACTACTACACAGCTTCCTCCATTTGGGGGAAGGCTCCCCGGTGCACAGCACAAAATTGACTATAGAGTCTAGAATATCATATACAGTTCATCCAAAAGTTAAATCCACAAGTTTGAGAAGTTCCTCAAATTTTTAATCCATATTCATTATTATCATGAATAGTTCATCAATGCTTGAAGAAGCGCAAACATAATCCAAAATGAAATATCATCCAATCATTAATGCTCCCAATGCATTTCGGGCAGATGACTAGCCCTTCCTCAGGGGTCAGCTCTACGAACATAAAGGAAAACATCATAATGTCACTAAATTATACATATATCAAACTGTAATTGCACCAAAACTGACTACATGCTGTGCTGTTAGCCACGCATGGTATATGTGGAAACCAAATCATCATGCTCAAAACATGACCCGGTGTGAAGAGATCTCGAAGGTGATACTCTGCTAAGAAAGGCATAGGTGAGTTAATGGAGGTGAAAAGGTCGTGTGTGCAAAGAATTATAAATGCGCTAAATATAAAAAACAATGTGACTGAACTCAACTGCACCCAAGTACTCAAAGAATTGGAAAAGTGCTACTGAGTGTCAAGCAACCCAAGTATATATTGCCAATATGCCCGATACTCACAGGATGATTACATCCGTAATGCGTGGTGATTATAGCCTGAAAAAACATAGAACCGCATTAAAACCACACACGGTAAATGAGCCTGAACGAAAACGCGGTTAGTAGCGGTCCTCGGTGGAGGTACTCACAGTATACGAAGTCCGCGGACTCCCTCAATAAGCAGCAAACGGGAAACTTCCGGTAATCGAAGTCTCGGTGAAGTTAGTACGCGCGCGAGGTGTGTAAAAGCATAGACAAAGGACTGTGTTGTGATGAGAAGATGGGCGCCATCTTGGAAAGGTGTAGAGAAAAGAAAGTACCGCAAAACAAGCTACAAGAAGGTGTGATAAACCTGTAAGCCTAAAAATATAATATACTAAACAAAAACTAGTTCCACATTAGAAAAGCCACATTATAGAGAATAAATAAAAGTGCTTAGAAACAGGTAGCTGCAAACATACACAGAATGTAAATGAAACACGTAAAACAGTTATATGACAAAAAATGCAGAGTAAAAAGGTAACACAGAAATTCCATCCTGTCATTTAATCCGTGTGGCTGCATCGTCGCCATGAAGCGGATCCAAAAATTCTCTCGTTTCAGCAATGTGTTTTTGTTGTTATGTGTGGGTGTTACTTGTTCCAGTATGAGATATTTTAATTGGGCTACTGTGTGTTTTTGTTCAGAAAAATGAGCAGCTACTGTGGATTTGATGTTGCCAGTCCTTATGTTACTTTTATGTTCCAGTAGTCGCGTTCATATTTTTCTTTCAGTGTGGCCAACATAACACTTTCCACAGGGACATTTCAACATGTAGATTAAATTAGCAGAGTTGCAGGTGGCGTTGACTCGCAGTTTGATGGGATGACCCTTCATGGGATGGTTGGTGACATTCCCTTGTATACAGTTGTTGCAATTGCTACAATTGTAGCAGGGTCTGAGTCCCTTGAATGTTTCAGATGTACTTTGTTCCCTGGGTTTGGATAAGATCTCTTTAAATTTGCGTCCCCTGGTGTAAGCGAACAGTGGTGGCTGTATAAAGGCTCCCTGAAAATCAGGTTCCAAACTGAGTAGAGACCAGTGATTGGAAATGATGTTCCTGAATTGGTTGCTCAAGACGGCATACTTAGAAACAACTACCATCCGGGAATTTTCAGTTTTAGCTCGAACTTGCAAAAGATCATCACGGTTCATGTTCCCACAACGGGTAACTGCCTTATCCAATGTCTGTTGAGGATAGCCACGTGCTGCAAACCTTTCCACCATGTTGGATATTTCTTGTTGACACAAATTTTCAGATGAAACAATGTGTTTGACACGCATCAGCTGAGAAAGAGGTAAGTTCTGTTTCAACCCAGGTCGATGGAAACTCTGGTAATGTAAAAGTGAATTACGATCAGTGGGTTTACGAAATATGGTAGTGTTCACCTTTCCTGCATGTCGTTCAACCCCCTAAACATCTAGGAAGTGAATGCACTCTCTGTCGAGGCTCCATGTGAACTGTACTCGATCATTTATCGCATTCCATGTTTTCAAGAAATCAATCAGAGCGTTTTCTGTTTCTGCCCATAAAATGAAAATATCATCGATGAATCTCAGATAAAGCTTCCCACAGTCTTGCCATATTGGTTGATTCAATACGTGTGATTCTTCAAAAGATTTCATAAAAATGTTAGCGTACGACGGTGCCGCGCAATTTCCCATGGCGGTTCCGCATAACTGATGAAACCATTGGTCAAACACTGTGAAGTAACTGTGGTATAAGGTGAATACCATCAGTTCCATAAGTAGTACCTGCATGTCTGCATCTAAGTCAGAGTTAGATAATTCATGTTCAACGGCTGTTAGTCCAAGGTCATGTGGTATCGAAGTGTACAGTGAACATACGTCCACTGTGCACAATATCAACTCTTGGTCCTCCAACATTTCTGTGGATTGTTTCAGTTTAATCAAAAAATCGGTGGTATCTCTGACATGTGATCTGGTGTTTAAACGAAGGGCTGAAGATATCTGTCCAAAAATTTATCGGTAGTCTCATGAATACTTCCTTTTATTGAGACAATAGGTCTTAACGGAGGTCTCGTGGGGTGCTTGTGCACTTTCGGCAACATATATAACACAGGTGGTTTGGGATTGTTAGGTGTTAAATAGCGTCAAACTCTGTCATTAATCGTTCCATTGTCGAAAGCCTGTTTGATGATTCCTGTTAGGATAGAAGTGAAATCGTTGGTGGGATCAGTAGATAGAGGTGCATAAGTATTGGGGTCCAGAGTGTGGGCCTGTACTTGTCCTTCATAGTACGCAGCATCCATAATCACAAGGGCGCCACCCTTGTCAGCTGTTTGACACACAATGGATGGATTATTAGCAATTTTTTGCAAAATGTTCTTCTCCTTTTTGGTCAGGTTATCCTGTTTGATCCTAGATTGAAAGGGTAATTTAGCAATGTCTCTTTTAACTAGGTTTTCAAACATGTCAATGATCTTATGACTCACAGGAGCCATGAAGGTACTTTGAGGGCGAAGTCCTCGCAACATATTATCCTCTTTCATGGGTGTGGTTACCACATTTTGAAAGTAATGCCGTAGTCAAATGTTGCGAACAAGCTTGAAAGTGCTAACCTCTAGTTCTAAGGTGTTGGTTCTGGTGGTCGGTACGAAGGACTGACCTTTCTGTAAGACGCGTGTTTCTTCATCGGTCAGTTGTGTAGACGAAATGTTGATAACCAAGTTGTCCTGTCGGGTTATTTCCGGCGATTGCCCTTTTTGGCTTTGGGTTGCTCTTTTTCTGCCTCTGCGGGTTTTGCCCCGCCTGGGTCGGTGGGTTGATCTTGACCCTGCTCTAAAAAATGAACCGCAGTGTTGGAGGTGCTAGGTTGTTGTTGCTCCGCATGGGCAGAGGGTCTAGTCGCTTTCTGCGTTCTGGTGTCGCCGTCGGATGAGGAGGTTTCATTTTACGAATACGGGTTGTAAGGGCGATTAGGGCGTCGGCGGGCGTACACTTCTGCCCAAGTGTACACCTCGCCCAGCTTATAATCAATGGTGTCCCTTTTGTATTTGCGGAACTTGCGTTCCTGTGTCTCACGAGTGTGTTTTTCCAGTTGGGCATTCACATCTTCCAGCATTTTGGCCAGATCTGTAGGATCCATGGCATTGTCCAGCTCAGTGCGTACGCTTTTTATTCTTTGAACTCTGCATCTTTTGTCATATAACTGTTTTACGTGTATCATTTACATTCTGTGTATGTTTGCAGCTACCTGTTTCTAAGCACTTTTATTTATTCTCTATAATGTGGGTTTTCTAATGTGGAACTAGTTTTTGTTTAGTATATTATATTTTTAGGCTTACAGGTTTATCACACCTTCTTGTAGCTTGTTTTGTGGTACTTTCTTTTCTCTACACCTTTCCAAGATGGCACCCATCTTCTCATCACAACACAGTCCTTTGTCTATGCTTCTTACACACCTCGCGCGCGTACTAACTTCACCGAGACTTCGATTACCGGAGGTTTCCCGTTTGCTGCTTATTGAGGGAGTCCGCGGACTTCGTATACTGTGAGTACCTCCACCGAGGACCGCTACTAACCGCGTTTTCGTTCAGGCTCGTTTACCTGCGTGGTTTTAATGCGGTTCTATGTTTTTTCAGGCTATAATCACCACGCATTACGGATGTAATCATCCTGTGAGTATCGGGCATATTGGCCATATATACTTGGGTTGCTTGACACTCAGTAGCACTTTTCCAATTCTTTGAGTACTTGGGTGCAGTTGAGTTCAGTCACATTGTTTTTTATATTTAGCGCATTTATAATTCTTTGCACACACGACCTTTTCACCTCCATTAACTCACCTATGCCTTTCTTAGCAGCGTATCACCTTCGAGATCTCTTCACACCGGGTCATGTTTTGAGCATGATGATTTGGTTTCCACATATACCATGCGTGGCTAACAGCACAGCATGTAGTCAGTTTTGGTGCAATTACAGTTTGATATATGTATAATTTAGTGACATTATGATGTTTTCCTTTATGTTCGTAGAGCTGTCCCCTGAGGAAGGGCTAGTTATCTGCCCGAAATGCATTGGGAGCATTAATGATTGGATGATATTTCATTTTGGATTATGTTTGCGCTTCTTCATGCATTGATGAACTATTCATGATAATAATGAATATGGATTAAAAATTTGAGGAGCTTCTCAAACTTGTGGATTTAACTTTTGGATGAACTGTATATGATATTCTAGACTCTATAGTCAATTTTGTGCTGTGCACCGGGGAGCCTTCCCCCAAATGGAGGAAGCTGTGTAGTAGTCTTCTATTGTTCACGCTGACAGGTACAGACAGTGTAATCTCTGGAAGCACGCCACAGACCATTAACAGTAGTTTAATTTTGGATTCACTCAGCTGTGCAAGTCCTCTCTCTATTCTTTGTCAATTTACCCAATGACATAGGAGGGTGCGCTGGTTGTTATAGTGGGAGACCACTAAGCACCAAAGTGTTACTCTTATACAGCAGTTACGCAAATCCCAAATCGTCCAACCACTACATACTTGGATGTGTCTCCACAGCTCCACATCCAGGATTCATGCTGTATACCTTTACTTAAAGCATCTGACTACTCGTATGTCACAACTCAACCATTTGAAACACAACAGGGCACATTTACAATGTAAGTAACGGAGCGCTGCGCTAGCCTTCTTCTGAAAGACAGTGCTGAACCATATTTACAACAATATGGTGCGGCCCTGTGTTTTCTTGCGCGCTGGCACTAAATTTAGCTGCCAAGCACCAACACAGGCACCATTTTAACATAGAGCAAGGGTGTCTGCGTTGTAGGGTAAGATTGTTTATGTGCTGGAAGTTGTCCCTTCCTGCACATAAACAATCTTTAAATGGTGTTTTGTAACTTCTATATGTGCTGCTCAATGCAGCACACATGGAAACAGCAAAAACGAGGAGATAATAAACATTTCTCCTTGTTTATCCAGGATAAGATCAGGTTTTCCCTGGTCTTAATTTTGGCACTGCACCATATTGAAATTACCCTTGTAAATATGGGGCAGCGTCAAAATCAATGGGTGTTGCAGTGGTACTCCCACTGCAACACCCATTGCCTCTCACTTTCACGCTAAGTAGAGCTTGAAAGGGTGCCTTATTTACAATGCAGCATTAAGACATGTTAAGTTTTTGACTGCTGCCTTGTAAATAAGATGAAGCCCCTATCGCCACCCCAACGTCAAGAAAAGTAATGTTGTGGTGGAGGTAGCGGCTTGTAAAAATGCCCCAACATGTCATATATTTAGCACATTTGAAGTAAGGGAGGGAACAATGGTTAAAAGTGTTATTGTGCACATCACAATGTAGCAACTTTGTATTTACTCATTCCAGCCAGTTGTAGGTCTGGGTTAGACCACTAATCCAACATTGTCATGGACACCAGATCCCATTTTGTGTATGAGGAGGCCTCATTTGAATGATGCGTGTCAGTGACAAGTGTTGCTTCAATGCTCTGATCCTCAGTGATTGCTACATTATGCCAGTGTGTACATGGATTCCATGTCTGGTCATACACATCAACAACATCTCTCCAACATTTTGTTGTCGTTATGTACACAATTTGCACATATGGACAGAGTGAAAGTGCTACAGGAATTTCTCAAGATTCACACACTCACTGAGTCACTAGATCCTACCCTATTAAAAAACAATTCTGATGCCATACAACATGTACTAATGCTGTCATGTACACATGCGGTACAAAAGGGGGTGGTGATGGACGGAGCATTTGAATCAATAAAACACTCACACCCAGTCAAAAGATCTGGGTTTAATTCATCACCGTTCTTTAGCCCACTCTGCCACCCCAGTTCAGACATGGCTATATGCAAATCAGTCTGACCCTGTGCCTCATGGGAACAGTACAGCCCGAACTGCCAAGCCATGTCTTCCCTGGACCGGAAACAAGCTTCCGAGGACCGGTTTCTGGCATTCCAGCCGTCTTCAGCCCGGCTTGCTTGAATCCAGTGGCAAAGTGAGCAAGGGACTCATGTCTGAGCATACCCTGCCACACTTATGGCGGCCAAAAGCGGTACAAAACGGGGTGGTGATGGACGGAGCATCTGAATCAATCAAACACTCACACCCAGTCAAAAGATCTGGGTTTAATCCATCACCGTTCTTTAGCTCACTCTGCCACCCCAGTTTAGATATGGCTATATGCAAATCAGTCTGACCCTGTGCCTCATGGGTACAGTCCAGCCCGAACTGCCAAGCCATGTCTTCCTTGGACCGGAAACAGGCTTAGGAGAACCGGTTTCTGGCATTCCAGCCGTCTTCAGCCCGGCTTGCTTGAATCCAGTGGCAAAGTGAGCAAGGGACTCACGTCTGAACATACCCTGCCACACTTATGGCGGCCAAAAGCGGTACAAAAGGGGGGGGTGATGGACGGAGCATCTGAATCAATCAAACACTCACATCCAGTCAAAAGATCTGGGTTTAATCCATCACCGTTCTTTAGCCCACTCTGCCACCCCAGTTCAGGCATGGCTATATGCAAATCAGTCTGACCCTGTGCCTCATGGGAACAGTCCAGCCCGAACTGCCAAGCCATGCCTTCCCTGGAACGGAAACAAGCTTCCGAGGACCGGTTTCTGGCATTCCAGCCGTCTTCAGCCTGGCTTGCTTGAATCCAGTGGCAAAGTGAGTAAGGGACTCACGTCTGAGCATACCCTGCCACACTTATGGCGGCCAAAAGCAGTACAAAATGGGTGGTGATGGACGGAGCATCTGAATCAATCAAACACTCACACCCAGTCAAAAGATCTGGGTTTAATCCATCACCGTTCTTTAGCCCACTCTGCCACCCCAGTTTAGACATGGCTATATGCAAATCAGTCTGACCCTGTGCCTCATGGGAACAGTCCTGTCCGAACTGCCCTGCCATGTCTTCCCTGGACTGTAATACTAGAAATCCTCAAACTCCTTCTCAGGGGTCTTACCAATAAGTAGTCCATTCAAAAGCAGCAAAGAAATCAACAGAGAATCTGAAATATGAAAAGACATCTTTATTACAATTAATTGTGAGGCTACGTCGCCCAGTCACACCTAAAGCAACTGAATGAGGCAGCCTCCTGAATGGTCTCAGCACAGACCTTTTATACCATTTATTATGCCCTAGGCACACATTTTCTCTTTGAAGTACATTATTGTTGGTCACTCCCAGGACGTGCACACAAAGCACTGTATGATGACAAACCCACTTTCAAGATAAGTTCAGGCCATAAACAATGTCCACATAATGCGTACATTCTCTAGCTGACAAGGCCGGATAAACCCAAAACAGTAAGATCACAGCCCATGTCATAAATAGCTCGTGGAGGCAGGAACAGGAACAGATGGAAGTAAGATAGGCACGTTTGTGTGTAGTAAATCTTTACAATGTCCTGTGCTCTGATCTATAATCTTGATCAGCTAAAGGGCAGGAACTGGCTTGGCAAGGTTAGCCTCAGGCAACAGGGTCAGCTTTCGCCAGGTCATGCAGGAGTCAGCACAAACCCATGCTAAGGTTATGTCCTTAAATACTTGTTCTGCCACAGTGAGGGCCTACTGTAAGGGCAATTCACAAAATGGCTGCTATGCACAAGATGGAACCCGAGGGTTCAGAACAAAACCTTCAAATACACAGTGAATCCATTGGTGTAACATGACGAAAACACTTGCACTTGCTGAACTCACTGTTTACGGTCTGCTGTTACCAAATTCATAATAGAATCATGATATTTAAAACACAGGTTCAGAATTCAAGGAACCACAGACCATCCTTTTACCCTTACATAGGCAATCACTCAGTCTATATCTGCAACTGTGCCCAAAGTCCGTTGTAGCCAGGTTCTGAGCTGGGATGGTGCAGTGAGCTAAAAAACGGTGATGGATCAAGCCCTGATCTTTGGACTGGGTAAGAGTGGTCTGCTTAATTCAGACACTCTGTTCATCACCACCCCCTTTTCTGAATCATTTTGTCCACCATAAGCGTGGAAGGGTATACTCAGATGTGAGTCCCTTGCTCATTGCACCATCAGGATTCAAGCAAGCCGGGCCGACGACGGCTGAAATGCCAGAAACCGGTCCCCGGAAGCTTGTTTCCTTCCCAGTATGAGAATTGGCTTGGTAGTTTGGTTTGCCCTGTTCCCATCATGCACTGGAACAGGAACAGACTAATTTGCATGTAGCCAGGTTCTGAGCTGGGATGGTGCAGTGAGCTAAAAAACGGTGATGGATCAAGCCCTGATCTTTGGACTGGGTAAGAGTGGTCTGCTTAATTCAGACACTCTGTTCATCACCACCCCCTTTTCTGAATCAAAGTCCGTTATAAGCCTCTTTGGAAGGCTTCTATTGTCCATCAAATCCGCTTCCATTGTCTTCTTCCACGTTGGGCCTCTCGATTCAGGCCTTTTCATGAGAAAAAGTACTGCTTAGTTGGAGTGCCCTCCTGGCAAACACCCACAGCTCACTCGAAAGTCTCAATGTCTCAAAACAATGCACCAGTGTCTCTTCTTTGTGGCAGACACTACAAATGATGTGCTCTTCATTGATCATGGGCACAAAACATCTCGTGCAGATCCAAGCACTACTGAGAAACAACCTCTCAAGATCAGCAGCACTTTCAGACTCCAACACTCATTATTTAGTGTCAGAGGACGCTCAAGCTGCTCTCTCATGGGCACCAGAATATAGTGCCTTTCCGTCGGAGCAAAGGCAAAAGAGGTGTGTGTGTGGCCAAAACTCGGGCCAAGGGCTCAAGGGACTGTACACTGTCAGAGGTTTCCAGCACATAACAGGTAGAAAGCTCAAACAAACAGAAGCTCTCATTCTGTGGCAAACAAGGAACCAGCTCCTTTTTTTTTTCTGCAACGCCTTCCGATGAAGCAAATGCCTTGCTTGGGAGGTACCACTGACGGCACGCTGATGATCGCTGTCCAGCCTCGCGACTTTCTGGTTGCAGGAATTGTAGAGCCAAGAAGTCTGTCATTCATCTGTAGCAGTCACTGATGGGGAGTGGGCTTAGTCTCGATCACAGGTCTTCAGGGTATCACTCTTCCTTTGACTCTGGAAGATCCCGCAGAACCTAGTGATATAGGAAATGTAACACAATTGTTAGTTTCCTTCAAATCAAGCACAAAAAACAGTTCATGGGTTTTAACAAGGGGACTGCAAGCAGGTGGCCTGCAATCTGCAAGGGAGTGGCAATACGCCATGGGAATCTAAATGGATGTCCTCACACAGTGGCATTGTCTAATGGAGTAAATACATATTTGCCTCAATGATTAAGCCTAGGTGTTCCTAAATTCCTTATCTAGAACATCTCAAATAGAGAAATGACATAATACAGATTATCAAGGACATGAAGAAAAGTCCATTTAATAAATGTGCATCAAGTGCACTATGCAATACAAAGGCTAAAGATCAAATGTGTAGACAAAAAGACAAGAACTAGAGAGTCCTGGCATTTGCATGATTAGAACACATCTGATCCCACCAAAAATTAAAGCAGCAGGAATAGAAGAGAACTGAAAAATTAAAATAGACATTGAAAATTCGTCATGTTCAAAAGGTAAACTTAAGATATCTCCTATCGAGATGGAAAACTTGTCTTACTATAATATTGGGTCAGTTAACCAGTCTATCACTACCCCGACAGTCAGTCTGAAAAAACATTGAAGAAGGCCTGAGGAAAATTCTTGAAAACCAGTCTGGTCATACAAAAGGGAATTATACATAACATGGGGGGTCCCTGATACATCACTGCAGTCTAGAAGTGTGAACATAAACAATACGCCCATAATAATAAATGGGCTGACTGGTGAAAGGAATATGGAAAAGGGAAATGGAACTAGGACACAACTAAAATCCCCAATAACTAAGCATGATGCGACATCGGTCAGGGGAGAAGCAACAAAAGAAAAATCTATAGGAAGAACAAGAGTTTGCTTGGGTGCCTCAGGCATGTGACACAGCACCAAGAGTACGGGGGATACACAAAAGACCAAAGTTACACAAATTTTAACTCTACCGCTGGCAACTACACCATATACGGTGATCCTAACTAATGTTCCTGTTCTCTCTTCAGGGAGAAAAAAATGAAACCTGGTTTCCTTTCAAGGGACAAAGACATATGCTATTTGGGAAACAGAACATGATTAAGTAATGCAATATAGAAATTAGGCCACCTTGAGTCACAGATCTATAATTCCATCCTTAGGTCCAATCAAGGATACATAAATGTAGGGCTGCCTGTTCCTTTAAGGGAAGGGGCAGTAAGTGACTAACAGCAGGTGACACACTTTGATCTGTATATCTTTTTAGTTTTCTTCAATATCATTATAGCCAAATTTAGGCATGCACTGGTAAAAGTGCTGCCTGTCTTCCTCACAGTATGAAAACCATATCTGTGAAATTTATCATTATACCAAATCCGTCCAACTGTTGTGCAACGATACGTATCTTCATACGGGTCCCTTCACAACACAGGGGAACTTGTAATAGTAACAACATAAAACAAAACATACACACAAAAAAAATGCACATGTCAAGCCATCAGATATACTTGCTGTATATCAAGCACAAAAAAAAGCACAGACAAAACAATAGCATATGTGAATAAGCGGTGACACACAGCACCATGGCACATGTACTTTATGCACTGTAAACCTGCAGCCCATTACCCAATATTTGGGTCTGTCTAAATTTGTCAGGTCTAAAATCCTTACCCTCCTTTTGACAGTAGAGCACCAGGCAGTGAGAGTCTGCTGTCAAATATAACTTTGCTGTCTCTCTTCTAACATACAGGACCAGCTAAAATATTTCACGATAGGGCCAAATACACAAACGAAAACATGAACATTTCTTTCCAAAGAAGTTGCGCAAAAAAAAACCCCATCTCATTTCAACCAACCAAACTCACGTGTCTTGTTAGGCTTAAAAGCCCCCAGAGCAATCCAGGAGTGGTCTGTGAGCAGAAGCGAAAAGGAAAAAAAAAATACACAGCACACAAAAGAGAGACATATACAATATGTATAGATAATAAGATAATAAACAGACATCAATTGTAACTTTTAAGCAGAAGACAAAACATGATACACATTAACAATCACAAAAATAAATTTCCATTACTTAACTGTTACCATCTTGTCAGTCACCTTGCAACATGAAGCCTTTTTAACTTTTAGAGGTAAAATCCTTTCCCTGACACCTAAAATTAGCCTTGTGCCACAATCTCCATGATAAAAAAAACTTCTTAATTGGCAAATCATTCTTACTTATTCATGTAGGCTTAAAATTTTTGGTAAAAGGCTGCATCTTATTTTTTTGTCTAAGACGTAATGCAACACTTCGTTTTCTGTACTAGCAGACATTATTTTTTTTAGAGCAGAAATACAAATGTCATGATGTTGGGACTTTTAAAGAAACCTTTCAAGAAACCTTTTTTATATTTTTCTTTGGAATTAAGTCTTTAACTTCAAACCAGAAATTCCACCTTTCAGAGGCCTGTTTAGCAATGTTATTCTGCATTTCAGAGAGACAAGGCTCGAATTTAAAAGGTCACAATGTCAACATGACAAAGACAGAAGGCCTACTACATTTACTGTGAAGGGTTCACACATACCAGTTTTTAGAACAAATGCTTGCTACCACCCTATACAATGGTACTCATTTTAACCACCTAACGTCTAAATGGGCCCCGCTAAAGTTAGAACCTTCAACCCTGATATTAAACACAAACCTCTGCACCAGGCACATTGGCTCACCGAGCTATGAAAAACAACCTCAATAACAACCCACAAGTTTGTATTATACACAAATGTATTCATTTACTGAAGCCAGAGACACTTTCAAGCTATGGTAAATAACAAGAACCTGTGTTAAAAACCCATTTAACTCAATTTCGACTTTTATCTTTGGGGCACTTAAAAATAAATATCCTATAATTATTTTACATATTAATCATCCTCAGGATGTAAAGACACGTTACAGATATTAGACATAGTCATATCTCATGTAAATCCTTGGAAAAATGAGTTTTTTACGCCTGCGCCAAGTGAAAACCAACATGCAAATTACCTAATTACACCGTAACACATAACTTAAATCAAATTTTAATACTAGGAGGTCATAAAATGAGTATTAAGCTTTATAAATATTAAAAAACGATTTTTGTAGCACTTATTTTTAATAATTATTTTTCATAATTAATACTTTTTTTCTTCTAATAAAACCAATTATTCCTTTTTGTGATTGTTCTACATATAAGAGCCCGCTGCATCCCTTGCCTATCATTTAGATGCATTAACTCACAAACCTAAGCGCATATGCCAAACTTAAAACGCGTCACATTCCTGCGTCACATTTTTGCGCCACATTTATTTAAAAGGACGGTTATGCAAAATTCCACCCGTGTTTAACTGGGAAAGTGCTGGGTGAATGAACATTCATATCAAATATACTGCAGCTGAAATGTTTGCCTATGAACATCTAATACAGTGCATCTAAGGAAAATGCTGTAAATTTATTTATTTTTGTAAAAATAGACAATTTTGTTTTTTTGGGGGGCCTTATTTATATCTATTGAATGTTTTCCCTAATTTTATCCTTTAAGCGTGGAACGGCAGTTTTGTATATGTGCACAATTGCTCATTCTACAAACTAAAGAGCAACACATACCCATCTTAGCACATTACATGTTTCATTTCTGTATCTTTTACTCAAGTCTCTACTCAACATTAACCAACCAGCATTTTACTTAACAGACTGAAAACATCAAGAAAACCAACAAACACACATTGGGCCCACTCCATACACAAACAGAAAGGAGGTCAAACACTCAGGACACACAATACAGCGCGCTTTAGCTAAATAGAGCTCATAAGTTGGAGTTCCAACCGGAGGTATCAGACATGAACCCTCCAATCGGGAATCCCTGTTGCAACGTAAACAAAGCCAAATACCAAATTTGCTATGATTAGGCATCTGCGCTCACTAACCAAGCTTCAAACTTCAAGGGGCTATCTCTATCAATACACTCGCAAATGTACGAGACCCTCGGTTTTTGAATATTGCAATGTTCAAATAAACTAAGGACCAAAGAACTAAGAACTAAGGACTGGGAGCGACCCACTTTTTCTTCGACTAAAGCAGATGGAGAAAAGTCTCTTCATTACCTGCCTACACAAATTGCAAGTCGCATATACAAACCTATACAAACCTATCAAAGCTATACCAAACAAATAGTTGTCCAAATTCTAACTGCCAAGTTCTAACTGCACTAACAGTCTCTTTTTTTAAAAAAAACACTTACGCCAAAAAGGTTCCTCAGTCAGGAGTGACATCTTTTGGAGAGTTTAAGTCAGAAAAATCAAAAATATACTGGGCCGCAGAGACAAAGAATCCCCCAGAACCTCTGTGCACAGAGTACCTCTTTTAGTAGATTTCTGTCTTGCCTGCCCCAGTAGATTTCTGTCCTCTGACAAGATTACTCCTCCAGATAGTCATTTCTTGATGAGGCCCATCGTTGGTCGCGCCATCTGTAATACTAGAAATCCTCAAACTCCTTCTCAGGGGTCTTACCAATAAGTAGTCCATTCAAAAGCAGCAAAGAAATCAACAGAGAATCTGAAATATGAAAAGACATCTTTATTACAATTAATTGTGAGGCTACGTCGCCCAGTCACACCTAAAGCAACTGAATGAGGCAGCCTCCTGAATGGTCTCAGCACAGACCTTTTATACCATTTATTATGCCCTAGGCACACATTTTCTCTTTGAAGTACATTATTGTTGGTCACTCCCAGGACGTGCACACAAAGCACTGTATGATGACAAACCCACTTTCAAGATAAGTTCAGGCCATAAACAATGTCCACATAATGCGTACATTCTCTAGCTGACAAGGCCGGATAAACCCAAAACAGTAAGATCACAGCCCATGTCATAAATAGCTCGTGGAGGCAGGAACAGGAACAGATGGAAGTAAGATAGGCACGTTTGTGTGTAGTAAATCTTTACAATGTCCTGTGCTCTGATCTATAATCTTGATCAGCTAAAGGGCAGGAACTGGCTTGGCAAGGTTAGCCTCAAGCAACAGGGTCAGCTTTCGCCAGGTCATGCAGGAGTCAGCACAAACCCATGCTAAGTTTATGTCCTTAAATACTTGTTCTGCCACAGTGAGGGCCTACTGTAAGGGCAATCCACAAAATGGCTGCTATGCACAAGATGGAACCCGATGGTTCAGAACAAAACCTTCAAATACACAGTGAATCCATTGGTGTAACATGACGAAAACACTTGCACTTGCTGAACTCACTGTTTACGGTCTGCTGTTACCAAATTCATAACAGAATCATGATATTTAAAACACAGTTTCAGAATTCAAGGAACCACAGGACCAGAAACAAGCTTCCGAGGACCGGTTTCTGGCATTCCAGCCGTCTTCAGCCCGGCTTGCTTGAATCCAGTGGCAAAGTGAGCAAGGGACTCACGTCTGAGCATACCCTGCCACACTTATGGCGGCCAAAAGCGGTTCAAAAGGGGGTGGTGATGGACGGAGCATCTGAATCAATCAAACACTCACACCCAGTCAAAAGATCTGGGTTTAATCCATCACCGTTCTTTAGCCCACTCTGCCACCCCAGTTCAGACATGGCTATATGCAAATCAGTCTGACCCTGTGCCTCATGGGAACTGTCCAGCCCGAACTGCCAAGCCATGTCTTCCCTGGACCGGAAACAAGCTTCTGAGGACCGGTTTCTGGCATTCCAGCCGTCTTCAGCCCAGCTTGCTTGAATCCAGTGGCAAAGTGAGCAAGGGACTCACGTCTGAGCATACCCTGCCACACTTATGGCGGCCAAAAGCGGTACAAAAGGGGGTGGTGATGGAAGGAGCATCTGAATCAATCAAACACTCACACCCATTCAAAAGATCTGGGTTTAATCCATCACCGTTCTTTAGACCACTCTGCCACTCCAGTTCAGACATGACTATATGCAAATCAGTCTGACCCTGTGCCTCATGGGAACAGTCCAGCCCGAACTGCCAAGCCATGTCTTCCTTGGAACGGAAACAAGCTTCCGAGGACCGGTTTCTGGCATTCCAGCCGTCTTCAGCCCGGCTTGCTTGAATCCAGTGGCAAAGTGAGGAAGGGACTCACGTCTGAGCATACCCTGCCACACTTATGGCGGCCAAAATCGGTACAAAAGGGGGTGGTGAAGGACGGAGCATCTGAATCAATCAAACACTCACACCCAGTCAAAAGATCTGGGTTTAATCCATCACCGTTCTTTAGCCCACTCTGCCACCCCAGTTCAGACATGGCTATATGCAAATCAGTCTGACCCTGTGCCTCATGGGAACAGTCCAGCCCGAAACTGCCAAGCCATGTCTTCCCTGGACCGGAAACAAGCTTCAGAGGACCGGTTTCTGGCATTCCATCCGTCTTCAGCCCGGCTTGCTTGAATCCAGTGGCAAAGTGAGCAAGGGACTCACGTCTGAGCATACCCTGCCACACTTATGGCGGCCAAAAGCGGTACAAAAGGGGGTGGTGATGGACGGAGCATCTAAATCAATCTAACACTCACACCAAGTCAAAAGATCTGGGTTTAATCCATCACCGTTCTTTAGCCCACTCTGCCACCCCAGTTCAGACATGGCTATATGCAAATCAGTCTGACCCTGTGCCTCATGGGAACAGTCCAGCTCGAACTGCCAAGCCATGTCTTCCCTGGACCGGAAACAAGCTTCCGGAAACCGGTCCTCGGAAGCTTGTTTCCGGTCCAGGGAAGACATGGCTTGGCAGTTCGGGCTGGATGTTCCCATGAGGCACAGGGTCAGACTGATTTGCATATAGCCATGTCTGAACTGAGGTGGCAGAGTGGGCTAAAGAACGGTGATGGATTAAACCCAGATCTTTTGACTGTGTGTGAGTGTTTGATAGGTTCAGATGCTCCGTCCATTTCTTTTGTACCGCTTTTGGCCACCATAAGTGTGGCAGGGTATGCTCAGACGTGAGTCCCTTGCTCACTTTGCCACTGGATTCAAGCAAGCCGGGCTGAAGATGGCTGCAATGCCTGAAACCGGTCCTCGGAAGCTTGTTTCCGCTCCAGGGAAGGCATGGCTTGGCAGTTCGGGCTGGACTGTTCCCATGAGGCACAGGGTCAGACTGATTTGCATATAGCCATGTCTGAACTGGGGTGGCAGAGTGGGCTAAAGAACGGTGATGGATTAAACCCAGATCTTTTGACTGGGTGTGAGTGGTTGATTGGTTCAGATGCTCCGTCCATTACCATCCCCTTTTGTACCGCTTTTGGCCGCCATAAGTGTGGCAGGGTTTGCTCAGATGTGAGTCCCTTGCTCACTTTGCCACTGGATTCAAGCAAGCCGGGCTGAAGACGGCTGCAATGCCAGAAACCGGTCCTCGGAAGTTTGTTTCCGGTCCAGGGAAGGCATGGCTTGGCAGTTCGGGCTGGACTGTTCCCATGAGGCACAGGGTCAGACTGATTTGCATATAGCCATGTCTGAACTGGGGTGGCAGAGTGGCCTAAAGAACGGTGATGGATTAAACCCAGATCTTTTGACTGGGTGTGAGTGTTTGATTGATTCAGATGCTCCGTCCATTACCACCCCCTTTTGTACCGCTTTTGGCCACCATAAGTGTGGCAGGGTATGCTCAGACGTGAGTCCCTTGCTCACTTTGCCACTGGATTCAAGCAAGCCGGGCTGAAGACGGCCGCAATGCCAGAAACCGGTACTCGGAAGTTTGTTTCCGGTCCAGGGAAGGCATGGCTTGGCAGTTCGGGCTGGACTGTTCCCATGAGGCACAGAGTCAGACTGATTTGCATATAGCCATGTCTGAACTGGGGTGGCAGAGTGGGCTAAAGAACGGTGTTGGATTAAACCCAGATCTTTTGACTGGGTGTGAGTGTTTGATTGGTTCAGATGCTCCGTCCATTGCCGCCCCCTTTTGTACTGCTTTTGGCCGCCATAAGTGTGCAGGGTAGGCTCAGACGTGAGTCCCTTGCTCACTTTGCCACTGGATTCAAGCAAGCCGGGCTGAAGACGGCTGCAATGCCAGAAACCGGTCCTCGGAAGCGTGTTTCCGGTACAGGGAAGGCATGGCTTAGCAGTTCGGGCTGGACTGTTCCCATGAGGCACAGGGTCAGCCTGATTTGCATATAGCCATGTCTGAACTGGGGTGGCAGAGTGGGCTAAAGAACGGTGATGGATTAAACCCAGATCTTTTCACTGGGTGTGAGTGTTTGATTGGTTCAGATGCTCCGTCCATTACCATCCCCTTTTGTACCGCTTTTGGCCGCCATAAGTGTGGCAGGGTATGCTCAGACTTGAGTCCCTTGCTCTCTTTGTCACTGCATTCAAGCAAGCCGGGCTGAAGACGGCTGCAATGCCAGAAACAGGTCCTCGGAAGCTTGTTTCCGGTCCAGGGAAGGCATGGCTTGGCAGTTCGGGCTGGACTGTTCCCATGAGGCACAGGGTCAGACTGATTTGCATATAGCCATGTCTGAACTGGCATGGCAGAATGTGGGCTAAAAAATGGTGATGTATTAAATCCAGATCTTTTGACTGGGTGTGAGTGTTTGATTGGTTCAGATGCTCCGTCCATTGCCACCCCCTTTTGTACCGTCATGTACACATGCTACTCTACCAAGAAGGCATATTTTCTTAGCAAGGTGAATAAGAAGTTGTAGTTGACTTCACAACAATAGGCACATTGCAGTTACATGGTGTAACAGCTTTACACAGTATTAAGGTCTGTAGAAGCACCAACAGGTCACTATTCAAGGGTCTAACCAAATAAAAAAAGAAACCGATTTTCCTTCAAGAGGGGGTCTAATCTTAAGGACCGCTCAGTTCACGCGTATGAAACACCAAACATCAATACTGTAGATACTATGAGCGTAGTTGAGGCCACTGGGCACTTTTTCAATGCTGTGTGTTAGACATAACAGGTCCTGTAGACTCAGAGGGCATAGCCTTCTCTAAGCCGAGTAAATATTTTATCTTAAATTATCTGGCAAGTTTCGTAATTTGGAGATAAATATAGGCATGAAACAACTAACTGTGGGCATCAAGGGTAATATTCCCTTTTGAAGGATTGTGTTATATTCAGGCAATATGCAAACTTTCGTCAACACCTTCAGTACAGTGTCTAATGAAATAAATAAAAAAAGCTGTGCAGAAGCATTGGAAGATACTGAATATTGGAGGGGAGCGAATACCTGAACCACTCTTCTCTTTCAAAAGGAGTGCTAACTTACGGGATCAACTCGTACATACCAGACCGCAAACTCCCATGACTCAGACCACGGACACCCTGTGGGGTCTCCCAGCTGTACAAGGGCGCTATCCCTGTGGCTCTTGTAGAGCGTGCCCACAAACAGTGAAATGAAAATCAGTGGACATTGACACAGGTAAACCCTGGATGCAGAGGAAATTTACAAATTACAATAGTGAGAAGGTGGTTTATCTGATTACGTCCCCATGTAAGTTGAACTATGGGGGGAGGACTATTCGCAAGGTAAAACTTAGAATCATGGAGCATAGGAGCACTGTGAGGTGTAAAAAACAAGCCACAAGGCTGACTAGTCACTTTGTAGAGGTCAACCACCATCCAGATGATTTTGTCTGGACAGTCTTGGAGCAACCATATATCCCAGAACATGTCACCGACATATCTAAATTTCTCCTGCTCAGGGAACAGAAATGGGTATTCAGACTCAAGAATGATAGAGTAGGTCTGAATGACGCCATACCATGGGTGATGCTGTGAGAAACAACTGTGTTGCCCTCTTTTCTAAATTGTTGACAAGCTGAACAGCACCTCTGGGCAACCATCTGCCCTTATAATGTGTATGTAAACAAGGAGATATTAATAGAAACATGAACTGACTATATCTTTTTGGACCCTCGTTTTAGTGAAACACAGTAACGATATTGTATGGAGTATATAGAGATATTCTATTTCTACAGACACAATAAGGTTGAGTTATCAACATAATTATGTCATAAACTTAAGAGGGAGCCTCCCCTGCGCTCCCCTTTTTTTTTTTTACTCTGTGCTTTCGGTCAGGTGGACTAGTGTTTCACCCGGCCGTCCTGAGAATACTCTTAATATATGACTGATTTGCCCTGAAAAATGGGGCTCCTTATCGTGGGCTATATTTGTTGACAAGCACAAGACGAGGTCAGAGTCAGGCTACATCGAGCACAGAAGGGGCGATGATACCAAATGTCAGTACCTTGCAATTTTTGGTATACAATTTTTTGTTTACAACTGAGGGTCAGTGGTGAAGATCTCTACTAGCAGTGAAGATCGCTACATGAAAATGAGGCGATAACAATATTTTCTGAAACACAGGGGCATATTACCAACGATTAGCGATATTTATCGCTAACGATGCTTAGCAACGAATTTTTTAACGCTAAGCATCGCCGGAAATTATCGCAGAGATAACTTGCTATTAGCAAGGTTTATCTCAGAAGTGATAAAAATCCTCGCGCTAACTGCCAAATGAGAGATTATTGCTGGAAAACCAACGATAATCTCTCGAAGTTTGGCGTTAGCTTGATGATAGGGGCTCACAAACTTAGCCATTATATCCACCTTCCATAGGATATCATGGCTAAGTCAGGAAAATGCCAGGTGTAAAAAAAGCAGTGCTAACCGCGGTTAGTGCTGCTTTTTTTTATCACTAACAGGGTTAGCGAAATCCTTGATAATAGGAGAAATGCCGCTTAACAACATTTCTCCTAATATTTTTCTCTGGAACGCCCCCTTTGCATCTCATTAGAGATGCAAGGGGAAGCGTAGAGAAAAAGGGTGCTAACATGCGAATTTGCGTGTTAGCAACCTGTTGCTGATAAGGAGATAATTTTATCTCCGCTTTCTTGGCTTTTAAAGCCAAAAAAAGCAGAGATAATCCCTTGATAATATGCCCCACAGTTTTTTTATTAAGAGGCTGTAATATATTTAAATTTGCGGTATTTTCCGCGCACACTACATTTCCCAGAAGCACTATGATGCCGCTTGATGATGTCATCACGTCGTTGACCATAGCGTCCCGGAAACAAGCAGTCAGGATTACAGATAAATAGTAATGAACTCCACGTAGTCGGTACCTCCCCGGCGGCTCGGACGACCGTCTAGAGGTACCGATGGACAGGTGAGGAGACATTCTGACAATGCCACTGTTACTGTGTGAGGACTTCCCCGCAACCCCCCCTACAGCGCTACAGCTCTCAGATGAGAGCAAGCTCAGTGCAAGGGGTTATCTAGTGGCTATGCGGGAGAATTTAGGTCCCTTTTTGGTAATAGCGCTTTTCTTCTCAGATGAGAGCAAACATAGAGAAGGAGTTACCCAGCGGCTGCAGTCTGAGTACAGCGCTCTGTCTACCAGAAGGGAGTTAACAGAGAGGAAGGGGTTACCTAGTGGCTCTGCTCTAAACTAAGCACTATTATATGCATGATATTTAGCGACCTGCGTAGAATGAGAATTGCCCTGTTTGGAGCATGTTAAGATACATACTAACGTGGTGGAGTGGTTGAACAATAACTTAACGACCACGAGACCGGTATGGTCATCTATGTGCTTTTAGACATGTTTTTTAAGATATCCCTTGGTCGAATTACAGCTAAGGTACACTGGCAAGGTTAAGGGATGAAGTAAATTGTGGTGTGACCGCAAGATTGGTTTGGGAGACTAGTTGATGCTTGTGAAACCATTCGCCTCGGACAGTGCTCCGGTTTTGTAAGAGAGGTGTCCTCAGATATTAAAGACACACATAGTGAATATGATTGCTAGAATATGAGACTCAAGTCAATCAACAAGAAGGAGTGCATTGAGTTGTTGACGCATTAACATCTTGATGCGATGTATGAGAGCACCGCATCATGGGAGAATGTTTCTAGCATACGTCTGACAATAGTAATGGAATAGTTATTTTTTTTAAAACCCACAGTGAGATGATAAGGTTTTGACTGTATATGTGGATATGGTTCTGTATGTGGATTGGGAACAAGATGATGAGCAATAGAATGTTAGGATAGGCGGATCACCATAGAAAGTGATGGATTGTTCTGCTTCTTTCCTTTTTAGAGCGGTGCCTCCTTTCCCCTGAGCTGTTGCCAGGTGGGGTGAGGTAGTCTCCTCAGAAACTCGAGGTAAGAATAAGTGACTGATACCCGCAGATGGAGTATGATAGCTGGCAACGTTACTGCCACTATATCTATAGCATAGAGAACACTTCATTTCCTTTTGATTTCTTTAGATTGTAATCTTTCCTATTCTTTTAGATATCTCAAGATATACGAGTGTCTTTGAGGAAGGATTGTACATGCCATAAATCAGGTGATCCGGTTGTATTGTTTCCAACCGTTTCGAGTGTACTTGTATTCTTCACATTTTCTATTTTCACTTATTGCAGCAGCAAAACAAATTGGTTTGGTGGGTCCTGATGAAGGCACAGGACAGATCGTTGTCCACATGTGCTGAAACATGTTGACCACTTAATAATTATAGACAGGTATTTGTTGAAACTTGCTTTTTGCACTGTTTTTAGCTTGGGTTACGGTGGACAAAAATAAATATTGGGTCTGTTGTGGTTCAATTTTAATCTCGCATATCATGGTTCCACTGCACATTTCCCATACACTCCACTGCTCACATCTGGTAATTTAGATAGTTATCTTCCTTTTGAAATGAAAACATCTTCCGGCTCCTCCACCACTATGATGGAGTTGTAGCCCTTAGATCACCAGGATGACTTTCAGAGGAGACCCAAATGATGAAGCATGTCACCATGTCACCATGTCGGTGAGTGATAGGAATCCGGAAATTTAATGAATATTTCTTTTTGTTTCGGTATCTGTATATGGCGGTAGTGGTTTTCAAGAGAAGTATTTAGTGTTCTCCCTCATTTTTTAGACCCTTGGATATTTCTGGTTTGTTTTAATATGCGAATGCCCTCTTGTTTACTAGGATTAGTGCGCGAGTAGCAACTGCTCTTTAAGACACCGAGGACACTGTCCTTTCCGAAACTAGGAATGTTCTATTACAGCCTATCTGGCATGTTTCCTAATTTGTAGATATATAAAAGCATGACATAAACGAAGGTGGGCACCAAGGGTAATATCCCCTTTGAAGGATTGCGTTACATTTACGTAATATGCACACGTTTTCCTGTATACTAGGTAGAGTGGGCGAATGGTAACTGCTCAGTCTTTACAGCATTTTACCAGCTTTTTCTTGAAGTACTGGCGGTTTGACAAGATATATAGATCTGTTACTGTGTGCCACCGAGAATGTCTACCTAATCTCTCGTTTAAGAGTTGCACTACATATCATGAGTGTAACCAAGGCTTTGTGGTTTGAATCTATGCCACACTGATAGGTCAACCTTGATATATTTTCTTTCAACAGGTACCTCCTTCAAACAGTAGCTATACAGTAGCTTTCTTTTTGATGTCAGACAGACAATTTTTATGAACTTGACTACATTCTGAAATTGCTTATGTAGTCTTCTAAGTAAGTTTTAGTTACCAATCTTTCAAAATATTCTTTCTTGGTGTCATTTCACTCTTTTCTTTGGTTAAAAGCTCTCTTTAGAGTAAACTTTTATTAATCCTATCGCTCATTTGAATGTATCTAGAGCGAGTCACGTCACTCTTTTGTTTTCTTTTTTCCAAATGGGTGTATTTTCTTTCTTTCTTCTATCTTTCACTGATATATAACTTGTGGAATACTCCATTTGTATAGGGTTCATTCAACATTTGAATCTACCGTACTGAAGATGGTCTAACAGATGTCTTCACTATCTAGACTGAAACGTTGACAACAACACCTATTTTCTTTGACAACTACATCTATTTTCTTTGTGAATTATTCAAATGAGGATTTCTTTTCTGTTTGAGCAGTTCAAATTTCCTGTTTTATACATTGTTTGGAATAGGTGTCCACTTTAGTGATAATGAGATGCATGGAGCAACAAATCATTTGTAAATCCCAGTCACTATGGGCCAGATGTAGGTAGCTCAATACCGGTCGGTAACGGCCGAAAATAACGATTTTCGTCCGTTTCCGACCGGTATTGAGCATTTGGGATGTAGGAGACAAAAAATCGTCCGATTCGGTAAATTTAACGATTCGGTAAAGTTACCGAATCGGTAAACATTCCGAATCGGAAAATTTTCTGAATCGGTAAATTTACCGAATTGCAACGGTTTGCGAATCAGTAAATTTACCGAATCGGTAAATTTACTGAATCGGTAAAATACCGAATTGGTAAATAAGAAGTGGTAAAATTGAATTTTGAGATGTAGGTAAGCTCTTAAATACCGAATTAGCTTGAAATTCGGTATTTAAGAGTCGGTATTTACCATGGATTGAAATCAGGTGGTAACCAGGTGCAGCCTATAAAAAAGGACCCAAAATGCAATATTTTTTTCACAATGGCGGCATTCTATGTCATTGAGAGACGGCTACGGCTACAGGAGGAAGGAGAGAGGGAATGGCAGAGAGAGGAGCAGGTCTACAGACAGAGGGTCACCTTGTTCATGCTCACAGAGGCAGAGATACTCCAGAGGTACAGGTTGGACCCAGACACCATCTTGGACCTCATCAGGGACCTCCAACCACTGTTGGAGCACACTACCCCAAGGGCACACGCTATTCCACCCCACGTGCAGGTGCTGTGCAGCCTACACCTGCTTGCGTCTGGGAGCTACCAGAGTGTGGTTGCTGCGGTAGGTGGGGTGACCCAGAGCAGCCTGTCACACTTTTTCCACAAATTCATTGATGCCATGTTACAGAGGATGGACCATTATATATCATTCCCTGCAACCCATGCCGAACTGCTCCAAACAAAATCTGACTTTTATCTCATGGCGCGTTTCCCCAATATCATTGGCTGCATTGATAGCAACCACATTCCCATTTGTCCCCCGGCTGCCACAGAATACATATATAGGAATAGAAAATCCACCCACACCATCAATGTGCAGGTGATTTGCAATGCCAAGTGCGCCATCACTGCCCTTGTGGCAAAATTTCCTGGGAGTACCCACGACTCCTACATATTTTAAAACAGCGGTATCTATGCACGGCTGACAGCAGGGGAATTTGGTGAAGGATACCTGCTAGGTAAGACACAGTGTGCGACACCATTAACACCTATTGCAGAAAGAAGTACATGTATGCATGTGAGTAATGTACTCCCATTTCCTTTTAGGAGACAGTGCATATGCCCTCCGCTCCTTCATCCTCACCCCCTACCTCAACCCCTCAACACCCAGCCAAAGGAGATATAACAGGGCCCACAAGAAATATTGTGGAGCGTACCTTTGGTATATGGAAGAGCAGGTTCAGGTGCCTGCATAAGAGTGGAGGTGCCCGGCAGTATACCCCCATCACCTGCTGTAAAATCATTGCTGCCTGTGCCATGTTGCACAACCTTGCTGTGAAGAAGGGCACAGAGGTGGAGTTGTCAGATTTTGAGGATCATGACGACAAGGTTGCTGTGCCTGAAACAGAACCTGCTGGAGTGTCAACACCAAGTGATGGCAGATACAGACGTGAGGATATCACACGCAACTATTTCTGAGTAAGTAATGAGACAAAGACATATGTAGAATGCAAGAAAACTAGTTTAATTCTGTAATGATCTTGGTATTTTCAATAACAAAAGTGCACCAGAAAGTATTTCACTGCCATGCTCACAGTGAGTAAACACACACAGACAGGTGTTGTAAGCACCCACCGTAGTTTAATATTGTCACTACACAGGTATCCAAGGCACAAATGTGCAACACAAACTTTTAACTTTAAAAATTGTATGTCCAGGGTCACTAGCCCATACTAATAACTGTTCATTTGCGTCCACGCTTAGCACCGCCAGATGTATGTGGCTCACTGTGTTCGCTGAGCGTTTGGCCTGCAGCCTCACCCTGTCACCTGCTGCTCCTCCTTGTCTCTACAACAAGGGGGCTTGCCATGCTGCTCCTACTTGTGCTCCCTTCACTCTCTGGCACATCAATAGCAGTTTGTGCTGTTTGAGCATTTATTAGGGCCTCAAGAGCACCGGTCATTCCGGCTATGCCCCTTGTCAGATGATTGCTGTTTTGCGTCAAGACCTCCTGACTGTTCATGCTTCGCCTGCATAGCAGGGATGTGGCTGTGGCCAGGCGGTGAATTGCTTTGTCACTTCTCTGTGCACGCTGCTTCTCCCTGCGCCTCGATGCTATTTCTGTGTCCAGTTTTGTGCACAGTAGCTGCATGGATTGTGCCATTTCATGTATCTATGTAGCCATGTTCTTGTTTACTTCCACCAGTTCCCTGATGCCCTTTCCAATTTCTTTCATATTGATATTGAGGTTGCGCATTTGTCGTTGACAGACATGATGCCCTTTCCCTGCATCCTCTGAATCTTGACCATGGATCCCTCCAGGCCTTGGAACACACTGGACCCCTCCCCACGTGCACCTACACTCCTTCCTTGGGCTGTGCGGCGTCTTGTGCTACTAGGGACAGGCTCTGCGCTGGGCTGCAGTGTGGCAGAGATGTCATCTCCAGACAAGGTGTGTGGGTCTTCAACCACCATTTCACCGGCAGCTGTCTCCATTTCTATCAGTGTGGGAATGACATGCCTCCTGCTAGGTTGTGCTGCAGGTGTTTCAACATCCAGTGATGCTGGCATATCTGGTGAAGACATTAACAGAGGCGACTGTGAACGTCGTGGGGATGCCTGCAATTCTTGACTGATTTCAGGGTCTTGGGAAGGTGGCTGGCCACTCGGTACACCTGTGTCCTGTGATGCACTGGGACCTGGCTCCTGACTTTCATCCCTCTCGGGTGCCGTCCTTCTGTCTCCTGTGACTGCCTTCTGGATGTGTGACCTGTGGACATATGAGCGTATATCAGCTAGGCGCAAATGTCTCACAGCCACTACAATTAAAACTTTGGAAATTGCACAATTTACATGTTGCCTGCCCTTCATTATGTCTGCAATCATTTGCCTAACTTGGTGGTTACTGTGCTGTATGACATGGTCTTTCATTAACTGACTACATGTACCATGATGCATTGCTACTGTTTGGTGCTGGCACACTGGAACTGGGGTAACTTAGCTTCAAGGGGTGAGGGAAGGATGAGGGTGTGAGGGGGATTGCTGTGCATGCATCTTACCTTTTCTACTTGCAGCTTTGGCAGAGCTGTCCACTTCTCCCAGTCCGCAGACGCTTTCAGGCTCTAAGGTTGTGGCCACCATCTCCTCCAGGTCAGTGAGGGGGGGTGCTGTGTTCTTTCCTCCACCTGTTTGCGATGCCTGTTTGTGGTGGTCTGCTAATTATTTTTTTTGTGAGGCTCCTCAGGTCATTGAACCTCTTTTTTAATTCTTCTGTGACTCACTCCCATAGCATTGACTTTGTCGAGTATATCAAGCCAAATCTTCCTTTTGGCAGATTCAGCCACAGAGAGGGACTGCCTTCCAAAACGTTTGTGGTGCACCTTTACCACCTCCTCCACAAGGACCTGTAGCTCCATGCTGCTGAATTTCAGCTTTCTCTTTCTCTCTGTCTGCTCTGTGTCTTTGCTGGTTGCCATGTTTCTGGTTTTAACCTGCACAAACTCTTTCTGCTGCTGCTCCCAGTCTCTCTGCTCCAACTGCCTCTCCAGAACCTTCTAATTAGTTACAGCTGCCTGTGTAGCCACTTCCTGGTAGGGAGGGGGAGGGTGGTAGCACCTGATTGGCTGTTGTCTTTAGTTTCACTTTTTCTTGCTTTCCGATTTGGAATTTACCGATTCGGTATTTACCGAATCGGTATTTACCGATTCGGTATTTCCCATTCATTCATTCATTCCGCAGGGGAGAGGTGTGGCGCCACGGCCAGGGCGACTGACGCTGGAATCTGGGGATCGGGGTTCGATCCCCGGCTCCGGCGGCAGGTTAGCCCAGCACCATGCGACTCTGGGCAATAGCTTGCTTAATCTTCCCGACGGCCCCCAGCGCCTAGAGACCCTAACGGGTGATTGTGCGCTATACAAATGTGGATTATTATTATTATTATTATTATTCCTATGGGCCTTTTGGCCCATAGGAATGAATGGGAAATACCTAATCGGTAAATACCGATTCGGTAAATACCGAATCGGTAAATTCCGACAGTCCGATACCGAATTTTACCGATTCGGTAATTAATACCGATTTTTTTTCCCTACATCTCATTTAACGATTCATGAATACCGAATCGGTAACATTCGGTATTTAAGAATCAGTAAATGACATTTACCTACATCGGGCCCTATGTGTTGATTTATATTGATATATGTAATCGTTTTTTGTACCCTCTGAAATGTTTTCCATTATAAATCTACATCTTGAAAAATCGACACCCTTGTAAAATTATCTGTGGCAGATTTGTTCAAAATGGAATAAGCCAATTCAATGTTTAAATAATTAAATGTGAGCTACTAGGTAGAGCTTGCAACCATTCTTTGCCTATTAGTTATTCATTTTTTGCAAAAATAAGTAAATCCCTTGTAGGCACATTTACCAGCACAAAAAAAATCCTTGTAAATACGGCACCCTTTCACGCTATACTTAGCGTGAAGGGGCAGGCGGGCAATGGGTTATGTGTTCTATCCACCACAAGACCCATTGTTTTTGACGCAGGCCCATGTTTACATGAGTGGTGTAAATATGGGCCACTTCCTAAATTAAGCCCAGTAAAAAGCTGCTTTTACCCTTGCGCTGTGAGGATAGAAGATTAATTCCATCAAGTTTTGGCTCTAGTCACGTGTGCTGCGCTGTGCTGTACACATAAAAACAGCAAAACAGCAATGATTGCTTATGTGCAAGAAGGTGTGCCTACCTGCAAATAAAATAAATCTCTAAAAATTTACTTTTTGTGAATTCTATGTATGCTGCATTAAGCAGTACACATAGACGTTTTTCAACAGCATTTCTAATTGTTTATGGGCAGAAATTAACACATTCCTGCACATGAACAATCATTCCCTTCAATGCAGGGACCCTTGCACCATGTTGCTAGAGTGCCTGCATCAATGCTAGGCAGGTTAATTTTTAACTACGTCTATGGCATCATCCTGATGCGTAAATTACATTATGTCAATGAACACAGGTGTTACCATGGACTACACAGTGGGATAGCAGACAACATTTGTCATGTACTTACCACCCTGCCTGCCAACAATTATCCCCAGGTTATCCATCAGGGCTCCCTCAAAGCCAATGCAATTCTGCCATCAGTGTTTCCACTGTAGAACAGTCCTGTCCATTGCGAAGGTCTGCAGCATGTGGTGGTGGATGCACTCCCACATCAACTTCCCCCACTCTCCACCTTTCTTGGCAAGAAAAATCTTACCAGCCTAAGGAAAACCCCAAATGCCTCCACTGACAACCTGACATCCTTCCCCTCACCCAACTTCTCCCACAACACAACTAACCCCACTATTAAAAGAAAAACCCAATTAAATAAACAGCAACTCTATATATATCTTAAATATACACCGTAGACAAACACCCAACAAGATAATCACTAAAACGCAAATAACACGGAAAGACAGCGACACAGGACTTGGCAGGGACAGCAGACTAGACACCAAACTATTCTCTCACACCACAAAATCAGCAGACACCTCCAAACACCTCTACAAAAAGCAGGAATAGATGTGGGTCGAATGGGAGGTCCCAGGACAGTACAGTATTAAGGCAGGTCGGAACCTTGCGCCAGAAGTGCTGCAAGGCAGTTAAACCCCATACAGTATGGAGAAATGACCCCTCCTCCCTGTTGCAGCATAGACTTTGAGGAGATGCAAAGACTCCCATCCTCCCGAGGCAGAGACGGGTATAATAACCATAGTGGACATACTTGAACTGAATAAGACGGTATGTGGAGGCTACCATGGCGCCCCGGGGACTAGCTATCGCCTCTGCCCAGTCATCATCCATCAGATCCGGGAGGTCGTTCTAGCACGCCCTCCTTGTTTTGTGAAGGGTTGTAATGGAATGTGTGGTCAGTGTTTGGTAGATTTGACAGATTTTGTCTGCGCCTATATCACCCATTATGAGGCGGCCCTCCAGCGGATGAAATTCAGGGAGGTCATGTAGATTTGTAAGTGAGGGGATGAGAGCATGGCGGAGCTGGAGGTATCTGTGAAACTGAGTTTTATGTAGGTGAAGTCAACCTGCAATTGCTGAAAGGATTTTAGGGTGATGCCCACATAACCTCTCCTAATGTGTAAATGCCAATCTGATACTACTGGCGGAACCCCTTCAACTTGGCCACTTGGCGCAAATAGTTCCCATGCCACAGGGACGTTGTTTGTGTCAGCCTCTTGTGCCACCCCATTCGGCGGACGGTATACCGCCATAGTCAGGATCGTCGTACAAGTGGCACGTGGTAAAAAGGCCAAGTTCTGTGCGCTATATAGCAACCGTAGGAGGGGATGCCTTTCCATGGCTGCGTGTTCCTGCATGAAGGTGGGGTCCGCAGGTGAGTTATACCACCAATCATTGATAACTAACAGCTGGGAAGCAACATACTAGGAGTAGACATTGGCAGCAGCGATGCCTCCGCAATAGGTGGATTGCACACAGGTCTGCAGCGCTACCCTAATCGCCCCTACCCCCATAAGAACTTATTATGTATAGCATTTATGTGGGCAAACCACACTCGTGGCAATAAATATGGAATGCTTTGGAGTCTGTAGGGCACTCTGGGGACCTAGACCATCTTGAAGATGGCCGAGCGTCCATATAGCAATAGAGGTAAGGAGGACCCGACAGTAGTCTCGTCACGCAGACTGGCCAGGAGTGGGTTTATGTTGTGCACCCAAGAGATTTTTGGACTAGGAGATACGAACATCCGAGATATTGGAACCCTTCCGTAGCGTGTATGAGCTGAGATTCCCAAGTAGTGCTCCCCAGCTTGCCGCACATCGGGAACAGCACAGATTTAGTAGAATTAGTGTGGAGCCCAGTCGTTTGTCCGAAGACCTGAAGGATCTGCAGGATCCAAGGACCCGAGATCCATGGGTCTGTCATGAAGAACAAGACGTCATCAGCATATAATGCAATACGGTCTGGTTGTGAGTGTGGCTAATCAAAGCCTCTAAGAACCGGATCTCCGCGGACCCATGCTGCCAGGGACTCCACCGCCAAGGAGAAAAGAAGTGGTGACAGGGGACCACCCTTCCGTCTGCAGTGGCTGATGGGAACGAGAGATGATCGATGACCCGCAATACGTACTGAGGCCATTGGTTTTGTATACAACAGGCGTACGCAAGCCAAGAAACATGGACCAAAATTGATAGCCTTCAATAGCTGGAATAAATACTCCCAACTAAGGGAGTCAAAGGCCTTGTCTATATCGGCTAGGCGCAGGGCCGCGGGGCGGCCTATCTCCGGAGCTAAGTCCATGGCATTATGGACCCGACGGATGTGATGGCGGGAAGCCCGATGCGGCGTGTAGCCGGATTGGTCCGGGTGAACTAAATATTGGATGCAGACCTGCAGGCGGTCTGCCAAAACGTTCCCGAATAACTTGGATTCGAAATTGATTAGGGAGATTGGGCGGTAGGAGGACGGGTCTTCTGGTGGGCGGCCTGGCTTTAACAAAAGGTACAATTTCCTCCTGGCGCCAATCCAGGGGCAAAAGTTGCTTCTGTAGGGATTTGTGTATTGCTCCCAGCAAGTGGGGGCCCAGTGTGGCGACATTGTTACAGAGAAACTCGATAGGAAACCCATTGGGACCAGGGGCCCACCCCGGTCGCATCTCGAACAATACTTCTGTCAATTTGTCAATGGTAATTGGGTCATCTAATTGATCTCGCATCTGATCTGATAACCTCCAAGGGGGTTTATCTCAAAGGAACTCAGCTATATGATCCTCCAAAAGCGGTTCTGTCTGGGCATATAATGTAGCAAAATGATGTGCAAACTCCTCTACCCCCTCTCCAGGAGAGGGAAGTAAAGCACCATCTCTACCACGAATTGTTGGAACTGTGGCCGGGGCCTGCCCAGTCTGACAGAGTCTGTGCAGCATCTTGCTGGATTTGTCCCCCATTGGTATATAAGGTATTGAGACGCCAGCCAAATTTCCTTTGCTTCCTCAATCAGATGTTGGTGCAGCTGCTGTTACCCTAGAGTTAAGTTTCTCCGAAGGGTCGGAGTCTGATCCTGAGCATATTGAGTCTCTAAGGATATACACTGAGTCTCCAACTCCGTCGTTGTGTAGGGCGTTTCTGTTTATCGTGTGCCTATTGTTAAGAGCATACACATCACTGAAATGCCATTGGCCTGGTCCTCTGTAATACCTCCATAGTGTAATTGTCAGGATGTATGGGTACCTTTACACACATGTGTCACTCTTCATCCATACCCTCATGACGCATGGCATTGGCTGTAGGAGTTACTGCCATTAGTGCAAAAATATTTTCACATAAAATAAATCTGGATATAAAAGTTACAATGCGTCAGACATGGACATGAAAGCAGATGTTTTTGACCCTGTGGGTTTTGATCTTCACATGTTAGTTCTAACTGGCCATTTTTTTAAGAACATACATTCTTAACTATGTGTGAATGGCGGTTCGACATTGATATTGGCACAAGTATACTGCATACACTGCAAGGCAAGACATCTTAGTGCAAGTGTATACCAAATCTTTGACAATGTTTGTTATCTATAAATTGTATGTTTGCTCTGGCTCCTGCAGTGCTGTTTAACACTGTGACCCACACGAAATGCCCTTGTAGACATAGTTATTCGTTGTGATAGGAGATATGTTTTGTGTAGGCAATGTGATGAGCACTTGCTGCACAGTCTGGTCCTTTGACAAGAGAGAACTAGGGTGTTGTCGTTTCTCACAAATAGTTTCTGGCTGTTGACATTGTGTGTTGGATATTTCATTAGTTGTGTTCTGTTAAGCAGCATTGTCTAGCATAACTATTGCACTACTAGTGTCTATGAATCATTTGCTGACTCACAGAAGTGTGTAATGTCATCTCTCATCTTGCCCATGAGAATACCTTCTGGGCCACTGAGTTCACAGCAGGGAAGAATTGCTTTCTCGTTGCCTAGTTGTTTCTGTTCAATGTGAAGTGTGCTTACATACATGTCCGGGACAATATCTGGAGGTGCACATGCTTCATCGTGATATTTGGTCTGCCACTGTTAACCCTAGGCGATGAACTCCGCTCCGCTCGCATTGTTTGTGTAGTTTTCCGCACTCCCCGTTACACGGAGCTCGCGGAGTTCCGAAAAACTCTACTCCGCCTAGAGGAGCCGAGTTTTTTACCTGGCTCACGTTCTTCATACGTCAGGTTGGTGACCATGAGTGAGGAAAATCAAAATCCTGGCGAGATTTTTCCTCGTTTGGGATCGCCTACATCAAGTTGGCGAGCGCGAGCATGGAAAATCAACCTCCCGGAGAGATTTCACAACGCAGAGGGGCCATGTTTCTAATTGCGAGTGCTCGCGTATGCTCCTGACCACTCTCGTTGAGAAACAGCCCGTTCGCGTTGAGAAAGCTGCCGCTCGAGTAAAAATCTACTCGAGTGGCAGAGAAGGAAAGCAAGCACCGCCTGCGCTGTGCATGGTGCCGTTCGCGATGATTGCACAGTGCGGACAAGCATCCAGTACTGTGCAATCACCGCGAACGGCATTTGTCTATCGTACTCCGCCCGCTTGTGGAGCTTTGCTTAGTGTGGTGGAGTTTTTTCTGCACTTCGCAGAGTTCGGCCTAGTGCATCTCTGTCAACTCCGCCCAGGGTTAGCCACTGTACATTGGTGATTGTGAAGAGGGCTGAGCTAACCTGAATGCAGAGCAAAGTGTTGGTATATGCTTTCATTTGACACACACAACATCCATGTAGTTCATGCTCAAACAACATTTATCAATGACGTATTTGCATTACTGAGCTGACACCTTTTGCGCATTGTGAATGTGTTATCTTGTTTTGCGGAGTGCACATTGGTTTGGTTACGTTATGCATATGTCACAAACCCTGAAATATGAGCTGAGTTACTCCCTCTTATATTATGTGATACTGGTTACAAGGACTATTCATGGTATATATGAGGATGACACCTATGCTCTTTCCTTAGTTGGGATTCTGGAGGATTGCACATCACTTGAACACAGTAAACTGGATGCACTATATTGAAGGGGTATGTTGAGGTTTTGGTCTCACAATGTCTTGAGTGTTGTGGGGTGAATAAAATGTCCATGGAAGACAATGTTGCCATTTGCAAAGTGTGTGATGTCCTTTCTAGTGATTACCTATTGGTATTTGAAACGCTCAGCATTATTTCTTCACATGACCAGGTAGTGTGACAATGGCCATGTCCTCTACTATAACATCATGCTAGATGAAAGTCCCTCCTCTCATGAGACAGGTTTCTGTGGCCCACAATGTTTTATTGAATGTCAACATGATCGAGCATAGGAGATTGTGACAGATGTGTTTGACATCCCTTCCTTAAATGTCATATGTGGCAGGACTAGCATTGTAAGGCCAAAGGGACATACCAATAGTGGCAACATTTCATATTCGGCTACAATAGTGAATCAGAGGGTTGAGGAACTGTGACCCACAAAACAGGAATTATGAACACTTGATGGATAACCTTTTGTTAGTTACAAAGTCATGGCAACAGCAGGGCCGAAGGATGACAGACTGAAAATGAATGTGAAAGGGCAGGCCAATCAGATTTACATGGAACTGAGTGATGGGTGAAAGGGCAAGGGAACGGCATAGGCAAAGAAAGATTGGATGGATGGAAGCAAAACAAAAGCTGATGGAAGACAGTAAGAAGGGACAATGGAAGGACTGGAGGTAGATTATCAGACCGGACAAGTCAAAGAGGAGAACAATGATAAATTGTAAAGCAGCTTAAGATGCTTGGAACATTGACAATGCCGAAAGGTAGAAGGCGAACAATATGTTAAAGGAATGCACCAAAGTGAGGTATGTCTTGAAAAATATTATGATGCACATGTTATTTGAGGAAATGAATCAAATGTTGTTAGAACATCTATATTTAAAATAGGTAAGTATGTAGTGAGCAAATGTCACTGCTGAATGTGCACTTTTAGCACATTACTGCACATCTGCAATATCCATCATTGTGAAGCAATGGGCTAAGGGGAGCTACAACCCCAGGCACTTGAATGGTAAATGTTGGACTCAATGGGGCTTAGTTACAAGCCCCTTGCGCCACAGGTGCGTGACTTTTGGTGTCGGCCAGGCGGAGTGCTGTCCCATACTTACAAGGACATGTAAAGCTTATCCTCTGCTTGTGAATATGGTGCCTTTAGATGCAAAACTTTTGTGTGGAAGGGGCATGCCATGGGTGTTGCTGTTGGTGATTCCACGCAACACACATGGCTTCTGCCACATTTCCAGATTTAAGAGAATTTGTAAGCCTGGAAATGCTTCAGAATGATACATCTCACCAGATGAGGCTTAGGGAGCCACACCAAGGATATACCTTTTCAAATGTCTGCTTTTATTTCCTCTTTCTATATGTGCTGCATTCTGCATTAATACGTAGGAAGAGGAAATCAACTCCTGTGATTATTTTTGTGCACAAAGGTGTCCCTTCATGCCCAAAAACAATCCTCCCCCTGGACGCAGGCACCCTTGCACCATGGTGCAAGGGTGCCAGCATTGGTGCATGGCATCTAATTGGGCACCGGCGCAGGGGAGAGCAGAGGGATCCATCCCATTGTTGTACATTTGACGCATACCTTTGCTTTGGAATTGACGCAGCCCTGCACAGCCAAATGGCTTGTGTTACTGCGCTGCATTAATTGCTTGTAGTTATAGCCCAGTGATATTTGGAAGATGTGTTTTCCTTAAGTGTCAAAGTGGGGTGTAATACATTTCCAGGCTACTCCCTTGGTGGAACTAGTTACATATAGTTGTGCTCTGACATTATGTGATTGTGTATTACAGTTGAACCAGAAACAATATATGCACAATGCAATATCCTACATGTGCAATTTAAATTACTTGACCTACATGATCTAGTGGTTTGAGGTGTATTTTGTGTTCAAGTTGCACTTACCAACAAGCAATGTATTTCCATTGGTGCAATTCTGGAACCGCTGGTTGATGACAGATTGGCGGAAGATAAAAGAATCATGGACACTGCCAGGATACTTTGCCTGAACATTCAGGGACACACCAAGATGGTCTACTATTGCCTGCACATTCATGGAGTTGGTGTGCTACCTTTTTCTGTAGATGTGTGTTATGTCAGCAGGAGGCACAAGTTGCACAAGTTGCACATGGGTGCAGTCCATTGCCCTCAACACTTGCGGAAGAGCAACAATGGCATAAAAGCCTTGCTTGTTGGTGAGTTGTTCTTGCGCAGTGTTGGGAAAGTAGAGATACTGCGGCGTCAGGCTGATGATGGCATCCAGGACAATGTGGAGGAACCTGGAAAAGGATGCCTGGGAAACTCCGCCACTCTGGCAGTGGTCGGCTGAAAGGTGCCTGAGACCAGCATAGCAAGTAGCTTTGTCTGTGGAGCGGTGTCTGTGCTGCACTGGGCTATGGCCTGCAAACTTGGCGTAATCTGGGTGAGGAGACAGAGAATGGCTCCCCTTTTTATCCTGTAATGGGCAATGACCACATCTGGCTGGAGGTGTATGATGGTAATCCTCTGGCTGTAGACCCGGTCTCTTTGGTGGGGTTGAGTTTGTCAATGATAATGTGGCACTGTCTTCTTTAAATAGAGGTGTGTTTGCACCACTTTTAGGACCGGGTAAGTATTGACATTAGAAATATGCCGCTATTTGGACTTTGCTGCAGTTTGTTTGGTTTTGCAACATACAACGGAATACTTGTAAATTTTGCGGTGTGTGTTTTGAGGGTGTTTTTAAACGGGAACGCCTACTTTGCATCTCATTTTTCGCAAGTCACACAAACAGAAGTGGCAATGTTGAAAACTCACGTTTATGCTAGAAAAATGCGCTAACTGGAGCTAGCGGCAACCTGTAAATACGATGATAATAAAAGCCTCTGTAGAGTCAAAACATTGGCCCTACGCGGGGCTAAATCTTTGTAAATATGCCCCAGTGTTTCCTGCTCACTGGGGTATCACTAATAGGGTCTCTTGTGATACCCCAGCTCACAGTCACCCAGCCAAATGTCACCACTCCAGTGCGCATGTACCAGAAAAAACTTCTGGTTGAACAATTCAATTCTAGTGCCTAATAGTACGGAGAGGGCAGCATAAGCCTTTCAGAAACTCTGCGGTCACACAGTACATACTAGTATAATAGCTATCCAGTAAATGGAAAGCCTAAATATGTTTCCCAGGTACTCACCTTGGCTAAATAGCATAGTCCATCGAAAACTCATACATCAGCCTTTCACGTCTCAGGCCATTAGGCAGTATATAAGCATTTGATGAACAGGGCAGCATTTAGTTTTCAGTGAACCACTAGGCCCCATTAGCAAGCCAGGGCTGGATTTATTTCATCATATGCTACTATATAGGGGCATGAGGCATCAGTTTCACTAGGTCGTTCCTCATCACCACACATAGCATTCAAGGTGTGGCTCCAACTATCTCACCCCGACTCCAGATTCCTCACTGCATCCTCATTGTACTCGGTGAGCAGCCGCAGCAGGACTTGCCTTTCTGTCAGTTATTAACGGGCAGGCTCCCTGTAGATGCTACCCTGGCAACCAAATCATTTTAGCTTAGTCCATCTTGTTCTATAGACCAGCCCTGCCACTTCAGGACTTCTCTGTCAGCATGCTCCCGCGCTGCTGTCTCCAATGCGGCCCCCAGGGGAAGTAAAGGTCGCAGACCAGTCTTCCCCTGGGGAATTCGCGCCGTACCGGAAAGACAAGGTGGAGGGTGGGAGTAGAGGGGTCAAAGGGAAGGGGTGGGATTAGGAGGTCATAAGGAGTCGGAAGAGGCGGAAACAGCCTCTTCATAACTCCTGAGCACCACCGGGAGGGTCATGGCAAACTTTGTGGTCGGTAGGCGGGGGCTTGGGGCTGGGGCCGAATTCTCGTTCGGCGGGGAGAGGATTTCGTTTACTGGCTTCGGTTTGTAGGGCATAATGCTGTGACGCTCTAGGAGGTTATGAGCTGGCACCCGGCTTGGGTTTGCGATCTGCGGTGCGGGCGGTGGAAGGGGCTGTTGCCGGCGAGTTGATTGGGCGGGTGAAGGGCTGGGCGGTGGCACCAACGGGGGGGTCGGCGTAGGTCTTGCTGTGGCTGGGCGCATGTTGCGACAAGGGCTGCGAAAGCTGGGTGGGCATCCTTTCTGGCGTCCGGCGGGAGTTTGGGCGGGGGGCGGCAGGCCCGGTTTTTTGTCATTGGCTGCCTGCACGTTGCTCGATTCCTTGGAGGGGCGGGGGGCAACTTTAAGGCGCGAGTGGGCCGGCGCTGGGGCAGGTGGTGGCCCGGGGGGGCCTGGGATGTGCCGCGTTTTGGGCAGGTTGGCCGCTGGGAGGGGGGGCGTCGCCAGCGGGTGCGCTCTGGCCCCCTCCTCCGCCCGGTGTTGATGTGAGTTGGCTGTCCTGTGGTGGGGATAGCGGAGCAGGGCCCCGCCCGTGCATATTTATATCTAATTGCATGGCCCGGCTAGAATGCACGCGGGCGGGGGGAGGGGCAGTGCGCGGCTACGGCTCTCTTTATGGCTGTCGCGGACCTGCACCCCTGGGGGGGGCGGAGGAGCTCGCGTGGGGGGGGGCGCCCTATGGTGTTTTTATTGCAGCCCCTTCTGCATACAGCGGGTGCATAGCTAGAGTGGTTGATTTGGGCCAGTTATGGCGCATGACACCTCCGGTGTGTGGCGTTGTTTGTTCTTGCAGGGGGCTTTGTAGGAGTGCTGTGTGGGAGGGCCAGGGGGTCGGTCGGGGTACGCAGGTGAGGTTTGGAGCGCTGGGGTAGTGTTGAGGGACCACCAGCACGGCGTGAGGCCCGGTGGTGCTCGGCCCCCACCTGGTTGGAGCGACCTGGTGGAGGGGGGACCAGGACCGGATTGTTCCGGCAGAAGAGGATGCCAGCGGGGCGCACAACGGCCTCCGGACACTGGCCTGAAGCAGTAGGGGGGGTCCATGGCGGCCTGCCCTCCATCGTGGGATCGCGCAGCTCAAGCATTGCAGTGTTCTGAATTTATTTGACACAATGACCAGTGTGTGACAGTTGACGTGCGGCATGGTGGTCTGCTGAGGAGGTGAAGGGTGCGGACATGTGTGCGGGGTATGCTGTGTGAATAGGGAGAGGGTTAGGGGAGTGCAGGATGCAGTACAGGGGGGTTGCCCAAGGGGTGGCGGGGTTTCCAGGTAATTTGTTTGTTTGTGTTACTACAGGAGGCAAGTACGGTAACAGGCGTACGCGGGGACGGAAAATGCGGGAACGCCGGCGACTGGAAAGGAGAAGGAGGTCCGGGATGGACTCTCAGGTACGGATCTATGGATGGGGACGAAAGGGGGAGCTGCACGGACGAGGTTCTACGGCTGGTGGCCGGGGTGCATTGGGGGGCGGTGGGGGGGACGAGAGAGGCTGGTGTACGGTTCACGGTCGGGTGACGGGTAGGCATAGGACTGGACTGGGGACTGACAGGTTACGCCGGGTGCCAGTTGGATTGTTGAGAAAAAGGGTTTTTGTTGGTTCGGCGTGGTTGACATTCATTGCCAAGGGTCCCGGTGCATTTCTTGGAGGGGGGGAAGCGCTTGGGGGTCGGAGGGGCCAATTGCTGCAACACAGTAATAGGTGGAATACGCGGCCTGCCGGGAGGGGGTTTGAAGGGGCTTGGAAGCCTGGCGGTTGGGTCGAGGCCATGGGGGTCCATGGCGTTTTCACTGTCATAGGGAGGAGGCCGGGAGTCCGGCGCGGAGGCAGGATTGGACCCGGGGACGCTGGGGGCGGGAGTAGATGGCTGCGTGGACGTGGATGACTGCCACAGATGCTGCAGATACTGCAGTCCGGCATAGGAGCGGTAGGGCGTGAGGTTTGCGTTATGAGGAGATGGGTTTGCCTGATATGCTGCCCTTGTTTGTTGAAGTACAGTTTTATATGGAACCTGCGCGCGGGGCTGTGGAGGGAAGACTCTGGCACGGTGCTCTTCTCATGAGTTACAGGAGACTTGGAGGTGTATTAGTTTCTCCCTGGAAGTGGTTTTTTACAGTGATCAGAGTTGGGCAGTGGATGGATGGGTGACCGGCGTTGTGGCTGGTGTGCTTTGAGGTGCTTGCTGGGGGCACCTGATTCTCAAGCAGGGCGATTTTGGTGCTTTAGGCGCTTTGTGAGGATGGTTTGTCTGGGTGCCTGGAATCTGGGTGGTTTGTAGGGGTTACGGTCGGGGGGGCGATTTCCGCGGGCACTGAGATTATATTCTTGTGATCGGAGGCATAGGACTGAGAGTGTTGTTTTTTTCGAAGAACGGTGGTGGGAGTTCGTTGCGATAGATCGTTTTTAGGCTTCATACGCAAGGGGGCTGCTTACGGTGGGCCACGTTTTATGGGTGTTTGGGGGCCGCTTCAGAATTGACAGGCGGGGGGGGAGTGGCTGCAGGATTCAGGGTTGCGGGTGTTCGGCACGGTGTTTCTGGGTTGACATGGCGACTGGACATTTGTCGGACGGGGTGGGGCTAAAGGACGGAGGCCGCACTTCATGCAGGACTAATTGTTCTTTTCTACTACAGGAGGTGGGAGTGGAGCAGGGCCCCGGGTGGTCGCCTGGCGGGAGTGGTCCCCCCTTTTTCTCCTGGGCATGGACCGTCAGACGAGGTGATTTAGCAGGTTCCCCAAGGGCTGTACGATGATGTAGGAATGTGGGGGACGTATTTGAGGGTTTGGGTTTGGATGCTGACAGTGTGTATGTGAAATGAGGAGTCGCCCATTCCAACGTTTCAAATGGGAGGCGGATGTCGGCTGGGAGAGTTTTGTTATGGCTTGATGAGATGACGCACAGAGCGGGACATGGTGCGAGGAAACGGATGATGGTGACAATCAGATCGCTGTGCTGGCGTTGGGCCTCGCAGCGGAATAAGTCGTCAAGGGGAGCCATTGCATGACGGAGGTACAGGTTCGGGTAGTGAATTGCGCCGGGGGGGGGGTCACCTGCAGGGGCAGTGCGGCCCGTCCATATGTATTACTGGAGCGATTGGGAGCAAGCCACGGGGGTTGATGGTCGTTCACCGATAGGGGGCTCTGGTCCTAATCGAAGTTTGTCCTATGGAGTTCTGAATGGTCTACACGGGATGGGGGGCAGAAGGTGGATTGGTCGCTCAACAGGGGGGGGCAAGTGAAACAAACCAAGTTTCAGCCTGTTCTAATTTTTATCCGTATACAATGGTGGCGAGCAGGAGGGTGGATGGTCGTCCATCCTGAAGGGGACACCTGGCATTAGTAAGGTTTTGGGGTCCCAGCATCCTATCTATCTACATTGGAAACAAGCTAGAGGGAGGATGGGTACACACCGATGAAGGGGATCTCGTCGACGGCACAGTTGGGCACAGATTTTTTCCGTTATACTGGTTGCAGGCACGAAGGTGGATGGTCGTTCACCGCAATGGGGGAACTTGGCACTAGTTGCAATGGAGAACGAGAATGCTGTCTGTGTGCACGGGAGGCGGCCTTGTGAGGTGGATGGTTGTTCAACTTGGAGGGGGTGCTTGTCACATGCGGCTTTGGTCCCGCATGAATCTTTTGATACGCTGAATTCAGGCATAGGGTGGATGGTCGTCCACCACGGATAGGGCGCACTTCCCAAGTAAGGTGTCGGTCACATTGAATCATATAAGTTTACAGTGGAGGTGGACGCGAAGGTGGATGGCCGTTCACCAACAAACGGGGGGGACTTGGCACTGACTAGGTTTGGCCTGAGAATCCTATCTGTTTCAATTGGGATGAGTACATGGGGGATGGTCATTCGCCGCGGGGGGTGCACTGATAACGCATGAAGTTTCGGTCCCAGTCGTATTTGGTTTTAGTGGTAGACAAGCGATCGGGTGGATGGTCATTCACCGTTCATGGGGCGCTTGACAGGAGCAAGTTTCGGCCGCGAGAATCCTGGCGATTTCGATTGGAGGCAAGCAAAGGGTGAATGGTCGTTCACTGCCAACAGGGCTCTTTTTTCTGTGAGCGGGGGTTTTGGTCCAAGGACCCTATCTGTTTAATTTGAATAAGCAAATGGGTGGGTGGTCACTCACCGCGGGGGGGGTGCACTTGTGATGCACATAGTTTAGGTTCATTCAAATTTGTTTTCCAATGGAGGGACACAATATGGAGATGGTTGTTCACTGAAAAAGGGGTGCTTGACATGAGCAGGGTTTCTGGCCCGAGAATCCTGGCGGTTCGATTGGGGGGCAAGCAAAAAGGTGGATGGTCGTTCAATGAGGCGAGGGGCGCCTTTTTGGAGACTGTGTTTGGCCTGTGAATTTTTTCTATGTTGCACTGGCGGCAAGCAGGGGGTGGATGTTTGGCCTGTGAATTTTTTCTCAGTTGCACTGGTGGCAAGCAAGGGGGGTGGATGTTTGGCCTGTGCATTTTTCTCTGTTGCACTGGCGGCAAGTAGGGGGTGGATGTTTGGCCTGTGAATCCTTTCTCTGTTGCACTGGCGGCAAGCAGGGGGTGGATGTTTGGCCTGGGAATTTTTCTCTGTTGCACTGGCGGCGAGCAGAGGGTGGATGGCCGTTTTCACCTGGAGGGGTACTTTCGTCGCGCTCAATGTTGAACAGAATTCCTATTTACTTACTTGAGGTGCAGGAATGGTGGTGGATGGTCAGTCACCATGGGGGGGCACCTTTAGCAACGAATGGCCCGGAAAATGTGCCTTGTTGCGGCACGCAGTAATGGTTGGTGGATGGTCGTTCACCTTGAAAAGGCAGGCAGCTTCCCGACAACTGATTGGGAATGTGATTGGTAATCTGGGGCACAGATACAGGTGGTGGATGGTCGTTCACCGGCGAAGAGGGACTCATGTCAATGACATGGTTTGGCACGACAAAGGTCGGATTACACGGAGTGCAAACAAAAGTGGGCTTGGTCCTTTGCCGCGAACGGGGGGCATCTTTCCTGGTCGGGGATTGCCTCGCATAGGTTATTTGTGTGCCTGAGACGCGCGGTAAGGTGGTGGCTGGTCAGCCACCGGACGCCACAGGGTGGCGGATGCCTTCGATGCACACGGGGGGTGGGGCAGGGAACCGCCCTCCGGGGGTTCCCTGGTTGGCGGTTCTTTGGAGGGGTGGTGAGTCACATACGGGCGGATCCACCCCTCGGGGGGGGGGAGAACGGTACACGGGTGACTGATAGCGGGGCGTGGGAGGCAATGAAGGAAATTCAACAGAGGATGCGCGGAGGGCAAGTGAAGGTGATAATGGGTAGAGGAAGGAGGTCACCGAGTGAATGGGGAAGAGTCAAACAGGTGAGATGGTTTGAGAAAGAGGAATGGAGAGTGAGTCGGAAGGAGATGGGGAGAGTATATTTATTGCATTTATGTACTATGTAATAAAGTTGAAAGGATTGGAACCTTGTCCTAATAAAATGGCATTTTACACTTCAAGTAACAGCGTGGAGTGTGGTTCTTGCGCGATGCGGCCCCCAGGGGAAGTAAAGGTCGTAGACCAGTCTTCCCCATGGTAATTCGCGCGGGACCGGAAGGACAAGGTGGAGGGTGGGAGTAGAGGGGTCAAAGGGAAGGGGTGGGATTAGGAGGCCATAAGGAGTCGGAAGAGGCGGAAACAGCCTCTTCATAACTCCTGAGCACCACCGGGAGGGTCATGGCAAACTTTGTCCGCCCACCCACCCTACAGGTCTTAAGCGATGGCCTGGGGTGATTTTGGGTTATGAACATGCCAGTTTAGGGCAGGTTGCAGTGGTGTGACGGTTCTTTGGAGGGTTGGTGAGTCACATACGGGCGGATCCACCCCTGGGGGGGGAGAACGGTACACGGGTGACTGATAGCGGGGCGCGGGAGGCAATGAAGCAAATTCAACAGAGGATGCGCGGAGGGCAAGTGAAGGTGAGAATGGGTAGAGGAAGGAGGTCACTGAGTTAATGGGGAAGAGTAAAACAGGTGAGATGGTTTGAGAAAGAGGAATGAAGAGTGAGTCGGAAGGAGATGGGGAGAGTATATTTATTGCATTTATGTACTATGTAATAAAGTTGAAAGGATTGCAACCTTGTCCTAATAAAATGGCCTTTTACACTTGAAGTAACAGCGTGGAGTGTGGTTCTTGCGCGATCAGTCCTGGTGCCGGAGTCAGAGCTGCGCGGCAGCCGGCGGGCTCTTTCGCAGCCCACTCCCTCAGCTCCCATTGTCCAATCAGGAGGCTTGGGAGTAGCGCGAAGGCAAGGGAGTGCTCCGGTTGTTGCCACTCACTGCTCTGTCTTGAGGAGGGTCGGCCCTGCCCCTTGCCATTCATTTCAATGGCACAATGCGGAAATCGCCTGGGGCGCAGCATAAGCGCCCCATTTGAAACCAGACATTTTCCGCTTTCTCAGGCCACTCCCTTCAGGATGACATCATTCTTCTCGGATTTGCTTCAAGGGCGAGCAATAGTCCTCGCCCCGGCCCGCAAGTGCGCAGGAGGTTTCTGACCTGTGACCTCGTCCCTTCTAGAAATTAAAAAAGAAAACACAACAGAATTTTATTTGTGTTCGATACGGGGCAGTGCCAGTGAGCACTTCATTTGAGGCTGCTGTAATGGCGTTGCGTGTGGTGTCACTGTCTCTCTTGTCTCCTCTCCCCGATCCGCGTCCCGACTCCCGAGGCTAGTGCGGCAACGCCCCTTTCGCCCCTATTCACCTGCCGACACTGCGAGTGAGGGGAGAAGTCAGTGAGGAGGAATAATGGGAAGTGGGTAGGCGTAGAACAATAGAAGAGCTTCAGGCAACAGGGCAAAAAAAATAGGAGGAAGGAGAGATAGGGAAGTTTGGACCAAGAGAGAGTTAATTGGTGGTGGAGGAGGGGTTGGTATTTGAAAAAGAGCAACATATGAGGGAAAGAGCAAAACAACACATGCCTGCTCAAAATATGCTGAAAAATGTAGTTCCCTAAATATGAGCCATGGAAGAATATCAACCATCCAAACAAAAGAGATAGTAAAGAATCTATTAAAGGTCATGCAGGACTCTTCTTAAGCTTCCACCTGCACTGTCTTCCTATGTGCAAACTACTGACATCAACAGTGATTTACTATTGGAAGTGCTCTGCTAGTTTTGTGACCTGATTTGAAACAGGGCTTTAAGGTGAAATTACATAATTTTTTATTACATGAGAGTGGATAGCAACAAAAAATGTTTTGGAATCAAACTCTAGTTATATCTGCTTAGTCTTCTTAAAATACTTCCACCTGGAATGTGCATTTAAAATGTATACTCCATGAGAAATTGTTTCATTTCCATCATCCAAAAGTAGGGGCTGAAATATTTGCACTTCATATAATTAGTAGGAGCTTAGACAGTTGTTGTTTGATTTGGATGTTTTGCACAAAGACAATGAGGCCAAATGTGCAAAACTAGTCAAGTGAGAATTCTTTATTGTAGATTATCTTATTAGGTGTGCTTGATTTTAGCATTCACATTGGCATTTAACTCTTTTTATAATACATTTTGTGTTTAGAGAAGATTATGATTCACATAACATATTCACGGGAGCTTAACGCAGGCTCCTGCAACACTTCAGAGCACCTAAACCCTTCAGGGGGTCCATTTAGCACAAGAACAATGGAATCTGTAAGATTTAAGGTGCTAATGGGAGCCTCTTCACATCCTTCAAAGGGAGGCATACTTTTGTGTTATACCATTGCATATTTATTGGAACAGTGTAATTTTGATTCTATCCTAAGTTAGTGTAGGAGTGTGACATAACCATGATGAGTCAGCACTCTGAAATATTTCGGGTAATTAATGGTACTGAAAGAAGATGGAGTACCGTATATTTAAAGGGCTCCACATGAAACCAATAGAGGAGTTAGAAATACGTATTCATTAATACTATAAAGGAAAATCTAAGTTCCTGATCGAATTTATTACAAGGCCAATGAGACAAAATGTAAGTGCAACTAATGTTTAGAGGTTTCTGTGTAACATGACGTTATATTCACTTGGGTATATTTTAATTGATATTTCTTACTAGCCTTTTGCATTACCATTGTGTTTAGAAACTTAATTTGTTATACATTTACAATCGTGCACTATTTGTAACAGAGAGCACCGTTAAGTTAACTTTATTTTGATGCCTGTATCTAATTTCAGTGCAAGTTTATGTTACAGTTAACATTTGATTTGTGTTTAACCTTCAATTTGGAAAGTTTTTGTTCGCATTGTGTTTCCACTGCAGGTGTGGACAAAACCTTATTAGTCAGTATAGAAGGGTTTTTTCAGTAGCTAGCAAAGTATGAGAAGACTAGGTTTGGCAAAGAGAAACGCGGTAACGAGCAAGGAGGCGAGTTGGCATGGAGGAGGAGTAGAATGACCAAGGGTGAATAAAGCTACAACTTAACGATGTGGGAAAGGTAGTGTAAGTATCCAATTTATGCTGGAATCATGGAAAAGGTACTGGAGAAAGTCATGTTGGATTGTCTACCATGAATGCAACTAATATCTTATGCAGTAACTTATTGGGGTCAGGGAGACATCTTAGGACTTCACGGGGAGCATACGTATGCTTCTGCTTTGTGTGGCTTTATGCTAAGTGACCCACGGTTGGAGTACTTTCTAATAAATACTGTGATAGTTTAGCCCTTCCTAATCTCTGTTGCTCTTAGTGAATGTGGTCCTGTTGAAGTAGCATAGGGAAAGATAGGGCTAACTAATGCTTACTTTTGAAAATCAACTGATGCAAAGTAATTCTCAGTTCTTTTTCCTCATTGCATATATAATTATAATTGAACTTGGTATACCTTTTCTGTTGTAGATTTGGACACATTTAAATTGTTCTGTATCTCAATACCATTATCTTAAGCTTGGTTTATGTAAACCTAAGTTTGAACTTATGATTAAACCTTACTAATCTTACATTCAATTGTGGAATGAATTATTGAGTGAACACATTTTATTAATCTATATTGAAAAAATATAAATTGTTATTGTGTTCTCCCTCTTAACTCTCATGCAGCAACAAAGTCCATCTGGTTGAGGATAAATGTTTAAATGGGCCCAAGCTTTCTCATCATCATCTATAGATTTTATTTAAAATTACTCATTTTACTCTGAGAAGTGGTAGAGCGTCTTTTAAACAGGAAATGAATATCTAAATAGCAGCTGAGGAAGTGGTGAGAATGCAGCATGCTTTTGCAAGAAGTTCAATAGGGACCCACCCCAGAAGAGAAACAACTATCTTCTTTAAATTTTGAGAAAAGGCATCACACAGTGAGAGTGTCAGAACTTCAGAGACTTACAATACCCACCATCCCCAGTCAACCCAAGGCAGAGACCCAGAGAAGGCACTTTAACTTGTGGATCTCTAGAAGACCCTGTGAGGTGAAGCAGACGTTATTTACTCGTTAAATCGAATCCTTAAATTGGAGAATGACTGCCTGACGAAATCAAGCTAAACAAATTCCATAGTGGGAAAGGTTATAATGGGCTCATTATTTTTCATTGAAAATAGTGTGATTTTCATGAGACATTTACCAGATCAGGAAAGGAATTCTGGATTTGGTATATGTTTTTTTTAAACTTCCTTCCATTTCTAAAAGAAATAGTAGTTGCAAAAAAAGAAAAATAGGAAAGAAATGAAAACGGGCTGGAAAGGGGAAAAATGGACTCAGCAGTTATTTTTGTATGTCTACTTTGAACTAGAAGCAAAGGAGCAGTGGATTACAAAATACAACTAAAGGGGCAGCTTTACAAGCACCTGCGACACTTTTGCGCCGCCGGTGCATCACTTTTGTGATGCAGCAGCGGCATAAAAAATGCTGCCAATTTACAACGTCACGCATCTAAGGAGATGCGTCACGTTGTAAAGCCCTGAGGCACATTACACCTGTGTCAGTTATAATGTATGCAGGGTGGGCGTATCCACACAGGAAAGCCTCGTAAAAGTGACGCAGTGAAATCTACAAGATTTCACTGCGTCACTTCTAGGACACCACTGCTTTAAAACCTTATTACTTCTTGAAGCAGGTGTAAGGATTAACGCAGTGTAGTGGGAATAGGCCTCAAAATGCATTGCTGGAGTTGCATCATGCTTGCGACACGACTCCAGCAATGCGTGACTTTTGCCCCAACAGATGCATCTGAATTTCTGATGCATCTGTCAATCCTTGCGCCATGGTGCACCGTATTGTAAATACGGCACATCCATGCTGGCGTAAGAGTTTCTCACGGTGACGCAGGGAAAGTGACGCATTTCTACAGATGCGTCACTTTCTTGTAAATCTGCCCCTACGAGAAGAGCAGAGAAGCAAAGGCAAAGGTGGATACTAGGAGGACAAAGACAATTTGTGGGACAGGAAAAGGCTTCGCCACGTTCCGGGAGGGTGAACAAGAAGGCGAGAGGAAAGGGAAGGAAAGTTGACTTGCCACAAAGAAAATTAAAATGATAGGGACAATACAGGGAGAAAAGGGAGCAGGGAATAGGGGGAACTCCCCTCTTAAAAATTCAGGAGAAGAGGTAGGGTGGGCTAAAATGTTGTTGTGCCCCAGCTGAAACACAGGAGAAGTATGGAAAAATAACCTGGACAAAGAATTTCTTGCCAATAAGGACATTCCCTTGTTTATTTCCAATGTACGTGAAACATTTGTCATAAAAGGTTAAAAAAATATCCATCAGAACTGGTTTCTTTAGATTGTTTATTGTCAAATACATACAACCAAGGCAGAAGAGTGCTATCAGCTGAGACCATGATACCTGATCTACTGCAAGGAGAATGTTAGAAAAGTATCTAATAAGAAGAGTCAGCACAGTGAGCCCCGCCAGTCTGGGTCCTTGTCCCCTTTTCTAGATGTCTATTGGGCTTTAAGAGATCAGGAGGAATCTAGAACTAAGGGACAGTCGCTCACTGAATGTTGTTATTGTTCAAGACAACTCATAGGTTAAGGGCATAACGGATGCAAAGATGCTGAGCAAGTCACTTGCACAATTATTGCACAGATCACATGCTCAGAGGAGGTTCCCAAGGATGAGAGTTCACTTATCTAAGGCACTCGGTGTGCTCCCATATTCACAGTAAACATGAGGGCTCTTAGAGAGGACGATTCAGGAGTCTATTGGTGTGGGACTAATAAAGCACATCTTGACATGACAACTGCTTCACTTGTCCTTAACTCCAACAAGCCTAAAATGTCCAGCACCATGAAAGAGAATAATTTCCTCAGCAATTGAAGATTCGGGTCACCTTCAGACTACACTTGAAGAGAGAAGGTTCCCTCTTGTTACCCTTTGTGCTACTTGTGCTCTCCCAACTTCTCCCACATCTTATCTGGTTTCCATCGGCAGGTGAAAGCTGCTACCCTGATTAGTATAGTTATAGTCACAACTCACATAATCTGGAAAATAGCGAGGAACAGACAGAGCCCCTTGGGAGGAGAGTGTGCACTGAGCAAAGAGGTACAAGTTTGGGTAGCAAGCCTCCAAAGAAAGTGTTGAACATCATGACCTGTGCCTCAGTGAAGATTCCTGCAGCCGTGGGCCAAACATAACCATGTTCATTCAATGACAGTACATGTCTAAGCTCCTTCAGTACATGAGGTTGGTCACAGGCCCAGAAGCTCGTAATCACAAGGCAAGGATCACAGCAACTTAAGATATGCATAGAAAAGATACACAATGTCAATGGAGATGAAGACACAGCAGACACTAGGATGGGCTACTGATGGAGCAAGGATTCGCACGAAAAGCAACTTGCTTGTATTCAAGAACCTCGAATAACGTTAACAAATTAACCAATATGTTTGTCTTACTAATTTGTCCCTTTTTCTTCATTACTGGGTATCCAAGTGTAGCTTGCTTATGTGTTTTCTAATCCTAATACGCTTGCAAATAAAATGGCTGCTGCTATGTTGGATTTTCTACTGCGCATGAATCTGTCATACCCACGTGACATGACGTACTCGTAGCTTTGGAGGGAATCTGTTGCTTCTGCGCACTAGAGCTAATATGGCTGCTCTATGGTCTCACATGCAAGAAGCTTGCACTACTGCTTTTGCTAAGCTGTTCGTTCTGCCTAATCCTAATGCTAGTGTAGAAATTCATGGTATACAGTGTATTCATTTCAAAAACATCCAAATGACAATAGACAATACAAATTTCCTTTTTTTCAATGTATCCACATCAAATCCATTCAAAATTATACAAAGCAAACGTCAATTAACAAGAGCAACGAAACATATGCCTATTTTTCATAACACTTTATGTGATATTTGGCTCTTGTGGATGTGCCATCCACAAATTTGTATTGTCTATTGTCATTTGGATGTTTTTGCTTTACTTGTAATTTGCGTAATGTTTGCTTCGTCTTAAATGTAATGGTCATAGATGTGTAAATAGTGATTCATGTGTATTGTATATATGTAAACCTTTCTCGCCTAGAAAGAAACTCCAGATAAAAGTTTTTGCTAAAAAAATAGAAGTGACAGGTATAAATAAAAATACCCGACCAGATCTAATTAACTTTTTTATTTGGTCCGTATGATAATTGTATTATAAACAAAGAGAGTGTGGGCATTTGTGTTTTTTGCACTTTTAAAATTGGCCTATTCCATAACGCTGTACTCCATCTTGATTAAAACTGAGACTGCGCGAGATTCGCATGTCTCCAGAGCAGTGACCTTTGGACTTTAGCCAAGGAGCTGACTGACTGAGAAGATGCTCCTGGGAAACTGCCCCAATGAACTCTAGAGAAATACATTGTATTTGTAAATAGAACATCCATTGTTAGGAGAAATGAAGACGTCGTGTGAACCTGAAATTGATGGGCGTGAGCATAAATTTTAATAAGAGACGGCAAAGTCGAAAAATGTAGGTGGTGTGATGACCTGTCCTCTTACTTTGTCCAATCGAAATTGGAGATCCTTACACTTGGTTTATCTGAACTGCTACAAGAAGCTTGCACAGCTGGGATCATCTCCGAGAAACAAAAAACGTTTCTCACAACACAAAACCCAAAAAGACCGTCGCTCTATATGACTCCCAAAATCCATAAACATCCCACAGATCCCCCTTTCCGACCAATTGTTTCTGGGTGCAGTTCTATTTTTGACCCTATTGGAAAATATCTAGATCATTTTTTACAAGAATTTGTACAATCGTGGTGTACTTATATTAAGGACACCACCCATTTCTTGACCAAATTGGAATCAATCCAAGAATATTTTAGGGATGATTGGATATTGTGTACGATTGATGTCACTGCACTATATACATCCATTAACCATCAAGAAGGGATGGAAGCACTAGAATGGGCACTGTTACAGATGAAGTTCTGCCAAGAGAAAAGTCTTTTTATACTGAAATTGTTACATTTCTTTTTAAATAACAGTTATTTCCAGTGGCAAGATCAGTTTTTTGGGCAGATGACCGGCACCAGCATGGGATTCTTTGGGGCTCCAGCCTATGCTAACATTTTTACGTCACTTTTTGAGTATGAACATATTTTAACGAACAACCAATGGAATCAAGGGTTAGTAGTGTATGGTCGTTACATTGACGATATTTTTCTAATATGGTCCAAAACACAGCCAGAGCTTGAAGGTTTGATCGTAGATCTTAACAAAAAGAACCCGAGGATTCAGTTTACTTTCAATATAAGCTCCAATGCAGTTCATTATTTGGATGTACTTGTCACCAAGGATCAGATCAACAAAAAATTGATAACAGACATTTACACAAAACCTATGGATAGAAACAATACGTTGATGTACACCAGTTTCCATCCTAAAAGCCTTATTACTAACTTACCATATTCCCACTTTTTGAGAATAAATGAATCTGTGCGACCAAACAAATATTTGATAAACAAATACAAACTCATCGTAGGAGATTTGAACAGCGAGGGTATCCTGCTGAAATACTTGATCAATGTTTAGACAGACTAGCCATTCATGATCGCCAATCATTGTTGACTCCGGTTACCAAACCATGTAGGCACAAATTTACATTTGTGTCTAAATTTTCTACATCAGCTAATCAAATCAAACGTATCATACTTAAAAGATGGGAATTACTCCAGAATGAAAGTGAGTTTAAAGGCATTTTTTTTTATTTGCATATACGAGAGGCCGAAACCTGATGGACATCGTCCGGTCACCTAGGAATCCACAGATCCAAAGTGATTTCAAAGGCACGATGAAATGTCAGAACTGCATACACTGCAATAACATCATTACTGGCAACATCTTAACCCATCCAATGACAGGCAAAACAATCCAGTTAAAGCATACATCTGATTGCAACAGCACCAACTTAGTTTATTGTCTCAGATGCCCGTGTGGCAAACTCTATGTGGGTTAGACTGAACGCAAACTAAAAATTAGGCTCACAGAGCATAAGAGCAATATACGGGCAAAAAACAAAAGCACCCCTATAGCCACTCACTGGGATGAAAGTCACCATAATATAGCGCAACTACGAGCTCAGATAATTGAGGTAGTACAGAAAAAGGAGGGTCAAGACAACTCCGCCCGACTACTACAGCGCGAGATTTATTTGATACACTTTTTAATGACATGTATTCCAAATGGCCTTAATGATCGAGTAGACCTGGGTTGTTTTTTATGATTTATTTGGGTTTACTTTCTGATCCTCATGCATCGACTGAAATTTTCACACTTTCCCCCACATTAGCTACAATCAAGATAGTTACCACTAATTAGACTGTCACACATTGTTTTCAGGCAGGTTTCTTATAGAATGTGCTTTCTGTTTATTATTCGATGTTTTTTGTTGTTAAATATTGAAAAACAATGCAGCAGAATGTTACTGTGTACGTTGGTCCAATTCATGTAAATTTCCCATCATCATGTCAAGTCAAGTCAAGTCATATAATTTGTATAGCGCACTACATACCCAGAGGGTTTCAAGGCGCTTAGGAAGGGGAGGAGGATTACTTGTCAAATATCCACGTTTTAAGTTGCTTTCTGAATGCTAGGTGGTTCTGGGTAAGGCGAAGGTAAGCGGGGAGTGAGTTCCATGTTTTAGCAGCCAGGTATGAAAAGGATCTGCCTCCCATGGTGGTTCTGTTGATGCGAGGTACAGTGGCGAGGGCTTGGCTGGAAGACCGTAGTCGGCGGGAGGGGGTGTAGAAGGACAGTCTTGAGTTGAGGCAGTCTGGTCCGATGTCGTAGAGTGATTTGTGTGCGTGAGTAAGCAGTCGGAAGGTGATCCTCTTATTGACGGGTAGCCAGTGGAGGTCTTTAAGGTGACCAGAGATGTGTTCGTTGCGCGGGATGTCTAAAATGATCCTGGCTGAGGCGTTTTGGATTCGTTGGAGTTTCTTCTGGAGTTTTGCGGTAGTACCTGCGTAGAGGGTGTTTCCGTAGTCCAGTCGGCTCGTGACCAGAGCGTGGGTGACTGTTTTCCTTGTATCGGTGGGGATCCAGCGAAATGTTTTTCTGAGCATGCGAAGAATGTTGAAGCAGGAAGAGGATACGGCGCTGACTTGTCTGTTCATTGAGAGTGAAGAGTCCAGGATAACGCCTAGGTTACGTGCGTGGTCTGTCGGGATGGGTGCTTTTCCGAGGGCTTCCAGCCACCAGGAGTCGTCCCATGCAGAGGGGATGTACCTAAGATGAGGACTTCTGTTTTGTCTGAGTTCAGTTTCAGACGGCTTTGTTTCATCCATTCGGCAACTTCTTTCATTCCTTCGTGTAGGTTAGTTTTGGCGGTGCTGGGGTCATTGGTGAGAGAAAGGATCAGTTGAGTGTCGTCCGCGTAAGAGATGATGTTGAGGTTGTGTTGGCGTGCGATGGCCGCGAGGGGGCTCATGTATACGTTGAAGAGGGTGGGACTGAGTGAGGATCCTTGTGGTACGCCGCAGATGACTTCAGAGGCCTCGGACTTGAATGGAGGAAGGCGGACTCTCTGGGTTCTTCCGGTGAGGAACGAGGTGATCCATTCAAGTGCTTTTCCTTGGATTCCGATGTTATTGAGGCGTTGTAAAAGGGTGCTGTGGCAGACTGTGTCGAAAGCTGCAGAGAGGTCAAGGAGGATGAGGGCGACTGTGTCTCCATTGTCCAGTAGAGTTCGAATGTCGTCTGTTGCTGCGATGAGGGCGGTCTCAGTGCTGTGTTTTGCTCGGAAGCCAGACTGTGAGGAGTCGAGGGATTTGTTGGCTTCGAGGAATGCGGCGAGCTGGTTGTTGACAGCTTTCTCGATGACTTTGGCCGGGAATGGAAGAAGCGAGATGGGGCGGTAATTTTTGAGTTCGGTGGGGTCCGCTGTTGGTTTTTTCAGAAGGGCGGTGAGTTCAGCGTGTTTCCAGTCTTCCGGGAATGTGGCGGAGTTGAAGGAGCAGTTGATGACGTCTCGGAGGTGCGGTGCTATGACGGAGTCTGCTTTGTTGAAGATGTGGTGAGGACATGGGTCTGTGGGGGATCCTGAGTGGATGGAATTCATCAGGCGGATGGTGTCCTCAGTGGAGATTGGGTTCCAGTCGTTAAGGGTGTTCACGGGGGGAAGATGATCAGCAAGTGGTAGGGTGGGTTGGTTTCCGGGTTGGTTGTCAAAGCTGTTGTGGATGTCTGCAATCTTGTTGTGGAAAAATGAGGCTAGGGAGTCGCAGAGGGTTTGAGAGGGGGTGATGTCGTTGGAGTTGGCCGAGGGATTGGAAAATTCCTTGACGATGTTGAAAAGTTCCTTGCTGTTGTGGGCGTTGTTGTCAAGTCGATCCTTGAATGCTGTTTTCTTGGCTTTTCGGATCAGTTGGTGGTGAGTGTGGGTGGCGCTTTTGAAGGCGTCCTTGGTGCTGGTGGTTGGGTCTTTTTTCCAGGCCTTTTCAAGGGAGCGGCAGAGTTTCTTGGACTTCTTGAGATCATCGTTGAACCATGAGGCTTTCTTGCTGCCAGCGTTGCTTTGACGTTTTTTCAGTGGAGCTAAGGTGTCGGCGGTGTTGGATAACCATAGGGTGAGGTTGGCGGCGGCTTCGTTAGCGTTAGAAGAGAGGGCTGGGGAGTTTCGAAGGAGCGATGCGGAGATTTGGTCCGTGGAGATTTTGTTCCAGTTTCTTTGCAGGGTAGGTTGGAGGTGGATGTTGGGTTTTGGTTTGTTGTAGGTGAAGTGAACGCAGCTGTGGTCAGTCCAGAGGAGATCTGTAGTGTGGCTGAAGGAGACATGATTGCTGGAGGTGAAGATGGGGTCGAGTGTGTGACCTGCGATGTGGGTGGGGGAAGTGACTAGTTGTTTAAGTCCGAGGTTGGCGAGGTTGTCCAAGAGGGTGGAGGTGTTGCGGTCGTTGATCTTTTCAAGGTGAAAGTTGAGGTCTCCCAAAAGGATGTAGTCTTTGGAGGGGAGCGCGTGTGGAGTGATGAAGTCCGTGATGTCTTCACTGATTTTTGCGCGGGGTCCTGGTGGTCTGTAGAGGAGGGTGCCTCTGAGTGTGGTTTTGGGGTCGATGTGGATCTGGAAGTGAAGGTGTTCAGAGTTTGCGAGGTTGGCGTCAGAGCTGGTTGAGATGCGGATTGATTTCTTATGGACGATAGCGATTCCTCCTCCTGTGTGGCTGGTACGGTCTTTGCGAGTGATCTTATAGTCTTCAGGGATGGCAATGGTGATGTCTGGTGCGGAGGAAGCATTCATCCATGTTTCCGTCAGGAAGGCGATGTCCGGAGAAATGGTGTCTAGTAGATTCCATAGGTCAATGGCGTGCCTGTGGACTGATCGGGTGTTGAGAAGGATGCATTGAAGGTGATTGGGGTCGGGGATCTGTGGTGTGGTCGTAGCGGAGATGATGACAGTGCCGATGAATTTGCAGGAGTAGCAAGAGAAGGGTCCATGGGTGTGTCCAGGAGCGGCTTGGACGCAGGTGGGGGCGCGACTGGGGTTAAGGGCTAGGAGGGTGGCGGCATCGTAGGTAATGCGGGAGGGCTGGGGAGCGCGAGGGGCAGGGGGTAAGGCGCTGGGCGCGGTCCAGGCGCGGACGGGCGTAGACGGGCTTACCTTTGGCGCACCTTCGGCGCGGATTGGGCGCGGGCGCTGCGCGTGAACGCTGCGCGCGGGAGCAACTGTCATAAATGGAAGGTGGAGGGGGAGGGGCGAGGGCTGTTCAGCTGGGAGGCGGGGCGGGCTCAGCAAGCACAACAACAACAACAACGGGGACAAAATGGAGGGGGGAGCAAAGCAGGGCGCCGGGGGGATATCGCGCAAAAATCTATTTGCAGAGCAGAGATGGTACAGGCAGGCAAACGGTGTTTAAATATCAGGCGAACAAAAATAAACAATGGCACAGTGATAATCAAAGCAGCACAGCATGTACGATACCGAGTCTCGGCAGAGAGACAGGGGAGCGAGCCACTCAAGGCAGAGGCGAAGAGGGGTCACAGCGCTGCGAGGACCAGGGGCGCCGTAAAAAGGTAGTGGGAGGGCTGTTCAGCTGGGAGGCGGGGCGGGCTCAGCAAGCACAACAACAACAACAACGGGGACAAAATGGAGGGGGGAGCAAAGCAGGGCGCCGGGGGGATATCGCGCAAAAATCTATTTGCAGAGCAGAGATGGTACAGGCAGGCAAACGGTGTTTAAATATCAGGCGAACAAAAATAAACAATGGCACAGTGATAATCAAAGCAGCACAGCATGTACGATACCGAGTCTCGGCAGAGAGACAGGGGAGCGAGCCACTCAAGGCAGAGGCGAAGAGGGGTCACTCTGTAGCAGAAGTATTTCATTAGGTTGTCAAACTGATTTGTATATGTTTATACGAATGTGCAAAAAACATGCAGTATTGCTTCCCAGTATGTATTATTACTCTTCTTCTCTATTATTAGCCGTCACTAGTGTTAAGTACCCTGAGGCATGAAAAATGTTAAGGTTTATGAGATTGTTGCAAGCGACAGCATCTGCACACATTTAGGTTAAGAACTATTTGGCATAAACCATTTTACATTGGCGGGAGATTCAGTTATTCTGCATTACTGCATAGTGGTTGACGTCCGTCTCCTCTTTTCAGTTGCACGTTTATTTTCGGGTGATTTTCGGTTTTATATTCCCTGTTTGCATGTTAGCAGTATCCGTTATAAATGAGGGCTTCACAACACTGTAGAACATTTAAACGTTATTTCAAAGACATCGTCAAACTAAATTATATTGTGTCCCGTTTGGAACAATAAAGCTTTCAGCTAGGGATTTTTTTATGTGGGGACTTCATCTCCCATCAACACACGCTAACTCCCGCATTATTGGGAACTCTTTAAAAAGCGGTGTAGTATCCTTCCGCATTTACCTGAGAGTCTGCAGCAGGAATACTCGACACTGGAGGATCGCTGGATCGAGCCACGGAGGTAAATTAGTTAGATCTTAGTACCCTTCTTTATGAGTAATCCAGAGCAGGAGTTCACCAATAATAATAGATACTCTTTTATATGTTTTTTTAGTGGTCCTACCTTCTCCATCACCTAGCAACCTCTTGTAACGGGTGGACTTAAATTTCTATCACATTACGACCAAGTTCCGTCAGCGAGTAACGGAGGTAAATTAGGGAGACATTATTACCTATCGAAGAGCATTTGATTCTAAGTGCATAAGCAATAACAGGCTACTTTCATGTTTTTTTCAGTGTCTCGCTTCCCATCATTATCCCGTTAGCGTTCTCAACGGGTGACCTGTAACCCTTATTACGCTGTAACTACGACTACACTCTTAGGTATGATTCTACAAAGCTTAAGGAATTAGCTTTCTGAATATATGGGTTTGGACGATTGTACCTTCATGTACGATACATTGACCATAAGCTTAATATTTTTTATGTTCGTAGTTCCTAATTGTTCTCCGGCGGAGTCGCAAGGTCCTCAGAGCCAAGTGACAACGTGTATATCACTTCTGTAGTCAAACTCACTTTCAGTGCGGCTTGCTGGTCTTTAGGTATACATTTATATTCGCTGTAGTGCATTTTCTCACTTTTCATTTATTACCGCTTTTTTTACACCTCGTGTCTTTTATTTTAATCCATTTAGTGTTTTCCGGGACATACCACGTAGTGTATTTTGCAGGAGTTCTACTCAAAGACTAACATTAGGAGTTTTACCGTAGCCATCATGTACCATTATTTTTCTAAGGTACGTGAGTAATGATATTCTGGCATTCGTGCTGGAACATCGGATGTGAATAGTATGTTTCCTTAATCATTGTTACCATATTTAAGTTATGTACTTAGCGGTTTACAACATTCATGCTGCAATATTAAGACTGACCTTATACCTTAGGCAGGAGGATCATCGTTGAGTTATTAATTATTACATTCTCTTGACAACATGCTATTAGATTTTCAACCACTTTGGGTTTTTACAGCATTCTATGAAGCAGGTGGTTATAGAGTCATTTTTATTCTTCATGTCAGTGGAATTACTTATGTATATTTTTTTCTTGGTTAGTATTTAGTTTGTATGACAGTATTTTATTTCTTGTATGGAAATGATTGTGTTTCCTCTCTGCCATGTTTCAGAGGGAGGATATAGCCATTTACTATTCAGGAGGTTGTTATTAGGCCAACACGTGATGTAATTCGAATTATGTATATATGTTCCAATTGTAAGGAAGAAGATAAATAGGAAGTGTTTTCTCGAGTTCGTATTTTTTGAAAATGCTCATATTTCTGTTTCTTCCCCCCTTTGCTGTGTCTCCATTTTTCAGATAGATGTAATCATGTGAAAATAAATAATATATTTTGTTGATAGTGCTGATTAGTTTTTTGTATATTTTAGGATTTCGCCCCTGAAGAAGGTTACCTCCTGGTCCCGAAATGCATTGGGCATTGTGTCTGCAGACAACCAACTTATAATGATACATGAATATTTATGTATTATGATTCCTTATGGTTTAGAAATATGTAAATAGTGTATTTGCTATGTATTCACTTACAATCTAATGTGAGATATGTTGATTTATATGTAGAACAGGTGTACAACAGGACACACGTATACTTTATATATATATATGTATGCATTTTGAAAATAAGTGTAATGATTGACAAATTAAAAAAGAGGATGTGAAATCTGAATATTGTTTATTGATTATATAATGTGATTAGGAGTCTTTTTGTTTGATTGTTGGAAAACTTACAGTTTTCAAGTAGGAACAGTGCTCACTACAAGTAGGTCCTCTCTACTTTGTCATTACGTTTCACTTTTTGTGCTAGCCAACACAAGTATGTAGTGACGCACCCTTGGATTAGATTGTAATAAGTTTTGTCTAAACCTGATAACTGAGTGCACCTCTCACCTTCTTCAGTTATTTCACTTTGGCCCTTTTGAGGTAGCACCATTACATTTCAGTATTAGTACCTATTCGTTATCATTAAAGTCAATATGGCATCTCTCGATAGTATCACGCACATCACTGAAAATAGAGCCAATACCCTAGCGTACACAGCAGAAGAAGCCACAGACATATATGCCCTGATCAACGAAATTAAATTACTAGACACCAAAGGGGGTTCCACCATACAACATCTTAAACAATTGGAATATCTTACTAGGAGGCACCTTAACCAACGTCTCCATGCATCAACGTTAGTCCAAGATCACGAGCAAAAAGAATACCGAGGGGATTAAGGATAGCCCTAAGACCTATGTTATTCAGATTCCACCTGAACCCACAATTTATGGATAAATGGTTTTCCATATTGAATAAATGCTCTTTAGATCTCATCCTTTTAAATATAGAAGAACTATCACGTACCATTAAAGATTTGGACGAGGAAATTTTCAATCTGAAAAGAGATTTAGAACCTGCATTTGACCCAACAATTTGGCAAACCACATTGGAAGATTTGAATGCAAAACTTGACCGTTACAATCGTGAACTTCAGGAAGGGAAGATAAGAAAGTATCGTCGTGATACTATAGATTATAAATTAAACGAAGTCTACACGTGGGCTGAGATATATGCCAAGAGACGTTTCATTCCACATAAAACGATGACTTCCAGTGAAGAAAGTATCACTACTGATCAAGACGTTTCTGCGTCTCGACAACCTCTAGCAAAATCCGCAATATCAATTGCATCTTCAACAACAATTGTCCCTAACGTACTAGTAGCTAGCAACACCACAACGGCCTCTTTTTTATTACAGGCCCCGACGGGAGGGCAACCACCACCACCCACAGCAGAAGTGCCACAAGGACAGTCAAGCGTCCCACCAGGAGAGGACAAGGGAAGGTCACTACGCAGTGGGAAAAATCTACCCTTATCATAAATATCTCTTCCTTTGAGTTATCTAAGAAGCAGACTATGACCCTTAACAAAGGCATGTCCTTTGTACCTATGAATGATACTACACCTTTGGAAACTAATGTGGCATTTTTTAAATTCATGGGTAAACTCAGACTTCAGCACTACTTCAAGAATGTTATGGAATGCGAATCGGATCAAGATTTATCCTTGGAGGAAATCAAGTTTAAACCCAAAAGTAAATACATGGCTCCGATATCTCACAAAATTCTTGACTTTTTTGAGGACACTGTGAAAAGAGACCTATCTAAGATTAGATACACATTGATGAAAAATAAGAACTTTACAGTCCATGATTACCATCCAGTACACTCGATTACTCAAATCAAATCAAAATCAAAACATCTTTATTCGGTTTCCATTTTTTGAAAGCCATAAAAGTACATAAAAACATAGTAGAAAGTTACTCGATTACTCAAAATCCACAGCTTACCTTAAAACCGGCAGATAAAGGTGGGGCCCTGGTTATTATGGACACAGAATATTACAACAAGAAAGTAAATGAACATGTTCAAGATCAAAATACCTATCTACCACTTGACAATGACCCTACGAATTTCCTACAGAAGGGTTTATCTGAACTGCTACAAGAAGCTTGCACAGCTGGGATCATCTCCGAGAGACAAAAAACGTTTCTCACAACACAAAACCCAAAAAGACCGTCACTCTATATGACTCCCAAAATCCATAAACATCCCACAGATCCCCCTTTCCGACCATTTGTTTCTGGGTGCAGTTCTATTTTTGACCCTATTGGAAAATATCTAGATCATTTTTTACAAGAATTTGTACAATCGTGGTGTACTTATATTAAGGAAACCACCCATTTCTTGACCAATTTGGAATCAATCCAAGAATATTTTAGAGATGATTGGATATTGTGTACGATTGATGTCACTGCACTATATACATCGATTAACCATCAAGAAGGGATGGAAGCAGTAGAATGGGCACTGTTACAGATGAAGTTCTGCCAAGAGAAAAGTCTTTTTATACTGAAATTGTTACATTTCTGTTTAAATAACAGTTATTTCCAGTGGCAAGATCAGTTTTTTGGGCAGATGACCGGCACCAGCATGGGATTCTCTGGGGCTCCAGCCTATGCTAACATTTTTATGTCACTTTTTGAGTATGAATATATTTTAACGAACCACCAATGGAATAAAGGGTTAGTAGTGTATGGTCATTACATTGACGATATTTTTCTAATATGGTCCAAAACACAGCCAGAGCTTGAAGGTTTGATCATAGATCTTAACAAAAAGAACCCGAGGATTCAGTTTACTTTCAATATAAGCTCCAATGCAGTTCATTATTTGGATGTGCTTGTCACCAAGGATCAGATCAACAAAAAATTGATAACAGACATTTACACAAAACCTACGGATAGAAACAATACGTTGATGTACACCAGTTTCCATCCTGAAAGCCTTATTACTAACTTACCATATCCCCACGTTTTGAGAATAAAAAGAATCTGTGCGACCAAACAAATATTTGATAAACAAATACAAACTCATCGTAGGAGATTTGAACAGCGAGGGTATCCCGCTGAAATACTTGATCAATGTATAGACAGACTAGCCATTCATGATCGCCAATCATTGTTGACTCCGGTTACCAAACTATGTAGGCACAAATTCACATTTGTGTCTAAATTTTCTACATCAGCTAATCGAATCAAACGTTTCATACTTAAAAGATGGGAATTACTCCAGAATGAAAGTGAGTTTAAAGGCATTTTTCTTGAGAAACCCATATTTGCATATACGAGAGACCGAAACCTGATGGACATCGTCCGGTCACCTAGGAATCCATAAATCCAAAGTGATTTCAAAGGCACAATGAAATGTCAGAACTGCATACACTGCAATAACATCATTACTGGCAACATCTTAACCCATTCAATGACAGGCAAAAAAATCCAGTTAAAGCATACATCTGATTGCAACAGCACCAACTTAGTTTATTGTCTCAGATGCCCGTGTGGCAAACTCTATGTGGGTAAGACTGAACGCAAACTAAAAATTAGGCTCACAGAGCATAAGAGCAATATACGGGCAAAAAACAAAAGCACCCCTATAGCCACTCACTGGGATGAAAGTCACCATAATATAGCGCAACTACGGGCTCAGATAATTGAGGTAGTACAGAAAAAGGAGGGTCAAGATAACTCCGCCCGACTACTACAGCTTGAGATTTATTGGATACACTTTTTATGCACATGTATTCCAAATGGCCTTAATGATCGAGTAGACCTGGGTTGTTTTTTATGATTTATTTGGGTTTACTTTCTGATCCTCATGCACCGACTGAAATTTTCACACTTTCCCCCACATTAGCTACAATCAAGATAGTTACCACTAATTAGACTGTCACACATTGTTTTCAGGCAGGTTTCTTATAGAATGTGCTTTCTGTTTATTATTCGATGTTTTTTGTTGTTAAATATTGAAAAACAATGCAGCAGAATGTTACTGTGTATGTTGGTTCAATTCATGTAAATTTCCCATCATCATGTCAATCTGTAGCAGAAGTATTTCATTAGGTTGTCAAACTGATTTGTATAGGTTTATACGAATGTGCAAATGACATGCAGTATTGCTTCCCAGTATGTATTATTACTCTTCTTCTCTATTATTAGCCGTCACTAGTGTTAAGTACCCTGAGGCATGAAAAATATTAAGGTTTATGAGATTGTTGCCAGCGACATCATCTGCACACATTTAGGTTAAGAACTATTTGGCATACACCATATTACATTGCCGGGAGATTCAGTTATTCGGCATTACTGCATAGTGGTTGACGTCCGTCTCCTCTTTTCAGTTGCACGGTTATTTTCGGTTTTATATTCCCTGTTTACATGTTAGCAGTATCCGTTATAACTGAGGGCTTCACAACACTGTAGAACATTTAGACGTTATTTCAAAGACATCGTCCTACTAAATTATATTGTGTCCCGTTTGGAACAATAAAGCTTTCAGCTAGGGATTTTTTTATGTGGGGACCACATCTCCCATCAACACACGCTAACTCCCACATTATTGGGAACTCTTTAAAAAGCGGTGTAGTATCCTTCCGCTTTTACCTGAGAGTCTGCAGCAGGAATACTCGACACTGGAGGATCGTTGGATCGAGCCACGGAGGTAAATTAGTTAAATCTTAGTACCCTTCTTTATGAGTAATCCAGAGCAGGAGTTCACTAATAATGATAGATACTCTTTTATATGTGTTTTTAGTGGCCCTACCTTCTCCATCACCTAGCAACCTCTTGTAATGGGTGGACTCAAATTTCTATCACATTACGACCAAGTTCCGTCAGCGAGTAACGGAGGTAAATTAGGGAGACATTATTACCTATCAAAGAGCATTTGATTCTAAGTGCATAAGCAATAACAGGCTACTTTCATGTTTTTTTCAGTGTCTCGCTTCCCATCATTATCCCGTTAGCGTTCTCAACGGGTGACCTGTAACCCTTATTACGCTGTAACTACGACTATACTCTTAGGTATGATTCTACAAAGCTTAAGGAATTAGCTTTCTGAATATATGGGTTTTAACGATTGTACCTTCATGTACGATACATTGACCATAAGCTTAAAATTTTTTATGTTCGTAGTTGCTAATTGTTCTCCGGCGGAGTCGCATGGTCCTGAGAGCCAAGTAACAACGTGTATATCACTTCTGTAGTCAAACAAACTCACTTTCAGTGTGGCTTGCTGGTCTTTAGGTGTACATTTATATTCGCTGTAGTGCATTTTCTCACTTTTCATTTATTACCGCTTTTTTTACACCTCGTGTCTTTTATTTTAATCAATTTAGTGACCGTGTTTTCCGGGACATACCACGTAGTGTATTTTGCTGGAGTTCCACTCAAAGACTAACATTAGGAGTTTTACCGTAGCCATCTTGTACCATTATTTTTCTAAGGTACGTGAGTAATGATATTCTGGCATTCGTGCTGGAACATCGGATGTGAATAGTATGTTTCCTTAATCATTGTTACCATATTTAAGTTATGTACTTAGCGGTTTACAACATTCATGCTGCAATATTAAGACTGCCCTTATACCTTAGGCAGGAGGATCATCATTGAGTTATTATTTATTACATTCTCTTGACAACATGCTATTAGATTTTCAACCACTTTGGTTTTTTACAGCATTCTATCAAGCAGGTGGTTATAGAGTCATTTTTATTCTTCATGTCAGTGGAATTACTTATGTATATTTTTTTCTTGGTTAGTATTTAGTTTGTATGACAGTATTTTATTTCTTGTATGGAAATGATTGTGTTTTCTCTCTGCCATGTTTCAGAGGGAGGATATAGCCATTTACCATTCAGGAGGTTGGAGTTCTGGACTTTTTGGTTCCGTCCAGAGGTGTCAGGGACAACACCCGAAGACCCCGGAGTTCAACCTGTCTTGGTGCACAAACAAACAGAAACACGGGCTTCTCGATGGTGGCGTCAAAGACCAAAGGTTTATTACTGCAGGGACACAGAAGTCACAGAAACTGCACACGGGCAGTGTCTAGGAGCCTGTTCAATTTGTACAAAGAGGGTTGTTCCTTATATACTAAATATTCTGCTCGGGGCAAATTCTTTACATGTTACCACAGTTCTAAACATTCGTGTCTTAAACAATAAATATTTGGCGTTGCACAGGAATCGTCAACAGTATCTGATGTCAAAACATTACGAATGAGGGGTTCCCACTTTTCCATCATAATCCCATGTCAATTTCTCATTCAAGACCCGGACCGCCTCATCGTAAATTTCGTTACCTCCCCCTAATAAAGGCCCAGAAGGAAAGGAGCAGAGCCAGGTGTAGAAGATAGAAAGACAGGATAAGAGATGTTTGTGGGTCGTAAATGGGCACGGTTACCAGCTTCGGCCGCCTAATCATGATCAGGCCAACGAACACAAGAACCAGTATAGCAGGACTGGCCTTAGGCTGGGGAGGCAGTTCTTGCCGAGTCATGCTGCTACAGCGTTGCTGGCCTAAGGTGCACGTGTCCCTCGCAAGGTGAATCGCCGGTTAAAGCCTACGTGTCCTTTAATGAAAAGAGGTCATTGCAGGGCAAGGAATACAAAATGGCTTCCGTGTTCTAAGATGGATGCCACGGGTAGAACAGAAATGTGTTTGTAACAGGAGTGCTCTTGCTCGTAGCATAGCGAAAACACCAGGATATACTAAATGGATCATTTGCGGTTCACTGATACCAAAATTATGTATTTACGACAATGTTACAAACACGAGTAAAATCGTCACGGAACCTCAGACCCTCCTTTTGCCCTTACATAGGCAATTACTCAGTCTATGTCAGAGTCAGAGTCTAATTCTATGCTCAGTAGGTCAGTGACATGTTGTTGCACCATCATCTTGTCTCGTACCTTTTCTCCAAATGCAGGTGGTTTTCTGAAACAGGTTGCAGCACAAAGACTACACAAAGCGGGACCACATTGGATAATAAGGCAGCACGAGAACAGAAATACTAGGATGACACCAATGACCATCAGAACCTTCCATCCCCACGCTGATACCAGAGTCCAAAACCACTCCATGAAGGACCAGTTTCCCTTATCTACGTGTATAGAGTCGGAAATCTTGTGTAGCTTAGAGATCGCTTCATAGACTGTTGGAGCATTATTTGGAATAAAGACACAGCAGCTCGATTGGATCATTCTGCATACCCCACCTCGATCTGCAAGTATTACGTCTAGAACCATTCGGTTCTGTAACGTCATGAGACGATCCGCCTGAAGCTCAGCTGTTAAGTTACTAAGGGCACCAGCAGTTTCTGTAATAGTAGATTCAACTACCCGTGTTAGTTGACGTAGATTTCTACTATTGGCCATAGGCCCCCAAAACGGAAGGAAACCTTTGAAGAAGTCTCCAGCTTCCTGACCAGCGGTATCTTCCTTGCTGAAGACACCTCTTGCTACTCTGGTCTTGTGATAATCTGAAGAAGCAGTGTATGTCGGAGGTAACAATCGAGCAATATAACATGAACCTGAAAAGTCAGCAGGCAGCCATGTATATGCTCTGTCCTGACAGATGAAGTAGGTACCCCTAGCAGTCAGGAAGGCAGGGGAGGAATTAGACGGAAATACGTAAGTCTCAACACACTCACTCCTCCCTAGCTGAGCTCTCAGATTTCTCCCATTTCCTTGCAAACAGACCTGACCTCGGTGAGGCACGACCCAAACTGAAGTGGAGCTTTTACGCTTGCTTTCTCCCAAACTAAGGCGATACTCGGTAGAGTTCCAACTCAAATACACCCGTAATTCATCTCTAGGGTAAGATGGAGTATTATTGACGTCTTTAATCATGTCAATAATTCCCTGGACTAAAGCTTTGTTGGCTGAGTTGTATTTAGTGGACCGTGGTGGACGCGGAGGATAGGTCTCAAGGGCATATGAAAAAATGGTCTGAAAGGCCTGAAATGATCCATTGTAGCTAAAAGGCAAGACTAGATAGGGAATGCCTTTATCCATAGTGTGAGGTATCAAGCCGCACACCCAGCAGTCTGTAGTATTAACTACCAGTTGGTGTTGATGCAAGAGCTGTACAAATGTATTGTTAATAAATTCTGAGCGTCGAGCTTGTTCGTGTTCAGGAAATGAGTGAAAAGAATGCATAGAAGAAACCGTAGAAGTAGTAGGATCAAGGGGAGGTACTGTAGTTACTGGCATAAAAATCAAATGTACACAAAGACGATTCCACCCACCAACGTTATCAAAACAATTAAAAATGTAACTGCACATTGCATTAGAAAGCATTTGCTGTGAAGTATTCTGTACAGTCTATTTCTGCGAACATAAATTACATTTTCTCGTTGCAGCTCAGGAAGCTCCATCTTCTACAATCCGCTCGTGACCACTGATGATGTGTACGTAGATGAAAATGCCTCTATCAGCCCTGGGAGATCCCAGAACTAACAGAAAGATCGACCTTGTGTCTGACCCCCGCAGATTCAACTAGGCACACAGCCACGACCCTACGGCTACCCAGACGGCAAGGCAAAATTTTGAAACAACAAAAATAATAGTAAACTTCCTGGCTGGAGGCAATGTATCAGAAAATTCAAATGTGAAAATAGGCAGTTTCCTGCTTTATTTGTCCATATTGCGAGGTCGCAAGTTGTATCTCAGTTTTGCAGGAGCTGTCTGATCTGGAAACAATGTATTTTCAGCTGACGTTGCAATGTTCACGTTCGCAGATGGCAAATGTTCAGGGTTCAAAAGAGCAGTTTCAGGAGGAGAGTCAGAATTTGGTGAATCCGTGATCAGTTCTGCATCGCTGAAAGGTATGAACCTGGGGACTTGTTCCGTTTCAGAGGCACCGATTCCTTTCTTTACCCAGTTGTCGTAAGGAAGTGGCAGAGGCACACGTTTGACATGTGTCGTATGGATCCAGTTCTTCCTTCCGGCCACACGAATAGCAGTTCTCGTTGCTAGTAGGACTTGGAAAGGGCCAATGAATCTGGGTTGAAGATTTTTCGTTCTTGCAAAATTTCTAATGACCACCTGGTCACCCGGTTTCAGCTGATGGCCTGGACTCTCCGGTGGCTTTGGCAATGCATCGAAAACCTGTTGGTGAATAAGACTCAATTTAGCAGTCAAGTCGAAAAGGTAATCAATTAACATTGGGTATTCCAGCTGCTTGAATTCTTTTGGTCTAGGTACCCCCCAAACATTTGCAGGACGACCAAAAACTATTTCATAAGGACTAAGCCCTACTCTAGAATGTACAGTTGCTCTTGTTGATAGCAAAGCCAAAGGCAATGCGTCTGGCCAGGACAAACCCGTGGACGCTTGTATCTTAGCAAGTTTCAGTTTAAGGGTGCCATTGTAACCCTCGACTAAACCCGCGGACTGGGGATGATTCGCACTATGAAACTTCTGTCTAATCCCTAGACCGGCACACACACTCTGCATAACTTTCCCTACGAACTCACTTCCGTTATCTGACCATACAATCCGTGGCATTCCGTATCTGGGGAAGTATTCTTTAAGAAGAATTTTGGCAGTGGATAAGGCAGTATTGTCCTTTAGCGGGTATGCTTCGATCCATCTGGAGAAAGCACAAACTACCACTAGGACGTATTTCAGGTTATTACAACGATCCATGTGAATGAAGTCTAGCTGGATCACTTCGAAGGGGCAGGAAGGAGGAGCGAAGTGACCTGCAGGTGTGGGGATTCCCTTGCCAGGATTATGCATCAAGCATACCATACAATTTCTCACCACTCTCTCTGCACACTTACTAATCCCATCATTCTTCCAGACCGGAGCCAACATCTTACAAATCCCTTTTGAACTGATGTGTGCTGTTCCATGTGCCATCGTTACTACTGCAAGCACATACGCATCAGGCAACATCCAACGCTGTTGTTCCGACAGGTCAATCCAACACCCACTCGAGTCCAATTTACCCGTGCTCTCTTTCCATGCAAGTTTTTCCTCCTCAGTCGCCTCTTTCTGAATTTCCTTCACGCTTTCCACTGTGTCCTCACACATTCCAGACTCAGAAATCCATCTTGCAGACGTTGCAACATACATTCTACTCGTCATATTTCTAGCTGTCTGTTTTGCAGTCTCATCGGCAAAAGCATTCCCACGACCAACATCATCCGTGATTGCTTTATGAGCACTGCATTTCACAATCGCAACTTCAGTCGGCAAGGTTAGAGATTCCAACAAGTCATTAACTAGCTGACCATGTTGAATCTTAGTCCCATGGGACGTAATGAAACCTCTCTCTTTCCACAAGCGGCCAAAACTATGGGCCACGCCGAACGCGTATTGACTATCTGTGAACACATTTACTCTCTTTCCCTTAGCTAAAACGCACGCTCTTGTTAGCGCGATCAATTCTGCAGCTTGGGCAGAATTCTGACTCACTCTTGCAGTCTCCACAATCGTACTCAAGGTCGTTACTGCATAAGCAGCAGTCACATCACCATTCTCCAATTTGAAGCAAGACCCATCAACATACAGCGTGCCATCTGGATCTGATAACGGAGTGTCTTTTAGATCAATTCATCCTTTTGTTTCTTCCTCAGTTTTAAAACAACAGTCGTGTGGTTCGGAATCACTCGACTCTTGGCTAGTCGGCAACAATGTTGCTGGATTCAATACATTGCATCTTTTGATCTGAATGTGACTAGCTAACAGTGTCAGTTCATAACCTGATAATCTAGCACTGGTAAGGTGCTGCGTCTTGGTTCGGTTCATGAGTGTATCCACCGCATGAGGAACCATAACCACTAGCATGTTGTTCATTACTAAACCAGCAGATTGTCGAATAGAAGCTGCAGCTGCGGCTGTAGCTCTCAAGCAACTAGGCAATGCTCTGGCTACCGGATCTAACGTTGATGAAAAATACGCACAAGGGCGTTGTTTATCACCAAATTTCTGCGTCAAAACACTCAATGCACAACCTTCTCTCTCGTGGACATAGAGCGTGAATGGCTTTCTGTAGTCGGGTGTACCCAATACAGGTGCTGAACACAGTGCATTTCGTAACTCAGAAAAACTCTGCTGACATTCAGCAGACCATGGTACCGGACTCGGAACACCTTTCCCAGTTAAGGCTACCAATGGTTTTGCCAAAAGAGAAAAATTTGGGATCCATTGCCTACAATATGAGGTAATACCTAAAAAGGCACATACTTCTCTCTGCGTGCTAGGAACATTCATCTGTGTAATTGCTTTTATTCTCTCTGGGGTCAACTTCCTTCCCTCCTTTGACAAGAGATGACCTAGGTAGGTCACTTCTTGGCAGCAGTATTGCATTTTTGAAGGTGACACCTTGTGATTCAAATCTGACAAGTGATGCAATAAAGAAATCGTAGCTGTTTTGCAAGTTTCCTTGTCATCAGCAGCCACTAGAAGATCATCGACATATTGTACTAAAGCAGAACCAAGAGGAAGTACGAAGGAATCTAACTGGCTTTTTAATGCTTGACTGTAAATGGATGGGCTTTCACAATAGCCTTGTGGAGCGCGTTTAAACCTGAAGCTTCGTCCTCCTAGAGAGAAACCGAAGATATCTCTGCTTTCTTCGGCTATCGGAATGCTGAAAAAGGCATTTTTCAAGTCGACAACCGAAAACCATGCTGCTGTAGCAGGAATCAATGTTAACAATGCAGTAATGTCTGGAACCACAGGAAACTGTGGAATCACAATTTTATTAACCTCTCTGAGATCAATTACAAACCTATATACTGGAGGTTTTGTAGGGTCAGTTCGTTTCAAAATAGGCAGTACAGGACTATTACAGACATTACCTCTAGTTTCTTCTATAACGTCTTTCTCAATCAGATCTTGCACTATCAGTAGGAGCGCACGCTCACCTTCACTAGAGATTCTGTATTGTGGAATTCGTGGAAGTTTGACATTCGCTTTCAAAGTTACTACATATGGTGGAATTTCTAAAAGACCTACATCATTAGGACCAGTCGCCCAAAGAGTATCAGGGAGAGAACGCAGCTCTGGTGGGAGCGCATCCATCGACAAGTATTCTTTTACCCAACGTAAGCTGTACTCCTGCTGGAGAACAGTACAATGTCGCGTACAGGCGTTTTAACAAGTCTAAACCGAGCAGATTTTCGTTACAACCTGTCGTCAAAATCAGGGGTGCTTTCAATTGACAGGGTCCAACAGAAATAGACAAAGGACCAGAAACAGGGTTATGAACAGGGGCGCCCGAAAAACCTACTGAAACGTTTGTTGAGCCAGACAAAGGTGCGCCAGGGAGTTTCGCATGTATGATAGAACTTTTTGCTGCACCAGTATCCAACAGAAACGGTTCGACTATACCTGATGTTGCTACTGCGACATAAGGCCCACTCTGATCTACTGGAACTGATACTACTCCCTCTCTTTGTCCATGGCTGTCCTAGTACTCACTTTGCTGAACTTCCTCACTAGCTTCATAATAGTCTTCAACATGATACTGTGGAGACCTATTCTGTTGGGCAGATTGTCCATTTCGCTGGTCGAAATGATTAGAAGGGCGATCACTCGTCTGCGGAGGCATAGCACCTCTTACTCGACCTCTAGAATTTTGCATAGAACTACCACGACCTCTCTGAGCTGCCGCAGCATTATTTTGTGCCCGAACTGGACACTCATTTTTGTAATGACCTTCCACTTTGCAATAAGCACATTGATTCCATTGGTATTGTGGCCTTTGAAAATTATAATCCGTTCTTTGATATGACCCTTGCTGCATACTAGTCTGATTCGTGCGAGGCGGATAAGCTTGCTGTAAAAGTACTTTAGTTTTTAAATCTTTCGTCTTTTTATCTGATTTTTCCTTCTCTTCTTTATCCCTATTTTCATAGTACTGGGCAGTCGCAAGTATTTGCGCAGTCGTAGAGACAGCCCACGCACTTTCAGAATTCTTTAATTTACCACTAAGTTCTGGCAACAGATTGTGCACAAATTTATCAACAAATAATCTCTGGCCTCCTTCTGTGCTCATATCCTGACCACTATGATCCACGAAAGTCTCTTCGAATCTTGTGAAAAAGTCGGAGACGCTTTCGTCTTTCTTTTGTTTGCACGCGGACAATTTGTCCCAGTTAACGCGTAATGCTGGCATTAGGGTTTTCATTAAATCGATTATTCTACCAGGCAAATTAGCAATTAAGGGTTCAGGTTTAGAACCACCTACTTGTTGACCATCCGCTGCAATTATAGCTGCCCAGTCACCACCTAGGGCAACTGGATGATTCTCTTTACGAATTTTAGCCCAAATTGGTTGTGGTACTACATTGCCAAATAGCAGATCTATGTCAGCAAGATTCAATACACAAGCGTCAACTGTTTGAGCCAACTCTTTGTAGTACCCTGCAGGATTTTTACGCGGATCTGGCAAGGCCTGTTTTACTGCTAATACTTCAGCTCGCTTCCATGGAATATGTATCCATACTCTCTGGAATTGTGCCGGAGCGGCTGCAATACCAAGGTTTGCATTAGCTTGCACAGCTTCACGCCAAATTGGTGGAACCTCTCTCATTGGATATTGACGATTTTGTTTCGTACTACGTTTCTCTAACTCTCTCGGTGAACGAAGGGATGAGTCGGTCCTATAACTTAGAACCAGTTCCATCGCTTCTTTTATATTTTGTCCAACTATCATACCTGCAGCAAACTCTTTCTGAACATTAATTAATTCTTCCAGATTTGATTCAGAGTCATCCTCTTCCAATTCCTCACGTAGAAGGAAACACATTTCATCGAACACATATCGTTGTGTCGGTTCATTCCATTGCATAAATGTATCTAATACATCTTGTACATTATATCTTCCAACTTTTGAAACCCATCTAAGAGCAGTGGAATCTAGTATTCCTCTTTCTTCAGTACTGGGAAGCTGACTACGTCTCTGCACAGAGTCAGAGGTAGGAGTCTTAATCAGAGTTTTATAGAAGGGAGATAGAATATTAGAGACAGAATCAGTGATTCTCCGACGAACAGAAAGTGGAGTCATAATATTAGCAGAGGCAGTAAATAGAGTAGCGGTTGGAACAGATAGATTAGGAACAGTAGGAGTAGCAGGCAAAATAGCTTGTGAACTAGCAGGTGTGAGCGACACAGGCATAGGCAAAGAAGCCGGCAACCCTGGAAGAGGGGTTGTCGAAGGAACATTAATATTGACCACAGGAGGTACAGGAACTTGATTCAGGGGAACGGGAACAGGGACACCAGGTTGTCCAGCAACCGGTAATTGAACATTCGGTATAGGTGGAGCCGTAGCACCCTGTGCATACGGTGGGGGTGATCGTAACAAGTAAGACAACAGGGGATCCTTTTCAGGGTCCTCTACTATCTTAGCCGTACTTGATGGCAAAGCGGGATAACACTTGTCTATCGCTAAATTACGCTCTCTATTGGCCACCTCCATCGCTTTTTCAGACTCGTTGAGTTGCAGCTGCTTAGCAGACTGTTCTAAAGTCAACTCTTGCTCTTTCTGTTCTTTCTTCAACTTTTTAATTTCTCTCTGTTTAGATTCTTTTCGCCAATAACGGAAAGAATCAAACATTGCCGGCCGGGCTTTCTTCTTGAATAATTTCATTTCTAAATTATCAAGAACTTGAGGTTCAAAACTACCATGCAGTGGCCAACTAAGGACACCATCTTTCTCTGTGAAGCGGATCCATACCTCGTTATAAGAGATAGGGCCCACACCAAACTTGCAATATAGGTCATAAAGGGGAGTTCCAATCGGAGGAACCAAACACGAGTCCTCCAACTGGGAATCACTGTTGCAACTAAAACAAGACAACATACAATTTTTCCGACTTACCATTTTATAATCCGGAACACAAAACAAACAAGACACAAACAGAAAAGATGCGCACTCGAACCAAGAACTTAGGCCTACCAGAACTGACAAATGTATCGATACCTGAACTGAACAGAATGATTATCGTAACCAGAATAACCAGTGATAATCTTACAAAACTGAACTGAACTGAGAACTAAAAGGATTATCCAAACAGGAGCAACCCTCACAAAATACTTAACTGAGGCACTGAAGACGTCACCAAGGAGAAACCCGTCACGTCTCGCCGTACTAAGGACTGCACCTCGGGTCCAAGACAGGGCGACGGTCAAGGCAACGGACCACTGCAGCCGTCTGAACGGGAACCCTCGCGGAAGAGAACGTCGGGGCCACTTTTGCGATATGCCGGGATCGATGAAGTGGGGCGCCTCCCTCTGAAATCTTCACACGAAGCTCCTCGAACTCTTCAGGCTTTTGGACCGGTACCGAATGACGTCGCCCAACGTTGGGCGCCAATTGGTTCCGTCCAGAGGTGTCAGGGACAACACCCGAAGACCCCGGAGTTCAACCTGTCTTGGTGCACAAACAAACAGAAACACGGGCTTCTCGATGGTGGCGTCAAAGACCAAAGGTTTATTACTGCAGGGACACAGAAGTCACAGAAACTGCACACGGGCAGTGTCTAGGAGCCTGTTCAATTTGTACAAAGAGGGTTGTTCCTTATATACTAAATATTCTGCTCGGGGCAAATTCTTTACATGTTACCACAGTTCTAAACATTCGTGTCTTAAACAATAAATATTTGGCGTTGCACAGGAATCGTCAACAGTATCTGATGTCAAAACATTACGAATGAGGGGTTCCCACTTTTCCATCATAATCCCATGTCAATTTCTCATTCAAGACCCGGACCGCCTCATCGTAAATTTCGTTACCTCCCCCTAATAAAGGCCCAGAAGGAAAGGAGCAGAGCCAGGTGTAGAAGATAGAAAGACAGGATAAGAGATGTTTGTGGGTCGTAAATGGGCACGGTTACCAGCTTCGGCCGCCTAATCATGATCAGGCCAACGAACACAAGAACCAGTATAGCAGGACTGGCCTTAGGCTGGGGAGGCAGTTCTTGCCGAGTCACAGCGTTGCTGGCCTAAGGTGCACGTGTCCCTCGCAAGGTGAATCGCCGGTTAAAGCCTACGTGTCCTTTAATGAAAAGAGGTCATTGCGTGTCCATTGACTATGTGAGGGCAAGGAATACAAAATGGCTTCCGTGTTCTAAGATGGATGCCACGGGTAGAACAGAAATGTGTTTGTAACAGGAGTGCTCTTGCTCGTAGCATAGCGAAAACACCAGGATATACTAAATGGATCATTTGCGGTTCACTGATACCAAAATTATGTATTTACGACAATGTTACAAACACGAGTAAAATCGTCACGGAACCTCAAGGTTGTTATTAGGCCAACACGTGATGTAATTCGAATTATGTATATATGTTCCAATTGTAAGGAAGAAGATAAATAGGAAGTGTTGTCTCGAGTTCGTATTTTTTGAAAATGCTCATATTTCTGGTTCTTCCCCCCTTTGCTGTGTCTCCATTTTTCAGATAGATGTAATCATGTGAAAATAAATAATATATTTTGTTTATAGTACTGATTAGTTTTTTGTATATTTTAGGATTTCGCCCCTGAAGAAGGTTACCTCCTGGTCCCGAAATGCATTGGGCATCGTGTCTTCAGACAATCAACTTATAATGATACATGAATATTTATGTACTATGATACCTTATGGTTTAGAAATATGTAAATAGTGTATTTGCTATGTATTCACTTACAATCTCATGTGAGATATGTTGATTTATATATAGAACAGGTGTACAACAGGACACACGTATACTTTATATATATGTATGTATTTTGAAAATAAGTGTTATGATTGACAAATTAAAAAAGAGGATGTGAAATCTGAATATTGTTTATTGATTATATATTGTGATTAGGAGTCTTTTTGTTTGATTGTTGGAAAACTTACAGTTTTCAAGTAAGAACAGTGCTAACTACAAGTAGGTCCTCTCTAAGTTATCATTACGTTTCACTTTTTGTGCTAGCCAACACAAGTATGTAGTGACGCACCCGTGGATTAGATTGTAATACGTTTTTTCTAAACCTGATAACTGAGTGCACCTCTCACCTTCTTCAGTTATTTCACTTTGGCCCTTTTGAGGTATCACCATTACATTTCAGTATTAGTACCTATTAGTTATCATTAAAGAAAATATGGCATCTTTCGATAGTATCACACACATCACTGAAAATAGAGCCAATACCCTAGCATACACAGCAGAAGAAGCCACAGACATATATGCCCTGATCAACGAAATTAAATTGGTAGACGCCAAAGGGGGTTCCACCATACAACGTCTTAAACAACTGGAATATCTTACAAGGAGGCAACTTAACCAACGTCTCCATGCATCAACGTTAGTCCAATATCACTGAGCAAAAAGAATACCGAGGGGATTAAGGATTGCCCTAAGACCAATGTTATTCAGATTCCACCTGAACCCACAATTTATGGATAAATGGTTTTCCAAATTGAATAAATGCTCTTTAGATCTCATCCTTTTAATTATAGAAGAACTATCATGTACCATTAAAGATTTGGATGAGGAAATTTTCAATCTGAAAAGAGATTTAGAACCTGCATTTGACCCAACAATTTGGCAAACCACGTTAGTAGATTTGAATGCAAAACTTGACCGTTACAATCGTGAACTTCAGGAAGGGAAGATAAGAAAGTATCGTCGAAATACTATAGATTATAAATTAAACGAAGTCTACAGTGGGGCTGAGATATATGCCAAGAGACGTTTCATTCCACATAAAACGATGACTTCCAGTGAAGAAAGTATCACTACTAATCAAGACGTTTCTGCGTCTCAACTACCTCTAGCAAAATCCGCAATATCAACTGCACCTTCAACAACAATTGTCCCTAACGTACTAGTAGCTAGCAACACCACAACGGGGTCTTTTTTATTACAGGCCCCGACGGGAGGGCAACCACCACCACCCACAGCAGAAGTACCAAAAGGACAGTCAAGCGTCCCACCAGGAGAGGACAAGGGAAGGTCACTACGCAGTGGGAAAAATCTACCCTTAACATAAATATTTCTTCCTTTGAGTTATCTAAGAAGCAGACTATGACCCTTAACAAAGGCATGCCCTTTGTACCTACGAATGATACTACACCTTTGGAAAATAATGTGGCATTTTTTTAATTCAAGCGTAAACTCAGACTTCAGTCTACTTCAAGAATGTTATGGAATGCGAATCGGATCAAGATTTATCCTTGGAGGAAATCAAGTTTAAACCCAAAAGTAAATACATGGCTCCGATATCTAACAAAATTCTTGACTTTTTTGAGGACACTGTCAAAAGAGACCTATCTAAGATTAGATACACATCGATGAAAAATAAGAACTTTACAGTCCATGATTACCATACAGTACACTCGATTACTCAAAATCCACAACTTACCTTAAAACCGGCAGATAAGGGCGGGGCCCTGGTTATTATGGACACAGAATATTACAACAAGAAAGTAAATGAACATGTTCAAGAACAAAATACCTATCTACCACTTGACAATGACCCTACGAATTTCCTACAGAAGGGTTTATCTGAACTGCTACAAGAAGCTTGCACAGCTGGGATCATCTCCGAGACACAAAAAACGTTTCTCACAACACAAAACCCAAAAAGACCGTCGCTCTCTATGACTCCCAAAATCCATAAACATCCCACAGATCCCCCTTTCCGACCAATTGTTTCTGGGTGCAGTTCTATTTTTGACCCTATTGGAAAATATCTAGATCATTTTTTACAATAATTTGTACAATCGTGGTGTACTTATATTAAGGACACCACCCATTTCTTGACCAAATTGGAATCAATCCAAGAATATTTTAGAGATGATTGGATATTGTGTACGATTGATGTCACTGCACTATATACATCCATTAACCATCAAGAAGGGATGGAAGCAGTAGAATGGGCACTGTTACAGATGAAGTTCTGCCAAGAGAAAAGTCTTTTTATACTGAAATTGTTACATTTCTGTTTAAATAACAGTTATTTCCAGTGGCAAGATCAGTTTTTTGGGCAGATGTCCGGCACCAGCATGGGATTCTCTGGGGCTCCAGCCTATGCTAACATTTTTATGTCACTTTTTGAGTATGAACATATTTTAACGAACCACCAATGGAATCAAGGGTTAGTAGTGTATGGTCGTTACATTGACAATATTTTTCTAATATGGTCCAAAACACAGCCAGAGCTTGAAGGTTTGATCGTAGATCTTAACAAAAAGAACCCGAGGATTCAGTTTACTTTCAATATAAGCTCCAATGCAGTTCATTATTTGGATGTGCTTGTCACCAAGGATCAGATCAACAAAAAATTGATAACAGACATTTACACAAAACCTACGGATAGAAACAATACGTTGATGTACAACAGTTTCCATCCTAAAAGCCTTATTACTAACTTACCTTATTCCCACTCTTTGAGAATAAAAAGAATCTGTGCGACCAAACAAATATTTGATAAACAAATACAAATTCATCGTAGGAGATTTGAACAGCGAGGGTATCCTGCTGAAATACTTGATCAATGTATAGACAGACTAGCCATTCATGATCGTCAATCATTGTTGACTCCGGTTACCAAACCATGTAGGCACAAATTCACATTTGTGTCTAAATTTTCTACATCAGCTAATCAAATCAAACGTATCATACTTAAAAGATGGGAATTACTCCAGAATGAAAGTGAGTTTAAAGGCATTTTTCTTGAGAAACCCATATTTGCATATACGAGAGGCCGAAACCTGATGGACATCGTCCGGTCACCTAGGAATCCACAAATCCAAAGTGATTTCAAAGGCACGATGAAATGTCAGAACTGCATACACTGCAATAACATCATTACTGGCAACATCTTAACCCATCCAAAGACAGGCAAAAAAATCCAGTTAAAGCATACATCTGATTGCAACAGCACCAACTTAGTTTATTGTCTCAGATGCCCGTGTGGCAAACTCTATGTGGGTAAGACTGAATGCAAACTAAAAATTAGGCTCACAGAGCATAAGAGCAATATACGGGCAAAAAACAAAAGCACCCCTATAGCCACTCACTGGGATGAAAGTCACCATAATATAGCGCAACTACGGGCTCAGATAATTGAGGTAGTACAGAAAAAGGAGGGTCAAGATAACTCCTCCCGACTACTACAGTGCGAGATTTATTGGAAACACTTTTTATGCACATGTATTCCAAATGGCCTTAATGATCGAGTAGACCTGGGTTGTTTTTTATGATTTATTTGGGTTTACTTTCTGATCCTCATGCACCGACTGAAATTTTCACACTTTCCCCCACATTAGCTACAATCAAGATAGTTACCACTAATTAGACTGTCACACATTGTTTTCAGGCAGGTTTCTTATAGAATGTGCTTTCTGTTTATTATTTGATGTTTTTTGTTGTTAAATATTGAAAAACAATGCAGCAGAATGTTACTGTGTACGTTGGTCCAATTAATGTAAATTTCCCATCATCATGTCAATCTGTAGCAGAAGTATTTCATTAGGTTGTCAAACTGATTTGTATAGGTTTATACGATTGTGCAAATAACATGTAGTATTGCTTCCCAGTATGTATTATTACTCTTCTTCTCTATTATTAGCCGTCACTAGTGTTAAGTACCCTGAGACATGAAAAATGTTAAGGTTTATGAGATTGTTGCCAGTGACATCATCTGCATACATTTAGGTTAAGAACTTTTTGGCATACACCATATTACAATGGCGGGAGATTCAGTTATTCGGCATTACTGCATAGTGGTTGACGTCCGTCTCCTCTTTTCAGTTGCACTTTTATTTTCGGGTGATTTTCGGTTTTATATTCCCTGTTTGCATGTTAGCAGTATCCGTTATAACTGAGGGCTTCACAACACTGTAGAACATTTAGACGTTATTTCAAAGACATCGTCCTACTAAATTATATTGTGTCCCGTTTGGAACAATAAAGCTTTCAGCTAGGGATTTTTTTATGTGGGGACTACATCTCCCATCAACACACGCTATCTCCCGCATTATTGGGAACTCTTTAAAAAGCGGTGTAGTATCCTTCCGCATTTACCTGAGAGTCTGCAGCAGGAATACTCGACACTGGAGGATCGTTGGATCGAGCCACGGAGGTAAATTAGTTAGATCTTAGTACCCTTCTTTATGAGTAATCCAAAGCAGGAGTTCACCAACAATTATAGATACTCTTTTATATGTTTTTTTAGTGGCCCTACCTTCTCCATCACCTAGCAACCTCTTGTAATGGGTGGACTTGAATTTCTATTACATTACGACCAAGTTCCGTCAGCGAGTAACGGAGGTAAATTAGGGAGACATTATTACCTATCAAAGAGCATTTGATTCTAAGTGCATAAGCAATAACAGGCTACTTTCATGTTTTTTTCAGTGTCTCGCTTCCCATCATTATCCCGTTAGCGTTCTCAACGGGTGACATGTAACCCTTATTACGCTGTAACTACGACTACACTCTTAGGTATGATTCTACAAAGCTTAAGGAATTAGCTTTCTGAATATATGGGTTTGGACGATTGTACCTTCATGTACGATACATTGACCATAAGCTTAATATTTTTTATGTTCGTAGTTGCTAATTGTTCTCCGGCGGAGTCGCAAGGTCCTGAGAGCCAAGTAACAACGTGTATATCACTTTTGTAGTCAAACAAACTCACTTTCAGTGCGGCTTGCTGGTCTTTAGGTATACATTTATATTCTCTGTAGTGCATTTTCTCACTTTTCATTTATTACCGCTTTTTTTACACCTCGTGTCTTTTATTTTAATCCATTTAGTGACCGTGTGTTCCAGGACATACCACGTAGTGTATTTTGCTGGAGTTCCACTCAAAGACTAACATTAGGAGTTTTACCGTAGCCATCGTGTACCATTATTTTTCTAAGGTACGTGAGTAATGATATTCTGGCATTCGTGCTGGAACATCGGATGTGAATAGTATGTTTCCTTAATCATTGTTACCATATTTAAGTTATGTACTTAGCGGTTTACAACATTCATGCTGCAATATTAAGACTGCCCTTATACCTTAGGCAGGAGGATCATCGTTGAGTTATTAATTATTACATTCTCTTGACAACATGCTTTGAGATTTTCAACCACTTTTGTTTTTTACAGCATTCTATGAAGCAGGTGGTTATAGAGACATTTTTATTCTTCATGTCAGTGGAATTACTTATGTATATTTTTTTCTTGGTAAGTATTTAGTTTGTATGACAGTATTTTATGTCTTGTATGGAAATGATTGTGTTTCCTCTCTGCCATGTTTCAGAGGGAGGATATAGCCATTTACTATTCAGGAGGTTGTTATTAGGCCAACACGTGATGTAATTCGAATTATGTATATATGTTCCAATTGTAAGGAGGAAGATAAATAGGAAGTGTTTTCTCGAATTCGTATTTTTTGAAAATGCTCATATTTCTGTTTCTTCCCCCCTTTGCTGTGTCTCCATTTTTCAGATAGATGTAATCATGTGAAAATAAATAATATATTTTGTTGCTAGTACTGATTAGTTTTTTGTATATTTTAGGATTTCGCCCCTGAAGAAGGGTACCTCCTGGTCCCGAAATGCATTGGGCATCGTGTCTTCAGATAATCAACTTATAATGATACATGAATATTTATGTATTATGATTCCTTATGGTTTAGAAATATGTAAATAGTGTATTTGCTATGTATTCACTTACAATCTCATGTGAGATATGTTGATTTATATATAGAACAGGTGTACAACAGCACACACGTATACTTTATATATATGTATGCATTTTGAAAATAAGTGTTATGATTGACAAATTAAAAAAGAGGATGTGAAATCTGAATATTGTTTATTGATTATATAATGTGATTAGGAGTCTTTTTGTTTGATTGTTGGAAAACTTACAGTTTTCAAGTAGGAACAGTGCTCACTACAAGTAGGTCCTCTCTACTTTGTCATCACGTTTCACTTTTTGTGCTAGCCAACACAAGTATGTAGTGACGCCCCCTTGGATTAGATTGTAATAAGTTTTGTCTAAACCTGATAACTGAGTGCACCTCTCACCTACTTCAGCCGATCCTTACACTTGCAACATTTGGGGGTAGTACGCTGACCTGGAAAAAGTATAACTAGCCTAGGTTTAGCTAGAGAATTTGTCAGACTTTTCCGAATAGCTGACCTGTCACTGACCCAACGCACTCAATAGGTGATTTAGAACAGAGGGCTGAGGAGCACTCTGTCAGACAGACTCGCTGACCCAATCTGGGTTCTGGGAAGGTGAAGTGCTGGTGAAGCACTTTGCTGGTACATGCTGTAACCCAGTCGGGGTTTTGGCTGATTCCTTGCAGAGAGGGAGTAGTGCAGGTGTTGCAACTGAACTACGGTGCCGATCTTAACCTTTGGTGGTCCTGTCCTGATCAAAATCTGGTCTACCCTGTCCTGATTTCCATACTGCACCTGCTGGTCTACTGGCAACTGCATTCTTTGGGGTTCTTCTGTCCTTTTCACTGACCCGTGGCCAGGGTTGGTCTTCACACCATTCTAGGTAAATATATATCTGTGTGGATAATCGTCATTATAATTTGCATCCTTTTTTCCCCTCCCTAAATCGATAGAAGTTTTGATTATATATGTTCCCTTCCTTACCATTCCATTGGTAAATGAAAATTCGTGTTTGGCAGATCTATTAGCATGTTCCATTTTCTTACCCTCCTATTAGTCAAATGCTAAACGTCTAACGATTGCATAAATGACGTCCTTTTCTCACCCTCCCTGGAAAGTGATTAAGCTTGATTATTTGATTTAATAGTGTGTTCCATTTTCTTACCTTCCCTTTAGTCATATGCTAAATGTATTTCGTGGTTGCAGATTATGTTCCCTCTTTTACCCATCCTTTGATAATTGCCATATTTAGTATGTTCCATTTCTTTACCTACCCTTAGAAAATTGTGCAATTCTATTTTAATTTTCAATAGCATGTTCCCTGTTCTTACCTTCCCTTTATATTGCTAAATGATCGGCATAATATTTCTTTTGCATAGCTATACACTGTTTCTAATGTTGGTTATTGATCGTCTGATAGCTTTTAACCTCTGGATTATGATTTATGATGAAATTTAGATAAAGAGTTTAAACCTTTACCGAGTCTGTGGTTATTATATGAGTGTAAATGTTATGGTATTATTGACTGTTTGCCTATTATTCTAAACTCCCTGATCCATTGTGGTTATAGGTACCAGTGACAAGGATTGGTAAGTCAATGGTATAGGAATTAGTGGAACAAAATCGACTGGAAGTAGAGTGTAGGTTACCCGATTGAGTAAATATGGAGAATTGAATTATGGGCCCAGGTGAGTATTGGTAAAACTATAGTCGGGTGACCTGCGCGCTCTATCACTACTAAGGAAAGTTGACTATGTTTGATGGCATTAACCAGCTAATTAATGGTCAGCATTGAAACCATCTAATAATATTCAGCCCATTTTGTATGGGTCGCACGAGTTTGAGGCAATTATGGGCCTGATTTATTGTATGATGGACAGAGTGGCATCCATCAGGATGGCAAGAAGTAAGTTGTCTTCTGAAAGACAAAAAAGTAATGACCCCCTTGCCCGGGGAGTTTCCTTTTAAGGTATGAGGGTCAATATTGTTGTTTTCTGTCCCTCACCACTACGGTTTTCCTTGTGGTGATGGACAAAAAAACTAAAAAATACACCTTCTTCTGTGAATAGAATGAGCGTTGTGATGGCCTTACTCCCACAGCCCATGGACCGTTGGAGTAAGCTTTCTATCTCCGTTACTAGCGGATGCTCTGTTGATGGAAACGTTATGGGCCACTTGTCTCTAAAAAAGGTGGGCGGACTGAGAGTTTGGTGAGCAGGGTGCTCCATTGTGTTTATTACACATTATCCTCTAAATCAGACTCCTGTATTGGTGGGCGTAACTTACATATTTCCATGTAGCATAATCACATGGAATTATCTAGACATTCTGCCAGAGTCAGTGGAATTAGGCGAGGAGGAAACTCTGAATTTAGCGCTATTTTCTTAGCGCAAAAATGTCCTCTTGTGTCCCAAATCGATGTGAGGATGCATTTTACTCTAAGAAATAGCTCTAAATGTAACAGAACAGGAAAAGCAGTGTGAGCAGCCGCTTGTGGTTGCTACATTTCCCCCCCCAGCTTACTTCCAGCATTTAGCGCTAGATTCTCAGCGCAAAATGCACACTCCTATCCAAAATGAAAGCAAGGATGCATCTTGTGCTAAGAAAATAGCGCTAAATGCAAAGGAACATGAACAGCAGGGTAAGTGGCCACTTGCACTCACGAAATACTCTCTCCCCGTAAGGATTTTATCCTCCAAATTACTCTTAATTTCTGAAGCAGGTATAATCATGTGATTATACGTAATTCAGTGTCAAAGAGTTACGCAGAATAACTGAAATTACTCTGATTACTATGGCAAAATTAAATTAAGCCCAGGACTAGTTCACTGCTCATACTTGTATAAACAAAGAACCTATCTCCTCCACCAATTACCTCTGGGATCGCAACAAGAGAGGTAGGTAGTCTGGTCTGGATCTAAGATTATGCTACATTCATATTTGAGGAGTAAGCAACTGTAGTTGTAAAAGTGATATTTGAGGGGAAATTATTTCCTTTGGAACAGCATCTTCACATTCAGGGAAACAATTAAAAAAAAAAATTACTGAAGCTCAGCTAGGTGAAAATCGTAGGGTACCCCATAAATGAGCAAGAAAATGCCATCAGCAACTTTACTCCACATCCTTAATATCTCTTTGGTAATTTACCTTACCTTGCAAGTCACTTTTGATGATCTCACAAACGAAATCTGAGAAAATGTTATTGAATGTCACAGAGCTGGAAATTGTGAGCTTCTCCAATGAACGGTTAAAAAAAAAAATGAAATTCTGATGCAAAGCATAACATTGCCCTAGCATAGCCTGAGTGGGAAACGAAATTATCGCCTAGCATGTCATGAGAATAAAAATCTTACCAATTGGGAGTCACTAGCCCATATAGCATCTGCACAGTGCTGGACGAAGGAGAGGGCAGCGTGTGTGGCTCTTTTTTTTCGTCAACTCATTGTGTCTCCATCTCAATCCAAATAACTAACTAACATATCCACCATAGACATTGATTTCATATTTCCCTATACTAATTCATAACTAGTCATTTTGGGTTCCATAGTAGAGTGTACCTCGCCAAAAAAGCGCTTCAACGGCTCGTCAAGGGGTAGTAAGCGCTATATAAATGCAATTACAATACAATATAATACATTAAAGGGAAGCTGTATCAAGGAGCTCTATGTGCCTGGGTCAAAAGCTGTGAGTTCGGTAAGCCGATACAGAAACCACGTCGCACTACCTGTTAACTCGAACTATGTTTAGTGATCACGTGCAGGGAATTATGCAGCAGGGATTACTGAATTAGACAGCAAGAATGTCTAACCAGCGCCAGCCTTTGTCTCTGGTGAGGAGAAGTGAAGGGAATTTCCCGGTTGAATATGTCACAAGCAAACATCCCCGGCATCACAGAAGCTCCTTCTGAGCCGAGCCTACGCTGCACACAGACAATACAATATTTCACTTTGTTTTCCACTTGCCTGCTTGGCACTGGGATTGGTTACAGGGAGGACACACGGGGTGTTAATCTGTCCCGTACCTCCAGAGCGCATCAGGCAGTTGGGACAATGGGAACCCCAAAGTTTTAAAGGTACAGCTGTCCGCAGCCACCCCTGGGAGTGGCTGGATGACAGATTAAGGTATCATGTGCAGGCAAACTTGAAGTATTCCAAAGGACACTGTGAGGGACCAGAGGTTTTATTGGGTGCAGTGGTATTGTGCAACTATGTGCCAGCTGGAGTAGTTGTTTATACTGGTGTGCAGTGTTCAATAAAGGGTGTTAGCCACCTAGCATTTGTTTATTTTGCCAGGATCAAAGGTCTGGGTGAAGGGTTGTCCGTGCGTCCTGTGAGTGACGCGACAGGCGCAATTCTAGAGATGGAGGCATGGGTTTCCACCACTGACTTATTTGGTTGAGGGGCCCAGGCATGCTCTATAACTGGTTGCTGGAGAAACTGAGGGACTCTACTGAGATAATTTGGTTTGGGGTTACAGGCATGCGCTGGAACAGCTTGTGGTAGAAGTTGTCGCACGCATTGGGGGGGTCTCCCCTCCCAACAGTTTGGTCTTACACCAGGGAGGCATAATTCTACTCTCCCGGGTAGGAGGGCACTGCGGCCAGTAATGAAATCCTCCTGGTGTAAATTAGGCAACCAATTGGGGGCATGGTTTTTATGAGGGGCAGAGATAACCCCACTGTGAGTGTGGCAAGGGACTCGGTCAGAGGTTGCCGGGGATTCCTCACACAGGAGAATTTACATTGCCAGACGCAGATTCATTGAATAGGGGGGTTTGGTCCATCAGGCAGGTCGGCTGCATGCTAAGTCCACTGGGAGTTTGAAAGAGGATGGGGCACACCTGCCAGAGTGGCCATGGACTTATTTTGCTGGACCTGGGAGAGGCCCTGGAATCAGCAACATGGAGGTGAAGAGGCCTACCTTGGTGGGGGTCCTGGCTGTGACGGTGGCCACATCCAGAGCTGTGGTGGAGTTACAGGGCAATCCAGAGGCTGTGAGGTACAGAGAGGTACCCTTTGCAGGAGCACAGTAAGGGTGCTAAAGCCAAATATCCCCAGGGAGGTCCTCGTGTTGGACCCTGGAGGAGCGAATGCACCCCAGTAGTCCTACGGGCGGTTGTGGACCTGAGCAACCGGGGTTGCCCGGAAGGCTCTGCCCCCCTCTGGGGCGTAAGCAAGGGGGTTGGACTGGCAGTCCACCAGTGGGAGGGGTTTCCCCTCCCCCAAATCTGGCAAACTCCGATTGGCAAGAGCCACAGTGTAATTTGGCTCATCAGTTGGCAGGCGGCAAGGGGCTGCCTGCCTTGGGATTGCCCGTAAGATAACCCACCAGGTTGGCATATTGGTAATGCTAATAAACCTGCAGCAATTTTCTCCACAAAGAAAGTGTCTTGTCTGTTTATTTCTCCAGGAGATTGTTGGGGTAATGGGGAGTGTTGCCGATATTGGCAATAAGTCCCTGCCCTTCTCTTCCCCCACCTTCCCCTCCTTCATTATGCACACTCCATCTCCATGCCCTCCTGGTCCACGCAGTGCAGGCAGAGTTTCAAACTGCTTCAGCCAGAGAAAAATAATTATGTAACATTACACCGGCGCAGTTCAATTGAGAACAGCAATTTACTACTTCCCACTACACATGCAATACTATTTATTAATTTATTTACATCGTAGTTGCGGCAAATATTTTCACTCTTGGATTCCATGCAAGAGTCGTCACAAGATTCACTGCACCCGTGAACTCTGGTGTTGACCTTAGTACTATGCTACCATGTTGTCTAGTTTTGTGTAGTGTGGTATCCTGTTATCTAGGGTGATGGCATTGTATCTGCTCTGGTGTCATGTTGTACACAGCACCATGTTGCATGTTATCTTATGTTGTGCTGTTGTGTAGTCCTCTGTTGAACCGCCACCGTGTGCACAGTGTTACGTCATATATTTTAATGTTGCATTATGTTGTCTAATGTGATGTCTTGTCTGTTGTGGTGCCATATTGTTCAGTTCAGTGCCATCATGTAGTCAAGTGTGGCCGCAGTGCCATGCAGTGTGGTCGTGTTGCCCTGTCAGTGAATTTGTTCTTACGGTTACCCCTTTCTCTAACATGCGCTCTGTCACTCTTTACCTCAGAACTCTCTGGGGTGGGAATATTGCTCTTCCTTTAAAGTTTGATTACAGTTCCTGGTGCCTATTGAACTGGAGTAGTGAGTGATAATTAAAGAATGTCTTCCTGCTGCCAGGATGCCTGGCCACTGCACGTGTAACTTGCACCACTAAGGGCCGAGTCCCTGCTCCAGTGTCTGCCTCAAAACCTTCAAAAGTGCCTCTTTATTGCTGAAAAAGTTGGGAAAGTGATTTTTTAGCTGTATCTACTTTAAGCAAGCCCCGACTGCAAGCAAAGAAACTTGCCCCAGTCGCCTAGTTTTGCAATAAAAACAGTCACTGGTAAAGTGGGTTCCTAATAACGTGTCTCGGTGCCCCCGCTCCTGCTGCACCATTGATAGCCATGCCCCTGATTTCCCTGGTAACAATGGTTGCATTAGTGTGGCATGAACACAGCCAGGTGGAGATCACACCGTCCAAGACACTGTTAACCAAAGGAGAGGCACTGCTGTGGTGTGTAGTTTTATTCTGTCCATGTAAAGCAACACACCCAGGGCACAAGTCCTAAAAAAAGAAGCGGGGGGACGCTGACGTCACGACAGGAAGTGATGTCATGAAAGGTGGCTTGCACCATTTGACTCATTGCTTCCCCTCGCTCACCCCTTAGATGCGATTCAATCAGAGAAGGCAGCGCGTAAGCAGCGTTCTATATGAGCTCCGATCTCGCCCCAGAGAGGCCAAAGAGTGAATGTGTGGCTCCATTTGTTCCAGTTATCGAGCTCCCGGTAAAATAAGTGGGGGGACGCCGTCCACCCGCGTGGTACCCCGACTTGAGCCCTGAGCACACCCGAACACCAACCCTCCAGTGTTGGTTTTAGTCTCCTTTCTTCTGTTATTACCATGCTATCTTGCAGTAAAAGACCCTTCAAGTGCAGAGCCAGGTTGCGTGATATAATTTACACTAACTTGGATTTAACAATGACCTCATGCAGTAAGCCAGACAAGCCATCAATCCCGAAATGAAGAAGCATTGACAAAGCCAATAGCCCTCGCTTTAATGCGCAACACATGTAAACACAAACATTCCACCAATCTTATTTACCTGCATTGCTTGCAGAAATGCGCTCATCACATTAAAGCCAGGCCTACTGACTGTGCCAGTGCTCTGGAAAAGTATTGTACACAAATAATTACTTTCTGAATTGAATACATGTAAAAGGTAAATAATTTATTGTGAAAAACAGTGTGATGATTGAGAGTCCTTCTCAGATTTAAAATAGCCCCTCCTGCAGTCCAGTTGAAACACACCCTTGAAGATGAATGATACACCAAAAATACAATAGCATAAAGTGAATAAATTAATCCTCTGGGCTGAATCAAAGTCCGTTCTATGTACATGTTAAAGAATTGGTCACAGTAGGTCAGCAGACTGCTGTACTGTCAAAGTAGCTCTAAAAACAGTGCTAAAATGTGTCTCCTGGTACTGGAAGGCAAAGGATAATTGGCACCTAACCTTACCATATTGTAAATGTACAGATTTCGTCCGATGTTTCATATTAGCTAACGTTATGTATTAAGAAGTGTGCCTTTGCTGTCTATGGTCACACTACAGGACAATGATTTAGAACTATAGCTACAGTTGGTGCTTTTCAGCCACCGATCTGCCTTCTAATCTGTACATCACTACTTTTCTTTAGTACTTGTTCAAAATGTTGTCTGCTGAATAAATAACTTAAATAAGTAAGAAGGGGGTGATTTTGACCCAAGAGGCTGGAGTTTGTGGGTCTATTAGCAGAGGATCTCAACATGCTTACTTTTGAATTGCTCCTGAACAATTCCGAATCTCTGGCTGCAATCTTTTGTGACTATGAAAAGGCCAGGCAAAATGGCGCACACAACAAATATATCTGCACACCCAGTTTGTCCCCAAAACACACTAAGGGACACATTATGATGGAGGATCCTCTGCGGACCCACCAAAGACCCACCGCCACATTAGGATGGCTGGTGGGTCCTGGTTTAAGTCAGCTGCTTTTCCGCCGCGGTTGGCTTACAACCACGGCGGAAAAGGCCTAATATGGTGGCGGTGTCTCTCAGACACCGCCAGCCATATTAGGATGTCTGAATTTCTATGCCTTTACACGGCGGCATTTCCACCGTGTAAAGGCATACGGATTTTTGTTTGGGCCCCCAGGGGTGAAGGGGTGTCGGGGGTGCATATGGGGGGTACCTATAGTACCGCCCTGCATTTGCGTGCACATAGCGGCAGACACCGCGTGGTGCCTGCCGTTTTGTGCACGCAAATGCACAGCTTTCATTTTTAGGTTTCGACCTGGCGAGGGGCAAAGCCCCTCCCAGATCGAAAACTATTGTCTACAGTAGGGATGTTCGGACCGCCTCTGTTTCCAATTGGCTAGCTCCATAAATGGAGACTAGCCATTGGGAGACAGAGGCTGTCAATCGCGCTTTCTCTTGAAAACGCGATTCGGGGGCGTTTCTGGTGCTTTTTTTAAGCCCCGCCCCTTTGTCCCGGGCCGCGCTGCGATTGGCTGCCGGCCCGGGACAGCCCCGTGAAGTCATTCCCCAGGCCGCGCTGTGATTGGCTGGCCGGCCCGGGACCTGACTTGTTTTTTTTTTCTCGTCATGTTTACTCCATTTCCACCGTGTCTTTTGCAGGGGTGGGCTGTGCACTGAGGCCGCTGATCAGGTAAGCAGCATTTTTTATATTTATCCCGTTCCCGACCCCCCCTCCCGCTGTCCGTGTGTCTGTTCCGCCCCCTCCCCCTGTGTCCGTTCCGCCCCCCTCCCCCTGTGCCCGTTCCCGCCCCCCTCCCCTTTCACTCCGTTGCTTGTTTCTATTTATTGCTACCCCCACCTTCACCATACATAGTTCCTTGTTGGTCGACGGTTAGAATTTTTTTTTTATGTCCTTCGGTAAAATGCTCTAATCCGTGCCCTATGGAGCTGTTTGGCGACGGACGAGCAGGGAAGGGGAAGAACTCGCCCGCTGCAGCTAGTTACGTCTGAAGGAGGCTTGGCTTCTGCAAGGGTGTAAAGTGTTTTTACTGATGTGCCCACTCTGATGTTGATGCACTGGGACATGTCGGAATGTTTGTATTTTCTGCCCCGACATACTGGGTGCACTAGGCTTGCGAAACGTGGATACATAGTCCTTCGTTGCGTTTCACTACTGCCCTGTCATACTGGGTGTATCACGTTGGTGAAACGTAGATACAGAGTCCTTCTTTGCGCTTCATTTATTTGACAATATCCGGGCTCTAACCCACGTGATCGGCAAAACAAGGAAGAGGAGAGAGGTGATTTACGGTGGCGAGAAGACGAGAGCATTATGGCGCCACATTTGGATTCTTAGGTGAGATGGGACCTGTGTGATATATATCAGGCTGTTGTTGGTTAGTGCGAGTCAAAGAATATAGTAATTAGCCATCATATATATTTGTTTACTATTTTTTGGGGAATGAAAAGAGACTACATCGTGCTCCCAGGAAGGATTACGGGCGCCCCCGCCTTGGTCCCTACGCCCCATTCCCCGTCCCCCAGTTCTCACCTCACGTTAGGGGTCCGCACGGCCCGGGGGTCTGCAGCTCCGGAGCTTGGGGTGCAGGCAGCTCAGGCGGTGGGGTGTGGCACCGGGAGGAAGCCTCAGGCAGCACTGGGGGAGGTGCACTGGGCCCGCGCCGCCCCCTCCCCTCCAAATACCGGCCCCTCATACTCAACACCGTGTCAAAATCCGCGAGGGAGAGCTGGTGCCGCATGAGGTCAGAGCAGGCAGGGCGCAGGCAACAGAGCAGACCGGGCAGACCAGGCACAGGCAGCCAGAGGAGGCAGGGCACAGGCAGCCAGAGGAGGTAGGGCACAGGCAGACAGAGGAGGCAGGGCACAGGCAGACAGAGGAGGTAGGGCACAGACAGACAGAGGAGGCGGGGCACAGGCAGACATGGCACAGGCTGGAAGGGCACAGGCAGACAGAGCCGGCAGGGCACAGGGTGGCAGAAGGGAGTTCAGAGCAGACGGGGCACAAGGAAACAGCAGGCGGGGCACAGGGTGGCAGAGCAGGCAAGGCACAGGAAGGCAGAGCAGGCAGGGCATAGGTAGGCAGGACAGCAGTAGGGCGGGGCACAGACAGACAGCAGGTAGCTCACAGGATAGAGCAGGCAGGCCACAGGCAGGCAGGATGCATGTCACAGTCAAGTAGGGTACAGGAATGCAGGCAGGTAGATAGTTCACAGGATAGAGGATGCAGAGCAGGCAGGCCTAAGGGAAGCAGCAGACAACAGCACTTCCCCACAGTCCTGCGGTGCGCGGACTCTCCTCCCGGCGCCGGCAGGCGGCGGGCCCTTCGCAGAGCCCCGTGGGAGTCTCCCTGTTGCGACACCCCGGGTTTATCACTGACAGGAACTTAGTCACCCCCTCTCAGTCTCTTCAACGGTCCCCTTCCTGGAACCTCCCTCCCGCCACCCCCACCCCCACCACCTCCAGAGCAGGCAAGAATGAAGTGAGGACACGATGAGCAGGGGGGGGGGCACCCAGCGAGGAGCCTCGCAGCGCTTCACCCGCTCCAGTATCTAAACCTCATCGATGGCTGCGCCCTAAAGGCGTTTACACACACTAACCAGTTACCCTGATAGAGAAACCCTCGGCTCTGACACTCGATTGTCACCACACAGCAGTAAAAGCATCTGTGCAGAGCTACTCCCCAGTCTCTCTACCCTTATTTGGTATAGTTCTAATCACTCCGTCTACTTCACCTGGCACAGCTCGTTGACATAGGGTATGGAACTTGTTCCTGCTAAATCAGGCACGACTGTGACCCTTTATTCAGTCCTCCAAACCATTCAGGTATTGGTTTCTGGCACAGGAATGAGCTTTACACACTGGATTTGCCCAGGACAACAACAATCTTTTAATTGTTAATCATTGGTGCCTTGTTGGTTTGTGGTTGATGGAGACTTAAGTTAAATATCCAGTGTTGTTTCCATGGAATGACTTGTGAACAATACAAACCGTCTTAAATTGTGAGTTTTCTTTAATTGGTGTGTTGTGAAGGCATGTGTAGTGTTAGGTGATTGCTGCATTGTGGGCTGTGAGAGCTGTGTGGGCTGTGAGCTGTGTGGGCTGTGAGAGCTGTGTGGGCTGTGAGCTGTGTGGGCTGTGAGAGCTGTGTGGGCTGTGAGAGCTGTGTGGGCTGTGAGAGCTGTGTGGGCTGTGAGAGCTGTGTGGGCTGTGAGAGCTGTGTGGGCTGTGAGCTGTGTGGGCTGTGAGAGCTAGAGCTGTGAGGGCTGTGTGGGATGTGTGGGCTGTGAGAGCTAGAGCTGTGTGGGAAGTGTGGGCTGTGAGAGCTGTGTGGGCTGTGAGAGCTGTGTGGGCTGTGAGAGCTGTGTGGGCTGTGAGAGCTGTGTGGGCTGTGAGAGCTGTGTGGGCTGTGAGAGCAGTGTGGGCTGTGAGAGCTGTGTGGGCTGTGAGGGCTGTGAGAGCTGTGTGGGCTGTGAGAGCTAGAGCTGTGAGGGTTGTGTGGGATGTGTGGGCTGTGAGAGCTAGAGCTGTGTGGGATGTGTGGGCTGTGAGAGCTGAGCGAGCTGTGTGGGCTGAGAGAGCTGTTGGCAATGTAAATAACAATGCCATTTATTTATAAGTAAACAAAAAAAAAATGTCATGAGCAATGCCAATAGCTCTAACTTTTCCAAAGGCGAAACCATTGCATTGTAAATGCTTGTTAACATTGCGGTGGGTGCTGTTTCAAGCAGCACCCGCCGCAATGTTAAAAATAGACGATGTGACCGCTAGGGTGGCGGTCACATCCTAATTGCACATGAGGGAACGGCGCAGCACATGCGAATGTTCCCTCTTACTCAGGCCTCACGGACGGACGCAAGTCCGTCCGCAATCGTAATGGGCCCCAAGGTTTGGACTGTTACCTACACACGCGGTGCAAAGTGTGGCTAATATGGTTGTCTTTTGATCTTAAGTTGACCTTGTACATTATGGTGTATTCTGTTTCACTATGAACAGTAGAAGATTGCATTACGTTATGGAGGATTGGTGACATGTGGTGTTACAGAATTATTGTTTTCTTATTTGTAATGATTGGCTGAACACTATGTTTGAGTGTGACTTTTATTTCCTTGAACCCTAGTGGTAATATGTTCTTTTTAATTCGGAGTCCACCTTTCAGCTTAACCTGCTTCCCGAGTATTGACATAAAAGACAGAGAGGAATTGGTGCCTCAAAGTCCTGTTTTATATAGTTAGTTGTTTTTCACACATTGGGGGGAGGATGTAAGCCTTTTATCTCATTCTTTGGTGCCTTTTCTGTAAGCTGATGGCAGTAATCCTCTTGTTGCTTTTAACTTCAAACAGTTGGTTGTTGAACCCACTGAATAGAAAAGTGAACTGTTTTCATAACCTCCCCTGTCGATGACCCTTTGATTATTTGTATCTATTAATTTATTTTGCCTCTGTAAAGCGAGAAAAATGTGTGTTTCTCAGAACAGCACAACACATTGTAAAGTGCGAGGACCTTCATAGGCGTTTTGCTAATCTCCTTCCTACACCCCATTTGGTTCTTCATTTTCGCATGGTTTGCAGTGTAGCACACTCATTTAATCTCCTTCCTGCTGCCTCCCTCACACAACACTGCTTGCCCGCCCCACCTCAAAGATCGCTACATTAATTTCTTATCCTTAATTTAAAATATTCATCTTTATTTATGTTGAGCCGTTTGCAGTTTTTCTCATTCTTTGAATTGTCAAAGGTGGTGCAGTTTTCTCCAGTGCACAACTAGCTCAGTTGATTGGCACATGTTTATACCTGGGTCGGTGGTACCTTGTAGAAGTGTGGCATCAATGGACCATTTATGTCTCCACCCACCTTGACATGGGACTGATCGTCATGAAAGAAAATTGGGGAGCCATCAGGCATATTAGCTTCTAGCCATTCAGTACTTTAACAAAACCCTTTCTGCCCCATGTCTCGAGGGGGCCATAAAGGGACTGGCAAAAGCAGAAAGAAAACAAACCTTGAAGAGCTGTGTTTACTTACTCTCTTGATTTCACTCTAGGTACTTCCTGCAGTAACCCAGCAGCAAACAGGAGACAATTGCACGGCAAGGCAAGGGCAAGGAAGATAATAACTGCGTGACATTACTTCCGCTACCTTGGTATTTGGTGATCTGACCTGCAAAGAGAGTTCCCTCCATCTTGGCAACACCGATTCAGTTTATTTTGCACTTTATTGAGTGGATGTGTGTTAATAACATGTAAGAAAACAGGGCATTTCGTTTTTTAGATGGCCCAGTATGGTAGAAGCTGTTATGCAAATGGCTTTGCTTAAAGGGTGCTCTTGTACATCACGGCCTGACAGGCGCACCCTTTCTACACATGCAAGGATAATTCACTCAATTAAAAACAACCAATATTCGCTCTGTCTGGCAGTCTCTAACCATTTTGAAGGGTGCAGTACCTTATGTGGCCAAAAGAGGTTCCAAGGGACACATAGTGACAGCCTGTGGTACTGCAACCTTTGACTGCTTCATACACAGTACAACAGTAAATGTTGCTGTACCCACAATAATGTGCTATAATGCTAAATACTTATAAGGTCCCAAAGGCGAGACCGAATGCATTACAAATGCTTGTTTTGATGGTGAAGAAGCCACATTAGTAGTAGGTAGGGATACCATTGCCTCAAACTCTGGCCGCAAAAGTGACAGGTCTGGTCTTAAGCTGCTGGTCCTAAAAGTGACAGGTCTGGTTTTAAAATTGACAGGTCTGGCAGCAAACTGCTGGTCTTAAAAGTGACAGCGCTGGTCTTAAAATTGACAGGTCTGGCAGCAAACTGCTTGTCTTAAAATTGACAGGTCTGGCAGCAAACTGCTGGTCTTAAAAGTGACAGGCTGGTCATAAAATTGACAGGTCTGGCAGCAAACTGCTGGTCTTAAAATTGACAGGTCTGGCAGCAAACTGCTGGTCTTAAAAATTACAGCTCTGGCCGCAAGCTGCTGGCAGCAATCACTCTCGTCTTAAAAAGGATGACATGTAGAGCGAGTCACAAAAGTGACAGGTCTGGCTGCAAAACAGAAGTAATTGTGTATGTGTTTAAAAGTGCATAGAAAAGTGTGTGCATGTAAGAGGGACATGTCTGGGCTTGTTTAAAACTGGGGGTTGCAGACAGCTGTTGGCTGAACAGCTGCGGAGCAGTCCTGAGTCCCCAGCCCAGGGCCTGGGAGAAAGGCTATGGCATGTATGTGTCAAAGTGGTAAAGGGTCCTCACAAATCTTCCGTTGGCAATTCTAAAAAAATAGGTTAATACAAACCCCTTATAAAATATTAAACCACAGCCACCCAGGAGCTTTGAGATGCGAAAAAAAGACAGGTGGCATGTAGAGCCAAAGCTTCCCACGAGACCCTGAAACAGGGTGACAGCTGGTAGGATGAAATTCACACACACCGCAAAGCCCAGGGTTCCCAAAAGTGACATGCCAGGCAGGAAAAGTGACAGGCTGATCCCAAAAATGAGAAGTCTGGCAGGAAAAACTCTGGCCTCAAAAATGACAGGTGATGGGGTTTGGAGCTTCTCAAACAAAAAAAGGTGTACAAGGCCAGTAGTGACTGGATTAGAAAAAATAAAATGTGTCAGGAAATTGGAGAATAACAGCACAGTTAATTGGGGAGATAAAGAGATTTGCTCTGACTGCAAAATGTTTTATCTAGTGCATAGTGCAGAAGTGACATTTAAACCCCAGAGGTCAAAAGGCAGCAACATTTTACAGACAAGTAGCATTGCATATTGATATAAATCGGTTTTGTAGCAAATACTAATAATTCTATGTGTCTGAATGCCCAGACTTCTTGTAACACACTGTTTAGGTTTATCACATTCATCACTGATTTATTAGACCCTTAAACATTTCCCATTTTCAACTGGATTCAGTATTAATGACAAGAAATTGGCAACATCACAGATTGTGGAAAAAGACGGTCTCGATTGAGAAATCTATTTTATCATCAAGCATAAAAATTGCTTTCACATTGTGCTTTAAATGGTGCACTTGCTGTCCATTTGTTGAACACCTGTCTCTGAATTACGCTGATTGTTTTCGTTTAGTAGAAGAAAGTTAAAGAAATACTGTGCTATTGCAATTTATGGAAAGCGTGTTTTGTGCACTAATTGCTCCTACTGACGGCTTCATTTGGAGGATGCAAATTTCAGCCTTAGACATCAGCTTACTTCGTTCTCCTCTCCCCACAGCTACATTCCCGTAGTGCAGAGTTTGCCATGAGTAGCTTGCTGCCTAACGAACACTTACTGCTGCCAGGGTGTGAAGCAGGCTGAGATGTAGCTGGGAGGGTCAGGCTCTGGGGCCTTTGTTATGCTGAACCTGGGAGAGGCACATTCACACCTGATTCTCAGCCACGGTCATGACAGCGGAGGCTCTCACCAACTACATCTCCGTGTGTTTGGGGGAGGGCTGCCACAGATGATGGGGCACTGAAGGGGTTCTTACCTTCAAAGAAAAAGTCTCTGTGGCGGTACATGAAATGAATGTGTTCTACTCATATGGCATCCTTTCCCTGCAAGTTATCAGGTTAGCAGAGCTAGCAGACACTTCCATTCCCAGACTTATAAAACGGGCATTTGAGCACTTTTATGTATGTGCTTCGAAATACAGCGTAAAATCAACTACTAACTGTAAGGCACTTTTAGCAATGTAAACCAGTTTACATCCCTTATTGAAATAGACATCGCTGGTGAAAGGAAACTTCTTTGATATCAAATCAGTGCGTAAAATTAATGTTACTTTTGCACATGCATTAATGAGAGGATAGATTTTTCATTAGATGCTTTAACCATGTCTTCTTGGCATAAACGAAAAACTGCAATCAGCTCCTCAAATGATGGTGTTGGTTTGAAACTTGTCCCTTTGCTTTTCACATTACGAATATGGGGCTGGACTCGGCAGCAGAATGCAAAAAGAAGTTCATGTCGATACTGAATATCTTAATCTCAGTATGTGTGTGCACCCAACCGCGAAGGGCATAGGGTGCAAACTGGAACTGAAGTAATTTGTAATGTATGTTATGTATCTATGTATATATGTTATGTATGTATGTATATATGTTATGTATGTATGTATATATGAATGTTTATTTATGTTATGTATGTATGTATGCAGGTATTTATATATTCAAAGGCAATGTATTTAAGTGCAGATCACTTACATGGTGGGAGGATGGGCAGATGTGTAATGAGAGGAGATAAATGTAAGTCTAGTCCTCAATGCCCAGAGCTCTAACAATTTGGCACATATTTTTCAAAGCACCAAAAAGCAATCTTTCACCCATCCATAATCCTATGATTTCATGATCCGTATGTTCATCAAACAAAAGTGCTTTGCTGCCCCCATATTCAGTTGCCTGTAGATCCTTGTATCTCAAAACACCCTCAGACTCCTGGCATCCAGGACCTCTATGTTGTAGTTATCTCTGGACTTGAAGCCCACCACTCCGTCTTTTTGGATGCTTGAGATCTCTGTAGCTTGAAGGAGGTTATTATTGGGTTTCATAATCAGTTAAACATTTGTTCCATATGCAAGAGTCTTTCTACCAGCTTCTCAGGACTCAGCAAACTCAATGCTTTCTCCAGCATTAATTTTAATATCAGGATTTGGGCCTACAGAACAAGGACAGGATCATATGTTTAGGTGTCAATAAGAGATGCAAAATTGTCTCCGGGCTAAATGAAGCAGATATGTTGCTGGTGCCAGTAGGCCTAATATTATTGTTTTGGTGCATCACTCCACAACACATCAAATTGCTTGTATGATTCTCTCTGGAACCTCCACTCAATTAGGTACCAACCTTGGACACCCCAACTTCCTAGACAAAATAGTGTTCACCTCTTTGCAGCCTCTCTAACATTGCTCCAACTAGGTATGGTCCATTTTTTGTAACACTGTCCTACCATAGTGATGGAGGTCATGACCATCCTGGGGGATGACCTCCCAAAATATTTGGAGGTCTTCACCTACCTGGCATAGATCCGTGTGCCTTCAGAGATTTTAAAAAGCCAACTGCCAAAGCTTGAGCTTGTTTGTGGGTAACAAAGTAAATTAACCTGGAGTCGCTGGGGCACTATGGTTAATTTTTATTTTCTCCCGTTTGAGGCCTCAAGGCTTTTTCCCAACTCATTATATAGAAGCTGACCAATAGTATGGTAAACATGGTACTCCTTCATGTTTGTGATGGAGCATATCCACAAAACTCAAAATAAGGCCTTAAGGGCCAGATGTAGGTAACACATTTTTACCGACTCTAAAATACTGATTTTTACCGAATCGGTATTTAAGAAAAGTGAAACGAGATGTAGGTCAAAATCCGGTAAAAAATACCGATTCGGTAAAAATCGGTAACCCATTCACGGTATTCACCGAATCGGTATTTACCGATACGGCAAATACCGAGTCGGTAAGTCACATGCAATCCTATGGGCCCGGATGCCCATAGGAATGCATTGAAACTACCGACTCTGTATTTACCGACTGGTAAATACCGAGTCGGTGAATACCGAGTCGGCGATACAAAATATCAGGCAGTTGAAGTATCAACCAATCACGTGTCTCCATCCCGCCCCTCAGCCAACCAACAGAGCAATAGACCAATCCTGTGCATCGACCCCACCCCACAACCAGGAAGTGGCCACACCCATGCAGGTGCAGTGTAACTGATCACACAGGAGAGCAGACACACAGAGACAGCCAGTTGTGAAGCAGATCCCTGCAGGTAAACCAAATGGAGCCACAAGACTCACAGAGAGATGGACCAGAGAGGAAGAGGAAGATGAAGTTTAGCACTGGAGAACTGCAGGTGCTGGTGGAGGAGGTAGTGAAGCACTACCCAAGAATATTTGGAAAGCATTCCCTGCAGGTACCAGAGGCTGTGAAGAGGAGCACCTGGCTGGGGATCCAGACTAAAATCAACGCCATAGGAGTGACCAACAGGGAAGTGGACGACCTAAAAAAGCGATGGTACGATCTAAGGATCGTCACTAAGAAGAAACTGGCTGCAAGAAGGAAGGAGTGAAATTTAACAGGTGGTGGGAAGAACAAGGCACCTCCACTCACAGACCTGGAAGAGCTAGTGGAGTCCACACTGGAGCCAGATTGCGTCCTGGGGATTGGTGATGCAGACAGCTCAGTCCGAGCTGCAGCTAAGAAAGGTAAGGGACATGTCCATCATCCCACACCCCCTGCCTGTGTACCTCCCCCAATGTGGCTATGTATTTAGGAAATCCAGTCCTGACTTTAGTACTCACCTGCAATGCATTATGGGAGTGGTAGTCATGAGAATACCCATATGAACAGTCAACATGAAATGTCGTCAGGCATGCCACACAATACAAGTAGACACATGGGAGGAGCAGAAAATAGTGATGTGAAAGTGTAATTTAATATTGATGTACACGGTGAAAGCACCACTAAGATACTGTCCATGTCTGTCCACAGGAGAGACATCCCGCAAGTCACAGCAGGTGAGGGAGAAGACACATCCCCAAAGGGATAGCACTGAGGAAGAAGGCAGGGATGCTGGGCCCAGCAGTGCAAGACCCACAGCACCATGCACACAAGCAGCAGACATACCAGAGGCAGACAACACCATGGAACTGGAAGCATCTCCTGTGCTCATTGGCTTACCACTACCTGTGTCAGTAGAGTCACACACACCAGCAGACTCCGAGGTGTCTGAAATCCTCAGGCCTGTGAGGCATGAGGGTCCCCCACATAGGATCCTACAAACATCCTCGGATGAGGAAGGGGAAGTGGATGAGGCAATGCAGTCTATGGCAGGGAATGCACCAGGTCACACATCCACTCCTGTCAGGGCATCTGAAGGAACAAGACGTCACAGGGACCGGGAGTCATGCGGCAGTGGCCGTGATGAGAGTGTGTTCCAAGGCCTCGAGACCACAATGGTGAAGGTCCAGCGCCTGCAGGCAAAAGGGATAAGTGCAGTACACAGGCAGATGCGAATTCTGAACAGCAACTTCACAGACATTAACAAGGGAATCTCATCAATGGCAGACAGCATGAAGGACATGGCAGAGGGAGTCAGGGACATGTCTCAGTGTGTGATGACACTGTGTGAGGAACTGCGAGAGGACCGTGTACAAAGGCGCAGGGAGAGCCATCGCACACACCATGAGACAAGGGGAATGTGCCAACTAGCAACTGCGACTTCACTCATGTGTCGCCGTTCAGTTGCAATGCAGAGGGGCTGGTGCACTGCTGTACTGATCTATCCCGGGGGATGGGGAGAGTCACTACAGCACTTGAAGTGCTGCTGAATAACCAGTCAGCCACCACAGGCCTAGAAGCTGTTGGGGACACAGATACCCCTAGTAGCAGGAGCAGCACCCCTGCCCCTGAAGTAAGGAGGAGCAGCAGACGCCAGAGTGCCGGCGCAGGCACAGCAGACTCTGAACCTAATCAACCTCAGGCATCACGCCTGGGTGTTCTTGGACGCAAGTAGTGAGTCAGACATTTGCAGATGGACATGTGAGGGTGAGGTAACCCCCGTCCACACAGTAGTGCTGGGCACACTAGTATGTGTATTCTGTTTCTCATGTCATTTCGACGTAGTGCTAATTAAACTACGTGCTTTGAAGTACAACACATGCTTTGTCTCTATACTTACTCAGAAGTAGTTGTGTGTGATTTCTGCCCGTCTCTGTCTCCCGTCTGTGGGTGTTGGTCCTCCTAATGTGTTGGCTGCTGGTAGTGCCTGCTCATCATCATGGTCTACATAGTCCTCCAATTCCACCTCTGTGCCCCTCTTAGTAGCGAGGTTGTGCAACATCGCACAGGTAGCAATAATCTTACAGCACGTTACAGGTGAGTACTGCCGTGCCCCCCCTGTTTTGTGGAGGCAGCGGAACCGGCTCTTCAGGAGGCCAAAGGTGCGCTCAATGATGTTGCGGGTGGATTTATGTGCCACATTGTAATGTCTCTGGCTGGGGGTTTTTGGGTTGAGGTAGGGTGTCAGGACGAAGGAACGGAGTGCATATGCACTATCCCCTAAAGTGGAAGACAAAATATACATTACTCTGATGCACACATTGACATACGTCTGCTTCATCAATCAAGGGAGTGTCACCCTTTTCTTTACCTAGCAGGTATCCTTCCCCGAATTCACTCGCTGTCAGGCGGGTATAGATCCCACTGCTTTGGAAGATATATGAATCGTGGGTACTTCCTGGGTATCTGGCCACTATATCGGTGATGAAGAACTTGGCATCACAGATTGCTTGGACATTAATTGTGTGTGTTGACTTCCTGTTCCTGTATATGTGCTCTGTGGCAGATGGGGGGCAAATGGGGATGTGGGTTCCATCAATGCAGCCAATCACGTGTGGGAAGTTTGCCATGAGGTAAAAGTCAGTCTTGGTCCTGAGCAACTCCGCATCAGTGTCCGGGAAGTGGATGTACTGATCCATTCTTTGCATCATGGCATCCAGGAACTTGTGGAAAAAACGCGACAGGCAGCTCTGGGACACCCCACCTACCGCTGCCACTATACTCTGGTAGCTCCCAGATGCTAGGAGGTGTATGCTACAGAGCACCTGGACATGGGGTGGGATGGCATGGGCCCTTGGTCTTGGGTGGTCCAGGAGTGGATGCAGGTCCCGGATCAGGTCCATGATGGTTTCAGGGTGCAGTCTGTATCTCTGCAATATCTCTGGCTCTGTTAATTGGATGAGTGTAATCCTTTGCCTATATACCTGTTCTTCCCTTCTCCATTCCCTCTCACCTGCTGCCTGTAGCCTTAGCCGTCTTGCTATGATGTAAAAAGCCGCCATTATGGTTGCAGTGTTGCATTTTGGGGCCCTTTTTTATAGGCTCCACCTGATTACCACCTGCTTGCAATCCATGTTAAATACCGACTCTTAATTACCGAATTTCGGACCAATTCGGTAATTTAAGGCTCACCTACATCTCGATTTGGTGGTATTTTCCATTTCGTAAATTCCGACTCGGTAAATTTACCGAGTCGGACCTTTTACCGACTCGGTATTTGTTCCGACTCGGTAAATTTACCGAGTCGGACCTTTTACCGACTCGGTATTTGTTCCGACTCTGTAATTTACCGAGTCGGACCTTTTACCGACTCGGTAATTTACCGAGTCGGACCTTTTACCGACTCGGTATTTGTTCCAACTCGGTAAATTTACCGATTCTGTATTTTGTCCGGTTTTAGCCGACCTACATCTCATTTTCCAAATACCGGTCGGTAACGGCCGAAAACACCGATTTTCGGCCGTTACCGACCGGTATTAGGCTACCTACATCTGGCCCCAAGTGTTTTCAGGATAATAGTATCTGGATAAATCACTCAAAAGGTGTGGGAGCTCTTATGAAGTGCAAGATGTAGAGCACAATATTTCAGTTGTGAATAGGGGAAACATTCTGTGTCCGGAATCCCATAATGTCTCTTGACTTTGTCAAAGGACCATCTTATCTTATTACCTTTATGAAGCGCGCCTGGTGACTCCAAATCTGAAATCAGTACGGGCCCTATTACAAGTCTGGCGAACCGCAGACCGCCAGACTCGTGATGTTGCGGCAGTGGCCATCCAGCCACCGCCGCACCTGTGGTCCAACCACCCCATGATGAGTTGGCTGAACGGACCGCCCTGGGAATAGGTATAATAATGGACACATTCCAAGATGATGAAATCCTATTAGTTCTGGCTACATTAAACACGCTGGTGAGGATGGGGCCCCACAGGTCTATTGCTGCTTTAAAAACACCCACTGTGACCCCATTGGATCCTGGGGCTTTTCCCCACGCACTTTATTTCAGGGCTAACAAACCCTTATCAATCATATTGTTAATTGGAAAAGGAGTCCAGCAACAAGGCATCTCGCTATGTTTATGCCCAATCGTCCTATCAGAGTTTTTGAAGATATCTGAAAACGGGGCCACCTAGGCCTAGCATAGGATAGCATCTCTAAGATTGAGTCACTCTTTCAGAATGTTGAGTTCACTGTGTCCCAAAAGAGTTTATTACCCAAGGTTTCTGCAGCCTGGAACAATTTAAACCAAGCTTCCTCTTGAAGCTCTTTTTTTTCCGGGCGAATAGGAATGTTTTGCAGCTAAATCAGAGGGCCTTAATCGACATGATATCTCTAGGTTAGTGGTGGAGTGCCAATTTCAGTTGTTGGGAGGCATTAGTACATGGATGATCGAACCAACCTCTGCGCTTTCCATATTCTGAATTACAGGAGCAGGTCCATAAAGAATTAATATTACAGGTGACATGAGTAGAGCTGGCTAGTAACTGATTAGGAATAACTTCATTGTCAGGACAATAGGAGATATCAATGAAGTTCCTAGAGATTATATCATACGGTAATCTGGGTGTTCAAGGCCAGCCCACTTAATACAAAACCCATTTGGTCTAGTAGAGATAAAAGTATTGATGATACTAAATGGGACTTTGCTTTTCGTTCTCGAGAAAAAAACATAAATATAATACAGTTATGGTCACTTAATACAGACTGAGCGACACTTGGGGTACTATACACATTACTATCATGGGTGGTAATCAAGATATGATTGAGGATAGTTGAAGCATTTCTTCCTGTAAAAGTTAGAATCAGACCTCCATTATTAGCACAATCACATTTAAGTAATTGTAAATCAAACTTGGTAATCATAGAATTCAGTTTACCCTCACACTCATTATTACAAATGTCTAAACCTAGAGCATTAGACATATTACAAGTATTATTATATATGGGATGAATTTTCTGTCTGCAGGTCCGGGGCTATTCCATCTGCTGGAGTACTATGAGCCGAGCCGTCCACTGCATTCTGCTGATCTTGCTTTGGTCCGTGTTCCACGCATCTGGAGAGTGAGGGCCGGTGGTCGTTCCTTTGGATACCTGGCCGCAAAACTCTGGAACTCACTCCCTTTCCCTATGAGAGTAATGTCGAATCGTTTGGCTTTTCGCAAAACCTTAAAAACCTGGCTTTTTCCCTGTAAGTAGCATATCTGCGGTTATTCACTAACTGGCTCTGGTCCTTGGGGTTTCTGATAGCGCTGGGACGCCTCGTCGCTGGGGCAGCCATGCGCTCTATAAATTCGAAAATAAATAAAATAAATAAGGCCGAAAATGCTACACCCACGGTCGATAGTCCCGCACCTCATTTGAATGGCAGAACAACATCTTTCATTGGGTGTAGAAGAGGCTGGGGCACCTATCATTGATGTTGCTTTGCCCTCTGTATGTGAGTTGCAGCAAGGGGTGTCAAAATGTTCTAGCATTGCTGACAGCTTGGATGTTTCTACACCTCCCCATTTGCCAAAAGAGGCCATGCTAGATTCCTTACTTGAGGACCCTACTTCTATGGCCTGTCCTCCTACACCAAAGAGGAAAAGAAAGTGTAAGAAGGTTCCAGTGGTAGCCGGTAGAATGCATGTTTGTGCGCCTGCCACCCCGATGATCCCGAGGCTGTTAATGGCCCAGTCTCTTTTGAGGAGACACAATGGGCACCATTTATGACCAAAATAACAACTAAAATGAAATATCTATTATTCCCAATCAGAGATAAGTTAGAGTGTTTAATTGAAAAAGTTGATAGGATCAGATCCTTTTGTCAAAATGTTCCTCTTGGTAATTTAAGGGGCGATGATACAGATATGTCATCACCACAAGCCATAGTACCCTCTTCACTAGAAACTAATTTCAGGGCAACCCATCATCATGTGGAAAAGCCCTACAAGGCTAGCTCTGTTTCTGGGCAAACCCAAAGGGACCCTGCAAGTGTACTCATACCGACAAAATACAGTCTATTCCTCAGCCAGGTTCAATGATTAAGGCACATTCAACATTAAGCCATATACATTATACGGAGTTGCAGTTTAACAATTTAAGATTCAGTGGGTGACAATGCTGTAACTTCTGTAGGGGATCATGTTACAATCAATTTGCCCCTGGCGTGTTGCCCATATGTGGCCGTTTTAGTTAATGTCCCCCACCCCTTGCGGCCAGGTCAAACGGAAACGGAAACCCCAGAATCTTTGAAAAACTAGAGTGATACACTTGCTCTTTAGGAATTGTCAATACCCCGTTGGAAGAGCACACCAAATGTTGCTAACCAGGAGAGTGGGATGGGTTGGTCCTCTGAGGAAGAGTCTCAAAGGAGACTGTATTATTATTAATTTCAGGGATCCTAACCGGAGTAAGGGAAGTTCTAGCCAGGGCCATACCTCTTTTCCAGATGAATTTGAATATGTCTATCCAGCCTCTGGGTTTCTTTTATGGGCACATACAGAACATTCATCCCATATATAATAATGCTTGTAATATGTCTAATGCTCTAGGTTTAGACATTTGTAATAATGAGTGTGAGGGTAAACTGAATTCTATGATTACCAAGTTTGATTTACAATTACTTAAATGTGATTGTGATAATAATGGAGGTCCAATTCTAACTTTTACAGAAAGAAATGCTTCAACTATCCTCAATCATATCTTGATTACCACCCATGCTAGTAATATGTATAGTACCCCAAGTGTTGCTCAGTCTGTATTAAGTGACCATAACTGTATTATATTTATGTTTTTTTCTGGAGAACAAAAAGCAAAGTCCCATTTAGTATCATCAATACTTATATCTTTACTAGACCAAATAGGTTTGTATTAAGTGGCTGGCCTTGAACCCCCTGATTACCGCATGATATAATCACTAGGAACTTCATTGATATCTCCTATTGTCTTGACAATGAAGTTATTCCTAATCAGTTACTAGCCAGCTCTACTTATGTCACCTGTAATATTAATTCTTTATGGACCTGCTCCTGTAATTCAGAATATGGAAAGCGCAGAGGTTGGTTCGACCATCCATGTACTAATGCCTCCCAACAACTGAAATTGGCACTCCACCACCAACCTAGAGATATTGTGTTGATTAAGGCCCTCTGATTTAGCTGCAAAACATTCCTATTCGCCGGAAAAAAAGAGCTTCAAGAGGAAGCTTGGTTTAAATTGTTCTAGGATGCAGAAACCTTGGGTAATAAACTCTTTTGGGACACAGTGAACTCAACATTCTGAAAGAGTGACTCAATCTTAGAGATGCTTTCCTATGTTACTTGTGAGGCCTAGGTGGCCCCGTTTTCAGATATCTTCAAACACTCTGATACGACGATTGGGCATAAACATAGCGAGATGCCTGGTTGCTGGACTCCTTTTCCAATGAACATTATGATTGATAAGGGTTTGTTAGAACTGAAAGAAACTGTAGGGGGAAAAGCCCCAGGACCCAATGGGGTCACAGTGGGTGTCTTTAAAGCAGCAATAGAACTGTGGGGCCCCATCCTCACCAGTGTGTTCGATGTAGCCAGAACTAGTAGGATTTCATCATCTTGGAATATGTCCATTATTATACCTATTCCCAGGGCGGTCCGATCAGCCAACTCCTCATGGGGTGGTTGGACCACAGGTGCGGCGGTGGCTGGATCACCACTGCTGCAACATCACGAGTCTGGCGGTCTGTGGTCCACCAGACTTGTAATAGGGCCTGTACTGATTTCAGATTTGGAGTCACCAGGCGTGCTTCATAAAGGTAATAAGATGGTCCTTTGACAAAGTCAAGAGACATTATGGGATTCCGGACACAGAACGTTTTCCCTATTCACATCTGAAATATTGTGCTCTGCATCTTGTATTTCATAAGAGCTCCCACACCTTTTGAGTGATTTATCCAGATACTATTATCCTGAAAACACTTAAGGCCTTATTTTGAGTTTTGTGGATATGCTACTCCACCACAAACATGAAGGAGTACCATGTTCACCATACTATTGGTCAGCTTCTATATAATGAGTGGGGAAAAAGCCTTGAGGCCTCAAAAGGGACAAAATAAAAATGAACCCTAGTGCCCCAACGAGTCCGGGTTAATTTACTTTGTTACCCACAAACAAGCTCAAGCTTTGGCAGTTGGCTTTTTAAAATCTCTGAAGGCACACCGATCTATGCCAAGTAGGGGAAGACCTCCAATTATTTTGGGAGGTCATCCCCCAGGATGGTCATGACCTCCATCACTATGGTAGGACAGTGCTACAAAAAATGGACCATACCTAGTGGGAGCAATGTTAGAGAGGCTGCAAAGAGGTGAACACTATCCTGGCTAGGAAGTTGGGGTGTCCAAGGTTGGAACCTAATTGAGTGGAGGTTCCAGAGAGAATCATGCAAGCAATTTGATGTGTTGTGGAGTGATGCACCAAAACAATAATATTAGGCCTACTGGCACCAGCAACATATCTGCTTCATTTAGTCCGGAGACAATTTTGCATCTCTTATTGACACCTAAACATATGATCCTGTCCTTGTTCTGTAGGCCCAAATCCTGATATTAAAACTAATGCTGCAGAAAATATTGAGGTTGCTGAGTCCTGAGAAGCTGGTAGAAAGACTCTTGCATATGGAACAAATGTTTAACTGATTATGAAACCCAATAATAACCTCCTTCAAGCTACAGAGATCTCAAGCATCCAAAAAGACGGAGTGGTGGGCTTCTAGTCCAGAGATAACTACAACATAGATGTCCTAGATGCCAGGAGTCTGAGGGTGTTTTGAGATGCAAGGATCTACAGGCAACTGAATATGGGGGCAGGAACGCACTTTGCTTTGATGAACATACGGATCATGAAACCATAGGATTATGGATGGGTGAAAGATTGCTTTTTGGTGCTTTTAAAAATATGTGCAAAATTGTTAGAGCTCTGGGCATTGAGGACTAGACTTACATTTATCTCCTCTCATTACACATCTGCCCATCCTCCCACCATGTAAGTGATCTGCGCTTAAATACATTGCATTTGAATATATAAATACCTGCATACATACATACATATATAAACATACATATATACATACATAACATATATACATACATACATTACAAATTACTTCAGTTCCAGTTTGCACCTTATGCCCTTCGCAGTTGGGTGCACATATATACTGAGATTAAGATATTCAGTATCGACATGAACTTCTTTTTGCATTCTGCTGCCGAGTCCAGCCCCATATTCGTAATGTGAAAAGCAAAGGGACAAGTTTCAAACAAACACCATCATTTGAGGAGCTGATTGCAGTTTTTTGTTTATGCCAAGAAGACATGGTTAAAGCATCTAATGAAAAATCTATCCTCTCATTAATGCATGTGCAAAAGTAACATAAATTTTACGCACTGATTTGATATCAAAGAAGTTTCATTTCACCAGCGATGTCTATTTCAATAAGGGATGTAAACTGGTTTACATTGCTAAAAGTGCCTTACAGTTAGTAGTTGATTTTACCCTGTATTTCGAAGCACATACATAAATGTGCTCAAATGCCCGTTTTATAAGTCTGGGAATGGAAGTGTCTGCTTGCTCTGCTAACCTCATAACTTGCAGGGAAAGGATGACATATGAGTAGAACACATTCATTTCATGTACCGCCACAGAGACTTTTTTCTTTGAAGGTAAGAACCCCTTCAGTGCCCCATTCTTTGTGGCAGCACTCCCCAAACACACGGTGATGTAGTTGGTGAGAGCCTCCGTTGTCATGACTGCGGCTGAGAATAAGATGTTAATGTGCCTCTCCCAGGTTCAGCATAACAAAGGCCCGAGAGCCTGACCCTCCCAACTACATCTCGGCCTGCTTCACACCCTGGCAGCAGTAAGTGTTCGTTAGGCAGCAAGCTACTCATGGCAAACTCTGCACTACGGGAATGTAGCTGTGGGGAGAGGAGATCGAAGTGAGCTGATGTCTAAGGCTGAAATTTGCATCCTCCAAATGAAGCCGTCAGCAGGAGCAATACGTGCACAAAACTCGCTTTCCATAAATTGCAATAGCACAGTATTTCTTTAACTTTCTTCTACTAAACGAAAACAATCAGCGTAATTCAGAGACAGGTGTTCAACAAATGGACAGCAAGTGCACCATTTAAAGCACAATGTGAAAGCAATTTTTATGCTTGATCATAAAATAGATTTCTCAACCAAGACCGTCTTTTTCCACAATCTGTGATGTTGCCAATTTCATGTCATTAATACTGAATCCAGTTGAAAATGGGAAATGTTCAAGGGTCTAATAAATCAGTGATGAATGTGATAAACCTAAACAGGTTGTTACAAGAAGCCTGGGCATTCATACACATAGAATCATTAGTATTTTCCACAAAACCGATTTATATCTATATGCAATGCTACATGTCTGTAAAATGTTGCTGCCTGTTGACCTGGACCCCTGGGTTTTAAATGTCACTTCTGCACTAGATAAAACATTTTGCAGTCAGAGCAAATCTCTTTATCTCCCCTCTTAACTGTGCTGCTATTCTCCAATTTCCTGACACATTTTGTTTTTTCTAATCCAGTCACTACTGGCCTTGGAGACCTATTTTTGTTTGAGAAGCTCCAAACCCCATCACCTGTCATTTTTAAGGCCAGAGTTTTTCCTGCCAGACCTGTTATTTTTGGGACCAGCCTGTCACTTTTCCTGCATGGCATGTCACTTTTGGAACCCTGGGCTTTGCGGTCTGTGTGAATTTCATCCTACCAGCTGTCACCCTGTTTCAGGGTCTCATGGGAAGCTTTGGCTCTACATGCCACCTGTCTTTTTTTCGTATCTCAAAGCTCCTGGGTGGCTGTGGTTTATTATTTTATAAGGGGTTTGTATTAACCTACTTTTTTAAAATTGCCATCGGCAGGTTTGTGAAGACCCTTTGCCACTTTAACACCTACATGCCATAGCCTTCCTCCCAGGCCCTGGGCTGGGGACTCAGGACTGCTCGGCAGCTGTTCAGCCAACAGCTGTCTGCAACCCCCAGTTTTTAACATGCTCGGACATGTCCCTCCTACATGCACGCACTTTTCTACGCACTTTTAAACACATACACAATTACCCCTGTTTTGCAGCCAGACCTGTCACTTTTGGGACTAGCCCTACATGTCACCCTTTTTAAGACTAGAGTGATTGCTGCCAGCAGTTTGCGGCCAGACCTGTCAATTTTAAGACCAGCCCTGTCACTTTTAAGACCAGCAGTTTGCTGCCAGACCTGTCAATTTTAAAACCAACAGGTTGCTGTTAGACCTGTCAATTTTAAGACCAGCAGTTTGCTTCCAGACCTGTCAATTTTAAGACCAGCCCTGTCACTTTTAAGACCAGCAGTTTGCTGCCAGACCTGTCAATTTTAAGACCAGACCTGTCACTTTTAAGACCAGCAGTTAAAGACCAGACCTGTCACTTTTGCGGCCAGAGTTTGAGGCAATGGTATCCCTACCTACTACTCACATTCTTATACATTCTGCCTCATTTCTGCCTCTGAGCCCACCTCATTACATATATTTGCTTGCTTAGCACATCTTTGTATAAAGCTTCACATATATTCTACAATGTAAAACCGTTATGTTCTGTTTCATTGGTTTGCATTTACTGTAAAACAATGTTTCATTATTCCTTGACAGTTTACTTCTAGCTCATGTGAAACATTCATGAAGCGTGACTTTTAGGGAAAACCTCAGTGACTTCAGTTAATTTTGAAAGAGAATTTGCATGCTCCTATTCTCACTCTACATCACATATCAAATAAAGTTGAAACATATTGCATAAGGCCTGTTCACAAATCTCTTAGGCAGAGTGGAGCTTCAGACATTCGAGAAAAAATACTTGCAACAAGCAGTGTGCCACAATCATGCTTTCGTGCTATCTCGCTCTTTTGGGAACAGTGACATAACAAATGGGTCTATTATGACTTTGGTGGTGTGGGAATGGGGCCGCCAATCTGCTGCTCCGCTCCCACACTGCCAAAGCCAAAACAGACCGCCCACCAGATTAGGACTATTTACGTCACTGTCGGGCAGTTCTTTGGGGCTCCCTTGAAGTGCTTTTAAAATAGGCACCGCATTGGGAAAGTCAAAACATGATCCTGCATGGACTGAAAGGCACAATGTTGGGCATTTCGTTTCTTGCAGGAACATGGAGGTACATGAAGGCAGGGAGGCACACTATGTGCACCCCTGCATGCACCTCATGGGGTAGAGGCACCAAGGAGCTATGTAGGGCCCCCTTTGTGTCCGCACCGCCACACTTTCCAAGGGGTTTGCATTGCCATGAGAAGTATGGCAGTGAGGAAACTTGCAATATGGTTGGCGGTCCCGCAGCGGCCCTAGCAAGCATATTGTGACCTCAAGACGGCTGCGCCACCGCCAGGGATCTCTGGTGGTGTGGTGGTCCCAGAGAGGCCTGATTGCCCTAGTCATAGTCGGAAGACTGACACCACCACACCCACCTGAGACTGGTGGTCTGTGGACCACTGGACTCATAATAAGCCCCAAAGACACGGCTAAGCTTACCAAAAGGCAGGCCACACACAGGAAAAATACGACAAATGAGCAGGTATGAATGTGCACTCTCTGGGGAGCACCTATTTTTGGCAAGATTGTGTGATTATGGAGGAATTAGATTAGGACTAGGAAAGGAGGGATTCTGTGGAAGAATGTCACATATTATTCTGACAATATTCATATTATTTACCAGCTGTGCCTTTATATCTATCACAATAACCTTCATTTAATTATGCTTTTACATTGATTCTGAAATAAAATGAGGCAATAATATTTAGAAACGCCTTTTAAAAATACAGTGACAAATGACGGCCCGGAGTTCTTGAAATGAGTACGAGCCTCCCGCTAGAAATATAAATGCACTCCTGTCCATCTCTAGTAGGTTGTGATTGATGGCCAGTATCTAGTATGTTTAGGTAAGTTGTGGGAGATGCGTGGGTTACAGCCTGTCTGTTCCTTTCGCTCAAGTTGGGGAGTTCATCCATATCCGTGCTTTCCTGGGATTGAAGAGGCATCCACTGAGTTATGTCAACAAGATAAATTATAAAAAAAAATATCAACATAATGCAGCAGTCAAAGTATGTATGGCACAAGAAAAGAAGATGATGTTATTTTTATAAGTCAAGATGGAAGGCTATGGATGCATCTGCTACGAATATTTCTGAATTGGAATGCTAAAAGCATTTTGAAGAACGATTAAACAAGTGGGGTATACTAACTCTGATTTATTACTTCTGAAAGCTATACATTTGAATGGATGGACTTAAGAGTCATGATGATGTCCTGAAGAACAGTAGCCTGTGTAGCAGTGTGGGTGGGTAATCATGTAATGTGGTCAGCAGCTCATTACAGCAGCAGGTTGTATAAAGGTAAAAGGTTGTTTAAAGGTATGTAGCCTAAATGAACAGCCTTTAGACTTTAGGTATATAGATTTCGGATTTTGCTGTATATTTTTTTTTGTGTTGAAAGCTAGAGTTCCAGCGGGAAGTGTTGTAACAACATTGGTAGTTTGATGCATTAACCAGGAAATTGCAACTTGCTAATTGCGGCCTCAGGGCAACCGCCCCACCGCTAGGGATTTCTGATCCCTAGCGGTTGCAGTAGTCCCAGGGTAGCCCGACCACCCTGGTCGTAATAGGGTGGTTGGAACATCACCACCGCCACGCCCTCATGAGTCTGGTGGTCTGTGGAACGCCAGACTCATAATGAGGCCCTTAATTATTATCTGAATTTAATCACGTTTCTCAATTTTTTCTACAACCCCCCTCTTCAACTGCTGCCTTCCCTTCGTCTACAAATTTGCACTTTCACTCAAGTGTTACTAGTAGGCTTATGGCCCACACTTGTGTTCTATTTTTGTACTCATTTATACAGGTTTTAATTTTGGAGTGTTTTCTACTATTGTATACAAGATTACCTATTGTTACTCAAGTGTTTACTTTGTGGATTAACGAAGATTGAAACTGGTAGTCTGCTCATCCATTTTGTCCCCTCCTAACTGGAACAGTGTAGAACGCTTTAACACTCCTCATAATATTCATAATAAATAAAACTAAATAAGTATATAGATAAACAAATACTGTTCTTTACCATTGCTGTTTCAGGCTTTCAGGCTTTTTAATTTCATGTGAATCTTGGAGTTATTCATTTTATAAACTTGTCAGAGTATAACACAGCAGTCCAGCCACATGAGGTCAATATCCAGGCAAGAGATAGCATTTAAAAGGGCCTGATTTAAAGGAAGTGGTTATGAAAATAAACCCGATAAATGTGTTCTGCACCTCATAATTCCCACTGTTCTCCTACAAGTCTCTTCTGATGTGGCACTATGCGCAACTTGTATCTGCTTCTGCACAGTGTCGCTGTGGATGGAAAGTGTTTTGGAAGAGATAATAGAAAGTTGGCCATCGTAACAGCACCATGTACTTTCTGCCTGCTTGGTATCCATCATGAAGGCAAGTTACATACCTTTTGTTAACCAAACAATAGTGAGTAATTGGATAAGTGGTGCCTTCTTTCTGAATGTGAATTAATACTGCTAAATGTTTTGATTTTCTTAACTGCACAATCCTTTGTGGATCACGGTCAAGAATGATGACAAAGAGAAGTTGGGAAAAGGTTTTGGAAGTTAATGTTCTGAGGGTCACGAGGAGCGTGGTGTGGTACACTTTATGATCACTAGACTGAAGTTTGGAAATAGATATGGATGGAGAAAAATGATCAAAATGTGACCAAAATGTAAGAAGCCAGGGGTTAAAAAGTACCTAGGCAACTAAACATAGTGCACTAAAAAGTCATGCCCACTGGAAATATGTGAGTTTGCGGCTGCTGCTTCTCCAGCATAAATATGGATTTGCCGCATTTGCCACATAATCTATACTCAGAAAGTGTTAACGTGTAAAAATGACAAAATAACGAAGTAATACACTAAGGGCCCAATTAACCGCCGGGCCCATGGGGGGGTTGAGGTGGTGGTGTCCTGAACAACATATTGTAAGTTGGGCGGTGGGACTGCCACAGCCCCATCACAGCCGCCAGGGAACCACCATTCCCTGGTGGTGTTGCAGTGGCCAGGAGGCCGAAATATGCTTGGTGGGACTGCTGTGGTCCCTCCAAGCATATTACGAGTTTCCTCTCTGCCAGTGGTGTAATGGAGGTTCCGCCTCCATGAACACTGTGGCAGGGAGGAAATAAAGGGAGCCCCGCCACAGTGTTCATGGAGGCGGAACCTGTGCCTCTTCTGCCTCTTCCCTGTGTGCATGCACCCCAGTTCCTGCACATCATGGACTTTTCATTCCATGCCGTGCTGGAACTGTTTTTGGTGTTCCCATTTTCTGAGGCACCACAGTGAAAATGCCAAACATCTTATCTTATCTTATCTTAGGTGTAATTTATAAAGCGCGCTGACGCCGAGGCTTCCTGGCGTTAAGAGACAGAGTGAGTGAGGGGGGAAACGTGAGTAGCGGAATTCTAGCTAAGGGGAGGGAAGAGGTGAGTTTTAAGTAATTTTTTGAAATTGAGAAGGGAAGAGGAGGATTTGATGGAGAGAGGGGGTTCCAAAGCCCAGGGGCTAGATAGGAAAAGCGGCGACCACTGAATTTCTTGGTTTTGATTTTGGGGGTGACTAGCAGGTGACGGTGGGCTGATCGGAGGTTACGCTGTGGGCAGTGGGGGTGGATAAGAGATTTTAGAAACACAGGGCCGGAACAATGGAGGGCTTTGAATGTGAGACATGCCACCTTAAAGCCTGCCCTTTGGTCTATTGGAAGCCAATGAAGACCGTGGAGTAGAGGTTTGGCCGATTGCCATCTGGGGGTTTTATGAATTAGGCGGGCTGCTTGGTTCTGGACAACTTGGAGGCGGTGTGACAGGGATTGTGGGAGACCGTGATAGATGGAATTAGAAAAGTCCAGGCGGGAAAGCACAAGTGAGATGACAACTTGGGTGAGTGCAGCGGGGGGAAGTAAGTGACGAACTTTACGGATCTTCCGAAGCTGGTACATGCAGGATGAGATTACCGCTCCCACTTGGGCTCTGAGAGAGAGTTTGGCGTCAATGATCACTCCCAGACTCTTTACTGCTTTCGCCGGGACTGGGATGGAGCCTAGCAAGCCAGGAGGAAACTCCTAATCTGGCAGGCGGTCAGACCACGGCTTAGGCAGTATGGTGGTAGGGCACCGACAAAGTTGTAATAGGGCCATAAATGTGCTGCATTAGGCTGCATAAATTTCATTGTCTTGCCGCATCATTTAACCAAACCTGCCCCATAATTTGGTCCTCCCCTGCCGCATAATTCCAATTGCCCTGTTACAGGTTAGTTGATGTTGTTGAAAGAGAAATCTGTACTGGGTTGCTGGGTCTCTGATAGTGATGAATTAACAGATAACCTTACCATAATGTTTTAGTACATGTGACCTACCACGTAAGCAGCGTGTGAGTTTTTTTTTTACTCCATATTAGAAAAATTCACCCAACTGGAAAAAAAATACACAGTAACAAACAGAAGTATGATCTAGTTCTCATTCTTAACAAGCTTTCAGTACCCCAGTCACGATGTTGCCAGTGACCTGTCACTAGATGGCACTCTGCTGTTTTTGCTGCTCTATCTAAAGGGGATCTTTAAGTTGAAATTAGGAGGCATATTCTCAAGAACGTGTGATAATCATCGCAAAATTAACTTAACGCAACTTTCAACATCGCAGTCTATCACGGGAAAATTATGCAGTGTTAAATAAGTATTCACAACACTGAGGCACCATGCGATAGGCCCCCGACAACGTGTCAAATGTTCGCAATAAAGTCAACCCACAAAAATGTGAAACACAAATGCGATACAAAAAGCCGCGAAAACCAGCAGCAGGCCTGCAAATCCCACACGTCTGGCGGGAAAATGCACTATAAAAACAACAAAAAGAACCCACCAAAAACAAGCACAAATGCTTAGCAACATGTATATACCTGGACCACTTGCAGAGGTCCACGCGAACCCCACAGACCACCAGCAACGAACAACAGGGTTGGGGAAGGCTAAGGAGAAGAGGGAGAGGAAGACGGGGTGCAGTCCGCAGGCAAACCAGATCAGCGTCACCCAGGGTCACAGAACACTAACATCAACTGACCCACAATTGGACTACCGTGAATGCAGTTGGAGTGTCGAGGAGGTCAATGGAGGAGGCCAAGAGGCGCTGGCATGATGTGAAAACCAAACCAAGAACAAACCTGCTGCCAACAGGAAGGCAGCAACGGTGACAGGAGGTGGGAGTCCAGCGCCACAGGAGGACCTGGAGGAAACCGAGGCGACAGTCATCAGTGTGTAGACGGTGCAAGGAGCTGGGAGTCCGGACACATCTCCAGAGGACCTGACACAACATCAACAGGGCGAGTAACGACCAGGGACTGGGGGAAATGGGGGAGATGGGCACAATGGCACACATGCACAACGATGTGTAGCACACTGCACACCCACAATGACCCTGGATCATGTCCCTGGCACTCTGCAGCACACACACATAGCAAGAACAGCACATCCACATTGATGACAATGTGGTACAACGTGCATGCCCGACACTGCAGAACAGAGGACACAATACTGGCTCCCTACATGTGCTGAAACAGGGAACTACATCTGACTGAGTTGGAAACTGTGAGATGGAAATGTACGCGTACAATGCCACACCCGTCATGGAGACCAAATGTCCACTATCCCGCATCAAAATCCAGCAACTCCCAAACAGTCACAATGTACATTGTCATACAGTCTGCATACAAACAAGAACAATGCGCCAACACGCATCTCCCCATCACATTGCAGAGGGGCGCACAGCACCTCCAGCAGAGCAGACCAGACAACTCATCAGTGATGCTGGAGAGGACCACCACACCTTCGACACCGACGCCCTACAACAGCTGATGAACATCCTAGGCAACCCACCACCACGACCAGGGCAGCCAAGCTACATAGAGGAGACCCCAGTCCCTGCACAGACTACACAGCAGGAAGCACCCGCCAGCACTACTGGCTCCAAACACTTCACTGAGCTACACATAGCATCCCAATGCCAGGTGTCAGAATGCCAAAAGGAGGTGGCTGAACAGGTGCGGGTGGGTCCGAACACATGGAAGTCGAACTAGATCAAATACGTGGGTGTCTAATTCCCTTCAGGGACCACATACACACCACAAAGGAGACCCACACTGCGACAGAGACACGTGCTTTAGCACATTTTCTGTACTGAACCACGCCCAGAGCCCCGCTATTATCAGTCACACACCCGCACTGGACCTGCGTATGCCAGGCCAGCCCACTCCGCTCATGCTTATGGGGGGACGTAACAAGCTACATTGCCGTGATTTTCCCCACTGGCTGGGGTGACATGATTGCGCCCCCTGTCCACTACCCACCAAACACCAGCGGTGTGTGTTGACATGGATATGTGTGTGGTCTGCATACTGCAGTCTGGCCCTCACATCCACGCCACACTTGGCATTGTGTATGTTCTGATTCATGGATCACTTGCCTCCTTCGCACATGCCTGGTTCCCACCTCTCCCCACATTCAGCTATTGTGTGGCTGAGGTGCCATGCCGTTGATGGCTAATGTACATGGCTGGCCCAGGTTCCCACAGTAAGTTGTGTAGTTGTGTCTGGTGGGTGTGCATGTTGTTTGGCATGTTGTATGTGAGCTTGTGACGTGTGCATTCCCGGTGTTGTGAGTTGAATGTGTGTGGAGTTGAGGTGTGTGGTGTGTTCATGTGGTATTTGCCAACGAGCAGTGCATTTCCATGGGTGCCATCCTGGTGGTGCTGGTTGATGATGAACAGTCGGAAGATGTACAGATCATGCACACTTCCTGGGTGGTTGTCATAGATGTTGGTGGAGATTCCCCGGTGGTCTGCTATTGCCTGCACATTGATGAGATATGTGCGCTTAGTGTTGAGGGTATTTGTGCTGTGTTGCCAGGGGGTACAAGTAGGACATGTGTGCAGTCAATTGCCCCTCACACGTGCGGGAAGCCAGCTGTGGCGTAGACACCTTGCTTGGTCTCCGGCTGTTCCTGCGCAGTGTGGGGGAAGTATAGAGAGTGGCGTACTGAGCTGATGGTGTCATCCATGACCGTTGTGAGGGACTTGGATTGGGCTGGCTGTAAGACTCCTCCGACTCTGACAATTGTTGGTTGGAAGGTACCAGAGACCATCACATGCAGCATGGCCAGCAGCTTTGTCTGAGGTGGGATGTTGGCTGTCCGCTGTGTTGATACCGTTACCCTAGGAACAATGGTGGTCAGGATGTGGAGAATGGTTGTCCCTTTGTGTCTGTGGTGGGCAATGACATTCTCTGGTGTTAGGTCTGTGAGGTTGGTGCGTTTTCCGAGGGTCGCTGTCTTTGTCTTCGCTGCCTCTGTGGTGGTCTGGGGGGGTTGTGGGCCTGTTGGAGTCCGAGCTGAATGATCGTTGGCTCCATGGCACCTGTTCTTCTTCTGGTGTGGCTCTTGGCTGGGCTCCCTTTTGTGGTGCAGACTGCCGTTCGACTTTCCACCAGGTCAGAGCAAGTGTTAATTTCCTGCTGTTAATGCGCCTTATCACATTTATTTCGAATCTTATCGCCTATCTGACTGGTTGTTGAGAATGTTGCGGAGTGGTTTTGTAGCGGCTTTTTCACGGGACCGTCTTCTCTGCATCTCATTAGCGTTCGTTGCGGGGGTCATCTGTGGCGATGTTTATTGCGGCTGCTATCGCAGGTAACTGGTGATATGGGCTGTTTACACCTAGCTTGTGAATGGGGCGATACATTTATCACCACTTCGGCTGCGATAAAGTGCCGTTAACTCGACAATAAGTCCTTGACAATATGCCCCTAAGTTTCTATATTTACTCGAGCCACCAAAGCAAAGACAGCATGCGTTCTAATTAAACACAATTAAAAAACGGATATTAAATCTTTAAAAACACTCATATTATTGAAGTGATTTGCAATTTTGACCCCATCTGCAATAATTTTGCTCCCCAAATCACGGCTTAAGTGTGAAATACTCCCACTTCAAAGCAATCCTAAAAATCTGATTCTTTGTTTTGCACAAAATCACCACGGCCAATTTAATAGAGGTAACGTTGCATTTTGTAATATTGCTTTCATGTTATCTTTTACAATGCTATTTCCCTCTTTTTCTATTAGGTCAAGAGTACAACGATAGACAAAGATTCATGTAATACATGGGTGTTAGCAACCCCCATAGAGGAGCCTATCTCTGATTTGCTTACTATGGAAAACTTGTGACGCTTCTAGTCTCCTAATAAAGAGATTACGTAGCCACTCAACTGTAGTAAGTGATTACAGTTGATTTCCAACATCACAATGCCTGCTGCCCAAGCAAACAGCCAAGGGGAAAGGCAAGCCACAATCACAGCCACAGTTTAAAGAAGGAAAATGGCTTTTCCTTCTTCTGATATATATATATTTTTTTAATGAATGAAGTGTTCAGCAGAAAGGAGATATTTATATAAATGTGTTTATTTTTTTCCACACTATAGTTCATACTGGAAATACAGAATTGCTCCATGTTTCAATGCAGAATTTTTAAATCTGATTCACATTAAATGTATCCTGATATCTTTTAGCGAAAACTACTAATTGCTATATTTTGCAGTACAGGTTCTACTTGTGTTCTTCATGCTAGTTATGAACATGATAGAACAAGCCACCAAGGATTTAAGCAGTTTAAGAAATAAAATACCCTCTCCCCTACATTAAAAGGATGCAAAATACATCAGCGTTTCATGACCTCATAAAGAAAGTCACTGGACCTTCGTCCTTGTTCCCCTGTATGGTCATGGAAATTCTCCATGACTTCCAATATCCTTATAATGTACGGCAAAGGGTACTTTATCCACTATGATGTATGTTCATAAATTATATAGTCATACATTAACAGATTTTACACTGAGAATGGGCAAACCATGAGAACAGGAAATAAAAGATTGCCCTGTGGCCTGTGAAGTGGTTTGAACGTAGCGTGGTTTTACGTAAAGCGTAATAGATGCAGATATCAACAGCAGATGTGGTCGGAAAAGGCATGAAACAGCTACAGAGAAGGAAGGAAACAAATGGCAGCTGCATGAAGCCAACACTGCCACCCTGATAAAGCACGACAGCGGAGCAGGTATTAGACCTTCAGCAGAACTAGGAGATTTTAAGCAGAAGGCTACACGGAGCAGAAACTTCCAGGCCTTATCCCCTGCAGAAACATTTGTTGGAGAGACCTCGAGGAGAGATCAGAGAAAGGAGTGCATGGAGCAGGCTCGAGAGAAAACCATGAGCAGTCTCACTGTTTTTGTCCTGCTTCTCTTCCCAGGAGGTTATTGGGCTTCAGGAGTCCTTGTCCCAGAAGTAACTGGCATTGTGGGAGGATCACTGACTGTGCATTGCAATTATTCAAGTCGTTTTATTGGGTACCCTCAATACTGGTGCAAAGGATCATATAGGTTCTTCTGCCGTGATGTTGTACGGAGCATGGGATCAGGAGAAGAGGTGAGAGAGGAAAGATATTCATTGAAAGACCTTCACCCAACTCTCACATTCACAGTGACCATGACAGGACTGACACTGAAGGACTCAGGGCTGTACTGGTGTGGGACGGCGAAAAAGTACGCCCTTGATGAAATGTTCAAAGTTACAGTGACTGTTTCATCAGCTGATCAAAATGTCAATCAACTATTGAAATCATCTTCCACTGAAGCGGGTGTAGCTGCTACATCATCATCCTTAGGTACCACCGCATTGAGTCCCCAATGGACTGACCATGATGGGATAAGCACCACGCCTGGCCTCTCTGGAACTACAGCTGGCGACCCTGGAGATTTCCCTCCCTCCCTTGATCCTATGGTCCAGTTCTGGTCCTGGCTACCAGCCACCCTGCTAGGGATACTTTTACTTGCAGCTGTAAGTGCCTTGATCATATTCATGAACAGGAACAAATACTCAGGAAAAGAAGACGTACAGATGGATGCCAGTATCAGTTCATCTACCCTTCCTCCAGAAGACATATTGCTAAACACGCTCTACACTGTGGTTGGGAGTCCTGCTGGAGCAAAACGAAAGCTACTTTCTTCAATGATTAAAGGTTTCCCAGTGTCTGCATTCTCTGATGATGGTTATGAAGATATGCAATGTCTGTACTCAGAAACTAACACTTCCCCCAACCCCATCGTGAGTCGACGGCGATTCTCTGCATTCAAAACAGGTTATGGTGATGAAGAATATGCAACGATAGCTCCAAGGGACGGAGATGTGTTTTATCAAAATTTATTTTATCACCAAGTTTTCTTGGCAAAAAAATATGGATCTTTGGTATAAAGCCGCTCTCTGATGTGTGGAGATCCACCTTATAATTATCATGAAAGATTAATATATTTAGTAGTACTATCATTATAGGAAAACTTGTAGGAACATTTTTTGGGAATATAACAATGACTAACTTCACTCACAGGAATTTCCGGGAAATTGAATCCTTCTTTAGCCGAACGTATTTTACAAAGTCATGAACTATCTCCCCTGTTGTGCGAAACGTGTTTCGCATCTGGTGTCGCATCTGATGTTAGAGGACATTAACAGTCTTGTAAATACATTGGCTTCTTGCTAATATAACCTCCTAAAGATTCAATACTATTTAATAACCCAAACTGAATACATGTATGTTTATGACAAGAGTGAAATTATAAATGTACATTTTAGGTCACCTCATAAAATTTGCGGGTATTTATAGAAGGGATTTCGCACCACCATTAAACTGCTTGTTCATGCCTTGAATAAATATAAATTACAATGTATGTAAGTTAGCCTGTAGTAACCACCGAACAGAAAGATGGTAGTCGTTAGTTCGTGTTTTAGTTTAAATTATACCTTTCGGTAAAAAATTTGTGAAACGTAACTGAATTGTAACTACGCTCAGCATCCACAGTCAAGACAGGGGCGTTTATGTGACAATGCTTGAACCCCCACTGAGGAAATGCCTCCTTCTTCTCTGCCACCAGTCGTCCTCCAATGAAGGCACAACGCTGTTTTTTGTCTGCTCTTTTTTATTTAGTAAGATGTTTACTAAAGGCAAGCAGAGCGCAAAGTTGCAGGTTTTAACTTCCAAAAACTTTGTAGCTTTTTTATATTCGCAAATATCTGTCCTTGGTTAATTGCAAGCATTACATGTAATCTGGCTGAAAAAGATGGTACAAGAATTTTTTTTTGCAGCAAAACTCCTCTTCAAAAACCTACTGTTAGCAGCAGAAGTCTTGTACAAAAAAAAATGTGTGCCGACAAAGTATTTTGCAAAAACTTGCTTTGCAGGCATGTTCACCTGCAGGCACCAAGGAACTAAAGTTAACAAGTTTCCATAAATCAAAAAGTGAAAAAAAGCTGAGTGCTTCACACAACTCTGCCTGCAAATTTTAATCCTTGGCCTCCCTTTGCAAAAAAATAGGATGAAATGGGGGCATTCCTACGAACCTTAATGAGGTTCACATAATTTATATTTTTTACTCTACTTGTCTAATGTAGTAGCCTGAAACGTCATGAGTTATGCTATAATGAATCCTAGAACAATCTTAATAATGAAGAGCAACAGCAGATATATAGATTATTTATGTAATGACAGACATCTGATTTAATTGGTTTTCCTACACTTTACAAAACTTAAAGTAGAAATTCGAAGAAAACGTCACCAAAAAGTTGTTGGAAAAAATAGTAAAAGATAAAAGAGGCACAACGGCAACAAAGTTATGAATACATTAAATCTGGCTTAGGCAAGGGTTAAATTAATGGACGGCTTGAGGACAAAGCTGGGGAAGGTAAGGTTCAGTGCTGGATTATAGTTAGGCAAAGAGTGAAGACATGTGTAAAGAATGCTGTAAGCTAAGGTGAGAGTTAATTTTATGTTTCAGATGGGGCAGTGCCAAGTTGAAGATGGCAACTGACAGCCAGAGGCTGAGCTCCTGCACAAGCTGGCCCACAAAGCTAACGATCCTGTGAGGAATACTGAATTTTAGGAGCCCAAACCAGGCACATGAGCCAGGAAGGACTGGTCGTACCAGGCATCAGACGTTTGCTTGTGAGGCTGGAAAGGCTTGTTTTGTTGCTGAGTGCCGACTTGGCAGCAGTGTTGCAGCATTTGCCCATAGCAAGATAGCAGTCAGGGCCAGCGTAAATCACTCACTTCTCACTCTCGCTGCAGAGTTCCTTTGTGTATCCAGCAGTTTTCAGGCAACAATAGAAGAGTCAAGATTGATATCTCTGGTGATTAATCTTCCTTCTGGAGAGAGATCGAGTTTTGTCTATTGGCACTTTTGACTTATCTAACTAAAGTAGCACAGAGGATGACTAGGTCTGTTGCAAAGACAGTGTACCATGCAAATCACAGAACTGTATTTTATGTGCATAGCTCAGAGGGTTATGTTTTTGTCACAGAAATGCTTTGGTTACTTGCAGTTTATTTTACCATAAATAATATGAGTTACAGTGGCATTCACTGTTTTTATGTGGGGAGTGATGGAGAGGGTGGCAGGGCAGCATATATTTTTTATATGAGGATACAGTATGAGGTCAATAAGGGTGTTGGAAAATAAGGCAATATTTTCCATTACGTAGAGGGCACATGAAGGACAATCGTTAATGGTTAAGGCTATTTTTAATCAGCTTGGAGTTCTTGAAAAGAGTAACAGCCTCCCACTAGAAATATAAATGTACTCCTGTTCATCTGTAGTATGTTCTGCTTGATGCCTAAGATCTAGTATGTTTGGGTAAGTTGTGGGAGATGCCTGGGTTACAGCCTGTCTGTTCTTTTCGCTCAAGCTGGTGAGTTCATCCATATCAGTGCTATCCTGGGATTCAAGAAGCATCCACTGGGTTATGGTAACAAGATAAATTATAAAAATATATCAACACAATGCAGCAGTCGAAGTAAGTATGGTGCAAGAAAAGAAGATGAGGTTATTTTTATAAGTCACGATGGAAGGCTAAGGATGCATCTGCAACGATTATTTCTGAGTTGGAATGTTAAGAGGATTTTGAATCATGTTTGATTAAGCAAGAAGGGTATGCTAACTCTGATTTATTACTTGTGAAAGCTATACATTTGAGCGAATATTCTCAGCATTTTTTGTACTTACGACTCACTCATGATGATGCCCTTATGGACAGTAGCCTTTGTAGCAGTGTGGGAGACAAACCATGTAATGTGGTCAGCAGCAGGTTGTATATTGGAAAAAAGGTTGTTTAATGGTATGTAGCCTAAATCAATATTCTTTAGACTTTGTGTATATAGATTTCAGATGTTGCAGTATATTTCTTTTTTTTGGGTTGCAAGCTTGAATTCCAGCGGGATAAGGACAGGAATGACATGGTGGCAGGTGGTAGTTTAGTAGGCACTTTTTAAATAGAGGACGCCACTTCTCCCTTGAGGCAGGATGCATGGTAGGATAATACTGATGTCCTGCTAAACATACATATGGGCCCGTCTCTTTTGTCACAGGAAGATGTCACACATTTACCTTCCATATCCCTTCCATGTATTGTGTTATTTTGCAATCACATGTATATTGCGCTTACTACACCCATTAGGCTTTTATAGCACTTTACGCAGAGCCGCAAGCTTCTCCAAACCAAAGTTTAGTGATTACTCCAATAGTTATTGGTTGTTGTTGCTTATTGGAATTAGTCTTGTGCTCTTAAAGAAATCATTCTATGCATTTACTCTAGTTTGTGGTAGAATACATTAATAGGAGTTATGTGAGATTATTAATGGGGGCTATGTGTGTTCATGCAAATGGATGGTGGGATGATATGTTATCTTATGTGGATTTCTATAGTACACTAATCACCTGCCTGGGTATCCAGTTATATGAGCAGGTTTGTAGGCGTGAGCCCTGCAGAGTTTGTCGAAGAGCCAAGCCTTCATCTTATTCCGGAATTCAAAAAGTGAGGAGGAGGCTCTGATGTGTTGTGGAAGGTCCTTCTAGGTTTTAGATGTGATGTAAGAAAAAGTGCGTCCTCCTGTAATGATTTTGTGAATGTGGAGGGTGTGAGTGAGTGAGTGTTGTTGAACGTAGTTGCCTGGCAGGCTGGTGAAAGTGTATTCGGCTGTTTAGGTATGCTGGTCCAATGTTGTGTAGTGCTTTGTGTGTGAAGAGTTTGAGTTTGAAGTCAAGGTAAATTTTTCATGCAGGTTATTATGAACACAGTGGAAGGATGTTTTTGAGATAGCATGTACTCCGAGGACAAAAGAATGTGGGAAGAAAGAACATTACTTGACTATGAGGTAGTCCAATATTAGTTACTTTTGCTAGGCACTAGAATCAGGTGAACAATTAGTCCTCCTCTAGACTACCACTAGGCCACAGCTCCAGCAAGGCTAGATGGTTGGGGTAGGAAGCATATGGTAATGCCTGACTCCTACACAGTTAAATAACTAGAGCATTAGACTGCCTTTGTGATCATAGCAATATGAGGGAATATAGTATAAGAGGTAAACAATGCAAATACTGAAAAGGAGATTATTCATATGCTAGACCTGATGTCTTTTGATGAACAGCCATAATATTTGTCCTACAGTATTAATTTCAAAATAAAATCTGCAGTATACTTTTCTGGAAGGTCTTTGGTTCATAGAATCCATTGATTTTAGGGAAAACCCGGCCCGGATCTCAGATTCGTCAACATACAAGTGTTTAATCTTGGCCACATTGTTTTTTCTCCCTATGCTTCAGAGCCCTTGTATACCAAAGTTTCAATTCTAGGGAAAGATAGTTTGCATGAGAAGATCACAGGGTATGTGCACATTGCATGGGCAGTTCAAACTGGAGTACATTTTAGCATGTTCTCTCAATAGTGGGCATGGTTTTACGTACAAGAAAACAAGGGGCATATTAGCAAGGGCGATATCGCCGCTTTAGCAGGACTTTTTCCCACTAAAGTGGCGATAATTTTATCTCCCTATTAGCAAGCTGTTGCTAACAGCAGTTAGCAACAGCTTATAGGCGATAGCTACAGGTTTAGGGCCCGCTTTGCATGTCAGCGATATTTATTGCTAATGACATGCAAAGTGGGGACCCGACCTGTTAGCGAGTGAAAGCAGTCGCTAACACAGCTATTGCCTATTAGGAAGGCAGGCGAAGCGATTAAAAAAATTGCGCTAAGCGCGAATATCGCCAGAACCGAACGCCTGCTCAGACAATGAATTAAACTGTATATCCAATGGGAGGTGGATATTCAGGTTAGGCCCCCATTAGCGATAATGCCTGAATATCGCTGAATTTCCAGCAATATTCATGCATTGAGCCACTATCGCCGGATATTTTATCTCTTTAGAGATAAACGGTGCTAACAGCACGTTATCTCTGCGATAATATCCGGCGACAGGCGGCAATTAAAAAAATGCGCTAAGCGCATTCAGCGATAATTATTGCTATTTGTTGCTAATATGCCCCAAAGTTTCCATTGAGTGTACTCGCCTCCCAAGCACCATGTAGAGTAAAATATGGGCTAAAATGAGAGCTGAAATTTATCTTTACTGGCATGTGTTTTTTTTCGCTGACAACATGTGCTTTCATTATCACTAATTTCACAATCACTAATATAGATTAGTGATTTTGAAAGTACACGTGGTGCTTTTAGGTTTGCTGCATGCCTTTTGTTAATAGAGCGTGGCTGCGGGCAGCTTGTGTGAATTTTTTAAAATATGTCACAAAATAACGTCCCCTCTGGACCAATTCTAAGCAGACAAAGGAATTTGCATCTATACCACACACAAGTCAGTTCATACTTTCATTTAAGGCAGCAAACAAGATAATGTAAAAATAGTCAGAAAAATTATAAAAAGTATACAATTTATTATATCGTTAAAAATTTACAGTAAAAAAGGATAAGCAATATATCCTAACATCATACATGCAGATAATAATCACAAGGTGGGAACAAAACAACACATTGGTTAAAAAATATAGAATGGGATACTGTAGTCCCACTTATATAAATCATACTCCAATTTTGTAGAAATATCTTTGAATTGGAGACGTTGTCTAGTCCATTGATTTAGTGTATCCCAATACACAAGAGCATCGACGTGTTTCGGTTTTGGCAATTAGATTTATCAGCCAACATCTTCATCAGGATAAAATTAAAACATTCCCACTATATAAGGATAATCTCGTTATTATGGTATCATGCCTTTTTTGTTTCTTCCAATATTTGATCTCGAGTTAGGTGAGCAAATAACACACCTCCTACTGCTGCCGCCCGATTTGACTTTAATATAATTTCCGTCTCTCAGGGCTTTGTCAGGAATAATCCTGTGAATTCATGTTCGCAGGTCTTAGTTTATTCTTAATTGCACGTAAAATAACGTTGCAAGAGATAGCTTTTCTTTTCCGATAAAGCTTTGATCCAAGATGCAAGACCGCCTGCAGTCTGCTGGCGAATGACGTGCCTCCGTCAGTGTGGGGTTCTGTAACACGTGCAAATAAGAATAAACTAAGACCTCCGAACATGAATTCACAGGATTATTCCTGACAAAGCCCTGAGAGACGGAAATTATATTAAAGTCCAATCGGGCGGCAGCAGTAGGAGGTGTGTTATTTGCTCACCTAACTCGAGATCAAATATTGGAAGAAACAAAAAAGGCATGATACCATAATAACGAGATTATCCTTATATAGTGGGAATGTTTTAATTTTTATCCTGATGAAGGTGTTGGCTGATAAATCTAATTGCCAAAACCGAAACGCGTCGATGCTCTTGTGTATTGGGATACACTAAATCAATGGACTAGACAACGTCTCCAATTCAAAGATATTTCTACAAAATTGGAGTATGATTTATATAAGTCGGACTACAGTATCCCGTTCTATATTTTTTAACCAATGTGTTGTTTTGTTCCCACCTTGTGATTATTATCTGCATGTATGATGTTAGGATATATTGCTTATCCTTTTTTACTGTAAATTTTTACGATATAATAAATTGTATACTTTTTATAATTTTTCTGACTATTTTTACATTATCTAGTTTGCTGCCTTAAATGAAAGTATGAACTGACTTGTGTGTGGTATAGATGCAAATTCCTTTGTCTGCTTAGAATTGGTCCAGAGGGGACGTTATTTTGTGACATACTGTCTTTTGGTACCCTACCCCTTTGGCGTTTAGGGTCCCTCTCTTTAATTAGAGAATTTTTTTAAATATACATGTTAATTGCTGCGCCGTGTATAGGAATAAAGGGTGCTGCAATTAACATGCATACTTTCAAAAATGCACACAATCTGCCCGCAGCCACGCTCTAATAACAAAAGGCATGCAGCAAGCCTAAAAGCAGCAGGTGTGTTTTCACAATCACCCGCCAATATTAGAGATCCTGAAAGCACACATGGTGGACTTCAATGTATATTCCTCCCCCTGTGTATCCAGGAAACCATACTCAGAGCTGATAAGTGAACTAATGATTATCAGTTCTGAAGAGTGGAGGGACCCCCACGACCCGGGGCCAGCTTTGTTCTGATGACCTTGAATAATTCCTGAACAGATTTATGTAAATAGCATTTTCCTTAAACAATGTAATCTGAGTAATGTGCGAGAGTCTATTACAGACATTTTATGACAAATGTGTTTTTGTTTCATGCAACAGCCATAAAAATTTAGATCCAAACAGGATCTCAGATATGAGGATTGAGAGGGTGTCACAGTTATTATTTGTAGTAGAATTAGTGAGCCTTTACTGTGTTATTACAATATTGAAAGAACACATCACTATCCTTGAATATTAACCATAAACACATTTAGAATTTGAACCAGTTTGTCTGTGCACTATTTGTGTGATCTGACCAAAGAGGACCAAAGTGAGCTGAACATGGATCATAAATTCATAGCTGATCCACACAGGTGCCCCCAAAATACGTTTGGCCCAGGGCCCTCAAAATCCTCAAGATGTCCCTGAGCCGCTGCTGTGTAGTTAGCTTGGAAAGCAGAGGTTTTCTAATATATCTTAGTGTAGCTTTGTCGTGGTTGCAGATACTCTGCACCTGTTCATTTCCAACATGACACAACCAGTGCACCCCAGTCACCAACACGAAGGCCTTCCCCAGGTTCAGCCTGGCCGTTGCAGGCATTTGGGCATTTACCTAGGAGGCTGGAAGGGTGGTGGCCAGTTTTGGGACAGTGGGGTCCGGTTTTATGACTGGGGGCAGTTTGGCAGCGATGCTGTAATATCGGCCCCCAGTAACAAAAGCAGTAGTGCTGGGGACCGGTTTTGTTAAACAATAGTGCTTGACACTTGCTCCCCCCCGGTGGGGGGGTGGGTTGAGTGTGACAAAATTGCCAGGGCTGCTTTGGGTTCCCAGTCCGGCCCTGACTGCCCCATCAAGCAGGCCTCCTGCATTCCAGTACCAAGGTCTGTTATCTGCACACCAAGCAGGAACGCCCTGTGTCAGAACCCCTGCGCAGTCTGGTTCTTGGCACACATAGTCTGGGCTGAAGCACACAGAGACCTTACACTGCTGCTCACAGAGGAAAATAATTAAAGGGAACATTGCTCCACACCTCTCCTCTCTGCATGTTAATCAACATGTTTCAGCCGATTTTCTCAAGCTCTACACTTGTCATATGGCTTTCATCAAGACCTATTATCCCCTTGATTCCCCTGATCTCCTACTTTCTTTTAATAGGTTGAAGATGTTCCCAATCTGGCCTTAGGGCTCCATTATACACTTTGGTAATACCTGTAAATGGAAAAATAACAATCTTAACCATTTGTGTATGCGTGAGAGAAAACGATCTATGTTTTCGAGTAGACCCATATACAAATGTCCCAACACATCTTAATCATGCTCCTCATATGTTTTTTTCCATATTTGTTACCCAATTCTGGATATGACTAACTGGTCACTAAGCGATCATACACTTAAGTGACCCTCAAAGATGGCTGTGTGCTATAATCCGTTAATATTATTCTTCTTATTCCAAATGTGAAGAGACCAGGGCCGGACTGGCCATAGTGGGCACCAGGTGTTACCCTGGTAGGCCGCTAGGGTGGGGGGCGGTTTGGGCCCCTGGAGGCCTTTTTTGTTACCGGGGGTCGGCAATATCGGCCCCTGGTAAAAAAAATCTGGCAAAACCAACCCTCGCAAACTGCCCGGCTGTACTCCCCTCACCCCAGGGGCGGGTAGCTGAGCAGTTTGCCAGGGCTGGTTTCTGTTCCCAGTCCGGACCTGGAAGAGCCCACACACAAACAAGTACCAGCGAGAAATGGGATACATCATTAGTGTGGTGAAACACCCAGATGTTGAATCTTACGGACTTTCACTGTTGTTGCTACTCAAAAAGGCGTGGGAGCTAGGGCGCCTCCCTGTAGTCACACAGTAGTTGTATAGGAGAAGGAATATGATTGTTTTAACCCCACCTGCCCATATTATTGCCCATAATGTAGTGAGCGTGTTTAGCATTCTAATGGCGCTTGTCTACACAAACCTGTTTATTGTTCTCCATCAATAGAATAAAAGTGGAAGTGGACATTCATGAGCCAGCTTTATACTCTCATTTCTGCACTATCAATCTTCAGGTCCCTATTATTTTATGTTTGTATTGTCTTCCCCCTCCCTATTGGTCCACCTCAGGTGTTGGTCTGTGCAGAGGTGTCATAGCAAGCCCTATGATGAAGCATGCCACAATTTGTGGGTGAGGGCAGTTTTCAAAAACGAAGTGTGTGCAACCAATCATACTAGCCGTTAGTTTCATTGGACTCCTACTCCTCTTTTGTGCTTCCAACACTAACATATGCTGTTAGAGGGTTCAAAATGTGCCTTTCTCTTTATAATCTTGGCCCGCCTGTTCTATTTGGTTCTTTGTTTCCAGCACAGGGATTGTTAGTGTCTCTATCAAGTGATGGATTCCTTTTCTAAAGCTGCTATGGTGGAGTTGCAGAGGAGGCAAGGTATTATATTTCTGACAAAGCTATACATTTATTTTTACAAAAAAGTGATGGAATTTTACTAAATGTCCCATGAAATTGCAATGACATTCCATAATGGGTGTATTTGGAGCACAAAGAATGCACCATCCTTTCTAGACCCTAGTCATTCCATTCAAAACATAACAATATAAAAGATCTCCAAGAGCTGTTGAGCACTCTAACTGGTATTCACAGTGGACAAACGCCCGATGATGAAGCATGCCGCTATTAGTGGTTTCTGTCACCCTGAAGAGCAAGTCCAACAGGAGTTTATATGTAAGCCTTCATCACAGGACCCCATGATGGTGAGTGGCTATACCATACTAGTTTTTGTAGAAAACCTATCCGAGTCTGATATTGTAATAAATTGTCATTTGGGAGGACAACTCTTTAATTATTCCTCCCATTCCCATTATGTGTTTTATGTAGGACCCAAACCATCACAGGTGCAACACCTTGCTATATCGGCAATCTTAGCATCTGAAAGTTCAAAAATCACAAGGAAGCCATTAGAGAAGAAAAAGAACCATTGTTGTCCATTTCCTCACAGCCAGCCTCTACTTCCACTGTTACATCTACTGTTAACACACAATTACCATCATGCATGAATAGCTACAGATCAATACATCAATCTTTAAGCAGACACAAGGTTTGTTAAGCATTTATTAGTTAATGATCTTACAGCATCACAAAACAATTCTCTAGAGCAATGTATGCTACTTAAGCAACAACATTTGCACAAGTCCACTTGTGAGGTTAGTAGAAGAGGCCAGGAGTGTAGGGAGTCAAATTCAGTTTTAAAGTCAAGCTATGTCCAAAAGCAGTGAAGGATCTGTGCCAAGTTACTGCTGCTGACTCAGAGGCACATAGGCGTAGGTAAAGGCACACAGAAATACCCTTACAGGCCACTCTGCTGAAAGGCTGGCATCTGCTATTAAATAATGTCTAGACACTCAGCAAGTGTGCAAGTAGAGAGAGTTGCCTCAAAGTGATGGTGTAGCTAAAAGTCTTGCAAACATGACACATATACTTGAGGTAATACAGACACCTAATGCATTTAATACATCTAATAATCAACAAGTGGATAGCGAAGAATCATTAAGTGTTAATAGTATACCTGTAACACCAGAGCCATGAACTACTCGAATAACAAGAAGCCACAGTGAGTAGGGAGAGTATATTGGAACACCATGTACCACAGAATGAGCTGTTAGTAGAAGTCCAAGACGTAAATAACAGTTCATTTTTTGGTTAATTGAAACTACACGTTCTTGTAATTAAAAAATGCTTACTTCACAGCTATCTTTCAGGGTGAAGTCCATTGTATACCTTTTGCTGATTTTTTTTTTTTTTTTAAACAGTTGCAGAGGAAACAATTTTTGGGATGAGGATAATATCAATAGAACAATAAAACTTATAACAGCAAATCAAATTTGTTCGTAATATGTACATCAACAATACTTTTTTAGCCTAAGTCCTACATGCATGTCCTTCAGCGGCTCTTGCAGCATCAACTCCAGAGAGGGGAGGTCAAAAGGGATGTTCTTCTTCATTGTCAGAGTCATCATCAACAGATTCAATTGGCACATGTGGCATCTTATTCCAGAGCCCCATCACTCTTATGTAGACAGTAAAGTTTCCCTTCAGCAAACAAAATGTTCTTTCGATATTAGATCTGAGTTGCTTGTCAACAGACGTATATATCTCCTTTGATGCTCGTGGTTTTAAGTATGGTGTCGGCATCCACATGTGTAAGGAATATGTATATTCACATATAATAATATTTCTATGACTGGATGAATTATAAATATACATATACAAGTATTAAAATGTCTTAAATAGGAAGTCTTACAAGCAACCAGCCAGTTTTTATCTATCCTGTCACTAGAACGTTAGCCAACGCACAGTGACGAACATTTAAGAGTTGAATTCTATGTAAAAAATGTGGAAAAGTTTACACTTTACAAAAATAATATTAAATATAAAACACATTTAATAATTATTAATGCACATTCAAAAATATTTGTATTCTCTAGGTGGGAATTTTTTTATTCATTTAAAACTCCCAAAAATAGTTGTCATTTAATTTATTGCTACTAATAAGAAAGATGTAATTTAAAATGTATTTGATAGTGTTGTAGCATTTCTTTTCTTTTTGTCTGCATGTAAAGTAAACATAAATTGAATCTGCATTAATATTTAACATAAAAACATATTTAATACTTGTTTTCGAGTTAAATCCATTTTTCCTAATTCTCCCTCTACTTCTCAATTCAGAAACTTCACAGTTGGGGCAGAGATCTCTGCATGGTAAAGTATAGGGAAAAGTAAAAAAGTGTATATGATGGAAAAAAGCAGAAGCAGATTGTGAGACATTTTCCTTTGATCCTGAATTGTTACTGGGAAGTATCCATGGTGGAAACCACCCATTACCCACTGTCCTTTGTCTGGTTTTCTTTTTCTAACCAAAGTCATTGAGCTCTGTCCTGACACAACTTATTCAACACAGTATGGAGATCAACCGTGTAGACAAATTCTGATCAGGTTTCAGGAAATTATATAGTAAGTAAATGACTTTCCTATAAGTGGTTGATGACGCGTGTTGCATCCTTGATTCTGACAACACTTGTCTTCTGGTATTCTTTGACCCTAACGGCAGCATTTGATAGTGTGAACAATACAATGTTTTTCAGGCTGAGTTAAGAATGTATGAGTTTTGACAGTGTAGTTCTAGATGATGATTATGGTTCACTTCCGATTGGAGCTACCAGCCAGGTCAAATTTGATTACTGCTTCGCCAATGTGGTTGCTTTAACCCATGGGGTTTCTCAATGTTGTATTGTGGCCCCTATCTTTTCAACCTCTCTAATGATTCTCTCAGTGGCTAATTAACTTGAGAATCTTATATAATAGTTCTGCTGATAATACTCATTCCTATATTAAACTTTACAATCCCACTGATGTCTCCTTTTTTCACACTCCCTGCAAGTAGTTTAACATTGGATAACATTGGGCCTTCTGAAACTCAATCTTCTAAAAACTGATTTACTCCATATACTCCATATACCTCGTCACATGTGATGGTCCTTGTCCAATCCTGGATTGAGTCATGTCGAGTGCTAGATTGCAGTGTGGTCATTGTTGACACTGCCAAGTTCTTTGGCTTCATTCTGGACAAGCGCCTTAACCCACAAACAGATATTATTGCCATGTTCTTGAGTGCTCCCTTTGAACTGAAGCTACAACTGGAGATCCATCAATTCTTCCCAGAACAAGACATTCAGATGGTAATTAAATCATTGGTGCTTTTCAGACTATTAGTACTTTCTTTTGACCCATCTTCCCAGATTCATCTTACACCCCAGAAAGTGATATTGCATGCAGCGGTTCAATTCACTACTTCAACTAAAAAAATCCAGCCATATTTCCACGATGCTTTCAATACTGTGTTGGGACTTCCTTTGACCTCGGCTTGCTCCGTTCCTGTTGTGGGCACTGGCCAAACCACACAAGTGGCGCAGCGTTTTTTTTGCCATAAATGGGGCAATGCTGAGTGGTAGGAATTTTGTGGATTTCTGCAGATCCCAGAAGTTTCCATCACAAAATGTAAGTACACTGTGTGATTTTAGGCAACGTTTGAGGTTTGCATAGCACTGTGGGCATGAAAACCTCATTGGATCCATGCAAGGAATCCCCTGGTTGTCTAGTTTTCCAAAATATCTGTGGTTGGTAAGTTTCTATGGGTGGCAGCCAAGCACAGACCCAAATCCTGCAGCTACCCTTATTGCTGATCTCCCCATGCAGTGCTTTAGGGCCTTTTGTGCCAAGATCTCGAGGCCCACCCACTCAAGTGAGGTACCAATTTTATCAGGAAACTTGGGGATATACTGTGTGGTAAGAAATGTGTGACCCCCACACATTCCAAACGTTTTCCTCACAGAAGTGTGAGGAAAATGTGTGTTTTTAGCCAAACATTAAGGTTTGCATGGCATTGTGGGTACAAAAACGGTGTTGAATCCAAGCAAAGCATACCACCTTGGACCCCCCGGATTTCTAGTTTACAGAACTGTCTTGGTCAGGTAGGTTTAATACCCTATCCACTCCCAGCCTTAATGGATTCCTTAGTGTCTAGTGGGCTTTCTGCCCCCTGGGGGCAGATTAGGGGTAATCAATCCCATCTACCACAAGTGGGGCAGAAAGGCTGCCTGCTTTATTTTTGTGGTGGGAGCAAGGCCATGCTGTTTGTGGGCAGCCCACACCCCTATATTTCTTTGAAACAAATCCTGGTGTCTAGTGGTCTGTTTTCCCCCTCGGAGGCAGCTTGGGAGTAATCACGTAATCACCCTAGTCTGCCCATTCGGGGGGGGGGGGGTGCAGAAAGTCTGTGTGTTTTGTTTTTGGGGAAGGGGCATGGCCATGCTGATGGTGGGCAAACCTCACCCCTAGAGTGAAAAATAAATGATTTCCCTGGTGTTCATTAGGCTTTCCATCCCCCGAGAAGGGCAGATATGGGTTAGTTACTCTTTTGTCCCCCAGGTGGGCAGAGTGACTGATTCCCCATTTAATTTGGATGGGACATGACTATGCCAATGGCGGGCAGCCCACACTCCTATATTTAAGAAAAACTGCTTTCACCAGCATTTAGTGGGCTTTATACCATCCGGGGTGGCAGATTGAGGGTAGAAAGACTGATGCCCTGTTTAGTTGGGTGGGAGCATGGCCATGCCCATTGTGGGCATTTGCCAACCCATATTAAAAAAATAATAATACTATTTCCCTGGCTTTCTTCCCCCATGCAGGGCAGATCAGGGATAATTACCCTATTCACCCCTGGGGGGGGGCAGAATGACTAATGCCCCAATACTGAGGTGGGGGCATGCCCATGATGAGCAGCCCTCACCCCATATTTAAAAAAAGCAATGCTTTCCCTGGCATCTAGTGAGCTTTCTGCCCTCCCTGGGGGTAGTTACCCTTTCCACCCTGAGGGGGCAGAGTTACTGATTCCCAATTTAACTGGGATGGGGCATGACCATACCCATGGTGGTTAGCTCTGTCCCTATATTAAAAAAATGCTTCCCCTAGCATCTAGTGAGTTTTCTGCCCAAACCCCCAGGAAGGGCAGATCAGGCTTAATTACCCTATCCACCTCTGGAGGGTAGGGACAGAATGAACGATGCCCCAAATAATTAGGTAGGGGCATGATCATGCCGATGGGGGCAGGCCCCACATCTATATTACAAAAATGCTTTCCCTGGTGTCTAGTAAGCTTTCTGCCACCCGAGGTGGCAGATCAAGGGTAGTTATCACCATCTTTTTCCAAGGGGAGGCATAAAGCCCACTTAGTTGAGATAGGAGCATGGTCATGGCCATTGTGGGCAGTCCCCACCTCATTGTAAAAAAAAAGACTTTCCTGAATGTCTAGTGGACTTTGTTCCCTTAGGGGGTAGATCAGGGGTACTTACCCCCCCACCTGTCACCCGGAGGGGGGTGGTAAGACAAGTGGGCAACCCCCAAACCTATATTGTGAAAATAAATATTTTACCATGCACCTAGTGGGCTTTCTGCCTCCCTGGGGAGGGAAGATCAGGTGTAATTACCCCTTCCACCTCCCAGGGGGCAGAAAGACTCATGACTCATTCAGTTGGGGTGGAGGCATGGCCATGCCCATGATGGGCGCCCCCACCCCTATATTTAAAAAAAATTTTTCCCTGGCACCAAGTGAACTTTCTGCCCCCCCTGGGCAAATCAGAAAGACTGAGATATTTAAATGTGCTGGGGGAGTAAAAGCTCTTGCCTACGGGGCTTTCTCCCCCATCCTGGTGCGTAGTCGATAGAATACTTCGGAGGTCACTCCCCTGTTATGGTACACAAGCAGGGATACCATAGGTAGAGGAAGCATTGGAAAGGGGAGATTCTCCCTTTTTCAACAATACCTCTACCAGAAGAATCAATGCTCGGGGCGGTGATTTGCCCCCGAGCACTGATTCAGTGAAAGTAAAATGAGCCCATCGGCTCGTTTTCCTTTCACTTTACTGTAGTGACACCCTGCACACTGATCACCCTTACAGTAAAGTAAAAATAAAACATATCAAGCTGCTCAGGAAGCTCTTCTTGTGCAGCCTGATGCTAAAACAAATAAAGGACTCCCTTTGGTCCAAAGAACCAGATGGGCCATTTTACACATCCCCAGTGTTTGAAAGAACTTATTTAAGTACAGTTATAGGCAGAGCCACTGAAATTATGTGATTTTGGCCTCTGCGATTTCACCATAAATATGGATTTGCTACATTTGCCTCATATTCTGTAATTTGCTGCATAATCTGCAGATTTTAGCAAAAAAATGTCCCTTTGTGGAAGTCCCGTCACAAATGTTGACTGGTGTCCTTTCTGTAACTTGTTTCTGTATTTGGCTTTCAAAGTGGTACTAATGAGGTGACATCTTTGCTCAGAAAGGGTACTGTGTAAAACTAAAAAGTAATGAAGTAACACTTAGACAAAATGTTGAGGTTCTGTGATTTTGCGTGCTTTTAAAGTGCATGACTTTCTTTTCTAAACATGGGTTTTTGCCATGCGTCGTGACTGCCATCTGGTGTTGCCCTTTACGTAGGCCTCAGAAGTTAGTCTGCGAGCAAAGCAGTCTGACCTTTTGTGGGTCATGTGTACATTAACTAAGGTTTCCTTCCTGCGCTGGAGTTAATTTCAGAAGCTGGCCTTTCACCTAGAATTGACCCTGCCAAGCCAATTTCCCTGCAAGATCGTTATCCACTTTCCCAATCACCATTCAAGACATTTGTTAACTTTTAAGTTTCTTTACGTTTCTGTTATCTTGCACATTATCTGAAACTACTTTTCTTTACTGTTTCTTCATTTCATGGGTTACGCTTTCAATTAAGGGTTTGTCCGGGCCTCCCAGATTATTATTTAGATATGCCTAAATATTAACTTGTGGATTGGGACACTGTAAAATGAGCTTTACTATATGATGCTGTGTGATGTCATGTATTTTCTATTGGTTGAATTTTGGTGCAAGGGCGTGCATTTTAAATGTACCTTTTTGTGTATAAATAGGGATGTCTCGCCTTAGTAAAATTGAGCAGTTTCTTGAGTTGTACACCGTGTTGTATTACTGGGATTTCTACTACTAGCTGCAGCTAATAAATGTGATCTCTGACGCCACCTAGAAGTATTCCGTGTCTCTGTATACCAAGGCAAGGGAACCCAGAGGACTTTGGGCGTGTCCCTGGCGCCGCTGGGTACTTGAAATCCCAGTTCTTCAATGTGCTGCATGAGGCCACGTAATTTGTCTTTTCTTGCCGCATAACTTAGCCAACACTAACACATTATTTGACCCTCTCCAGCCGCATAATTCCAATGGCTCTGGTTATAGTTAGCATATTTTGTTTAAAGAGAAATCTGTACTGGGTTACAGTGGCTGTGATAGCCTGGGGTCAACTGAGTGATAACCTTACCATAGTATTTTACTATATGTACCCTACTACTTAAGCAGTGTACGAGGCTTATTTGATCCATATCATTAGACTAATTCACCCAACAGAAAAAAACACAGTAACAAACATAAATCTGACCTAGCGGTCATCCTTACGGCACTTTCATTATCCCAGTCACTGATGTAACCTGTGGCTTGCCACTAGATGGGGCTCTGCTGTTTTTGCTGATCTATCTGTAGAGGGTCTTTAGGTTGAAATTATTATTTTTTCACTTGATCTACTAAAACAGAGACAGCATAAGTTATAGCTAAACACAATTAAATTCAAATACAGTTTACACCTTGAAAAAAATCACAAAATCAAAGTGATTCATATTTTTACTCCCTCTGCAATAATTTTGCTCCCATCATCCAAACTAAGGGGTAAAAAACTCTCACTTCAAAGCTTTACTTCAAAATATTATCACGCCCAATTTTGCATACGGTAAATTGAATGAAAATTAAATGGAGGTAACGTTGCATTTTTAATATTGCTGTATTGTGATCTTCCATTATTCTATTTGCCTCTTTTTATATCATATCATGTGTAGAAAGAAGACAAGGCTTCATGTAATACATGGACTTATGCAATCCCTGCATAAGATCCCGTCTCTACTTTCCTAATTACAATCTACCTGTGCGGCCTCTAGTTTTCTAATAAAGATATGACATAGCCGATCGACTGTAGTAAGTGCTTACATCACAATGCCTGCTGCCAGAGCAAGCAGCTAAGGGGAAAGGCAAGTGATAATTACACCAGCAGTTTAACGAGGGAAAATGGTAAATGGGTTTTCCTTCATCTGATATTTTGTTCTAAAATGAATAGCATTGAGCAGAAAAGAGAAATGTATGGTAATTATTAGAAATGGGGTTTCTGGTTGGCTGCAGTATGTACCTAAGCCAGGCAGAACCCACCAATCTAGTCAGGGCAGAGTTACACACTGAAGATAACGCCTGCTCACCCCATTGGTAGCTTGGCAGAGCAATCCGACCTATCCCAGAGGAAATGTGTAAAGCGTTGGCGCAGAACACTCACTCACCAGTGACACACTAGGCACACCACAAGAGAGACTCCACACAAGGTTATATGAAAATATCGTTTGTATTGCACATGAAACACATTAGACCATAATCACATAAATCATTGTGCCACTTGACACTTGTCATGACATAGCGATACAAAAGGGGATGATGTACGGAGCGTTTGAGCAAATTAAACACTCACCCCCAGTCAACTGATCTGGGCTTAATCCATCACCATTCTTTAGCCCACTCAGCCACCCCATTTCAGACATGGCCATATGCAAATCAGTCTGACCCTGTGCCTCATGGGAACAGTCCAGCCTGAACTGCCAAGCCATGTCTTCCATGGACCGGAAACAAGCATCCTGGGACCGGTTTCGGATTCATAATCCTCATCAGCCAGGCTATCTTGAATCCAGTGGCCAAGTGAGCAAGGGACTCACGTCTGAGCATACCCTGCCACACTTAGGGCGAACAAAGCGATACAAAAGGGGATGATGGACGGAGCGTTTGAGCAAATCAAACACTCACCCCCAGTCAACTGATCTGGGTTTAATCCATCACCATTCTTTAGCCCACGCAGCCACCCCATTTCAGACATGGCCATATGCAAATCAGTCTGACCCTGTGCCTCATGGGAACAGTCCAGCCCGAACTGCCAAGCCATGTCTTCCATGGACCGGAAACAAGCATCCTGGGACCGGTTTCGGATTCATAATCCTCATCAGCCAGGCTATCTTGAATCCAGTGGCCTTTGTACCACTTGTCATGACATCACACAGAATCACTTGGCAAATTGGGCCATTGTCATAACACATGTAATGCACTGAAACAGTGCTTATAGAGGGCACATGTTACAAAATAGCATAAACACCTTTATCACTAACTTTATAGGCCCCTTCCTGACATTATAAGCAGTAACCTGACATATATTGCAATATCAGGGCCCGAGGTGCAACAGGATGTACCCTAAACCACTCAATGAGTGGCACCTGGTCATTCCTAGCAGGTTCCCTACTCCCTGAAGCAGGGGCCTCTGTCGAGGTTCCTCCCTGCAGTATCCCCACACATGTATTCCCAAGATACGTTTAGCACACAGTCGGGGGTGGGCGCAGTGTTGCAGGGAGTCCTCGCCGCTTCTGTCCCACATGTAATCCCCAGCAAAGGCAGTTGCCCATTATCCCGCGGAGCAGCTACTGAGGATGAAAATGCCGGCGGTTCCCTTGTAGCAATCTGGTTGAGCCCCTTCTGGGTCAGAAAGGCATGGAACAAAAGTCTCCCTTGGACCTGGACCTTCCGCCCTGGCTTGTTGCCCTGCAGTTGCCCGCAACCACGCGGTTTCGTGAAGTGGGGGGGGGGGTGTAGCAGTGGCAGAACACAGAGCGAAGTCTCCGGCGACTCCGTTCTTGGGAGGGAAAGTGGGGGCAAGCCACACCAACAACCATTTTGTGTGTGTAAAGGCCGCTTTATTGAAACAGGTGCATATCACAATGTTATTAACACTGGCACTTTGCCTTACAAAACTACAACCTCTCTATACATAAAATAATTGACCCCTTGTTCCCCCCCACCCCTACGATCCCTACATAAACCCCCACCCTGCAACATACAATAAATAACATTCCATAACAATAATATTACACCATCTTACAATATAGCATTTTTAAATCCTAACCTCCCCTGACCTAAAATTCTATCTGCCTTTTTGCAACTGTAACTAACGAACCTCTAATGTAAACTTCCTGCCTGTTTAACCTTTCCCTGCTCCTGTTCACAAACTCCCCAAATTTAACAAGAAACTACAAAACTCCAGCCAAACTTGACCAACTTTCAAACAACGCCGCCACCCAGGAAAAGGCAGGAGAGTAGGCGGAAACGCCGCCTCCCCGTTTTCCTGCCCTCCGCCTCCTAGCCTTGACTCCCTGCCTCCCCAACTCCTGACTAGACCCCCGAATCCCCAATGGCCCTCCAGAAAACTTCCCAATTCAGCCTCTACGCATGCCCAACATCCTGGCCAGCACTTCCCTCAACTCCAACAAATACAAGTCCATGCCTAGCCTGGACAAATGGACCCCATCCACCCTGAAAAACGCTGATGTGTCATACCTGATGTCTTTATGCCAAATACTGACAAAACCTAACTGGCGGCAAAAACTGACCATTTCCACATTTACCCTTCTCCTGGCCTTGTCCATAGCCCCTGGGTTCACAGCATTCCTCCACACCCTACGCTGCACAAACTCTGTCCACACTACTGCGCAGCCCGACCACTGGCGCTTGATCACATCTAATTCGTCCGCAGTGCTTGCAACTCTATGCCACAGCTGTTTCCTTGCTATCTGGGTGAATTCTCTTTTTAAAAAATAGGGGAATTATTTTAACATCTTTATTAAATCGGCATTTTAATTTCCCATTTGTAGTGATTGTATGTACTGATGCTAGTGACCCATACCATCGCGCTCACCTTTTGGATCACTTGATCGCTCCCTCGATGTGCTAGGTGTGCTCGTCTGTTAGAGCGAGCCACTGAAGAGCGGCCAGCTTAGGTAGTGGTCTAGTTGTTGGCATTGCCTCTCCTTCTTAATGGAGGCGGTGTAAGCTCACGGTTAGATTGTTTTGTCCGCGGCGCTTGCAACTCTCTGCCACAGCTGTTTCTTTGCTATCTGGGGGAATCTTCTTTTTAAAAAACGGGGGAATTATTTTAAAATCTTTATTAAATCGGCATTTTAATTTCCCATTTGTAGTGATTGTATGTACTGCTGCTAGTGACCCATACCATCGCGCTCACCTTTTGGATCACTTGATCTCTCCCTCGATGTGCTAGGTGTGCTTGTCTGTTAGAGCGAGCTACCGAAGAGCGTCCATCTTGGGTAGGGATCTAGTTGTTGGCATTTCCTTTCCTTCTTAATTGAGGCGGTGCAAGCGTGTAGCGCGCGCCGATGGCGTGCTAAAGCCGCGCCAAATGCAAGCCCGTCTGCACCCGTCCGCGCCCGTCTGCGCCCGTCCGCGCCCGTCTGCGCCCGTCTGCGCTAAGGATGAGCGTAGCGCCTGCCACTCTGTCCCTCCTGTGCCTCACCTTGTGTATTCTAGAGATGACCTTACAACGCTGAACAGCCACTGTAATGGGAATCTGAACACTAATGCAAACATTATACAGGGTAAGAACCCCTTTGGTACCTCCAATGTTAAAACCCTTACAAGTGACTTGATCAATGTCAGATCTCTACCGAAACATTATATGGAGATTTCTTATTTACTGGAGTACTGTAATCTTGATGTCCTTTTTAGGTCGAGCGTAGCGAAGGGACCTCGTGTATACTTTTAGTATACTTTGTAAATGTGGGAGGTGCACGCGCTGGGACTGGGGAGGTGCACGCGCTTTCCGTCGTGGCTCTCGGATTTGACCTCGTGAGCGCGCATGTGTGCGAGCGCGACTCTGCCATGCGCTTAGGAAAACGAAACCTAAGAGCCGCGCGACGTGAGCTGTCTACGGTAGAAGCTCACGCGCGCGGCTCTTAGGTTTCGTTTTCACTGATTTGTTTTCCTGCATAGAAAGTACAATCCTCTTTCACCGCTCACTCCAGGCAGCTGCCTCTCCCCTCTCGCTCCGGAACAGCGCAGCCCCCATCACGCTCACCCCAAGCTCTGCTCATGTCCGCGCGTTCGTGGGCTCCTGCACAGTGAGCGGCCCCAAGAAGGAGCCGGGCCCGGGAGAGGCCGAGGGGCGGCGAGGCCGAGCCGCGCATCAGTTCCGACGAGCTGCCGCAGCAGCTGCAGGAGTGTCAGGGCGAAGCGCAGCCAGCTGAGGCGGGAGCCCGAGGAGACACATCCAGGTGGGTTGGAGGTTTGAGAGAATAATAAAGGGAGGAGCATGGGAAGGACCAGTTCACTGTCAGAACGTTTAGTTGCCCTTCGTTCACTCATAAAATGTTTTTAGGAATGAATGCTTACCTATCTTTCATGCCTCAGGCTCACACAATTCGTGCTTCACGGTCGGTTCAGTGGATAATTTGTACATTGAGGGCCCCCGGCACCTACGTTTTGACGACCAGTGCCTCCCATATCCTAGGCAGCCTCTTGCTCTGGCGGCCGTGCTGCTCGTCTACATTTCTAAACTTGGCAACCTGAGGTCACAGGGCAGGTCTTCACGTCCTCTGTGGAATACCGCACGGAAGGTGTGTGGCCAGGGGAGAGTGTTTTATTGTACTTGAAATAATATTTGAACTCGACAGATTGAATAATCAGAGTTTACCTGGAATTTAGCACTTGGTGGTGGTTAGCTGTAATGGGGAGGCGGTCCATCCTCGCACTCCAGGCGTCAACATCCGTGGTAAGGCAGCTCCCAGCCAGGTTACTGGATCTCACCGGGGCTCTTTTTGTCCATCTGAGTCCCCGTTGGCGACATGCCCATAAGCCATGTGTTATATCAGGTGAATTGTTAAAAAAATACATACGTTCTCGCTTGGGCCGGCGCAATTCAAGAGAAGAAAGCCAAGCTCCCAAGCAGCGAAAAGAGGACGTGCAACATAAAGATGTGAAATGTGCAGCACATCGCTGCAGTGTGGAATTGTTACCACTCAGGACGCCATGTAGACTGTAGTTCTACCTTTCTAGGAAACCTTGCACACAGGTACCCACCATCTTAGGCAGTGGGTAGCAAGGGTTGGGGGGAGGCAAACGCAGGAATCGCCACTCACCAGCAAACCCCTCCACCCCTTACTTGCAGCTGCCACGGGGCGGCAATTGGCAAACACAGGGACCGCCACAGGCAGCCAATGGTCTAGCTACACACTGCTGGGCTTAGGGGAAGTCGGAGATGTGAAGGCCAGTGCAACGAAGGCTACTACGAGGGATGTAATGCAACACAGTCCTCAATGTAAAGTGTGTGGGGTACAACCTTTCCTTGTTGTACCCTCATGCTGCTGTGACACCCCACGCGTTTGAGGATCAGGCCAGGCCATGTTAATCTTTGGCCCCCTAAAAATGACCCTGGCAGCTGGCACAGTATTTATGAAAAATAGATTTATGAAAAAAACTGCATCCACTTTTGAATGTATACAATGTAAATTAAAACATATGCTGCGCTTGTGCTGCCGCTGTTGTGTTGTAATGTACAGTACTGCAGTGCTTAGTGTTACACGCACACGCACCCTGTTCTGTTCCAGCGTAATAAAACAATATTCGAATAAAATTTAGTGCGACATCATTAATTGGCTTCCGGTCACGAGATTCTCAGGGGGTTACTCATCTTTTATTCTTTTTAAACATGCTTTAATACCCATCCTTTTTTAAATGTATATTTTTGGAGTTTTGTTTAATATTAGCGCCAACAAGACCGAACTGAAGGCATCAGAGCGGAGCGCTTTTGGCTTTATGCCAGCGCGGAATCATTTCAGCGCTTGGAAGAGAGTGGCTGCATATGCTATGTGAGTGATTCCGCTGGCGACGCCGGCTTCTTTATCTGTTTCAGGATTCTTTCAATGTGCGGCTCCTCTTCAAAGAAACTGTCAAGCTGCACAGCTGGAGTTAATAAACTGAAGAAGTATACCTATTACCAGCTACAGGCATTCCCAATTCCACAGTGTGATCTTTTCAGCATTTCATTATCTCTGCATCAGCACTGCTACTCCTGCTACCAAATAACACAGCTTGAAAAGGAAAGCGCGGGAGCAACTGCTTCACAATCATTTCAAGTCTCTGGGATTTTCGAGCTGAGCACTTATTGTGGCTGTGCTGAGGTGGTTTCATAGTTCAGCAAAACGGCTTCCCAAGACACGATCGCTGGCGCATTCTGCACGTTGCACCAGCATGCACAAATGTGATATGTGTAATAAGATTAAAATACACATTCGTAATCAGCGGAATATTTGTAGCTGAGAATGTAACATGTCAACAGAAAAGTTTGATATAGCATTATAGCTTTATAGACGGACATAATAATGGTGTTAGGCAGGCAGGCAGGCTCAGGGAGATTAAGTGATTTTGATTCACAGGAGGTTGAGCGTTCTGCCGAGTGCACATTCTCTTTAGTCGTGAATCGTGAGTCGTGACATCTGTGAGTGACATCCAGTCCTCGAATCGCACAAAACTAGTATCACCGTAAAGGCGTAGAATTCAAGGTATTAAACAGCTTTGGATTTGTTACACAGGCACCCGTTTACCTATGCATGTAAGAGGGCCACACTGGAGTGACACTAGGCCAGCATTTCTCCCGCTCATTAATACTTTATCATTTGTTTTATATGTATGTTGTATTTGTCATTGCCAGCTTAAATCATCAGGGTAGAATTCTTTCCACGAGGCGTCAACCACCAATGCGGTCAGACAAATGATGCGGTCTAATACAGCACATTTTGGAGCAGTAGTACTTCATTCACCATTTTCTAATTTTTACATGTTAACTCTGTATGGGCAAAGGTCATTAAGATCAGCTTAACACCTAAATACAGCAATCTGCAACTGAAAGGAGACCTGCCTTTGCATGACAATAGGTCTGCCACTGCCAGCAACACATGTGGTAGCATCTAAGTAACTTTTGAACCATTTCAGCTGAAAACAGATTATTTTCTTTTGTTAAAATCTCCAAGTGATGCAGAAAGTTATGGATTGTGTGGCAAGTGCAGCAAACTCCTAGTTATGTGAAAAACAACACAGGCACAGAATTGCATAATTGCAGTGGCCATAGAAGTGGTCAGCTTCAGCACTGTCCTGGCCCAGGCATAAAGCTTAATGTGATTCTGAGCCTGTGGCTCATAATTACAGACAGTAACACACCACAGCACCACTCAGCACCACCACAGCACCACTCTGCACCACCACAGCATCACTCAGCACCACCACAGCACCACTCAGCACCACCACAGCATCACTCAGCGCAACCCCAGGTTATAGGTGTCACATTTGCGAAAGTTATAACTATTGGCATTGTAAATGACAAAGCTATTAATTTTGCTATTTTCAAAACCAACACATAATTAAAAAAAAATGTAATTTACAAGACTAATAGCTCAAACTTTCCTAATGCGAGACCTATTGCATTGCAAATGCTTGTTCTTACTGAGACCTGGACCCGGGCAGATAGTGAAGTGGAGCTCGGCCTTGTATGTCCCCCAGGGTATAAAATCTATCATAAACCTAAAACAGATGGTAGAGAAGGTGTAATAGGCTACATCTATAAGGAGATTTGGAATTTCTCCCCCCTTTGTGTAGCAGATGTGCCGGGGATGGAATCCTTAGATTTCACCCTTAAAGGAACCAATGGTGCTCCATACTCCGGGTTACTCTGCTACAGGCCACCCGGAGGGGGTGCTCTGGTCCATCAACCCCTAATTGATGCGATATACAGTTTATCGCACTCCCACTCTAAATTGTTGATTCTTGGTGACTGTAATCTCTGGGAGAACGGCACTTTAGACAAGGCACTAAAAGAGCTTGTGAGAGTATTAACCTTCATCAATTGGTCTCACAAGCCACTCACCAAAAGGGTCATGTACTCGATCTTGTGTTTGCAGACAAAAACGATATTGTTATAGAGGCTGTACTACCCCAAAGTTGGACAGACCACTCCCTGGTTCTTTTCATCTTACGGCTACCGAAGCAAGGTCTACAATGCAGCCACTCTTCTGCAGCTCGTGTTAGCAGAGAGTGGTCAAAAATTCTTAAATTAGCAAATCTCCCACGGTTGGTGCATGAAAACTTTGTTATGCAGGATTCAGTGGAGGAAAATTATCTTAATCTCTGTAATCAGATCTGTAATTCATTGGACCAGTTAGTGCCATTAAGGAAAGTCAAGAATGGCAAAAATCCTTCTGCCCCGTGGTACAATGAAGAGCTAAGATTATTGAAAATAAGAGTTAAACAAGCTGAAAGACAGTGGAGAAAGAAATATCTACATGAGGATAAGGATTCCTTCAAGGGTATGCTTCTTGCCTATAAAATATATATTGGCAAACACAAGGCCAAATACCTTGAAGAGTTAATCCTTAAATCCTCTAATAAATCTCAAACTCTGTTCTCTCTGGTCAGGGGATTATCTAACCCTGACTGCATCAAGTCCTCTACTCCGGCCTCTCAAGCCTTGTGCGATGAGCTGTCTTGCTTTTTTGAGGATAAGATTAATACAATTTTAATTGGCCTGAAACCATCAGGCGATGGAAAGAGTGATTCATGCACTGATTATATTAATTGGCTAAAGAGTAATTCATCTAATAGGGAATATCCACCTGCCCTGGAGCAATTTGCTATGCCTACCCCTGAAGACTTTGCTGTAATTGCCTCTGGAGTCTCATCAGGCTCTCCTAAGGATCCTTTGCCTCATAGGTTCTGGAAGCTGTTTGGAGATGAGCTTTTCCCGCTTCTCCATCAGATTTGTAGACAGTCCCTAACTACTGCTGTAGTGCCGGATTGTTGGAAGAAGGCAATAGTCTCTCCTTTACTGAAAAAGGCCTCTTTGGATCCGTTAGTTCTGAGCGACTAAAGGCCTATCTTCTTGTTACCGTACCCGGTAAAAATATTGGAAGGAATAGTGACTAAATCCCTTTCCAAACATGTGGAAGATAATCAGCTGTTGGATGAAGTCCAATTTGGATTCCGCCCCGCACATGGGACTGAGACCACCCTGGTGGCAGTCCTCGACGACCTACGAATGCGGGCCGACAGTGGTCAGACAGTTTTTTTGGTACTGCTGGACATGTCGGCCGCATTTGATACGGTCGACCATCAGATTCATATTAGCAGACTGAGGGAAGGAGGGGTGGTGGGTAGGGCCTGTGATTGGATAGCTTCGTACCTTTTCAATAGGCAGCAGGCAGAGACTCTGTCCCCTTTTCTTTCTCAATATAGAGAGGTTAAACAAGGGGTTCCTCAGGGCTCGGCTATCAGCCCCATTCTGTTTAATCTCTATCTTCGTCCCCTCATCTCCTTAAAAAGAACTTTTGGAATCAGTGTTATTAATTATACTGACAACACTCAACTTGTCTTCACTCTTGAGGGCAATAATGCAGTGTCCAGGGAAAAGTTCCATAACTGTTTACATCAAGTGGGAGATTGGTTGAAATAAACTCCCTACAGTTTAACGAAAGTAAAACTGAGGTTTCATGCTGTTCGGCAGGTAGTATTCAAAGCACCCTTCCCACAAATTTCTGGCCTGCCTCCTCCAATACTTCTTTGGTAACCGCTAATACAGTACGTAACCATGGAGTACTGATGGATAGTAATCTCCAATTGGACTCCCAGGTGAATAAAATGGTTTGCACCTGTATATCCCTCTTACGGACCTTGTGTAAGATTCTACCGTTTCTGACTTCGGACGCTAGAGCTCAGGTGCTTCAGTGCATAGACCTGAGTAGAATCGACTATTGTAATGCTCTGCTCCTGGATGCTCCGGCCTCCTTACTTAAGAAAGCGGGTGAATACAAACTATGGTTGCAAAACTTGCACTGAATCGGCCATGGAGAGCGTCTTCTTTCATGGCCCTTAGGGACCTTCATTGGCTGCCAGTTGTACAGCGGATACAATTTAAGGCTCTCTGTTTTGTACACAGGGCTGTCCATGGGATTGGAACCATGGTGCTCCACAGAAAATCTACCTGGTATGTGCCCACTCGAGCACTTTGCTCTTCTACGGCACGCTTAATCAGGGTTCCTAAAATCAAGAGAGCACGTATGGGTGGCCGATCCTTCACTTTTACTGCCTCTAGATTGTGGAATGCTCTTCCTTTAGAGCTTAGGCAACTCAATACTCTATCCAGTTTCAGGAAGAAGCTGAAAACCACTCTGTTTCCAGGAGCCTAGATTCTGTTTCCGCTTTCCCCCTTGTTTTTTTTCTTCGCCCCTGCTGTTCGGACAATCTAAGCACCAGGATACCCTTTGGGTGACAGTTTAGCGCTATGCAAACTTCCCTTACATTACATTACAAAGTTCCTTCCAGAGCATTTCCCCTCTGCCTTTCCAACAAACACTGAACAGATCTTTATTAAAGCCAAAGTTCTCCCTGAAATAGCTGGAGCAGGCCTGGACCTGAACCCACTTCACAAAAGAATGACCCAAGATCCAAATGGACATTTCCCTGGTGAGGGGACCCATCACCGAACCTGAAACGAGAAACATGAATTAACACAGGGAATACACATAACCGCGATACAACAGGTCGGGGTCGCAGCACACATAACTCTGGTAACAGTTTGACGACCACCTGCCCAATCTCATAATGTCCCCCCGGCCCCAACCCCTATTGTTCGCCTCTGACGCAGCTCCAATCCTAAAAGAATGAGTCCCAAAACATTTTCCATCCAACTCCAGGCATGTCAAGGCCCTCCTCAATATAGCCAGGAGTTGCGACCCCTTCGACCCCCGTCCATCAGAATGCCTGAAAACTAATCCCGATGTGTCTGAGGCCAAAGCCCTCCATCTTGTCCCCCATATAGGAAGGTCAAGCCGGGGTCGGCTGCCTGCAAAGAGACCCATCGTCCCTCGCCCCTTTGATCCGTTTTAGATTTCCTCAGCCACAAGCAGACCCTGTTCCCCCGAAAGGAAACCTCAGTCCATAACCAACCCTCCCCCATTTGGATCCCAACAACTCCGAAACCCAAAAAGCCCCAACGAACATCCACGACATAGACGTGGAAAACAAACAAAGCTCCGATTCATCCCTGCACACCCTTGGCAACGTCTGCAACACCCTCTCCAGAAGGGCCCATGACAGGGGATTCCTCACCCGGGCCACCCGACCACACTCTCGGGACCACCCTTCCAAGATGCGCGAGCCTATTTCCCCCGCAGACGGTGCATAACCCCACAAGAGCTTTCCCATGAAAGCGTTACCAGCTAATTTACCCACTATTGTGACCCTCATGAGCCCTTTTTTAGTCAAAGAAGGGATAAACTGTATTACATCTTCCTGCCGACCCGCCATTGACGCCCGCCATCTTGCCCCCGAGCCTAGGAACTCATCCCATGCCGTTGTGTATGCCACCTTCGTTGATTGCGCCAGCGAGCCTAGAACCAGCTGCAACATCCTGTGTTGCCTATGTACCACAAATGCTGCCGCATGCTGGTCGGGGTCTTGTCTGCGTGCTTGGCTAGCCCACGGAATCTCCCCCACTGTGAACGAGACAAAGCATCGGCTATGTCATTCTCCACAGCTGGCACATGCACTGCGCGAAAGGCAATATCATGCTGCAAACCGCCCAGCACAAACACTCTTAACAGTTTCAAAACTTGCTCATCCCTTGCAGACTGCTGGTTCACAATGTCCACCACTGCCTTGTTGTTTATTCTGAACGTCACCCGTCTGTGAGCCAGAAAATCCCCCCACAGCGAGATCGCTACCACCAGTGGAAAAACCTCCAGAAAAGCTATGCTCCATTCCCCCGCCCCCTCAGGGGGGCACTGTTCTGCGCACCATTATCCCTGCCAGTATAGTCCAAATCCCTCGCTACCTGCAGCGTCAGAAATGATCTGCACATCCCAAACCATGTCATCCTCCCGCATCATTGGTACACCATTGAAGTTCTGTAAAAAGAACTGCCACATTCTCAGGTCCTCCCTCACCCCTGCTGACAGTCGTACATGATGATGCAGCGTTTTTCGTCCCTCAGTGACCTGCCCAGTTGCCTACAAAAAGTCCGCCCTACTCTCACAACCCTACATGCAAAGTTCAGGTGAACCAATAGCACTTGTATGTCCGTCACTGCGACTTTGTGTTGTGCCAACTAGCAGGCAGCAGCCCCAACATTTGCTGCTTTTTGCCTGCTGGTAGGCGTGCCTCCATTGCCTCAGAGTCCAGTTCATTTCCTAGAAATGACAGTGCCCTACAGGGCCCCACCGTCTTTTTCGGTGCCAGAGGCATGCCCAACTCCCCCATGATCTCTTGGAACCTGTCCAGCGCAACCTGGCAGTCCATGAAGCCTTGGGTGCCCAGAAAGAAAAAGTCATCCAGGTAGTATGTTACTCCTTGGTGACCCAACCGTTCTGTGAAAAACCATTGCAGGAACGTACTGAAACATTCAAACAGTGCGCATGACATAGAGCAGCCCATCGGAAGTGCTTTTTCCACTCACCAGCGTCCATTAAACTGGATCCCCAGTAGGTCCCAATCATCTGGGAAGCAGCCTGAAAGTCGACTTAATGTCGCACTTTGCCATCAATGCCGTTGGGCCCGTGGTCACTACGAGTGACATGGCTGTGTCAACGGACGAATATGACACTGTGGTCTCCCGCTCATCAATTAAATCAATTACCGAGCCACCTTCGGGCCACGACAGATGCTGTATGAGGCAAAACTGTCCCTGTTCCTTTTTGGGTACCTCACCAATGGGTGACACGAGCAAATTTGTTAAAGGCCATTCCTCAAAGGGTCCGACCATGCGGCCCTCATTCACTTCCTTGCCCAATTTGTCCTGCACCACCCCGGGGTGCTCTTTTGCCGACTTCAAATTGTCAGCCCAACGTCTTGTCCTCGGTCCTTCATACCCCAGTCGAATCCCCTCTAGAAACCCTACCCGCAAACGTTCTGCAACCCTCACATCTGGATAACTCCGCAAGGCTGCGACCAACTTGTCCCCTCTAAACGGTGTACGAGCCCTTAGTCCCAGGCCCCTTGGCCCCTCGCCCACCCACGGGCTGCTGCTGATTCCCTGACCAAAACCCCCCAGCCTGTCCTTGCTGGTACCCTTGCTGTTGGCCTTGACCTCCCCAGCATTTAACCAAGGCATGCCCACTCTTTCCACAACCCGAGCATTCGTGCCTAAACCTGCAATATTCCCGTGTGCACGATCCTTTATTATAATCCCAGCAGGTCCCTTTAAATCCCGCCTGTCCTCTTCCTGCTCCCCCACCCTCCTCGGGTGGGGGGCCCTGAAAGGGCTGATATACTATGGGTAGCCTGCTGACCGTAAAAATGGTCATTCCTGACCCAGCTAACCCCATCGTATGCTGCCACAGGTCCGTGTACAGCTCGCCCCATTTCACTTCCAGGTCTAACACCATGCAAGCCCGAAACTCCTCGTCATACTGTGCCCAGGCGTAGCCCCACCCCCCCCAGTAATCTGGGCCTTCCTAATCATGTCCATGTACTTAAACATGGCTACCGACCTCTCAGGGACCTTCTCGCAGTACACGCTGGCAAATATAAGGAAAGCCGCCGCCCAGTTCTCTATCGTAAGCGGCACCTTCGGCCATTTCTGTAACTCGTATTCCTCCTCCTTCGACCCTTCTTTGGCCCTGACCTCTCTATGAAGGAGCTTCAGTAACTCTACATACTCCCCCTCCCAGATCCTTGGTGGACCCCATTAAATGCGCCCCCAAAGATTTTGTGACTCCCATATACGGTAAACATTATATCTTTAACTCCTTGCTTTCCAGTTTGATCCCCTCCTCCTTGGGCGAAACGTCGTTGGACCCCACCTTGACCACACCTGCGCGGTCCCTCCCTTTGCCCCCTACAGTCACCACGTCCACAGGCCCCTTACCTGGGCCATCTGTCCCTCCGGACGCCTTACCTGCATCCTCCATCCCCACTCCAACATCCACCAAGTATGTACCCTTCCTTATCCTACCCCCGCATCCCTCCCCCCTCCCCCCACCCCCACTGATACCATGAAAGTGGCCGCCCTGGCCGCCCGTTTACCTGGAGCTAGAGATTCCGCTCGCCGTTCTCTTGACCTTCCCCCTGGAGGGGCCGACCGTTCCTCCCAGCGCGATGTCTGACCCGTGGGCTCCGCATGGCGTCGTGACACCTGCAACATACTACGCACAACATTATTCTCCCCCCCTCGCCCTCTCTTTCACTCAACTCTCCTTCCTCCAAACTATCCTCTTCGTACACCAATTCCTCATCCTTAGAACAACCAGCCCTCACAGCTGACGGCGCCGACTGCACCCTCAACATGTAATTTAGCTTTCACGACGGTCCCCCTCTGAAGGTGCTCCCCAGGCCGTGGCGGCCCATGGGTGTTGGCGCCAGCGAGCCCGCTGTGAGCCTACTTCTACCGGCCACGACGGGATCCCCCGCCGGTACCCGGCACGTCGCCCGAGGCTCAACCCTCCCTTTTCCTTGGCGCCAGTGGGCCATTCCCAGCCCTGCCTAGACTGGTACCCAGAGTCGATCCGCCTCCTGCAAAATAAACGGTAGGTCTGGTGTGCTGGGTCCCACTCTCTTCCCCCCACCTAACGCTGAGGAGGCGGATGGCCTCCAACACCCTAAAGTCCTACGCAGCCATAATTAGACATGCAATGAATTCCCCAACTAAACCTCACCAACTCTAAAGCACATCTGCCCTGACCAAACCTATCTAGGCCCTGACAAAAAAACCTCACAATACCGGTCTCCCAGCCACCAGGTCACCAAAGCCTAAAATGGTGGCTGGGAAAGCATGCAAACCCCCTAAATAGATTGGGCTCCTAACTGATATTTGGGCTACAATTGGGCTAATACCAATGTAGCCCAAAAGCCACAAAATGGCCACGCCCTGCTGGCCCCACCCCCTCCCAATCTGCCCAGGGGCCAGACCTTGCGATGCTCGGCTGCCCCCCAAACCCCTCATGTTGGCCCCGCCCCGCTGTGACGTGAGTGTTACGAGGCAAGCCAGAGGACTTCCCGGGCCAGGAATCCTCGCTCTCCTTGTGCAGTTGGGTAGCCCGGGCCACGTAGCAGAGCCCCGGCTGCACTGAAACCAGTAACGATGGCGGGACAAGAAAGGGAGAGCGCTTCTGCAGCTGTAGCTCTCCCCTGCTGTGGCTTCCCCACCACACTGAGGTAATGCAGCCCATGCGCTGCACGGCTACCCGAAGCACCCTTTTCTTGCTTTAGGGCAGGATGAGCCCACTCCGTGGGTGACAGAATTTACAGTGCTCACTCAGCACGCTCTGAGAAACAAAAATTAAACGCTCAACGTGTCTCCACCCTGAAGAAAAATAAAGGAAACATGAAGCGTTCACCAGCACTCTACTGGTATGGACCAGGGGCCTAAGCAGCCCACCTGTGAGATCACTGAGCACACCAGCAAGGTGCACACAGGTAGACCATTGCAAGGGTTCTCTAGGCAAAGTGGTAGTCCTTCCCATAGCTCCTCACGCAGCAGGTCAGCACTTCCAGCAGTTCAGTCCAATGGCGGTTCCTTCTGGCAGTCCTCTCGCCAGTCACAGTTCACACAGTGTCTTCTCATTATCATGGGGTCACAGCCCCTGTACTTATAGTGCCAAAGTCTTTGTTCTGGGGGCACTTCAGACACAATGTGGAAGTGCAAAACACCCCCCAAAAACATCATAAGCCCTGGCATCAGACACACTACAGGAGAGTGGAGATAGCATTGTAGAAGGCAGCACAACCCTATGCAGGTGCAACTCCTCCCAGAACTCCAAATGCAGGCCAGGCCTATTCAGGTGCAAGGGAAACTCATCCTGCTACTCTAAATTCAGCCATGGTCTATTCAGCCTAGCACTGAGGCTCCCAGGAAAGGCAGGACACACCTCAACCCCCCTTGTGACTGGGTAGAGTGAATGCAAATCCCCTCACTCCTGTTAGTCAGAACCAGATGGTAAATACACATCCATGCAGGGCACAAAGACACTAAAACACACAGATATGCCCACTTCCAAAAGTGCCATTTCTAAAATAGTAATAATAAATCTGCTTTCACCAATAAGCAGGATTTATCACTACTATTCCAAACATACCAAACATGGTCACACTACCCCTCTCAGATCAGAAATAATGACCACTGAAGCACATATCAGGGAATCCCCAATGCAAACTTATGAAAGGGCAGCCTCACAGCAGTGAGAAACCAAATAGGCTGTTTGTCACTACCAGGACATGCCACACAGTTAAGGCACATAGCCTACCATCTACCTACACAGCACCCTGCCCATAGGGCTTGCTAGGGGGTACCTTAGGAGTTGACCTGGTGAACAACCATTACAACGCAACTATTACAACGACATACCATTACCACACAACTATTACAACGCAAGTCATTACAACGACTTGCGCTGGAGGGCACTCGAGGATAGGGAATAGTTTAATTTACTATCCAACACCTTCCCTACTATCCACGGGGACTGGAGTTGAAGTAGTAAATTAAACTACTCACTATCCAGCACCCCCCAACGCAAGTCGTTCTAATGACTTACGTTGTAAAACTTGCGTGGTAAAGGCATGCGTTGTGAAAGCATGCGTTGTAATAACATACATCCGGTTGACTTATATGTAGTAAAAGGGAAGTTTGGACGTGGCAACCGCTTTACATGCCACGTCACTGCGGCAGTAAACTGCGCACGCAGGCCCTGCAGTAGCAGAGGCCTGCAACAGTTTTGAAAGGCTACTTCAGTTTGTCTTGCAAGCAGCGTTGCAAGCCCACTAGTAGCGTTTAATTTACAGGCCCTGGGTATATGGGATACCATTGTACAAGGGATTTACAAGCAAATTAAATATGCCAAACAGGTGTAGACCAAACCTACCTAGTTTACCAGAGATAGCACATGCACTTTAGCACTGATCAGCAGTGGTAAGGTGCCCAAAGTCATAAAACCACCAACAACAAGTCAGAAAAAAAGTACGAACATTTCTGGGATGACCCTGCAAAAAGGGCAAACACATTTACATTTACAAGTGCAACAGTGATGTGTTATTTTTCCATACTGTTGGTCATTAAAGGAAATAGAATCCCTCCATGTTTCAACACAGCATTTTGTAATTGGGATTCAAATTAAATTATTCCAAATATATTTTAGCAAAAACTATGAATTGCTTAATTTTGCAGCACAGGTTCTGCTTTTGTTTCTCCATAGCTGCTATGAACATTATAAAACAAGGCACCAAAGATTTAAGCTGTTTGTGGAAAGGTTGATGTATTTATTATAGGAACTAAAATACCCTCTGCCCTACAATAAAAGGATGTTACAAATTACCTCAGAGTTCCATGATCTTATAAAGAAATGCAATTGGCCTTCAGTTTCACTCCCCTATATGGGTACAGAAGAAAGTGATCCCAGTCGAACACAATTGAAAAAACAATTCTTTATATAGTAGAAATCATTGCATTACTCACAATGAAAGTTCCTATTTCAACAGAAATGTCATAAAAGCTACAAATAAAAATACATTGCTATTATTTAAAAGAGAGAATACAGATGTCCGGTGTATTTGGTTAACATGAATATTGGTATAGCCAAGTGATCATTTGAGCCCTTTATACTATAATGAATATATTGTATTAAAATTAATAAAAAAGGAAACAATGATAAATACATAATTACCTTAAAAACCAGTATAAAAACAATCAGTGCTTCACCTTTGTAAATAAGTGTTGATACAATACTAAGAAGGCATTAGATTTGCCTAAAATTGACAACGGGAATTTAAAGAATTAGGGGCAAGATGTAGGTCGCCAAATACCGGTCGGTAACGGCCGATTTCGGCCGTTACCGACCGGTATTTGGGATTTGACATGTAGGTGGCCTTAATTTTACCGATTCGGTAAAATACCGAATCGGTAAAGTTACCGTATCGGTAAAGTTACCGATTCGGTAAATCCAGATGTAGGTGGCACTTTAAACAGTGCCACAGTCCATTACCGATTTGTTATTTACCACCAAATACTATTTGGTGGTAAATAACGAATACCTGTGTACATGTACATCTGTGCATGTACACCTGTGCCATGTGGCACACATACATGCCCTAAGGGCCCTTAGGGCATGTATGTGTGCCACATGGCACACAAGCCAAAATCAGTGGTGCAACAGGGTGTCAAAGTGACACCCTGTTCCCCTTGACAAATCGGTATTTTTACCGAATCGGTTTTTACCGATTCGGTAATTGACATTGATTCCTATGGGCCTCAAGCTACCTCTCATTTACCGAATCTAGAATACTGAATCGGTAAAATTTGGTATTTTAGAGTCGGTAAATGAGGATTACCTACATCGGGCCCAAAGTGCTTGTGCATGATAGTTCTAGCAGCAATAATGTTGTAGCCTTAAAATCCACGCTGACCTAAATACAATAAAAACTATGTCTATCGTGAGAGGGCTTTCCACTTTATGAGCCAGGCTTGTCCCAAAAATGTTGCTACGCAGCATGCAAAGAAAGGCCTGGGGTTGGACCTGAGGATGTGCAGTGCTGTGTAGTGGCCCCCTGTGCCCACTTGCTGACAAAGAGGTTTCAGCCATTTGGCCCGTGATGATCTATACGCCGGGCAAGCAAACATTGATTGGGCAATGCTTTCTATCAGGGCCTTGCAACTTGGGCAATTTTTCCCATTGCTTGCGCTCCATTTTGCTGTCACTTCGCAAACAGGGAGGGATCCATACCTAAAGTGCATACAGAGTATTCTATCTCTTGTTACCTTGATTAAATCAAGGAAGGGCTCATATTGTCTAATTTGTTTATGAGAGTAGAATTCTGTTGTCAATTTGCCCTCATTGGGTTTGCATATCTCCCGTTGAGCAACCCATCCCCAGTATAGGCATTTAAGTTCCTCTCTCCTCGGGGGTTCCTGACTGGCCCAGCAGCCAAGAAGTCCTATGGCTGACAGCGTTGATGTTGCGAATCCAGCCTATTTTCCCGCCGGTACCTAGGTGGATAATCTTGGTCAGGGCTTTTAAGTAGGAATAGAGCTCAGGGGTCCGTCTAATGCGAGCCCAAAAAAGTAAGGGGTTTAGTCTAGCTACATCGCCTTTTAATCGCCTACCCATGTCCAGCAGCAAGGGGGTTAGGGGACGTATTTGGGTGCCATAACCAGGTAACGTAGGAATAGCTCATCTAGTTTGTCAAATCATCTGACTTCTGCTCCGTAAAGGGCAGCACTAACTGCTCTTGAATCATATATTTGGAGGGCTGGGAATACAGGCCTAGTGTGTGAAAGGCAATGTTCTTTTCCTATTACTCCAGCCACTTGTTTGTGTCCCATCAGCATCTTTGCTAGGTGGGGTCTCCAAGACATTTTGTCTGAGAGTCTGACACCTAGATAGTCGAAGGTGTCAACCTTTTCAAGGGGAACCCCACCTAGCAAGGGGCTGTTCCTACATGACCTGTGGCAATTAAAGGCCATGAATTTGGTTTTGGTACCATTTATGACCAAAACCCGGTTGTCGCCGAAGTGTTGAAATCTATTGATAAGGCGCTGTAGCCCTGCTGATGTCTTAGATATCAGCATGTTGTCGTCCGCAAAAACAAGATTGGTGTCATATTGCCCCCCAGGGTGGGCAAATCTGCTGGCTCCTCCTGGAGGAAGTCAACTACCTCGTTCACATATAGGGGGAACAGGATTTAGGTCAAAATGCAGCCCTGTTGGACTCCTATGTTAAAGGGGATACCCTTTGTTAATTGTCCCTGTTCCCCCCACCTGACCAGGGCAAAATTCCCCTTGTGGAGTCGCTTCAGTAGTTTAAGAACAAAAGGGGGTATGCCCATTTTGCCAAGCGTCGTCCACGACCTGGGTCTGGGAACAAGGTCAAAGGCAGTCTTCAAGTCGATGAATGTAAGGGAGAGACTGCCCTTGCCTAGCACCACAGTCTTCCAATAAATGAGGAGGAATCAGTAAACTTGATCCATTGTCTCAGTCTTTTATCTAAATCTGGCCTGGAACTGGGAAAGGATATCTTCCTCTTCAGACCAAGACTGTATCCTGTTCAGAAGCATCCGGCCAAGGACCTTCTGCGTAGCATCAATCAAACTGATTGGTCTTTAGTTGGTGGGGTCGTCCCTAGCTCCCTTTTTGTGTATGGGGACTACTTCAGCGGTTTTCCATGACATCGAGACTGGTGCTCCATCAGCTATAGCGTTTGCTAACAATAAGACCATGGCGTGCCCAGTGACTGGGGATAGCCAAGAATAGGTCACCCGGCAGGCCATCCGGTCCTGCCGCTTTTGAGGGGAAAATTTTCTTTATTGCAGCTTCTACCTCCAGAATGGTAAAGTGCTCTTCTTCTGTCAAGTGCCAATTTAGCCCGGCTGACTCCCCTTCCATCCTAGCATCTACTGCTGAATAGAGCCCTTTGAAGTGGTCATGCCAGGTCTGACTGGTAATATGATTTGGGGGTAAACGTGCACCTGTCCTACTTCCCCAAGTGACCAGTTTCCAAAACAAGTTATTACCCTCAGATGTGCATGCATCTCTCAGTTGCTGCCAGCGTGATTAATGCCAATTTGCCATTGCCTCTCACTGGGCTGCTTTATAGGAATTTCTGGCAGATTTTATGTGCATTTGGTTCTTCTCTATAATAGTTTTTGCCAGAAAATATCTTTTTTCCCTGCATTCTTTGTTATACCAAGAGTATTTTTTCCTTGGTGGAATTACTAGGTTTTTTATTCTGATTTGGGACCTGAAAGTATGCATTTATTTCGGTAATGGTGTGCATATGGGCCCTAGGCACGTCTCTTAATCTTGTTGCACTATGTGCCGCATCTTCGAACTTGGCCGTGCCTTCAGTTAATTCATGTTTAATGTCAGCAATCTTTGCCTCACACAAAGCTACCCTCTTCCATTTCAAAAACTTTTTACAGTTTGATGGAACTATATCTCTGGTGTCTGTCAGGGGTTGATAGTTCGGCTGGTGATAAGTTGCCTCCCAAAAGGGTTTCAGAGTTAAGCACAGGGGATTGTGGTCACTATCTGTGGTCGAGACCACTAGCATATCAATCAAGTGCTCCCACAAATTAACTTTGAGGAGGATATAATCGATCCTGGATGGGCAGCTGACTTTATTATAAGCCTTGTTTATCAGATGGTGACCTACCATTGATTGCCCTCAGTCTGTGCTCCATAGTGATGAAATTCAGTTAGAGTACCTTTTGTGTTTGTGCCCATCTTTTAACTAAAGGGAGGTCAAGTTGAGGAACTGCCCATCTGCTGTCTTGGTATTCTATTCCCATTAATTTCTCTATTGCCAGGGGTTCATAGCTGCAATTAAAATCTCCTGCGCCTATTACTCTTGCGTAGGGTAAGCACTTTTCTAAATAGTCGTCTAGTGCAGAAATGGTAGTCAAGGGTCTACCTCCTTTTGTCCCTCTTGCATAAACATCAAATAGTTCAATTAGGGGGTCCACCCTTGGGTCCCCTGATACTTAGCCACAGGATGTCTTGGCTTGAACTTGCTTGGAGAGTAATTCGGCAGTCTAGTGCAATACTTATCCACACAATCAAGCCCCCTGATGGGCGCCCTCTCCCGACAGAAATTGTGGATGTATGGAAACAGGTGTAACCAGCTTTTTGTAGTTGGACCAAGCTCCACGTCTCCTGAAAAATGCTGATATCAAAATCTTCCACAAATTCATTCCAATAGGGAAGTGGAAGTTTGCTGTTTAGACCCGCCATGTTCCATGACACGATCGTCAGCTGTTAGCTCAGTGTAGGGCCTGTGGCAGTACTTTGTGTAGGAGTGTGGATATTGGTTTGTAAAAGAACTGAAGTTTGCCGGGCTAGGTGCATGGGAGAATCGGGGCTAGTTCTTGTCTACGGGGTGGAGAATCCACTTTTGTTGGCTAGGCACAGGGTGCTTTGCATAGTGTGGTGTAGGGGACTGGAAGAGGTCAGGGTGGCGAAGTCCTGTAATCAGTCATTGGCCTCAAGAGAAGAAGTGCCTACTAGTTGTGACATTGACTGTGTGAAAAATGTTCTGCCCAACTCGTGTGTAGGGAGATACCTGAATTGGATGGACTACCCATCAGGGAGGCAGGAACGAAATTCTAGAGCAAGGTGGTTTTCTGCCATCTTGGTTCCCTTTAGGGTAATCTCGATGTTGTCCAGCTGGTTAGTTGGAGATGGGCACCTCCGTACTCTTAGAATATCATCTCTGATCACCAACCAACAACCCCTAATGTGGCGAATCCAGTGGATCACCTTATTAATTAGGTATTTCTCACTCTCATGGGCATTCTTGATGTTAATTCCCGGGATGTTGGTCATATAAATGTTTTTGGTTTGCGACCAGTTTGTATTGGCTGTAACAGCTAGAGGAGGCAGCAGGGCTTGATTTTCATGAATAACGGTTTGAGCTTGTCGCGGCTGAGCGTATGTCTAATTGCAGGGTTCTGGGGTGTTGCTGGCCTCTTAAGCTTATCTTGGATGGTAATATTAGGTCTATTTATTCTCCAAGCTGAAGGATCGTTTGGGGCATGCTTGTGGATCAAAAGAGCAGAGGTAGCTGATTGGTGAGGTTTGGGGTCATGGGAAGTGTGTTCTTTGCTAGAGTACTAGATCTTGTGACATCGAGTCATTATTAATAGAATGTGAATATTGGCTTTGTGTGGGAATATCAGGCTCTTTACAAGACAAATCCTTTTTCACTAGTGTTTTGACTAATTTTCAATGTGCTGATCTCTGTTCTTAGTGTGTTTATGATAAGAAGGGTGTCCATGGGTTCTGATTTGTTTCTATTCAAATCGTCGCAATATCGCACACCGACCTGGGAGTTGATGGTGAGGGCACATTGCCACTGTGTTCATCACTAACACCCTGGAGAGGTAGAAATCTGTTTGTACAAGGGATTGCAAGTTCGTGCCCTTGCTCCTGCTGGAAAATGCTGATACCAGTGCTAGCAAAGGAGGTAGCAGAGAATTGGGATGTGTCGTGGGAGGATATTGCTAGCTTTTTTTGGTTTCAAGGGTGCCCTCTTGGGGGGTAGTTGTTTGTACCATTATTGAGATGACAGGGGGACACTTGGCTCTCGACCCTTGACGGGGTCACCCAGGGTTAGGGGTGCCGATTGATTACCCTCATTAATTAAAGTATCCTGTCAAGGACACAATTACTGCCCGGATGCTTTAGAATCTTCCTGGCTCTTTTTCCCTTTGTTGCTCCTTCCATAGTTTTCCTCTTCCCCATCATACACCATCAAGGGGCTGAAATGCCAGAAATAAGCCTATCCTCCCCCCCATAGAGGATTGCAAGCAGGCACAGCATATAGTTTAGAAATACAAACATTGTTGATGGTAGCCCAGAGGAAACAAAATCATCAAAGTCAATAAAGCGAGTCCACTAGGTAGCCAATTGTTGGAAGCAAACACTGCGAAAGATGGGACAGAATGCACAGTACCATGTTGAGTGATGTTCAGTGTTTAAAGCAATCCCGATGGCAAATTCAAAGGGGGGTGGCCCTGCCCTGCCTCTTCCTGGCAATGACTGGTAAGGAGGTGCCCGCCCTTGGCCTGCGCACGTCCGGCTCTGCGGTGATGAGATGCGCTTGTTAAGCGTGGGAGCAGCAGGCTCCTCCCTCCTGGGAGCAGGGTGTCTTGGGACTTGGAGTCCCCCTTGCAGATGCTGGTGGCCGGGTGAAAGATTAGCGCGTCCCGCGCTGTAGTGATGAGATGCGCTTATTAAGCGCAGCAGGCTCCTCCTTCCTGGAAGCAGGGTGTCTTGGGACTTGGAGTCCCCCTTGCAGATGCTGGTGGCTGGGTGAAAGGGCAGCACGTCCCGCGCTGCGGTGATGAGATGCGCTTTTAAGCGCGGCAGGAGCTGGCTCCTCCCTCCTGGGAGCAGGGTGTCTTGGGACTTGGAGTCCCCCTTGCAGGTGCTTTGAGGTACTTTTGTACAAATCATTCAGATATGTGCTGTGTTTTGAACATATCAACATGTGTTCAATATGATTAAACAATATTGAACAGGAACTTTCATTGTGAGTAATTTAATGAATGCTACTATATGAAGAATTGTTTTTTCAATTGTGTTCCACTGGGACCACTTTCTTCTGTACCGATATTTACTCAGGTCCCAGTGACGTTTCTGGGTTATAGCCAATAAACAAAAAAAGAGTGTCCTTTGGTTGTTTTCGACCACAAAAAGGAGCAAGTAAACGGCTTCACTTAAGACGTTATAGAAAGCCCTCACTCACCACCTAGTGATGACATGCTTCATCATCGGGCCCCACCAAAGAGACCGAGTGTCTCTTTGGTGTGCTGCAACGCCAGATTTACTGCGGAGCGGGTTGGTGAGTTCAGGAAGTGTTGTGCAAAGAAATGAAACTAGTGAGTAGTTGATGGTTAAAAAAATAGTCCGTAGTGTATCAAAATTGACTTTATTTTAATGATCACTAAGGACAGGATTATAAAAACGTATGTGTTGGAAATTTGTCCACAATTAGTTGAGTGGTAGTTTCCTAAATATCAGTCGACATGTTTCAGCCACGAAACGGTGTGATTTTACCTGGCATTCATCAGGACTCTGCGTGTGCTAAACCCTGGTGGAATGGACGCGCTAAGGCCCACCCTTACCTAGGGGCGTGAAAGTGAAAATTAATAAAAAGGTGTAAAGTGCAAAAAAATTAGGAAGAAAAGATTGTCTTCCTAATTACTCATGGTTTAGGAGGCTTCCAGCTTAAGGATTTCTGCACCTGAAAATAGATATGACAAGGACGTACAGATAGGACAAAACATACATTCAGTAATGATGCTGATCACTTATGTAAATCCATAGTGCTCCAGGGCGTGGTTTGAGAGACATTCGTGGTAAAATAACATTATAGTTATCACCACCATAGTCCCTGGGCTTTTAGATGCTAAATAGTGGGTAGTGCTGTGTACTACTCGTGCTATGCAATAATAGGGTTGATTAAAAAGGAAGGATATCTCCCTTGTTACTATCAAAGTAAAATGCAGGCACGATCGTGCTAACAGATTAAAATATCTCACTTTCATGGTGTTAAGGATTCACACCATGGGTCACAGGAGGGGGGTGGGAACGTAATTGGCACACCCTGCGATTTGTCAAGACAAAGGGAGTAAACGCACAGTAAGTCGTATAGCATTAAATAGGTACTTAGCTTAGTGGTGAGTTCGTAAACAGATTTCTGCTTCTACTCACGCCCTCGATACTCGGCACCCGCTGTGTACCTGCATCTACCCTCGACTGGACCCCGAAGATGTGGACGCGGGACCAGGAGAGCATTAAATGGATGTTTGCAGTGATCGGCTTCCGGGTGGGCGTGGCTGAGTTCTGTCGATGCCCACGTGTGGGCCAATCAAGGAGTTCTCACGTCATCTGACGTTGCAGTCACATGGTCATGAGGTTATACGGGCCAATCAAAAGGTCCTCACGTGTCCTGACGCGAGAGTGTTGTCTGTTGGTATGGTAACCACAGGCTTTTGCACCGGGGCGGTCGCTCACTTCAGTGGAATGGAGGCTTGGTCAAGTGCTCCAATCGGAAGCCCGTTGTTTGTTTACATTCACGAGCAGTTAGGGATGTTAAATACCAGTTCGGCGTGCAATAAGAGCGCAATATTTTCGAAGGTCTAACTTTAATGGTAGTAAAGAGTTATTAAATTTGCCTGATGCTAGTGTTAGACTTACCATGTTGAGGTGCTAGATTGAGCGCTTCCCTGTTTTCCATATATTAGTAGCCAATGGGCCCTCGTAACACAGGTGGTGGGTCTCATATGGCAAATGGGAACAAAAAAGGGGGAGTTAAAGGGAACAGTGTATGAGAGACGGAGTGAAGCTCATTGTGCTAAGCTGTTCAACAATTACAGGGGTGCCTGCCTGACAAAGGTCTCATCGTATTCACTTGATCACAGTGTTCCATGGGATATCGTCGTTTAATCCAAGGAGGTGGGTCCCAAGCCTATAAACCCACCGCTGTTCTTTTTCAAAAAGACGGTGATTGATGTTATTGCCACTACTCACATGTTCGATACCTGTCCATTGCATGTCATTTGTTGTGTGGTTGAGTTCGAGAAAGTGTCTGCTCATTTTAGTTGTAGATTTATTGCATCTAATATTAGATCGGTGTTCACAGATTCTCTGTTTGACCCTTCTGCTGGTCATGCCTACATAGCGCAATTCGCAGGGGCACGTGATAAGGGATATCACGTTTTGCGTGTTGCAATTAGTGTGATCTTTCTGTATCCATGTCTTGCCAGGCTTGAGTTCTAACGTTTTTGAGTGTACCGTCAGGTGGCAGAGCTACAGTTAGAGCATGGGTGGTGGCCGACCACTTTTGGTAGGCCCCAGATGTCCGTGACTGATCTTAGTGTCTCTGTGGTTTTTGGTTTTGGTCGTGTGTGGACCAGGGCATCCTTTAGGCTACGTCCTTTCTTAAAGGAGAAGAGCGGTTTCTCCCAAGTTTTGTTAGTACTGGACAGTATTCTCCAGTTCTTATTTATTGATTTCTTCACAAAGTTTGACAATGTGCTGTATGTAGTTACACATGTCAATGGGATGTCTTTTGTGTTGCTGACCCTATCCTCAAGGAGCGCTTCCCTCGGCTGGTTACGCACTCTTTCATAGCCTTTGTTCAGGATTGCATTAGGTAGCGTCTCGCCTTTAGCTTCAATGATAGATCAGCAGATTGGATTTTGAAATCCTGTAATTCAGAACAGTTCCGTCTTAGCCGTAGATACTGGCCGTAGGGGAGGTTTTCTTTAAGAGGGCGAGGGTGAAAACTGGTGTACTCAAGGAGGTTGTTTTTAGCCGTGGGCTTATGGTATGTCTTGGTGGTGAACCTTGTTCCGGTGACTTGGATTGTTACATCCAAAAAAGTTGACTCAGTTTTGCTGGTGGCATATGTAAATTTTAGGTTGGGGTCAAGAGTATTGACCCAGGTAAGGAAAGCCTGTAGCTGTTCGTCGTCACCGGTCCATATGACCAGGACATCGTCAATATAGCGCCTCCAAACTTGGATGGACGTGGAGAAAGGGCTATCTGGTTGCAAGATGTATTTCTCTTCAAAGTCTGCCACATAAAGGCCTGCCACACTGGGGGCAAATGTGCTGCCCATTGAAGTCCCAGTGCATTGGAGGAAAAGGTTGCCTTTATAGGAAAAAAGTTCTCTTTGAGCGCCAAAGTTGCACACTCCAAGATGAATTTTTTTTGAAGCCTGGTAGTTCCAAATGACAGAATCTAGAGGACAAATTTCCAACACATAAGTTTTTATAATCCTGTCCTTAGTGATCATTAAAATTAAGTCAATTTTGATACACTACGGACTATTTTTTAACCATCCACCACTCACTAGTTTCATTTCTTTGCACAACACTGCCTGAACTCACCAACCCGCTCCTCAGTAAATCTGGCGTTGCAGCACACCAAAGAGACACTCGGTCTCTTTGGTGGGGCCAGATGATGAATCATGCCATCACTAGGTGGTGAGTGAGGGCTTTTTATAACGTCTTAAGTGAAGCCGTTTACTTGCTCCTTTTTGTGGTCGAAAACAACCATTGGACACTCTTTTTTTGTTTATTGGCTATTACCGGGGAATAAGAGTGTCACTCTACTCTCCCTGTCTCTCCTTTTGTTTAGACGTTTCTGGGTTATACACATTATTTGTAACTATTGCTCCCCTGTATGGTCATGGAACTCCTCGATGACTTGTGCTTTTAATGTACTGTAGTGGGTACTTTATCTAAAAAAAAAATACATCCATAAATTATATAGTCAAAAATACCAGATTTTACACTGAGAGGTGGCAGAGCTTTAGAACAGGAAATGAGAGAGGACCATAGGCCTGTGAACTGGTTTGAATGTGGCTAAGTTTCAAGTAAAGTGCCATAGATACAGATATCAACAACAGACATGGTCAGAAAAAGCATGAAACAGATCACAGAGAAGGAAGGAAATGAAGGGGTACTTCAAAGAATGAAAACAAATGCCATGTGGTGAGAAGTCAGAGTTTCCGAGAATTACCAGACTCAAAGAATCTCACCCACCCACCACAGACACCGTGATAAAGAACGACAACTGTGCAGGAGGTAGACCTGCAGCAGAACCAGAAGATATGAAGTAGGAGGCTACACTTCGCAGACAACTGCATGCCTGAGCCCCTGCTGAGAAACAGTTCAAGAAGAGACCTCCAGGAGAGATCAGAGAAAGGAGGGTGTGGAGATGGCTCGAGACAGAACCACAAGCACCATCATCATATGGGTCCTGGTTCTCTTCCCAGTAGTTGATTGGGCTACAGGGGACAAGGTCCCAGAAGTAACTGGTATTGTTGGAGGATCAGTGACTGTACCTTGTACTTACTCAAGCTCTTTTATAGGGTACTCTCAATACTGGTGCAAAGGTGCTCATTGGAACTACTGCAGTATTGTTGTACAGAGTATGGGATCAGAAGAGGAAGTGCGAGCTGGAAGATTTTCACTGAAAGACCGTCATGCAGCTCTCACATTCACAGTGACCATGGAAGATCTGTCACTAGAGGACTCAGGACTGTACTGGTGTGGGACGGAGATGTATGGAATTGATGAAATGTTTCAAGTTATAGTGACTGTTTTATCAGCTGATCCTAATTTTCACCAATCACTGAAATTGTCTTCAATTGTAAAGGGTGCATCCGCTACATCCTCATCTTTAGGTACCACAGCATTAAGTCCCCAATGGACTGACCATGATGACATAAGCACTGAGCCTGGCCTCTCTGGGACTACAGCTGAAAACCCCAGAGATTTTGCTCACTCTCTGTATTCTACAGTGCATTTCTGGTCCTGGGTCCCAGCCGCCCTGCTAGGGATACTTTTCCTGGCAGCTGTAAGTGCCTTGATAGTATACATGAACAGAAACAAATACTCAGAAAAAGATTTACAGATGGATGCAAGTATCAGTTTATCTACCCTTCCTCCAAAGGACATATTGAAAAACACTGTCTATGCTCTGGTTGGGCCAGTAGGCGCAGAACAAATACTACTTTCTTCAATGATTGATGGTTTTGCAGTTTCTGCATTCCCTGATCCCTGTTATGAAGAGATCCAATGTCTGTGTTCAGAAGCCAGCACTTTCACTAACCCCATTGTGAGTTGGCAGCGAATCCCTGCGGTCAGAACAGGTTATGATGATGAAGAGTATACAACAGTGATAGCTACAGGGGACAGAGAAGATATGCTTTATGAAAATGTATATGATCCCCAAGTAATCCTTTTAAATCAATATGGATCTACATTATAAAACATCTCTCTGACGCTTGGAGATCCACCTTCAGATTTTTAGAAATAGTTTAGAAGTGCTAACATTATAAGAAAACTTGTGGAAATAACTTTGGATGATAACAATGATTTACTTATGACAGTGACTTTACTCACAACACATTGAGGGAGAATGACTCTGTCTTTTGACAATCGTGTCTGACTTTGTGGTTACCAAGGCATGAGATATCCTCTGTTGTGAGAAACGTGTTTCTCATCCGGTGTTAGACGACACCAGCGGTCCAGCAAATACATTGACTTCATGCTAATATGATGTTCCGAAGATTCAATACTATTTAATAACCCAAAAAGGTACATGTATGTTTACGACAACAGTGGAATTATATATGTAAATCATAGGTCATCTCATTAAATTTCCCGGCAGTTATGAAAAGTATTTTGCACCACCATCACACTGCTTTTTCATGCCATAAATAAATATAAAATACAATGTATATACGTTAGACAGTAGTAACCACCGAACTATAGGATGTTAGTTGTTGGATGTTAGTGTTTTAGTTTAAATGATACCTTTCTGTAAAATGAGTGAAACACAACTGAATTGTCACTATGTTCAGTATCCACTGTCAAGGCGGGGAAGTTTATATGACAATCACTGAAACCCCACTAAGGACATTCCTCTTTCTTCTCTTCTACAAGTCCATTGTTGCCACATGCCTGGTTTTGTCTGCCCTTTTTAGGTCTCGCGCCTGCGATTGCAGGGGCGAAAGCCCCTGCTGTCGCAAAGCGAGTCTATTGTAATCGTTTCAGTCCTTTCAGCTTTCAAGGACTACCCAGAGGAGACAAGAGACTGTCACGCGCATGCAGCCTGCCAGAATCGGATCAGGTCGCGCGCGTGAACACGCGCTCCGATTCCGGCAGGCTGTTCACAACACATGCACACGCAGGCAGGCACACACGCAGGCACACACAACACACACACAGACAGACGCACGCACACACACAACACACACACAGACAGACGCACGCATGCACGCACGCACACACACACACAAAGATGCACACACACACACGCGCGCACACCTCCCCCGCCCCCCCCCACTCACCGGGCTCTTTCAGCGTGTTCCGTGTCTCTGTCTCTCGTCAGCCTCGATCTCCCTCCGCAGCGCTGGTCTTCACCCGGGCCCCCTCCTGGGACCCGGGACTTCAGATGCCGCACTCCGCTTTGGCGCCGGGGCTCGGAGCGTGCCTGCGCGGGCAGCCCCCGCCCTCACTCTCAGCCCGGGCTGCTTTCGGGTTCGTAGGTGAGTGATGTGCTCGCTTTATTCTTAAAACTGAAGGGTGCATACGAAGACTGATCTGCTGTCTGCCTCTCTGGATTCCTACTCCCACACGTTATTATGCAGTTTTATATAATGTGAACTACTGGAGCGATTTACATGAGCCCCAAATTACATTACACAAGGTCAGAATTTTGTTTAACGTACAGTGTGTTTACGTGATTTGCTCCAATTCACCAGGTGATGAGCAGACGCCGACACAAACCTGGGCCTCTAGTTCCAAAGTCTGCAGCTCGCTACCCCAACATCGTTCTGACTGCAATACAAACGGACAGTGCTTGTTCTTCGAGCAGGAGTCTGCCTACCACTTACTGCATGTGACACACTGCAGCAGTTCACATTCTTATGATACAGCAGTATCATAAGAAAAAAAATTGTGCCTCATGCAAGTGACGCTGCTTAGTTAATCTCAAGCCTATTGATGTGATGTGTGTACACTAACTGTGCTGTCCTCGGTTTCGCTTTTGGCAGGCGCAAGTATGAGGAGAGGTCATAAATGTTGCAGTAATTAACTCATTGCCAGAGGCAGCTTGGTCTTTGAATTAACATCTGCATTTGTGAAGAAATGTTGCTTTGTTGAGGCTTCTCATTTTCCAATTTCGAGACACATGCAGCTGTATTATTTCCAACAAGGTATCCTTTACAATGGCACCATTTTGTCTGATCCATGCATTCAGACATGGCTCTCACGGCAGACAAGGAGCCCAATGTCATGTGTGTCACTTTGCATGCTGTGAATTCTGAACCCCATACTTATAATTTTCAAAAGGGAAACTACAAGCCCCAGAATGCAACATGCCTTTAGCTGAAGATGCAGAACTGGTTGAAGTTGTCACACATGCCATGAGGGCATCTAGCAATTACGCTTGTTCTTAATGTTATGAATGTTGCATTTCCCTGAGATGCCGCTCTGTAAGTCACTGCTTCTCATATGTTCACGGTTCCCCTTACTGCTGTCAGTCGCTGGCTCCATCACACCCCCTCTCCGACGCCCACGCAAGTTCTTGTTTTTTAATGGCGGCGCCGTCTTCTCCGCAGAAATTAACATTTCTTGTCCAAAGCCTTCACCCGTACCCTGGATGGTGACCTCCTGATGGCCGGAGGAGCTTCGAGGCAGGCTGGGCTTGGAGTGGCTTCAGGTCAACCACAGCCGAAGGGGGTGACATCTCTTTTCTTGGCAAGAGAACTTCGCCGTACTTTGAACAGGACATTCTGGTGGCCCCAGCCCCTCCAGCGGCTCTGAGTCTGAGGCATACGAGTGACGTAGGAAGAGCAGTGTGCGAAGCAGGTGGGGGTTAGTGCGAACAGGGATTAATACAGGCCCGGCTCCAGGAATTTTTAATTGGGTGGGCCAAGGACGCATTTGGGTGGGCCACTGCGGGCTCGATTTGTCGCGTATATGTCTAGGCAGGCCTGCTTCAGGGCCCTCCTTTACCTCTTCTTAGTCTTACAAGGCCCAGTAAAACTCACTCTTTTCCAAATCTCTTTTTAATGTTATCACTCACAAAAAGTGTTTTTTCTATGTAATGTTCCTTTTATGGGAAGAGGAGGTTTCTGAGGTGGGAGTATCAGGCAAGTGACACTTCTCTGGCTCCCTCTGTGTGAGCCTTCAGGGAGAATCCCTCTTCATTACTACCTCCACCTGACCACGGACTCTTCAACGCACTCCCTTACAAGCTTGATTAGCCACTATTCCTCTCCAGTGCACCTTATCTCAAAGATGACCTTGGGCCCCGCCCCATGTCAGGCACCATCTCCCGGTAAAAACATTAGTAAAATCACCTTCATACTTAAAACATTGAATAGAGCAATAAATATAATTAGCACGCACTTTAAAGTATGTTCCACAGTGGCCCTTATGGCCCGACTGCTAATTAAATAAACAAAAACAGAAAGGCCATGACAGGGCCGGCTTCAGCGCTGATGCAAAAGTCTTTTTTGGCGCTGCACCAAAAACCTCTTTCTCCATAAATACCTTTACTACCACCTTCCAACAGTGTACCTCATCCATCCATGCCCCCCTATTGACCTCTTCCTCGGATTCCCTCACTGCCACACGCCACAAGTGCCTCTCATCTCCCCATAGCCCCTCCCCTTTATGACCTCCTCCTCGGATTCCCTCACTGCCACCCTCCCCAGTGCCCCTCGTCTCTCTGTAACCCCTCCCCCTCATGACCTCCTCATCAGACTCCCTCAATACCACCATCCACCGGTGCCCCTCATCTCTCCCTAGCTCCCCCTCCACCCCATGACCTCCTCTTCGGATTCCCTCACTGCCACCCTCCACCAGCGCCCCTCATCTCTCTGTAACCCATCCCCCTCATGACCTCCTCCTTAGACTCCCTCACTACCACCCTCTATCAGTGCCCCTCATCTCTCCCTAGCTTCCCCCTCCACCCCATGACCTCTTCCTCGGATTCCCTCACTGTCATCCTCCAACAGTGCCCCTCGTTTCTCCATAGCCCCTCCCACTACCTCCTCCTCGGATTCCCTCACTGGCACCCTCCACCAGCGCCCCTCATGTTTACGTATCCCCTCTCTCATATGCATTTAATTTGTTGTATAACGCTGCTCATATCAATGTAGTGTGTGTCAGCACTTTACACCACGCACACACTTACAGAGACAATGAATCATGCAAGTATGTAAATCAGTCTACAGGGAATGTCACATAAGCCTATGAGGATTACAAGGTGTAGGAATCATAGGTCATCCATTCTGGTGTAGTATATTTTAAGAGGGTTTGGTCTGGGGAAACACAACCTTAGGATTTAAAGAGTATTCCATAGGGGTCAGCTTTACTGATAAAAATGTATATCTGCCCAAACACTCATTTTAGCAACATTAGAATAATGAAAATACTAGGAAGTTCTAACTATATCACAAAACAAAAAAAGCGAAGTTCTAATTATACCATTCATGTTTCTTTGCAGCTCTTTGGTGGCAGTTCATTGTTCACTGCCTTTTGTTAGGATTGTAACTTCTGAAGTAACACAAGGATCTCTGTGACAAAGGCAGTAACCCACTGAGCTATCCACATAAAATACAGTGCGTCTGCATTTAAAAAATACTAACAGACAAACGATTGCTCTAAAGCAGGATCATTAATCACCAACTTTATCTGGACATTGCCATTTTGTATTGTTTTATTGTTGACCAGCATCAGCTATGATGAAATGATAAAAACTGTTTAAATGAAGCACATACGAAGTATGGGTCCTGCTGGGCCTGTGCAGATTTTAAAAAGAATGTTTTTTGTAACACATTCTCTTACCTACTCCATTAGTCATATTTTGTGTCACAGCCTTATGTGATAAGCAGCTGCAGGGGTCAGGGGGTGACTAGGAATAAACAGACCACTTTTCCGCTGCGCTGCATAGAAAAAGAAATATCAACGCAGCAGGACAGTAGGCAAAGGTTACCGTTGTCAAAGAAAGGATTTGTCCCCTTTCACCATGAAGAGATGAAGGGGTGAAAAAAGTAAACAAAGCCTAATTAACATGTTAATGGTCTTTTAAAGACCTGTTAAGTACTTTGGTGCGGCTGCGATAATCTTAAACTGTCTGTGTGTGTGTGCGCCCGGGAAGCTGTCTCCCCGGGCTGACACACACGACCTGCGCGTTGCGCGCCTGCCTTCAAGCCCTCACTGCGAGGGCCAAGGCTCCTGTTTGGGTGGGCCAGGCTCATCTTTGGGTGGGCCGGGCCCACCCGGCCCACCCGCTAGAACCGGGCCTGGATTAATACAGATGGATTCTGAGAGGTTAGAGGGGTTGGGGGAGTGAGTGCGAAGCAGGTGGGGGTTAGTGCAAACAGGGATTAACACGGATGGATTCTGAGAGGTTAGAGGGGTTGGGGGAGTGAGTGCGAAGCAGGTGGAGGTTAGTGCGAACAGGGATTAACACGGATGGATTCTGAGAGGTTAGAGGGGTTGGGGGAGTGAGTGCGAAGCAGGTGGAGGTTAGTGCGAACAGGGATTAACACAGATGGATTCTGAGAGATTAGAGGGGTTGGGGGAGTGAGTGCGAAGCAGGTGGGGGTTAGTGCAAACAGGGATTAACACGGATGGATTCTGAGAGGTTAGAGGGGTTGGGGGAGTGAGTGTTGTTCTGTTGACAGCACACCGTTGACGAGGCCTCAAAGAAGGAGTAATTAGCCAAAGTCCCTCTGTTTCTTTCACATTTGCTTGTCCTGTAATGGCAGAAAGTTTATTCAGGTGGGTGTTTTGGATTTCTTTAAGTGTGTTTATGTTTGATTATATCTGAACTTGTAAGCAACAGAGGCTTAGGGTACATTATATGTTTCAGTGTTTGCAGAAGAATACACGCATTGGCTTCATCCCCATGGAAAAATACACAAAGTTTGTCCGATAAATGCTTCAAGACGTGTGAAAAATATGAAACCCCCAAATGACTGACGGGACATATATTTATTATTTTACATGTTCCTTACCATTCAATAAAAAAAATGACATCTATTTTCACAATGTTCTGAAAGCTTGTGAATAAAGTTTGTTTTACAGTTTATTATAGGAATGTAACACTTCCAGCAGTACGAAACTGGCTATCAAAATAGCGTCCTTAATAATTGCCAGTCATACTTTTCTAACACAGAGGGACTTCCTTACGTCGATGCGTCATAGAATTCAAATTCATCCAGCAAATGCCTCATTGCATTTTCTCTGTAGACTCCCTAAATGAATATTACCCAATCGTCCACTTGGTAGGCTAAACTCTGCATTTTAAACATTACTTTGCAGGTGCGTAACAGTGCGAGGAGGACGGGGAGGGAGCAAGGAGTGCGCTGGGACTCGGGGAGGGAAGCCCCACCGGAGGGAGGGCCATCGAAGCATCTGCGGGGCTCGGACAGAAGGACTGTCCGGAGGGGGCCCAGCCATGGCGGACCGGCCAGGGGGCGGCTGCCTCTCCCTGCTTAAGACCCTCAGCATCCTGTTCTGGGTGAGGTGCAGCGGCGGCGTGTCTCACAGGGAGGAGGGAAGGATTGGGGGTACTTCCCAGGTGTCACCTGCCCCGCTACCAGCACCTATGTTCACCTATTCTGCCACCCAGCGGCTCACCTACCGCCGACCCTAATGGCCCCACTGCCCTGCTTACAGCCGGCCTTATTACCAGTTCCTCCAGCATCCTGCCCCTCTCACCTACCCTGCTTACAGCAATCTCCCCTCACATCTGCCCCGCTTACACGTTGACCCATTCACCTGCCATGCTTATAACCACCTCCTCTCCCCTGCCTACAACAATCGGCCCCTCTCCACTGCCCTGCTTTGAACCACATGCTCTCACCTGTCCTGCTTACAACAATCGACCCCTCTCGCCAGCCCTGCTTCTAACCACCTTATCTTGCATGCTCTGCTTATAATCGGCCCCTCTCCTCTGCCCTGCTTACATCCACCCCCCTTCCCTGTGTACAACAACCGGCCCCTCTCCTCTGCTTCCAACCACCTCATCTCCCCTACTTCCAACCACCTCCTCTCCCCTGCCTTCAACAATGGACCTCTCTTCGTTTCCCTGCTTACAACCACCACCTCTCACTTGCCCTGCTTACAAACGGCACCTCTGCCCTACCCTGCTTACAGCCACCATCTCTCACTTGCGCCTCATCCTCTCGGCATCACTCAGAGGCGCAGCGCCCACTGGTGCAGCAGGTGCAGTGGCACCGGGTCCCAAGCGGCGCATTAAACCCTGACAATCGCTCATTTTACTCCCACCCCAAGCAGTCGCAGGGCCGGTTTTCCATGTTTGCACCAGAGTCCGGGGCATAATCTCTACGGTACTTACCTGCACCAATACATTACCAGACTCTCCTCGCCTCCAAAGTGGACACCCCTCTCTTAAGCCAGCCAGTACGCGTCATGACTCGACGTCACAAGGTGCCAAAGGGTCAAGTAATGCCCTTTGGGGCAGGTAGGGTACCTTTAAAGCTGCACTGAACGAACGAGTACATTAGTTTAAATTAACAAGTGTGCAATTTTAATCTTGCACCCCTGTTTAACACGTACAAAAAAAACCTTTAATCTATAGGATAGGTAGAGACAGGTTTTTCACACAAGCTGGCGATGTTTAAAAATCTCACAGACAGTCTCGCCCCACACTCCATCCCTCGGCTGCACTCCATCCCTCGCCCCACACTCCATCCCTCGCCCCACACTCCATCCCTCGCCCCACACTCCATCCCTTGCCCCACACTCCATCCCTTGCCCCACACTCCATCCCTTGCCCCACACTCCATCCCTCACACACCCTCTATCTCTCTCTCGCACACCCTCTATCTCTCTCTCGCCCTCCCTCTATCTCTCTCTCCCCCTCCCTCTATCTCTCTCTCCCCCTCCCTCTATCTCTCTCTCGCCCTCCCTCTATCTCCCTCGCCCTCCCTCTATCTCTCTCTCGCCCTCCCTCTATCTCTCTCTCGCCCTCCCTCTATCTCTCTCTCCCCCTCCCTCTATCTCTCTCTCGCCCTCCCTCTATCTCTCTCGCCCTCCCTCTATCTCTCTCTCGCCCTCCCTCTATCTCCTCTCGCCCTCCCCCTATCTCTCTCTCGCCCTCCCTCTGTCTATCTTTCGCCCTCCCTCTATCTATCTTTTGCCCTCCCTCCCTCTCTCTCTCCCCTTCCCTCTATCTCTCTCCCCCTCCCTCTATCTCTCTCTTGCCCTCCCTCTATCTCTCTCTCGCCCTCCCTCTATCTCTCTCTCGCCCTCCCTCTATCTCTCTTTCGCCCTCCCTCTATCTATCTTTCGCCCTCCCTCTATCTATCTTTCGTCCTTCCTCTATCTATCTATCTATCTATCGCCCCCACTATCTATCCTATGACTGCAGCATCACTCGGCACCCCCACAGCATCACTCGGCACCACCACAGCATCACTCAGGGGCACCACAACATCACTATGCGCTACCAAACTGCTTATAAGTACAACAGTAACTTGCAATATTATTATAATATAATATTATTGCCAACATTGCTTAACATTTTGCAACAGCTATCATCTTGCAAATCATCTTTATACACCAATACAGACTTTGCTAAAAATTTAATACAACACATTGTCATATACAATGGCAATAACTCAAACTTTAAAGCTGTGAGACCTATTGCATTGCAAATGCTTGTTTATTTTAGATCTGCCGTGCTAAAGAAATCTTGGGGACATTTGGAAAGCTTGCTTGGAATGCACCTCTCCATTGCTTACCATTGGCTTTGTGGTTTGTAATTTAATTCCCTGCTGTCTATTTGCTGGCTTTATTTGTTTTAGGCTGTCCAGCTTTAGTTTGTCCCTTCTGTGGGGCATATCATATTTAGAAAAGTCCTTTGTATTTATCCACCAGTGCTCCTTTCTATTAACTGGCATTTATATCTTGTTCTTATCTTGTCACATTTGCTGTGCATTCAGAGTCAGAGGTCAAATGTCAGGCTCTGTTTTCCAGGGAGCTTGGTGTTTACTGACTTCAAAATAAGAGGAGTTATGGGACAATCATGGTTTGTACTAGGGCTGTCCTGGAGGAAGGCTGTGCGATGTTATTTTTTTTTGAGCAAACAACAAAATGTAATTGTCTATAAATGAACTGTGCAGATCTTTCAGAATATATCCGAATTTGGAAAGCCCCAATGAAGTAAATTTGTGTGTAATTCTGCAGTATGGAGAAAAAAATATTTTACTATGATCAATCCAAATCATTGCATTAGGTGAGGACATTTCCACAAATTATTATTTGTGCGTTGTATAGTTTTATCAGTAAAACTGTGTGTCTTTGTAAATGTAATAGTCATTTTAATTGAAAATGTGTGGTAATGGCAGTGCACTACCACACCATGCATACTTCACTTCATGCCACTCCACTCTACTCTGCACCACTCCTCCCCACTGTACTCTACTCTGCACCACTCCACTCTACGCCACTCCACTCCACATCACTACACTCTTCTCCCCACCACTACACTCTATGCCACCTTAATCTATGCATCACTACTCCACACCACTCTACTCTATTCCAATACACTCGCTACTCCACTCTACACCACTGCACTCTATACCACTCCATTTAGTCCACTCCATTCTACTCTGCACCACTTCACTCTACTCTACACATTTCTACTTTGCAACACAGCACTCTTTGCTATTGCACACTATGCCAATGCATGCTACTCAGTATCACTCCACTCTACGCCAATGCACTCTATGCCAATCAACTTTACACTTAATCTATTCTACACCACTGCTTTCTTTGGCACTGCACTCTTTGTCACTCTATGCCACTGAACTCTACCCTGTACCACTCCAATCTATCCACTCCACTATATGCCACTTGACTCTACTCTAAAACAATCTGTGCCACTTTATTCTATGCCACTCTACTTTACACCCTTGCAATGTACCGTGCCCTGCTCCACTCTACACCACTGCTCTACTCTGCACCACTCTGTGCCACTCTACTCTAACCTCTGGACTCTACACCATGACCCTCTGCACCACTTTACTCAAAATCAATGCACTCTACGCCAATCTACGCTGCACCATTGCATGCCACTACGCTCTAATCTGCAACACTCTACCCTATGCCACTGGATTCTATGACACTCTACACCATGGGTACTCACAAACTTTCTCTCGGGGGCCAAATTTACAGTGTGGTTTGTGGCCGAGGGCCGCACCGGTGGGGGCGGGGTCAGAGGGGGAGGGGGCGGGGCTAAAACAAAAAGAAAACTTGTGACCATGAGGTTGCACACAGGTCCCTGCAGCAGATGCCTTCATCCACTGAGCCACCAGACCCAGCATACATACATCTCTCTCTCCCTCCTGCCCTCCCTCTCCATCTCTCTCTCTCCCTCCTGCCCTCCCTCTCCCTCCTGCCCTCTCTCTCCCTCCTGCCCTCTCTCTCCCTCCTGCCCTCTCTCTCCCTCCTGCCCTCCCTCTCCCTCCCTCCCCCTCCTGCCCTCCCTCTCCCTCCTGCCCTCCCTCTCCCGCCCTCCTGCTCTCTCTCTCCCTCTCTCTCTCCCTCCTGCCCTCCATCCTGCCCTCTCTCTCCCTCCTGCCCTCCCTCCTGCCCTATCTCTCCCTTCCTCTCCCTCCTGCCCTCCCTCTCCCTCCTGCCCTCCCTCTCCCTCCTGCCCTCCCTCTCCATCTCTCTCTCTCCCTTCTGTCCTCCCTCTCCCTCCTGCCCTCCCTCTCCCTCTCCCTCCTGCCCTCCCTCCTGCCCTCTCTCTCTCCCTCCTGCCCTCCCTCTCCCTCCTGCCCTCCCTGTCCCTCCTGCCCTCTCTCTCCCTCCTGCCCTCTCTCTCCCTCCTGCCCTCTCTCTCCCTCCTGCCCTCTCTCTCCCTCCTGCCCTCCCTCTCCCTCCCTCCCCCTCCTGCCCTCCCTCTCCCTCCTGCCCTCCCTCTCCCGCCCTCCTGCTCTCTCTCTCCCTCTCTCTCTCCCTCCTGCCCTCCATACTGCCCTCTCTCTCCCTCCTGCCCTCCCTCCTGCCCTATCTCTCCCTTCCTCTCCCTCCTGCCCTCCCTCTCCCTCCTGCCCTCCCTCTCTCTCTCTCCCTTCTGTCCTCCCTCTCCCTCCTGCCCTCCCTCTCCCTCTCCCTCCTGCCCTCCCTCCTGCCCTCTCTCTCTCCCTCCTGCCCTCCCTCTCCCTCCTGCCCTCCCTGTCCCTCCTGCCCTCTCTCTCCCTCCTGCCCTCTCTCTCCCTCCTGCCCTCCCTCTCCCTCCTGCCCTCCCTCTCCTTCCTGCCCTCCCTCTCCCGCCCTCCTGCTCTCTCTCCCTCTCTCTCTCCATCCTGCCCTCCATCCTGCCCTCTCTCTCCCTCCTGCCCTCCCCCCTGCCCTATCTCTCCCTTCCTCACCCTCCTGCCCTCCCTCTCCCTCTTGCCCTCTCTCTCTCTCCTGCCCTCTCTCTCCCTCCCTCTCCCACCTGCCCTTCCTCTCCCTCCTGCCCTCCCTCTCCCGCCCTCCCTCCCTCCTGCCCTCTCTCTCCCTCTCTCTCCTCCTGCCCTCTCTCCCTCCTGCCCTCCCTCCTGCCCTCTCTCTCTCCCTCCTGCCCTCCCTCTCCCTCCTGCCCTCCCTGTCCCTCCTGCCCTCTCTCTCCCTCCTGCCCTCTCTCTCCCTCCTGCCCTCCCTCTCCCTCCCTCTCCCTCCTGCCCTCCCTCTCCTTCCTGCCCTCCCTCTCCCGCCCTCCTGCTCTCTCTCCCTCTCTCTCTCCATCCTGCCCTCCATCCTGCCCTCTCTCTCCCTCCTGCCCTCCCCCCTGCCCTATCTCTCCCTTCCTCACCCTCCTGCCCTCCCTCTCCCTCTTGCCCTCTCTCTCCCTCCTGCCCTCTCTCTCCCTCCCTCTCCCACCTGCCCTTCCTCTCCCTCCTGCCCTCCCTCTCCCGCCCTCCCTCCCTCCTGCCCTCTCTCTCCCTCTCTCTCCTCCTGCCTTCTCTCCCTCCTGCCCTCTCTCTCCTTCCCCCTCCCTCCCTCTCCCTCCTGCCCTCTCTCTCCCTCCTGCCCTCCCTCTCTCTCCCTCCTGCCCTCCCTCACCCTCCTGCCCTCCGTCTCCCTCCTGCCCTCCATCTCCCTCCTGCCCTCCCTCTCCCTCCTGCCCTCCCTCTCCCTCCTGCCCTCTCCCTCCTGCCCTCCATCTCCCTCCTGCCCTTCCTCTCCCTCCTGCCCTCCCTCTCCCGCCCTCCCTCCCTCCTGCCCTCTCTCTCCCTCCTGCCCTCTCTCTCCCTCCTGCCCTCTCTCTCCTTCCCTCTCCCTCCCTCTCCCTCCTGCCCTCTCTCTCCCTCCTGCCCTCCCTCTCTCTCTCCCTCCTGCCCTCCCTCTCCCTCCTGCCCTCCATCTCCCTCCTGCCCTCCATCTCCCTCCTGCCCTCTCTCTCCCTCCTGCCCTCTCTCTCCCTCCTGCCCTCTCTCTCCCTCCTGCCCTCCCTCTCCCTCCTGCCATCTCCCTCCTGCCCTCCATCTCCCTCCTGCCCTCCCTCTCCCTCCTGCCCTCCCTCTCCCTCCTGCCCTCCCTCTCCCTCCTGCCCTCCCTCTCCCTCCTGCCATCTCCCTCCTGCCCTCCACCTCCCTCCTGCCCTCCACCTCCCTCCTGCCCTCCCTCTCCCTCCTGCCCTCCCTCTCCCTCCTGCCCTCCCTCCTGCCCTCTCTCGCCCTCCCTCTCCCTCCTGCCCTCCCTCCTGCCCTCTCTCTCCCTCTCTCTCTCCCTCCTGCCCTCCATCCTGCCCTCTCTCCCTCCTGCCCTCCCTCTCCCACCCTCCCTCCCTCATGCCCTCTCTCTCCCTCTCTCTCCCTCCTGCCCTCCCTCCTGCCCTCCCTCTCTCTCTCCCTCTCCCTCCTGCCCTCTCTCTCCCTCCTGTCCTCCCTCTCTCTCTCCTGCCCTCCATCCTGCCCTCCCTCTCTCCCTTCTGCCCTCCCTCCTGCCCTCCCTCTCCCTCCTGCCCTCCCTGTCCCTCCTGCCCTCCATCTCCCTCCCTCCTGCCCTCCCTCTCTCCCTCCTGCCCTCCCTCTCCATCTCTCTTTCCATCCAGCTCTCCCTCTTCCTCCCCCTCTGTCATCTCACTGTGTGTGTCTGTCTGTGTCAGCCTTCAGCCCGGGCTGATACAGCTTCCTCAGCGCGCACACACAGAAAGATCCCTATCTGGCAAGAAGTTTCTCATGACTAAAATGCAGTTTGCGCGCGCACTTCTGATAATTACAGGAGTGTCCACACGACTGTGAGTGAATGGACACCACATCAGGGTGATTAAGGGGGGGTGGGGGGCCAAAGAGACAGCCGTCCATCAGTCGCACCAAAGTACTTAGCAGGTCGTTAAAAGACCATTTATATATTATGGAGGCTTTGTTGTAGTGCCCCTGCATCTCCACTCTGACAAACATCTCGCCCGGCTCCCCAGAGCAGAGGCGCTAAGGGGTGAAATACAACAAAGCCTCTGCTCTGTGGGGGCCGGGGAGCGGTGATTATCAAGGTCTCCGAGCCCAGCACTGCTGCGGCGGTGTTTGCCAACACTAATAAATTATTTTTTTAAGCACAGGCACGATTGTCTCGAAGGTCCGCGGGCCGCCAAGGAAGGCTTGCCGGGCCGCATCCGGCCCGCGGGCCGTACTATGAGTACCCCTGCTCTACACCATTGTACTCTACCCACTCTATTCTACTCTGTACCACGGTACTATACATCATTGCACTCAACGCCAATGCACTCTATACCACTGTACTCTACACCACTTAACTCTGACACTATACTCTGCAACACTTAACTCTATGCTACTCTACTCTGCACTGTTGCACTCTATGCCCTGCATGCTATGCCACTGTACTCTACTCTGCACCACTCTTCTCCTCACCACTGCACTCTACACCACTGTACTCAAAACCAATGCACTCGATGTCAATTTACTCTGCACCACCGCACTCTACATCACTATGCTCTACTCTGCAACACTCTAATCCACTGCACATTGAGCCACTGCACTCTATGCCACTCTAGTCTACAACACTGAACTCTATGGCGCTGCAGTCGACACCACTCTATTCCACTGTTGCACCACTGTACTCTGCAACAACACACTCTACACCACTCTACTCTACACCACTGCACTCTATGACATTTTACTCTTCAACACTGCACTCGCTGTCACTGAGTTCTCTGCCACTCTGCTCTGCATCACTGCACTTCGTCCACTGCTCTTTACTTTGCACCACTTTACTCAGCACCACTTTACTGCACTTTACGCCAATGCACTCTACGATCATTATAATCTATGGTGCTCTACTCTGCATCACTCCACTCTATGCCACTGCACTCTACCCCACTCTACTCTGCTCTACACCACTGCACACTGCACCCGTAAACTCTACGACCCTGCACTATATGTCACTCTACTCTATGCCACTGCACTCTACTGTTTGCCACTCTATGCCACTGCACTCTGCCCTGCACCACTTAACTCTACACGGCACCACTCCACTCTGCACCACTCACTCCACTCTGCTCCACTCCACTCTGTGCCACTGTACTCTACTCTACTGTAACCTAAACTGTGCCACTACACTCTACGCAACTTACTCTACATCACTCCACTCTACAGCACTCCACTCTACGGCACTCCAATCTGCGCCACTTCACTCGATGCCACTGCACTCTACTCCACTTTACTCAAAAACAATACACTGTATGCCACTGCAATCTACGCCATTCTACTCTGCACCACTGACTTCTATGTCACTACACTCTACAATGTTCTGCGCCACTGCACTTTACCCCACTGCGTGCCACTCTACTCTACAACATTGCACCTTACTTCACTGCAATCTACGCCACTCTAGTCTACTCTGCACCACTGTACTATGTGCTACTCCTCTATATGCCACTCTACTCTCCACTAATGCACTCTACACCAGTGCACTTTACACCACTCTAAATCACTGCACTCTATGACACTCTTCTCTGCAAAACTGCACTCCTTGCCACTGAATTGTATGCCACTATACTCTGCATCACTGCACTCTATGCCACTGAACTCTTCTCTGCACCACTATACTCTATGCCACTCTACTGCCCTCTACACCAATGCACTCCTTGCCACTACGCTATACCACTGCACTATACACCAATCCACTGTAAGCTACTATAATCTACTCTGCACCCGAACACTCTACACCACTGCACCCTACGCCACTTTATCCTACACCACTGCACTCTACCCTGCACCACACCACTCTATCCTGCACCACAACACTCTACCGTGCACCACAACACTATATGCTACTTCACTCCATTATGTAACAATTTTCTCTATGCTATTCTACTCCACTCTGCACCACTCCACTCCACACTATGCCTGTGCATTCTACACCATCGCAATCTACACTGCCCTATTTCACTCTACGCCACTTTACTCTACTCTGCACCACTCTACTTCACACCAATACATTCTACGACCCTTTACTCAAAACCAATGCACTTTACACCACTGCACTCTATGCCAATCTACTCTGCATCACTCTATGCCACTGGACTTCATGCCACTTAACTCTGGAGCACTCTACAACACTCCTAATGATGGCACTCCACTCCACGATACACCGTTCTGATACTCTACTCCATTTTGACATAACTCCACTCTATGACACTCTACTACACTCCATACCCTCCGCTCTACTCTACGCCACTTCACTGTATGACACTTTACTCTAAGGCACTCTACTCTATGCTATGTCACTCCGCTCTACTCCATGCCACTTCACTCTGACAATTTACTCCAATCTATGCCAATCTACGACACTATCAACATCTTCACTCTGGCCCCTTTACTCTACGACACTCTACTCCACTATATGTCACTTTACAACACTTTACTCCATTCTACAATGCTCTACTCAACTCCCTCTATGCCACTCCATGCCACTATACTCCACTCCAGTCTACGCCACTCCACTCTATGGCACTCCACAACACTCTGTGCCACTCCACTCCACTGTACAACACTCTACTCCACTCTTTGACAGTCTATGACACTCTGCACCACTCTATGCCACTCCACTCTATGACAATCTATTCCTCTCTACACCACTCTACTCTATGACTCTCTACTCCACTATCTCATTGACAAAACTCTACTCCACTCTATAACTCTGTATTGAACTCTGTCTATGGCACTCCATGCCACTCTACTCCACTCCATTACTCCACTCCACAGCATTCTATGCCATTCCACTCTACAACTCTCTACTCTATGACAGTCTAAAGCACTGTACTCAACTCTTTGCCACTCCACTCCACTACACTACACCACTCTATGCCACTCCACTCTGCGACAATCTACGCCGTTCTACACTACTCTACTCTGTGACACTCTAATCCACTCTATACCACTCCACTCTTCTCTACAACACTCCAGTCTATGACAGTCTATGCTACTCCACTCAATGACACTCTACACAATTGTATGACACTCTACTCCACTCTACGCCACTCAGCTCTACAACACTCTACTCTATGCCCTTCCACTCTGCAATAGTGCTCACTACTCACTTTAGCTGCAGAGTTCCTTGTAGATCCAGCAGTTTTCAGGCAACAATGAAAGTGTTGTATATATATTTCTGGTTATTAATCCTACTGCTGGAGAGAGATCAGAATTTTAGTCTATTTGTAGTTTTGACTCATCTGAAGTAGCACAGAGGATTATTATGCCTGCTGCAAAGAATGTGTGCCATGCACATCAAATAACTGTATTGTATGTGCATACCTCAGTAGGTTACTGCTTTTGTCACTGAGATGAGTTTCTTACTTGCAGTTCATAAGTTACAATCCTAATATAGCACAGTGAACTGTGAACTGTTACCAAAGAGCTCCATGCAAACTGTATGGTACAGGTTCGAAAGTTATGTTTTTCATTAATCTTTCATTATCCTAGTGTTGCTAAAATGGGGGTTATTTGGGTAGAAATACATTCTTACTAGTAAATCCAACCCTGACCATTGAGTTGTAATTTGAATCCTGGGTTTGAGCACCTACAGACCAAGTCCTTTAAAAAAATTCATACCAGTTTGGATGACGTAAATTTTACTCCTTTTATTCCCTTTTAATTTATGTAACATGTTGTTTACACTTATTTACACATGCATGATTCATTGCCTCCGAATGTGTGTGTGATGTAAGGTGCTCCAACACCTTACACTGGTATGAGAGGCCCTATAAAACAAATGAAGTACATGCGAGAGAGAAACTATGGAAAGTTGAGAGGTACTGTTTGAGGGTGATATTGAGGGAATCATTGAAGAGCCCCAGCAAAGATGGTTTTATCTTGGTGCACTGTAAGGTGATCATTTACTGTTGTAAAAGCTAAAACAATTTTATAGATAATGAAAAGTGTGTTATAGAATGCACCATTTCCCCCCAAATTTTATTGGAGTGAGAACCCCCACCAAGGCCACCCTTATGGTGATGGGGCTTACTCATTGCGCCCACTCGCTACACACTGTATGGGGGATGGTAGGCCAACATCTCCCAGGCTTCTTTGGGTTCCTAGTCTGGCACTGCACATTGGCATTGAGTATGCAAAAACCCACGGATTCAACTTGATATGGGCAGATGGCACTAGATTTAAGTGGAGAGGGTTTACTGGACATGTGTGAGCAAAAATGGCACATGCCGAAGGAACACTAAAACCTGCAGCACAACAAAGATCATAATTAAAGTGGAAACACAAATGGAGTTCAGGCACTGCAGCTGCCACTAATCCCTCCCTCCTGGGGGTACCAACGGATACATCAACAGCAGAGGGGAGACAGCATTCTTCTAAAGGACAGGCCTGCTGGACATGTCAGATGTCTCAGAGAGAGGGAATCACCCCTTACCTGCATGGCGACCCTCCAGAGAACACAATGTGTGGTACAGTGGGAGGCTGATGGGGACCTGCTGGTATAGGACACATCTCTGTGGCCGCCCTACTCCAAGGCACTGCATTGTGACAATGTATTTCTCTCTGTTGGGTCCCAAGTTGACAAGTGCCACACTCCCCACTGATGACAGTTATGACCCAGCACTAAGAGAAGACTGCGGGAATTAATAGGTCCTACTAAATTCCTAAGCAACTCCCTAGAGGTAGAGGAAGCACTGTGAAGCAGGGAGAGGGCATAGACTTGTATACTTTGCAGACCTCCAATATATTGGGAAAGGCCACCAGGACATATTTGGACCACAGTATCCACTGAAATGAGCCTGAAGACAACCAAGGAACTCAACACTTTGATCTCTGAGTTGATTAGGGGACAAGGGAGAAAAAAGGTGGCACTAGATCAAACCCAGACACTGATGGACAAAGATGGTTTGTGCGTCTCTAACATTGAAGACTGCAATGGCCAATGAGATGTTCGGATGAAAACAGGTCGAGAATGGGTAGAACTACCAGGTGAAGATACAGACAGCGCTCTTCTGGAGGCATTACTGGGAGAAAATCACATACACAAAATTACTTACAAAAGTTTCACAGATCTGCAGCACACTCACTGGTGATCTCACTCTGGTGTCTCCAGAGGATTTGTGATATAATTTAAACATGGGACAGGCACTCCTGCATAGAGGCTGGGCTTCATACTCATACAGTTGGAAACCCATATAAGATGGAGTACTTTGTACATTATATCAACTCAGGGACACATACTGAATGTAACTGGGACAGTTTATGGCATGTGAGATACTGGCGACAGCTGCCAGCAATTATACAGTTTTACTCCCTAACCAAACATATCTCTCCCTTGCAAGAATTGGAAAGATGTACTGAGGCGTGACAGTCTGCTGCTCCAATTGTAACAGCGGTACAAAAGGGGGTGGTAATGGACGGAGCATCTGAACCAATCAAACACTCACACCCAGTCAAAAGATCCGGGTTTAATCCATCACCGTTCTTTAGCCCACTCTGCCACCCCAGTTCAGACATGGCTATATGCAAATCAGTCTGACCCTGTGCCTCATGGGAACAGTCCAGCCCGAACTGCCAAGCCATGCCTTCCCTGGACCGGAAACAAGCTTCCGAGGACTGGTTTCTGGCATTACAGTCGTCTTCAGCCATTATGGCATATGAAATCCTGGCGACAGCTGCCAGCAATTATACAGTTTTACTCCCTAACCAAACATATCTCTCCCTTGCAAGAATTGCAAAGATGGACTGAGGCGTGACAGTCTGCTGCTCCAGTTGTACCAGGCCAATGGCTGATTTTTGCCATATGGTGTGGACATGTCCTGTGATTATGCAATTCTGAAGCACCATCATACTTCTTGCATCAACAACTAGAAAGAACACTGGCAGAATCCCTACTATACCTAGAGAGATAAAAAACTACCTGCAACTGTGTGGACTTTTGTGCTTGCTTAACACAGTCTAGTCCAGTGGCGTCTTCTCTGCTAAGGCGGAGTACCGTCCCCCACAGCTTGCAGCAGTGAAATATAAAAAATATAAAATGATCATAACTTGTTGTTATTATAATTGCTCTGCTTACAGAGCAGGGGATTGGAGGAGTGGTTTGGACTCCCAACCTTTGCATGAGTGTTTGGCCAGCCCTCTCGGGTCGGCCAAACATTCATGCGCACTTTCCCTATTTTCTATGCAGGCTACATTATAGCCTGCATTGAGAACATGCCGATGCCCCCATTCCCCGTCTGAGCCCCGGTCCACGGCGCTCAGACCATCACAACGTTGCACTACAGCCTTGTGATTGGCTCAGGGGAGCTGGGCGCTTTCTACTTGCCTGTTCTGGCTGGAGACACAGCGGAGGGATGGCAGAGGAGATACCTGGTAATCAGGTATGTTTATTTTTTTACTTTTAGCGACTCACAATTGGTTGTCCTTTTTTTTTTGCAGAGTTTTATATAGCGCGAACTAGACCCGAACCGAATCAGGTATCAGAGCGCTTTACATATTTTTCCTGTTACGTTACATTTTTACGTTTTCCAGTTACTTTCATTTTAGGCACGGGGAGATTAAGTGATTTGCCCAGAATCACAGGAGGTTTTTTGGCGTCGTTACCGAGACTCGAACCCAGATCCCCAGGTCCGAGGTCGAGCGCCCTAGCCGTTAGGCCAACTCCTCTCCCTATGCATTTTCTAATAAATGTTGAAAAGGAATTTTTAACCAAATTCCTTTTCAACATTTATTGGAAAATGCATACTTTTGTCCACATTAATCCCCCAATCGGCAATAGGACTTGCTTGTTTGGTTAATTCTATCAACAGCTACGTTTACGCTTCACCGTTTTCAAAAGTCACCCTCAACCACTGAGTGTAAGTGATGTTGTAAGGGTAGACTTTTGATCAGTGTTAGAGCTAGAGTTGCGGAAAGAGTGAGGTTAAAGGAAATGGCAAGTGTGAAAGGTTTCATTTTAAGGATAGTTTAATGGATAAGAGTTAGGTTAAAAGTCAAATGATGGAGACTGGACATAGGTGGTAAAATTCAACACTGTTACTAATACATATGTGTATGTTCCGTGGAAAAAAATATTGACTTTTTAGTTTTTACTATTTTATCTCAAACGTTTTGTTTTCTAATTTGTTTGACATAACTCTTTTTAACACACAGGTTTTGAAGTTTGACATACACTGTGTTGCATACAGTGTACTATACATAGTACAATGCATTATATTCTTTCCTAATTTGAGCATGAGGAAGCCCCTGCAGGGGGGGTTGAGCTCACCTAGAACAAAGGAAACAAGAACATACAACCAGAAACTCAGAGTAAGCTATGGTAGGTCGATCGTTGTCGGACCTATTGCCAAGTATCAAGATGAACATTATGTAAATGACTCCTGGAAGGGCCACGCCCATAAGTTCTAGACTTCTTCTAGAGTCACAATCCGATGGTTCTTTTTCACAGCATGAAAGTATTAAGGGAAGGAAAGTCGCTAGGAAAACAATTAATTAGCCTATAATCCTCCTTTATACATAATAACCCGCAGACAACTAAAGTTAGTTCGGTTTATTACAAAGCCAAAAATAACTGAATATGAAGACATCTCAATATTAGAGTATAAAAAAACTAAGGAATTATCATGGTGCCAAATCTGTCCTATATTTAGTCGGTTCAGCGTAAACAACACAATGAATTCAAGAAGTAGGATGCAGAAGATCAGGAAGCATGAGTCTAAATTTCCCTGCATCGAACGTTGATGTGTGAAAAGTATTAAATCTATCCCTACTCCACCTCAAAGGTGACATCCTTACATAACCATTTTCGCAAGGAAGGTATAAAAGGTGCATGGAATCTTCCTAAAAAGTTGCTCTACTATCAATGGACAAGATAGTGTAGAGCTACCATATCAAAGACAATGCTCGTTCTAAGATGCTCTCTCTCGGAGGGCAAGAAAGAAGTGGCACGCTATCCCTACTTCCAACAACCAGTTATCCACAGGTAGCACTCCCATGATGCAATTCGAGTCATGCCATCCGCGCTGAGTTCAATACTGAAGGCATTTTTCTACTATGTCGACAGTGTACCTCAATCTCAACAGTTTGTCCTTTGTTCCCAGGCCTCCTCCTGTGTGAAGCATCCTTTATCTAGCCACATAAATGTAACTTCTTCTCTCCTTGCCTAACTAGTAAAACAAATACATTATTCTACTTAAAAGACCCCTCCTCACCTGCAACACAAAACCTGACAGAGAACAGATTTCAAGGCACACATGAAATTAAAACTGTTAATTCTAAATCAAGAGTTTTCAGGTGATTGCAAGGCCTACACACTTAGTTAACATAAGGAAAGCATCATAGAAGCTTCATGAATTCACAAAACATTAATACAATTTCAACTAATACATTTACCTACGTATGAAATAACAAGATTAATAAAACACATGAATATTTGTCAGTGAACAATACGAATGCTTCAAGTTAACGTTTCTTGCAAGTTTCATTCATTTTCTATCTTAATTGTCCATGCTATTTGTCAATGACCTAAAACACGCCACATATTCATATTAAAAAATTCACAACTTTAACACGTCACGTTAATACAGTAAATGATTATATGTGGTCAAGCTCTACATGTGATTATGATGTACCCCTACACATGAAATAAGATTTCCATCCTATTACTCCCTTTCATATAACCTGAAAATCTTCCTACCATTATTGGTTAAAGATTTCCAAAGGTTTTCAATTCACGTAACTGGCCTGCAATGATGCGACCACTTTCATGTATATGCAGAGCTTGTGCATAATATATCACTGTTCTCTTTACATGCAAATGCCATCTGTAACTTGCCCATCCAATGTAAGTGTACAAAATGCATCTGAAGAGGTGAGATTGGTCTCCTTAGTGAATGTTCATCAGCTCAAAAATCAGTATTCCAAATTGTACTTGCGTACACAATGTAGGGGTTTATTCACAAACTAATTGTTTAGCACATTTGTTTCTACTACAATAGTATTAATTATGAAGTCCAAAATGCTATTAACAAACCTACGCACGGAGTTCTCTGCCTACACAGATCCTAACTTTTCTATGCAGAAATCTCTACATGGGTTGCAGAACTCTTCTCCCAAGTACGAATTGATTTAAATGTGGGAGTGAAGTGGCTGGAAAATCTGGAATACTTGCTGCAAAATGGGAACAGTTTAGAGAGGATATGAGAGGGTTAAAAGAGAGTGCAGGATGGAGTTAGGGAGGGACAAACACCCACCAACAAAGAAGTAAGCCTATAGCTATTCACAAACTCACTTCTAGAGTTTGTACAGTTAAAACAGCAGTAAATATACTCCAGATCAGTCTTGGAGTAATTCAAGTACCACACCGGTACTGCAACACACTCCCATAGAAAATATTAAAACTACCAAATAACTATAGCAACACATTGGAAAATAAAGGAACATTCATTTTGTTTTTTGTAATCTAACCCTATATAATTTGATTACAAGATTGTTGTTTGTTGCTTTGTAAGATCCCATTTTTTTCAACCCAATCCTGTTGAAATTTATAACAAGGCCTACAAGACTTGCAGCACACATGGTAATGCAAAGGTGTATTTTTCCGAACTCTACCACACATCTATATTTGAAACACATTTCAACACCAGAAATTAACTGATCAACTTTTTCTCACTTCGCTATGTGGACGAGTCTCCCAAACACCCCTTTTAGCAAAACCCCAGAATGTCAGAAGGCAGACATTAGGACAGGGCTTTCCGATGGTGAGTAAATCCAAGAGTGGCATACTTCAAACCTATCCACACAGGGAGGCTGCTAGTGTTCACAAGTGTAGGTGCAGCCTGTAAATTAATTATTGGTGGTACGAGTTCTACAAGAGTACAAAAACTGTCTGAAGCTAGACCTAAAAAGAAAGTGTCATTTGAGTGGTCTAGAAAGTACAGAGAGTTGCAGAATCGCAGTGGAGAAAATAAAGAGAAAGATTTGCTCTGCCCCTTTTTTATGCGTTATATTCACAAACACACTATCTTGACCAATGATGCTAGTACAAATGGGTAAGTAGCAAATATACTCCAGGTTGTGGAAGAGAAGGAAGGAATAGTGGCTTTTGCATCCTCAGATTAGAGTGGAGAAAACATATTCATAGTGGAGTAGAAGCTCTGCAGTGTTACCAGATAATGTATTTTTATAAATTCAATTAACAAACATTTATGTTTGATTGGTAAACAGCTCTGACCATACGCCCCCTTATACACGGGAGAATCAATAAGGAGTGAAATATACATGAAAGAGAACTGTGAAAGGGATGCCAAGCTTGGATGAATTTAGTTTTTGGATGCAGTCTCTGCCTAGAGTGAGGAATGGGGCTACAGATGGATGATCCGTTTTTCCAATAGTTAGAGAACAGAGAAGTAGGAATGCAAAGTTGATGAAGATGTTGTGTTGAATATAAAGACAGTAAGTGGGGAGTAGTAAAGTGTGGGATAATTGAGCTGAACTTTGTTGGGTTGTTAGGATTTGCAAAAGAGAGGTTGGTTCTAGTTTGGCCAAACAAGGTTGATAAATCTTTGAATACTAGCAATTTTTATGAATTAACAGATGAATTGAAATTAGTGGAAAATAATGTGTGTTGATGTTGTAAATCGAAGCCCCGGAGTAGAATATGGGACTTATAGATTTGGCACACGAGGGACACTTGGTGAGAATCCTCCTGAAAGAGGGTGGACGAGAGTGATACTAATGGTATGTAGTTGACACCCATGTAGAACAGAAGACCAAAAGCTATGTCAGATGTGCTGTAATTGACAAGGTGAAAGTGGACAGGGAACCATTTTTGTCTCTAGTAGAAGTCGGATAGACTATGGGTCAAAGATGCTTTGGGCATAGGGCTCAATCATCAATGAGATTAGAATGGTGGGGTGTTAAATTCAAACCCATTAAGGGGGGAAAACAAGTGGGATGTGAAATTACCACATGTGCCTCTGCACGTTTTACCCATTAGCAGGCCATTTATTGGATGTTAATGCCACCAGCTTTTGGCAAATGGAGCTGTGCCCAGGCTTCACCAATCCCGGTAATCTGGGGTGTAGTAAAACTGTGAATGTTGCAATCCTGTTTTAGCCGTAAACAGGAATTTACAACAGTGCAATGATAACAGTATCATTTGTAATCAGGCACATAGAGGACACCAACAGATTGTTATATGCTTCAGATTGTTATCAGCTTAATGGGAAAATATTATTACTTTTTACAGACTCTGTGCCGTGTGGAACCCTGGGCTTGGGAATCCGTGTGCAGAACTTTTCCTGCCTTTTTCCTGCCTGTACCTTGCCGCACCTGCTTCGCGGGTGCCGCTTCGTCGATCAGAATAGCGCGAGTAGTACTTTACCGTGGTTGGAGGTGCTAAGGACTGTAGAGGCTTTTGAAACACCGCATCAGGGCTGCGAGCGTTGTTGCAGGGACTCCATCTCCCAGGAGTCCCTGCCCGACCAATAGGCAACACCTGGTCCGCTCTCCCTGCTTGCTCCGCCCACAGGACACCCGAAGGTGTAAAAGCACTTGCCTCCTTCATTTGTGTGGGACACCCTTTTAACAGACTCTCTGCCGTGTGGAACCCTGGGCTTGGGAATCCGTGTGCTGAACTTTTCCTGCCTTTTTCTTGCATGTACCTTGCCGCACCCGCTTCGCGGGTGCTGCTTCGTCGATCAGAACAGCGGGAGCAGTACTTTACCGTGGTTGGAGGTGCTAAGGACTGTAGAGGCTTTTGAAACACCGCATCAGGGCTGCGAGCGTTGTTGCAGGGACTCCATCTCCCAGGAGTCCCTGCCCGACCAATAGGCAACACCTGGTGCGCTCTTCCTGCTTGCTCCGCCCACAGGACACCCGAAGGTGTAAAGCACTTGCCTCCTTCATTTGTGTGGGACACCCTTTTAACAGACTCTGTGCCGTGTGGAACCCTGGGCTTGGGAATCCGTGTGCTGAACTTTTCCTGCCTTTTTCCTGCCTGTACCTTGCGGGACCCGCTTCGCGGGTGCCGCTTCATCGATCAGAACAGCGGGAGCAGTACTTTACCGTGGTTGGAGGTGCTAAGGACTGTAGAGGCTTTTCAAACATCGCATCACGGCTGCGAGCGTTGTTGCAGGGACTCCATCTCCCAGAAGTCCCTGCCCGACCAATAGGCAACATCTGGTCCGCTCCCCCTGCTTGCTCCGCCCACAGGACACCCGAAGGTGTAAAAGTACCTGCCTCCTTCATTTGTGTGGGACACCCTTTTAACAGACTCTGTGCCGTGTGGAACCCTGGGCTTGGGAATCCGTGTCCTGAACTTTTCCTGCCTTTTTCCTGCCTGTACCTTGCCGGACCCGCTTCGCGGGTGCCGCTTCATTGATCAGAACAGCGGGAGCAGTACTTTACCGTGGTTGGAGGTGCTAAGGACTGTAGAGGCTTTTGAAGCACCGCATTAGGGCTGCGAGCGTTGTTGCAGGGACTCCATCTCCCAGGAGTCCCTGCCTGACCAATAGGCAACACCTGGTCCGCTCTCCCTGCTTGCTTCGCCCACAGGATTTAACCCGCCCTATTTAGAGGTCCTAGGTAGCCGCTGCGCGGGAGCGCGTGGGAGCGTCCCGGGAGAAGCCCGGGCAAAGGGCGGGCCGTCTAAGGCCGTCCGAGTTCGAGAGAGGTCGGGTTGGGTCCCCCCTTTCATGTGAGTTGCGGATTATATTGTATTTATTCTTATCTCATTGGTGTGGGGATCGTTCTGATTATTCCTCTTAATGATTACATTTGGGTTTGGTGCAATCCCTCGTTCTATTGGTCGTTCTATTGCTGGCGGCTCATTTTTTAGTTCTCTCGAAATTATGCCTCTACGATCTGGGAAAGAAAGACTTGTACAAGTTACCACATCGAATGGGGTGTTTACCGGCACTATTGACCACTTTTTTAAACGAACAACATGTATTTTAGAAAAGGAAATTGCTCTTGCCGAAAAACGTCTATCTATTGATCTTGTAACAGGGAAGCGGTCATCGTTGGGGAAAATTGGGCAGGTAGTATCTCCCCTTCAACTATGTCAACTTGATTCTAGTGTCAACTTATGCCCAAGCCCTGAAATGGTGCCAGTGGACCCGGAGTCCGATGTTGTCAGCCATGTTCTAGATATATCAACGAATAGCTCTCTTACTAACAGCACATTGAATATTGTTGCTGATTGCTTTATATTATCTAGTTCATCACCTAGTCATGAGCAGAAAACCCTAACTATGGGAGAACCTCTTAAACTCAAATCTAGCAAGAGGAAAAGAGTAGAGAAACTCCAGATGGGGGGAATTGCGAAGATATCTAAAAACAAGTGCACAACACAATCTAAACAAGTTCTAACTACACCCCCTACCAATACTCCTGCCCCTATAAATCCTACAGAATATTTTCCAACTAATAGAACTGACGACGTCCTCTTGATCAAGATAGAATTCATGGTAAAATCTTTAATGTTGCCGTTACTAGAACGGACGAGGATGTTAAATGCCAAAATGGACCAGATTGATGTGCTAGTAAGAGAAAACACGGTCACGCTAGAAAACCTAGAAAAAGGTCCTGTAAATATAGTATATGTCCAATCTGGAACTCAGAAACCATCTAAAAATGACATCTCAGGGTTAGTGTCAACAGTTAAACCTGCACCCTTGCTTGCCCAGCATGAACAGCAAAGGCTGGGGAAAAGCAGTAAACCTATCAGGGGTAAACCTCCAAAGGAAGGTGTGGCGCTAAACCTCAGCCCGCTCCCAGTATGTCAGCTAAAGCCATCCGGCATCGGGACAAGGCAATCCGGCCACTAAGTCAGCTCATCCAAAGCTGCCATGTGTTAACTTACCTCCTGAATCAGCCCCTTATACTATTATTTTGACGGGAGTTGTTCCATTGGAGGGGGGGGAATTATATAATAAAGTTACTTTCTGGCTAAATAAGAATAGAACTCTTCCACCTACGTCCACAACAGAGATCCTAAACGTCAGAAGAGTAAACTGGGTAGGCCAATGCCCAAAAGATCTGGAGGGGGACTGTGTTATAGTCCGCTTCAGGGAGCCTTGGGTGGTGGACTTTATTTGTAGACAACCAAGATTTGGTAAAGTGGGTGAAGTCCAATCGCTAACCCTGCATTATTTCTATCCCCAAAGAGGCAGATCTGGTGGTCCATCCTTCCAAGGACCATCATATCATAATAGCAGACCTAGAGGAAGGCACCCCTTTGATTTGGTAACACATTCCCCGTTTTTTCCTCAACTTTCAAACCGGTTTGATCCGCTCTGCGGTCTGGAGGGGGTTGATTGACTCCAGCTCAAGTCAGTTGGTAACATCAGTCCAGCGAACATAGTTAGCTGTTCAGAGGGTTTTGATTTATCTCAAGTCGGGGTGTAGGAAAGTAGTTCCCTAGGACAGTGTAGTCAAAGTGAGGTGGTAGTGAAGTCCCCGGGGGGGTTCACAGTGGGGGTGACTTCAATGGAAGTACTGTGGAAGCTGGTTCTGCTGCTGGAAGGCTGCTGGGTGGGGGTGGGAGGCCAGGAGAAATAGAAAATTAGTGCTATGGAGAGGCACACCTTGATTATAGCTAAATTCACACTGTTACAGGCAATATAATAACATATTAAACCATGCGTGCAGTAGAGGAGAACGCACCGTCCATATTGTGCGTCTAAATTCTGAACATGAAAGAGAAAACAAGCGAAACCGCTTGCCCTCTACGCACTGTTGCGCATCCCAACCAGGGGATACAACGTTAATACAACTCTGCGGGCATCGAGGCTGTAGAATGGGCTTTGTTGAGGCAAGAGGATTTACCGGTCAACAAAGTTTTTTTACTGGAACTGTTGCACTTCAGCTTACATCACAGTTACTTCAAGTGGGGTGATGCTTACTATTTACAGAACAAGGGTACCTCGATGGGTTTTTCGGGGGCCCCGGCCTATGCGAATACCTATATGGCAAGGTTTGAGGATCTATATCTGACGACGGACAAAGATTGGTCAGAAAATGCTATACTATATTGTCGCTATATAGATGATATTTTTGTATTATGGCAGAACTCGAGACAGTTGTTGGAGCACAAAATATCTCAGCTTAACTTACTTGACGAAAATATCCAATTTACATATAGTATAGAGGAGAAAACTATTCCATTTTTGGATGTATTGGTAAAACTGGGAGAAGATTCTATAGACACTGAAGTTTACCATAGAGCAACAGACAGAAATACAGCTCTTGCTTATGATAGTTTTCATTCTAAGAATCTAATTGATAACCTGCCATACTCACTGATGTTGAGGGCCAAAAGAATTTGTTCGGAGGAAGTTTCTCTACAGTCCAATATTAAGGATATCATGACAAAGTTCACCATGAAAAGGTATCCATCCGGTGTACTTGAAGTGGCCAAAGATAAAACTGAGAAACAAACGAGAGAATCTTTGTTGACCACAAAAATTAAGACGCAAAATCAACGCCAGGTATTTGTTTCTAAATATTCAACCTGTTCTCAAGACATCAAAAGAAGTATCAGTCGACATTGGGAATTGTTGAGTAATGAATGTGATTTCAAAGACTTGTTCACCAACAAACCTATTTTTGCATATAAAAGGTCGCGTAACATCAAAGAATTGTTGAAACCAAACCCCACAACGACTACTGTCAATTTCAAGGGCATGAAGAAGTGCCAAAACTGTGTCCACTGTAATAATGTAATAGTGTCAGACACCGTGAAACATCCGCATACTGGTGAAAACATTCCCACTAAAATCAATGCGGACTGCAACACCACAAATGTGATATATGCAATTAAGTGTCCATGTGGCCTATTGTATGTGGGCAAGACAGAAAGAAAAATTAAAACACGGATATCAGAACATAAAAGTACAATTCGTAACAAGAACATCAACAGTAGTTTGGCGGTACACTGGGACAAGAACAGACATACAATTGCCCAGTTAAAATTTCAGGTTCTGGAGGTGGTGGGCTCATCACCCGGCAAAAGTCTCACAAAAACTCTTTTACAGAGAGAAATCGTTTGGATTAAAAAATTACAGATACAAGATCCGAAAGGGATCAATGATCGAGTAGATTTAATATGTTTTCTCTGATTATTGCACAGACTATTACGCAGGAGGACTGTCACTGTATTAGAATATTTTCAGAACTGTTTGTATAATTTTTTGTTGATGCTTTGTATTAATTTTTATAATTATTTTACTGTTTTTGTATAATTACACCACACAAACATGGCGCCCACACTTTAGTCCATTGAGTTGTCCCTGATAATTAGTCCGTTATTTATGGCTCCAGCGCCCCACACGTCATTTATTAAGGCCGACGCACTAAGTATGGCGTCTCGTTTCCACCGACACCAAAGGCACGGGTTCGCCGAATAAGGAGATTGAGATACATTGTATCGGACATAAGGTATTTTTTGAGCTGTCCTCGCTTGCTACTTTGTTGCGCTCCGGTTGCAATTTGCTTTCTAAGCGGAGATTTTTGTCTCCGTAGGTCTACTTTGTCAACGGACGGGAGAGTGGATTAGAGAATTAAACACAGTGAGCTGTAACGGACAGTGTTGTTTAGGTGTGTATTTGGGGTCGGCAAAGGGTGGAGTTACTGTAGCAGACGGAGATTGAAAGGAGACAACGTTGTAATACTAGTTTTACATTTTTGAAGGTTCATGGTTTTAAGCGGTGGGACTATTGATTTCCGTCATGGATTGCATCAGGCTGTACATCGCTGCAGACCAATGTAGTTTCAGTAAGTTATAGAGCATTTTACCGTTTGTTCGGTATTTGGATATGTTCATTTTCAGTGAGGGAATTTACTTTGTTTTCACAGTATGGATTTTCTGAAAACGTTTGTTCAAGTCAAGTTTTTTCTTCAAGCACACATTCCTTTTCTTGAATACAAGTGAGTGTTTATCAAAACTCGTTTTTACATGGAGGGATATCAGTGCACATTATAGTTGTTAAAACAAAGTGCTTGTAAAATGTTGTGGCAACCTATGAACCTGAAGATTGTTTTGCCCTTCACACCCAAGTGATTGAGCTTTTTTTGTTTTTCTATGTCATTTCAGGTTGCCCCCCTGAAGAAGGGCCGAGTGGCCCGAAATGCATTGGGCAGGGCATGAACTTGCTATACATGAATAATGAAAATGAAGTGTTGTTAAAATATATATGTTTCTGTTCATTAATGAAGGTCGTGTTTTTGCTTATGAAATTAAGCATGTATGACATAAAAAATTGATTTTGTCAATACAATTATTCTTTTTGGAAACGATATAATGGTGTTGTTTCATTAATTTATTATAATTTGAATATTTGCTAAAGTTGTATTAACGTTGTATCCCCTGGTTGGGATGCGCAACAGTGCGTAGAGGGCAAGCGGTTTCGCTTGTTTTCTCTTTCAAGGCCAGGAGAAATCCCAATGGGGGCCACAGACCCAAGTCAACTAAGGGGTCGATTCCGATCCGGTAAAATGCGCTCCGAATCGTCGTACGGCGCGTTTTTTGCCCGTACGAATCGTACCCGTAAACGTCCCGTACGTACGATCCGTACCAGGAGCCGAACTCCGTACGAGTCGTACTCGGAACCCGCTGTACGCGACATCACTACGGTTCGCGGCTGGTTTTTACGACCCAGCAAGTACGATTCGTGTCGGGTACGCACCGTACGACCCTTTTCCTATGGGAGCTGAAAACAGTCGTAAACGCAGAGTTTGCGCCGAAAAAGGTACGGGACGCCCCCCCCGGGTACGGCACGTACCCCGCATGATCGCAGGGGTACGCGCCGTACCCCTGTGATCATGCGGGGTACGTGCCGTACACCCAGCGTACATGGGGTACGCACCGTACCCCATGTACGGTGGGTGTACGGCACGTACCCCATGTGCGTTGGGTGTACGGCACGTACCCCGCATGATCGCAGGGGTACGGCACGTACCCCTGCGATCATGGGGGGTACGCGCCGTACGGTGTGTAGGTGATCGTGCGCTTTTCCGTACGAATCGACGTGTACCGTACGAATCGCGTCCTGGTCGGACGATCGGGATCGGAATTGTCCGGTCGTACGGCGTCCGTACGAGTCGTACGGAAACGGCTCCGGATACGATTCGTACGGACGGGGATTTTACCGGATCGGAATCGACCCCTAAGTGTACTGATAAATCAGGACCCAAAGATTAAAATAGTTTTATGGAATATCACAGGGTTGAAGGGGAAACTAGATGGGTTAGAATGGTGAGAGTTTATAGACCTGCATGATATTTTAATTTTCCAAGAAAGTTGGGCACTTGACCCAATCTTTTGTGCGGGCTATATTAACTTTTACAAACCAGCTATCAGGGGGAAAAAGGGCAGACCATCCGGTGGCCTGACAATATGGATTAGACAATTCCTTGGTTATAGGCCACAGGAATTGATAGTCCAAAATATGGATATCCTGGGATTAAAACTTAGTAGGGAAAATCAACAGGATATATTTATAATTAATATTTATGCACGGGGCCTATCAGGAGGGCGGAGTCCAGCAATTATTGATGATCTTGAACTTTTGATGGACTCAATTGGGAGGGACAAGTTTATAGTAGTGGCAGGGGATTTAAACTGCACCTTTAAACCCCTTCCGAGTGAGGGAGAGGACAGTTATGGAGAGGTTGACCAGATATGGAATGTTCCACACCTTGCCCTAAACCCTATTAAAAAGGTTACCGAGGCAGCTCTGCACTGGCTAGGATTATGCCTGGAGTGGGGCCTAAGAGCAGCCAATGGACAAGCAAACTCGGACAAAACTGGGCAGGTAACCTTCGATAATGGAGCCAGCACAAGCAGAATTGATTACTTTTTAATCAAACTAGAGTTTTGGTCATCATTAGAGAACATGGTAATTTCTGCGCGTCCAGAGAGTGACCATAACCCTTTGATACTAAGTCTGAAAATTGATGGCGGGCTCGGTAGAACTAACGCCACAAATTGTATTACAGCCGAGGTCATCCTAACCAACGATAGACGCAGGGTTCGTTGGTGTAGGGTATTGGATGACCCAGTCACTCTCGACAAAATATTGCAATAGGCAGTGATTGCAAACTCAGGCCCACTTGAGCAGATATGTATTCAACATGACCAACTGTTTGATAAGTTGAAAGCTCTTTTTTCTAAGCCAGGGACATCTGGGAAAGTTGTGGGACGCTCTCCTAGTACTAAATGGTATGATAAAACATGTCGTCAGGCCCATAGCTCCTTGATCAATGCTATTAAATCCAGGGTTACATTAGACATTAAGACGGCAAGGTTGAATTATAAGAAGGTCCAAAGGGAGGCGAAGAAAATGTGGGACGATCGCCGCTGGCAGGATCTGTATGAAGCCTGCTTGTCTTCGAACGAGATTACATTCTGGCAGGTTGTGAAATGGGGAGGGACTCAGGACTCGCAAATACCAGTCAATTATGTTCCTGCCGAGGATTGGGTAGCGCACTACTCAACCCAGTTTAGTGGTTTGGAGGTGGTTCCACCGAAAGCCCCAGTATACCCGATGGTCTCGCCTCTAACACCTCACTCACCCCTAGTGTTTGAAAATAAAGAGGCAGAGAAGGCGTTAGGATTGGTCCAAGCGGGTAAAGCTCCCGGTATGGATTGCATCCCGGCTGACCTTTTCAAGTATGATCAGCATAATTGGGTGCCATATATTACGATATTAGCTAATGTCATTGCTAACGGGGCTAGGATTCCAGATTCATGGAGAGGGGCGGAAATTCTACCTATTTACAAAAAAAGAGATCGATCATCTCCAGGGAATTACCGCCCAATAAATCTTATAGACGCCCTGCAGAAAGTTATATCAAGAATGGTCTTGGCTAAAATTCAGGCTTGGATGTGTAAGGAAAACATTCTATCCCCGATGCAAGCAGGCTTCAGGTCATGCACTAGCACAATCGACCAAGTGTTCAGATTTATTCTGATATACTGGAAGGTCGTGTTTTTAGGTGGAGGTTCTATATACGCAGCGTTTGTGGACCTTAAATCCGCATTTGATCTCGTCCCGCGGGACAAGTTGTGGGTAGCCTTGGGTAAAATGGGAATGCCACCAGAACTCTTGGAGCTAACCGCAAGATTGCATGAGGATAACTTTGCTAGAGTTAGATGGGGTAGGCAGGGGCAGGTGACTGAGCCCGTTCCTGTTACTCGTGGCGTAAGACAGGGGTGCGTTCTCGCACCCACCCTGTTTTTATTATTCATTAATGAAGTAGTGCAGTTCCTAGCAGACACGCCTACTGACACGCCTGTCTTGGGCGGCACCAACTTTCCTCTCCTCATCTTTGCAGATGACACGTTAATTCTGGCAAAAACCCAAAAGGGTCTACAGACCGCAATAATAAGTTTGAAGACTTTTGTAAAAAATAATTATCTAGAGATCAATGTGTCCAAAACTAAATTCATGGTCTTAGCCAAAAACAGACCACAACGGAGCCATGTTAGTATGAACGGTATCGACTTAGAACAGGTGGATGTCATGACCTATTTGGGGGTGATTTTAGACCACAGGCTGCCATGGAAATCGCAGATCGATGCCCTTTGTTTAAAATTTGCTCGTTTAACGAGCAACGATGTTCACAAACTAAAAGGATATTGCCAGCATTAAAAATGTATAATGCAAAGATAAGTTCTGCAATCCTTTATGGTGCGGACTTATGGGGCTTTGTGGATCTTGCTCCTTTGGCCAAAATTCAAAATAAGTTTCTGCGTAGCCTGGAAAGTCTCCCACAATCAACCCCGATCCAACCTTTATTATTAGACATGGGCTGTCATACTATTAAAGACTTAGCACGGTACAGGATGGTAGCTTTGTGGAGACGTATATGGCTTTATTTGCTAAAGAAATTTAAGATCTAAGATCAATCATAGGGTCAGGAAACCTCCCATGGTTTCGCGAAGTGAAGTCTATATTGTGAAACATGGGTCTAAGTCTACAGTGGTCAGATCCGGGAAACAATGTTTTTCCATCTAAAAAAGATTTTAAATTATTATATTGGGTGACTGTAAAAGAACAATCTGTCACGTTATTACAGTCTGCAAATTTGACAGGTTTGTTTTTGAGTCACAAGGTAGATACTCGATTAGAGTCTTATTGGGATAACATCATTAGAAGTCTGGACAGAAAACTCTACCACCAGTTTAGAGTTGGGTCGCTACCTGTAAGGATGTTTACACACAAATGGCGTGGCCAGCAAACAGAGTTCTGTCCTTGGTGTAGTGGCCACAGGGAGTCTATCGGTCACATCTTCTTTGCCTGCCCTGCATATTCCGCCCCCCCGGTGCAAATGGCTAAAACCCATTTGTAGGAGGATTAAGACACGGGTGTGTACGGAAGCTCTCTGGGTTCTAAGAACAAACACCTCAGAGTGTGTGACTATAGGTTTGGCAACATTTTTAGGGTGGGCATGGATTATCAGAGCTAGATTCCCATCGGTCATTTGATTAGGTGATAGTTTTTTATTATGAATTAGTTTTTGTACGTCTTTTGAGTTAATTTAATTCAGTTTTAACGGATTAATGATGTATAGAGGATAATGTGAATATCCAAAATTGATAAATTGATTATGTATTGAGTTTTATGAATTATGTATGTATTTTTATATGATGTCTTTTATGGTGTAAAAATCGAAATAAAGACGTATGAAACTGAAACTGATAATATTACTCTAGTTGGTTTCCATTTTAAATAGCTAATAGGGAAGTTGGTTCTGTCAACACAAATGTGTTTGTGAGATTTTTTGTGGGATGTATTTTTGTAGGAGGACGATCCAGATATTTTGGTTATTGAAAATGGACTAAAGCTAATTTCAGAAGATTTTAGAAGATTTCTCAGCGAACTGTCCATCAAGCATTTAGAGCCAGCCTTGTTTTTGTGCTTAGCTAAAGGTTTATTTGAATGCATGAACAGAATGGTGAAAGAATGCTTACATTTGCCAAGTGAGGATGCTGTGCTCGGGAGAGGAGCATTTGGGCTATTTTGGATTATGGTACCACAACAAGGGCCAGATGTACATGCATTTTTTCTGGTCGCAAATGGACCGATTCTGTGAATCGGGCCTTTGGCAACCAGAAAAATGCTTTTTTCTATGTACCAAACTTATTTTGAGATTCAGTACCCTATTACCGAGTTTATAAAATGGGTTAGTGATTCGGTATTAGGAAGGGGCGTGTTAAGGGCGTCCCTTCCTTTTAGCGACTCGCAGTGGCGTGTAAGTATGGTTTGCAACCCAAATGCGGTCACAAAACATTCACATTTTACCACCATCTTGAAGTTGGTGGTAATCCTTTCCCAAATGGGAACGGGTCCCCGTGGGAGCCTTTCCCCTTTGTGAAAACATGTGAAAACTTTTTTTAAGAGCAGGCAGTTGTCTGACGGATCACTGCCTACTCTTAAAAATTAAACTTCTTTTTGAAATGCATCCCATTTACCTTTAAGGAAAATGGACTGCATTTTAAAAAAACTAAAAAAAAATTGCTGTATTTAAAAGCAAATTCCGACATGGTGGTCTTCTGGCCACAGCAGGCCACCATCAAGGTGTTTTTAGTGATTTCCAGTGGGTTTCAAATTGTGATCTACTTCTTGAATATTAATAAGGTAACAAACACAAAGAGATGATTGACAGGTTGCTGAAACTTTTCAGACACTCACCCCCAGTCACATCTGGGTTAAATCCATCATAGTCTTTTAGCTCACTTCACCCAAGTTTAGTCCCAGCCATATGCAAATCAGTCTTGACCCTGTTCCTCATGGGAACAGTACTGCCCGAACTGGCAAGCCAGGGCATTGTTGGATTCAACCCAGATCTGTGACTGGTGGTGAGTGTCTGAATAGTTTCAGTGCTCTGTCCATCATCGCCTTGTGTTTGCTTTGTTCACCCTAAGTTGGCAGGGTATGTCCAGATGTGGGTCACTTGCTCACGTTGCCATTGTATTCAAGCTAGCCTGTCTGATGAGGAATGTTACCCCAAAACTAGTCCCAGGATGCTTGTTTTTGGTCCAGGGAAGACCTGACTTAGCTATCCGGGCTGGACTGTTCACAAGAGGAACAGGATCAAGACTGATTTGCATTTGGCTGGGTCTGAACTGGGGTAAGCTAAAGAATGATGATGGGTTCAACCCAGATCTGTGACTGGGGGTGAGTGTCTGAAAAGTTTCAGCATTCCGGCCATCCTTGTGTTTGCTTTATTAATGATGTAGGTCAATTGCGACCCATTGAGACCTCAAAAAATGTAAAATACACTGTTGTACAAGGATGTTAGCAATTTCCTAATAGCAAATCGGAAACTCTTGCTGTGAGGAAATCACAAACGGAAGTCTATGTACATCTGATCCCAAGTTCTGTAACTGGTATTTCCTCTTTCGTGAATTTAGGGCAAGAGAACCTGGAATGTGGTTCAATGTCATCAAATCCAGTGTCTACCAATTATTCAATTTCCACTGTGGTTGTGAGGTGGTTATATTGTGGAAATAGATGGTAGAAGAGCGATGGAGAAAGTACAAGAAAATCAAAGAAAAAACAAGGATAGATATGATCTTAAGTGAGGAGTGAAGAACAGTTTGTGGAGTGTATGAAATTTGGCTTGGGTCAAAAATCCCAGAAAGAAGGAGGAGTAACCTGAAAGTTGGTGGGATCAAATCTCTTCTCCACATGTGGGATATATATGGTATGGTTAGATAAGGACTTGCTGCACAGCATGATATTGCAGAGAAATGAAAAAGAAAATACTCAAATTCCTGGTGGTTCAATTAAAGAAATGGGACATACAAAAGACATTAGAACACTGGAAAGAAATTGTTAATGTCCCAATTGGTTAAAACCAACCTGGGAGTGAACTAGCCCACCAGGTACTTCCGGTATGCACCAGGGAGATTCATTTCAGAGAGGTGTTGAGAGGCCATGCCCCTTTTTACACCTCGCTGCAACGCAGCTCTGTGGGGCTTACTGGAGGTAGCTGGTGGGCTAGTTGGCCCCCAGGGACCCTCAGGACTCAAGGGGACTTAATCCTCCAACTTACAACGCACCAGGGGGGGCTTTCGCACAGTGGTGCAGGGAGGGGGCGTGGTCTGATGTGACAAGTGTGCAAACGCACCCTGTCAAAAGTTTTAAGTTGGGGATTAAGTCCCATTGAATCCTGAGGGTCCCTGGGGGCTAACTAGCCCACCAGGTACCTCCAGTATGCACCAGGGAGCTGCGCTGCAGAGAGGTGTTAAGAGGCCACGCCCTTTTTATACCTCTCTGCAACGCAGCACTGTGGCGCTTACTGGAGGTACCTGGTGGGCTAGTTGGCCCCCAGGGACAATCAAAACTCAAGGGGAATCAATCCCCCAACTGAAAATGCATCAGGGGGCGCGTTTGCACAGTGGTGAAGGGAGAGGACGGGGCCTGGCATAGCAAATGTGAAAAAGTACCCCCTGGCACATTGTAAATTGGGGGATTAAGTCCCCTTCAATCCTGAGTGTCCCTGGGGGCAAACTAACCCACCAGGTTCTTCCAGTATGCACCAGGGAGCTGCATTGCAGAGAGGTATTGAGAGACCACGCCCCTTTTTACACCTCTCTGCAATGCAGCTCTGTGTTACATACTGGAGGTAGCTGGTGGGCTAGTTGGTCCCCAGGGACCCTCAGGACTCAAGGGGATGTAATCCCCCTATTTACAATGCTCCAGGTGGTGCGTTTGCACAGCGGTGCAGGGAGGGGGCGTGGCCTGATATGACAAGTGTGCAAACGCACCCTGTGGTGCGATTTAAGTTGGGGGATTAAGTCCCCTTAAATCCTGAGGGTGCCTGGGGGTGAACTTGCCCATCAGGTACCTCCAGTAAGCACCAGGGACTCAAGGGGAATTAATCCCCGACTTACAAAACGCACCAGGGGGTGCGTTTCCACAATGGTGAAGGGAGGGGGCGGGGCCTGACATAGCAAGTGCACAAATGCACCCACTGGCACATTGTAAATTGGGGGATTAAGTCCCCTTCAATCCTGAGGGTCCCCGGGGGCGAAGTAGCCGACCAGGTACTTCCAGTATGCACTAGGCAGCTGCATTGCAGAGAGGTGTTGAGAGGCCATGCCCCTTTTTACACCTCTCTGCAACGCAACTCTGTGGCGCTAACTGGAGGTAGCTGGTGGGCTAGTTGGCACCCAGGGACCCTCAGGACTCAAGGGGACTTAATCCCCCAATTTACAACACACATGGGGGGGTGTTTGCACAGTGGTGCAGGGAGGGGGCGTGGCCTGATGTGACAAGTGTGCAAATGCGCCCTGTGGAGCGTTTTAAGTTAGGGCATTAGGTCCCCTTGAATCCTCAGGGTCCCTGGGGGCTAACTAGCCCACCATGTACCTCCAGTATGCCCCAGGTAGCTGCGTTGTAGAGAAGTGTTCAGAGACCACGTCCCTTTTTACACCGCTCTGCAACACAGCTCTGTGGCGCTTACTGGAGGTACCTGATGGGCTAGTTGGCCCCCAGGGACCATCAAAACTCAAGGGGAATCAATCCCCCAACTGAAAATGCATCAGGGGGCGCGTTTGCACAGTGGTGAAGGGAGAGGACGGGGCCTGGCATAGCAAATGTGAGAAAGTACCCCCTGGCACATTGTAAATTGGGGGATTAAGTCCCCTTCAATCCTGAGTGTCCCTGGGGGCAAACTAACCCACCAGGTTCTTCCAGTATGCACCAGGGAGCTGCATTGCAGAGAGGTATTGAGAGACCACGCCCCTTTTTACACCTCTCTGCAATGCAGCTCTGTGTTACATACTGGAGGTAGCTGGTGGGCTAGTTGGTCCCCAGGGACCCTCAGGACTCAAGGGGATGTAATCCCCCTATTTACAATGCTCCAGGTGGTGCGTTTGCACAGCGGTGCAGGGAGGGGGCGTGGCCTGATATGACAAGTGTGCAAACGCACCCTGTGGTGCGATTTAAGTTGGGGGATTAAGTCCCCTTAAATCCTGAGGGTGCCTGGGGGTGAACTTGCCCATCAGGTACCTCCAGTAAGCACCAGGGAGCTGTGTTGCAGAGAGGTGGTCCAAGGCCACACCCCATCTTTACACCACTCTGCAACACAGCTCTGTGGCACTTTTTGGAAGTACCTCGTAGGCTAGTTAGCCCCCAGGGACCATCAGGACTCAAGGGGAATTAATCCCCCAACTTAAAACGTGCCAGTGGTGAAGGGAAGGGCCTGGGCCTGACATAGCAAGTGTGCAAACACACCCTGTGGCACATTGTAAATTGGAGGATTAAGTGCCCTTGAATCCTGAGGGTCCCTGGGGGTGAACTAGCCCACCAGGTACTTCCAGTATGCGCCAGGGGATGCATTGCAGAGAGGTGTTTAGAGGCCACGCCCCTTTTTACACCTCTCTGCAACGCAGCTCTGTGGCGCTTATTGGAGGTAACTGGTGGGCTAGTTGGCCCCCAGGGACTCTCAGGATTCAAGGGGAATTACTCCCCTAACTAAGAACCCGCCAGGGGGCGCCTTTGCAAAGTGGTGAAAGGAGGGGGCGGGCCTGATGTGACATGTGTTTACTTATGCAATCAGTTTGCCAAAACCCTAGCACTTATAAATTCACCATGCACTCTCCTTGCAGTAATCATCCACTCAGTACCCGTGTACCCATGTAAGGACCCAGGCACTAACTCATGGCAAATACAGAGGAAGTCATGCTAATCACAGGGGTACCCCAACGCATAGTGTTCCCTAGTGTCTGTAGGTGTTTTCACTGCATTCTAAATGTCTTTTAGCATAGCACAGGCTCCAATCCTGGTTAGTCAGATTCAGTTACCACCAGTACCCGTCAGTAAAATGTTGGGGGCCCAGGAGGACTTTCTGCTCCTCTGTTGGTTCTTTCTGCACATCTTGCTTCTTCCTGCACTTGTGTTCATCTTTCTGGACTTCTGTTGACTCTTACAGCATTTGTCTTGCTTCTTTCTGCGCTTTTCGTCCTCTTTCTTCACATGTCCTACCTTTGTAGGCATAGTTAGAAATTAGCATGTAAACAACATTGAAATTCACTGAAAAAACCATAGGTTTAAATAGTTAAATAGTTAAATAGTTAGAAAATAGCGTTTAAAAAAAACATTGAAAGTCAATGAAAAACCCATAAATTTCAGGTACGGTATAGTTACAAATTAGCCTTTAAAAAACCTTTGAAATTCACTGAAAAAACCATAGGTTTAGGGACGTTATAGTTAGTTGGACATTTCACTCATACAAAACCATAGAAATACCGCCATTATAGTTAGTTGAGCTAACTATAACTCGCGCCCCCGCAATGCACTGCTGATGATGTCACATATTACATCATTCATGACATGATCAGTGACATCACTGATGACATCACTGATGACATCTCAAATGACATCACTGATGATATTACTGATGACATCATCCACGTGAAAATATGATGCACCTCCTCATACCTTAATAAAACCTTTGATACAGACACTGTAAAATACAGACTACCATTTTCGAAACAATAGAGATACCAATACCAGTTACTACATACGCACTCACTGATTCCTAGGTGTACACACACATCATCTCATTCACCCATACAGTCACTCATACATGTAGTGACTCATCAATACAACACTATTATAGGCACTCACACACTGCCACTCGTTCAGAGTTACTCAAACATCTAGTCAGTCATGCAAAGAATCAATCTCTCTTCTATTTGCTCACCTACACAGTTATACACAGACAACCTCACTTATTCATACAGATACTAACATATACTTACTCTCTTATACAATCACTGATACAAGTACACACTGATCCATACAGCCACTCTCACAATCACTGGCTCTCATGTATAGTCATTTATATACTCCAACTCTCACATGCCCTGTGTTTTACATATGTCGTTACTTGGACATGTAGCACTGAGATATGCATTCACTCACCAACACACCCATACACACACTCACCCAACCATGCAGCTGTTTCCACATGCACTCTTGAACCCATACACCCAGAGAATGAAGCACTCACACATCTATGCACAGAGTCACACACCTCCCAACCACCCACACACACACTCAGGCACCCATACAAATACTCACACAATCAATCAATAACCCATATAGACACTCATGTAGCTACCCACCAACCAATGCAGCAGCTTACACAGTAATAGATAGACTGATACAGACATTCACACAGTTTAGTCACTAAGCCATGCATTCAGTAAGATACATTTAATCACTCATTTATACAGTCAGTCATGCACCTACTAAATCCTCCATCCAGACACTTATACACCCACTCATTCTTCAATACAACTTGGCCAATATATATATATATATATAAAACATATTTAAACTTTACAGAAACACACAGTCACATGATGATGTCATCAGTGATGTCATTTGATATATCAGTGATGTCATCAGTGATGTCACTGACCATGTCAGGAATTATTTAATATGTGATGTCGTCAGCAGTGCATTGCGGGGGCGAGTTATAGTTAGCTCAACTAACTATAATGGCGGAATTTCTATGGTTTTGTATGAGTGAAATGTCCAACTAACTATAACGTCCCTGAAACCTATGGTTTTTTTCAGTGAATTTTAAAGGTTTAATAAATGCTAATTTGTAACTATAACGTGCCTGAAACCTATGTTTTTCATTGAATATATATATATAACTATATGTAATATGTTTCTTTTCCTGTGAATTTAGTCCCTCTGGAAGGATGTTTTGTAATGTCAAGGGGACTGTAGGCATGTTGAAATTTCATTTGGGTGGTGTGGTGGGTAGGTTAGAATGGAAAGGTGGCATGTGCAATTTAGAATATGAAAAGTTCTAAGATGGAATGTTCGGATGATAGTCAGTGGACCCTTCCTAGCTCCAGACAAGTTGCTGATAAAGTTTGCTACCTATTCCTAAATAAACTTTCAGTAATTCCACACATTTCTTCATGTCTGTAGCCTCATCATTTCAAAGTGTTAGACAGGGTTTCCATTGAGGCAAGGGCCACATTTAAAATATGCAGCCATGCCTACAAATGCAGACATCTAAATTATCCAACTTACCTCACAGAGCTGTTAAAAATCAATGGCAGATTAAATGACAGAAGTGCAATACAAAATCATCCTTTAGCAGGTACAGCAACAAAAGTCTGGAGCTCACTCCCTTCCAATCTTCATCCTTTGCCCAATCTTCACTCCCTTAGGAGGTTGAAGGCCACTACTAAAGCCAACCCCACTGTTTCATAGGGTTTCATGCTTTTGATTTGATTTTAATATTTACAACCTAATATAGAACTAGGCGTGTTAAGCATTTTTGCAGTCGCAATCAACCAGATTCGCAGATTGGGCCATTTCCGACCACAAAAATGCCTTTTAGTCTATATTAATCCCAAATTGCTATTTAGTGGCATGTTACTGAATTGCAATTTGGTACTGCAAACGCAGACCAATTCACTATTTGGAAGGGGTGTGTTTAGGCATCTCTTCCAAATGCCAAATCAGAATGGAATGTATGAATGTTTTGGTACTGAAATGCAGTTGCAAAACATCCACACTTTACCAAAAACTCAAAGTTGGTGGCAACCCATTCACAAATGGGAAGGATCCCCTAGGGACCCCTTCCCCTTTGAGAATGTTTAAAAACATATTTTTAAGATTAAGCAGATGTCCCACCGAGCACTGACTACTCTTTTTTTATTGAAAAACCATAAAAACGGTACAGTGTTACAGCACGTAATGCAGAATACAAAGTACAAAATATGGAAGGAAGTCAGGGGGGAGTCAAGCAGAGCACATATTGCATACATTGCCTTCAAGCAAGCCAAGCCTCTGAGGTAGAATGAGTCCACCTGGCCTGATGTGGAGAGGTGTTGCCTAGAGAGAATCAGAACAGGAAGGCACAGTCTACCATGCCAGGCTGAGGTGAAATGAAGGAGGAGGAGTGGTGTCTCAATGTATTGGCCAAGGGCTTGCACTCATCAAGGTAGAGCATGGCATGGGGTGTGGTTCATGGTGTGGTATGGGGATTGTCCAGGGAGTAGGAAACAGACAGACAACAAAGGTGGGTGGGAAGAGGAGGGGTTGAAGCAGCAGTGGGGGGGGAGGGAGAACAGGATAGAAAAAGGGGGATGGAGCATCCCACCGCTGTGGACCACCTATGGCGCCACTACTCATCATATTTATTGCACTGCACCAGTGGAAGGAAGGGTGTCCACGCCTGCAGGAAAATCTCCATTCTGTCCTAGAGGTTATATATGACCCACCCATGGGTGGTCACCTGAAACATTGCCGTAACCCATTCCTCCTAGGAAGGGGACGTGTAGGAGCACCAATGACAGGATGTATATCTTGCTGTTGTAAGGTTTGTATGCAGGAGGCGGTGCTGAGTGTTGGAAAGTTCCAGAGAGGTCCCATGTCGTGCAGTAGAATCAGAGCTTGGGGAGAGGGGTTTCTCCAAAACACCATCCCCACTGCGCCCCAAAAGGGTTGGACTGAGGGGCATTCACATAGGACATGCACCAGGTCGCAGTTTACATGAGGCAACCTTCCCGCCTTCACTGGTGTCCAGTGCCAATCATGCAATGTGTTAAAAAGACAGAATTTCAGGTGGTTCTCCCCTGCCAAGTGTCTCCAGGAGCGTCGCCCAGTCATCTTCCTCATACTCACTTAGCAGGCTGCTTTGCCATCTGGTTTGAAGGTTGTTCAGAAGGGGGAGCAAACATAAGTGATAATTCAAGAGATCATAGAACCCCACCATGAACCCCTGGGAGCGACCCCATGTTCTTAGGTAGGATACTACCGGTGAGGCCTGTTAGGCTCATGGCTGTGCTCCCAGGCTGTGTCGAAAGCAGTGTCGCAGCTGGGGATGCCGTAACACTTGGTGAGGCAGTAGATCAAACTTCTTGCGGACCTGCTCGAAGGTTTTGAGGTTCCCGTCCGCAATGACCTGATCCAAGCTGTGAATGCTCATCGCTCTCCATTGTTCCGGAAGTAGTACCTTACCAATGTGTAGACAGTCATTGCCCCACAGGGGCACATGCTCATGGAGGTGTGTCCACTCCCAGGAGACGGTGCGCTCAGGGCCAGGATTTACGCATGTCCTTTAGCATTGGATTTGCAGGGTGCCTTGGAGGTGTGTCTCCTTTGTACAAGGGGTCAAGTCCATTCTGGAGACCACTTTATTTATTTGTCAAGCGCAACATTCATCCTGATGGATATCATGGCAATGTTTTGCAGGGCACATGGTAGGTTGTATTAGGTGCATTCAACTGCTCATACTTACGTCATGGGAAAGAACTGGGTTTTTAATTTTTTCCTAAAAGTTACATAATCTTCCATAAAACGTAGGTCTAAGGGTAGTTCATTCCAGTGTTTGGCCGCCAGGTATGAAAATGATCGGCCTCCTGCTCTTACTTTCTATATACGTCTGGGCTTAGCTAGTGCTTGGCGTCATGATCTTAAGCACCTCGAGGGGACGTAGAAATTGATTTTATTCTGAAGGATTCTGGGTCCAAGGTTATACAGTGCCTTGTGAGAATGACTCAGCAGCTTGAATCTTGGTCTTTGGCACATAGGTAGCCAGTAGAGCCGTTTCATGCATGCTGACGCTGAACTTAATCTACTTTTGTTGCACACAAGCTTGGCGGCCGCATTTTGCAGCACATGTAGGGGCGAGAAAAAGAAATCTACCATGCCCACATGCAGTGCATTTCCATAATCTAATCTGCTGATAAGTAATGCCTGTATGACCGTCCTTCTACATTCTAGTGGGTTCCAAGGAAAAAGCCTTCTTAGGAGCTTTAAAATTGTGAAACCTCTTCCACACAGAACCCGCTCATGATCCTGCATGGACAGGGTGTTGTCGATGTTCATGCCCAGATTTTTTGCACATTGTTTAGGCGCTGGAGCATCACCCAGGGATTGTGGCCACTAGGTGGCATCCCAGATTAAGTTAGCTCCTCCGAAAAGCAGTATTTCCGATTTGCCTGCGTTAAGTTTAAGGCAGTGTTCGGACATCCAGATTGCCATCACTGAGAGGAAGTTATTTAACTTAACCCTTGTGTCCTCATGCCTTTCTTCAATGGTTATCATCTTCTGTGTGTCATCCGCATAGGAGCAGATGCTGAAGCCCCATTTCCTGCTTATCAGTGCCAGAGATGACACATAGGCATTGAAAAGTGTTGGGCTCAGGGAGGCTCCTTGGGGAACACCACAGCTGATGCTTTTTGGTTTTGAGGAGAACTCTCCATTTGTACCATCTGAGTTCTGTTCCTCAAAAGGGAGTTAAGCCACTGAAGAGCTTTGGCATGGATGCCCTTTTCATAGAGAATTTCCAACAGCAGATTGTTTGAGACCGTGTCGAACGCAGCCGACAGGTCCAACAAGATCAGGACAACAGCCTTTCCTTGATCAGTCAGTGATTTATGTTGTCTAGGACGCCTAGGAGCATGGCCTCTGTACTGTTAGTAGCTCTAAAGCCAGTCTGAGTACAGTCCATTAGTTCATTAACCTCCAGGTAGTTGAACAGTTGTCTATTTACCAGCCTTGCTAGGACCCTAGAGAGGTACGGAAGCTGAGAAATGGGCAGATAGTTCTCTGGGTTCTGAACATTTATTCCGGCTTTCTTCAGCAGAGAGTCACTACAGCCTGTTTCCATATTTCTGGAAAAACTGCGGTGTCCAAGGATCTATTAAGTAGGTGAGTGATATAGGCACATATTATTGGTGTAATCTGGGAGAATATAAAGTGGGGGCATGGGTCGAGGGGGGATCCTGATTTTATTTCCAGCATGGCTCTCGCAACCTCTGGTTCTGTGAGAGGGGAGAAGTTGCCCATCTGTGTTAGGACCTCTGGATGTGGGGGTAGGAATTCCCAGTTAGTTATGGCTAGGGAAGAATTAGTATCAAATGAGGAAAAGATTTTGCTAATTTTATCAGCAAAAAATTTTTCCTTTGAGGGGGGCAAAGTTTGAGACAGGCTGGCTGGTATACAGAGCTCCTTCACTACTCTGAATAGTTATTTTGCTGAGTTGTAATTCTCATTTATCCATTGTGCAAAGTGAGTCTTCTTTAATTTTTTGATGGCATTATTATAGATCCTTAATTCAGTCCTGACTACTGACTACTCTTTAAAAATACAACTTTTCATTTTGAATTTTTCAACACATCCTGTTTTTCATTAAGCAAAACCGGCTGCATAAAAGATTGCTTTATTCAAAAGTTATCACAGACACAGGGTTCTTCTGACCCCAGTAGCCCACCATCCGTGTGATGGCAGCGAATCCTAGTGAGTCATGAATTGCAACCTACCTTATTAATATTCATGAGGTAGTACTATTTACGAACCATTATGAATCGCTAATGGGCCATATATTACTTTTGTACATTGGTAATAGTGATTACCAAATAGTGATTCACAAAAAAATCCTTTATAGTAATGGCTATTACTAATCTTTGTACATCTAGCCCATAATGTGGTGCATATTACATATAAAGCCTGTAAATACCATCTAGGGTGTTGAGCAGCACTGTAGAAACTCTTTAAATAACATAAATGTTATACTCTACGGCAGTCAAGCAATTGCAGAGCTGAAGTGAGTGTCATGTCCTCTCTAGAGTCTTCATAAAGGCTATAAACAGATCACAGCGATACCAAACTTTCCTTTGACTAATACCTATTACATACAAACGTGTGAAATTGTGTTTATCTAGAAATACAACATAATTGCATAACTTCACTCTGAAACATACCTGTCATTTATAATGATGATAGTAAGTTGTAACCCCACAAGTCAGGCATCTTATTTAAATGATCTTATGTCACACATCTCAGTGAAATCAGATATCTGACATTTTGGGGTGTTTGCTTTTCTAATACTGTGCCATGTGGCAGCTTGGTTCTCCCACAGTAGTCCAACTGGGAATATTGTGGGAGTATTGACAGCCACAGTGATGGGGTCCAAGATGGTGGGAGAGAAGAAAATCAGATGGGGCATGGACTCTATTTGGCTCCACCCTACTGATGTCACTGGAACTAGATTTGAACATTTTTAGGAGTTTGAAAGTGAACAGACAGAAGACAGCTGGATGTGCATGTTGACCACAACACATTCAAGCATTTGAAGAAGAGAGGGAGTTTTAGAGAAATGTGATAATTTGGTATAGAGGTCTGGTCAGCATTTCATTGGCCTTTTAAATAGTAATGTGTCCAAAGCCTGAATCAACGCTCCACTGACCAAAAGATTCCAGCATTGCAAATAGCTTTTTAAAAAGGAGTGTGCTTATGTTAGAAATGGGGTAGCCAATTATATGGAGGGTAGCATGGAGCAGAGCAGGCAGGCCAAACTCCTGAGGACATGTGTGAAGCATCCAAGCAGTACGCACAGACAACACACCAGGCACACCACAAAAGAGACACAACACCGGTTTGGATGTAAAAGAATAACTCATGTATTGTCTCCAACCTGCAAAAGTAAGACACAGTAATCACAATGGGGCGCCAACGGGCGCCAGAGCAATGTATTCAAGGGGGGATTATTTACAGGGGAAATGGAATAATCAAGTAAAAGGGTAACTCCATTAGTTTATAGAACAAGCAACTTATGCACACGCAATTATTATTAGCAGTATTAATGCTGAAAGTGTCCCATGAATCACACAATCATGCAATATATGATTTCAACGAAGTTCTTTTTCTCCTTTTCAGGTTCATTTATTTTTCAGGTGCCCAGCCAACACCTGTTTCGTCTGGGAATACCCCACGACTTCTTCAGGGCTATCGGACAGAAGGCACAACTATAAAGTAAACCTCTCTGCCGGTTCTACTTCCGTCCCGGCTGAAATCTCCACAGTAATTAAGACCAAAGTTCGGTCAAGTGGCGGCGATAAGTCAAACCCAAATTTGGGGTGAGGGGGGGGAGCACAAGTGTGGCTCCCTGTGTCCCCGCAGACGTCTCTCCAGCACGTGTAGTGCTTCTTAATTCTGCAACTGCACCTCTGGGCTGGGCCAGTGTGGGGTAGGCTCCCACTTGGCTTCCCTCGTTGTACACGGGGCTCCTCTCCCTGCCACGGGAGCCCCGCAACGCCACCTTCTCCGGCTTAGGGCCTACCTCTGGCCTGCTGCCAATCAGGGCGCACCTCCCAGTGGGCACGTCAGCGGCGGCCAATCTGAGTGCGGCTGGGCCGGGGGCGCGGCTGGTGACGTGGCCGGCACCCCAGCCACGAGATGCTGCCCTTCTCGGCTTTGCGAGGCCCAGCGCGGCTTCCTCAAGGCCGCGGCAGAGGCCGCAGACAGCCATGGCACTCTTCCAGATATAGCGCCGGGCCGCGGTGGTGATTCTTGGCACGAACTGGCGGGGTAGGCTACCGCTCCAGTTCTTGAATCAGCAGAGGCGCGGGCTCCCACCAGCTCACTGGAGGCTAGCCGGACGTCCGGGGCAGCTCCTTCCTCTCCTGGGTCGCGGCGATGATTTCCAGGGACAATGAGGGGTAGGCTCCCTCTCGATAGAAGTGAGGTAGGCACTCGCTTTTATTCAAATTAGCGCCAGGGGCAGCATCTTCCACTTTAGCGCTTAGAGGCACAGCGCAGGTTATATATGCAGCGCTTTGTAGGCAGCGCTGTAGGGGACAGCAGTCCTGGCCTAAGACAGTTCCTCTGGGCCACACAGCGCTTAGGTGAATCGGCGCTTTGCAGTAAAACAGTTCCTTCAGGCCAGGCAGCGCTTCTGCAGCACAGCACAGGGGGGGCGGACAGTCCCTGCAGCAAGCCCCAGGGTAACTCTTCTCACCTCCTGGGTGGTGGGGGTCCAGTCCAAGGCGCTCCTTCCCTTCCAGCTGCTTCTGGGTGCAGCGCTTGCGTAGCACAGGGTCCCGGAAGCTTCAGGGACCTAGGAGGGCCCTCCTTCTTCAGGGGGCCAGGGGACAGAGCAGCAGGCACTACTGGGCCAGGTCAACAGTCAGTGGGGGCTTCATCAAAACAGGGCGGTAGGCTGACACCATCCTCCAATGCAGCGTGGCCCTCCTCCTGAACAGCAGCCTGAACTCCTGAAGTGGGGCTTCCACTAGCCCTGGGGACAGTAGAGGGGTTCTAGATGGGTGCAGGGTCCAGCACACTGACCCAAATGGCGGTATCCCCTGGCAGCAGGTCCCCTCACATTCCTGTCCCAGCTCTGTCTCTCCACATGGTGGCACACCCCCCTTATTGATTACCCTAAAAAATTCCAGGGGTTGTGTAATTTTAACCATCTATAACATCTATGTTCGGGGAACGAAGGGAGGTAGACAATTGTCCACCCTAACTCTCTTAGAGAGCTTGCTTAGGTTGTCCCCTTACAAATTATGTACCCTGGTCGCGGAGGATTTTAATTGTACATTCGAGCCCCTTGGCTCGGAAGTCACGCTTGAACAGGAGGATGAAGACCAAAGGAGAGGGATACAGGCTCTAGAGCTAACTCCAATTAAGAGATGGACGGAAGTGGCACTCCAGATTAATTCCCTTACTATGGAGTTCGACCTGAGGGCCCTTAACGGTAGGACAAGATCTGACAAAGCGGGAGCCCATACGTTTAATAGGCCTAACCACACATCAAGAATCGATTATATTCTGCTTGACGTCCACCTATGGAGCGCGGTGAGAGATATGGAAATCATATCGTCCGTGGAGAGCGACCACAATCTGCTCTCCCTTGCCTTGACTCCTTGGTGGTTGGAGGGCATAGGGGTTCCGTTTCCACGCACCACTGTACCCGGTGAATCAGTTGTCTCGAACTGTGGCAGACGGTTGAAGTGGGCCAAGTTTACACTCTCGGCCGAGAAGGTGTTCATCATAACGCAGCTCCTAGCTACAGTCCTAGACAACCTGGATTCCCCTGAGGGAGGGCCAGCGGAGGTGTCTGGCTTGTTCTGTGATTTGACTCTGGCAATAAGCAACTTGTTCACTGTCCAATCCAGACACACTGGGGCTAAGTCACGCTCAGGGAAAAGACAGGGTTGGTTCAACCACAAATGTAGGGATTCTAAGACACTTCTCATTGAAGCTGTGAAATCCAAGTCCCAAACAAGGACTAGGAAGGCCAGGAAGGTTTATTCCCAGTGCATGAAAATCGCAAAAAAGGAGTGGGAGGACAATTTTTGGCAGGATCTTTTTGCCGCTAGTCGGGGAAAGGATGCTAAGGGTTTTTGGAACTTGGTGGGCAGTAGGAATCGTCCTGATGACACTCTGAGGACTTCCGTCCCAGACGTGGTTTAACCACTTCATGGCATTATACTCAGCAGCAGAAGGGCCTTTAAATGAGACATTTTCCCTTACCCCTGTTTCATTAGATAGAGCCCCCGACCCCTTTACGGCACGGGAGGTCACGAATGTTATTAAATCCTTGGTACCCCTGAAAGCAGCTAGCCCTGATGGGCTTCCTGGGGATCTACTTCGAGCCTACCCGACTGAATGGGGCAAACTGGTTTCTGCTCTCCTGAACGCCATCCTAGAGGGAGGTCCTGTTCCTGGGTCATGGAAAGGGGCAGAGGTTGTCCCAATCTTTAAAAAGGGCTGTCGGGATCAACCAGGGAACTATAGGCTGATAAGCCTCATAGACTCAACCCAGAAGGTGGCGGGAAAGGTGATCCTGGGGAGGATCCTTCATTGGGTGGACGAAAACCACATACTGTCTGATTTTCAGGCAGGCTTTCGTTCCGGCACGGGAACTATCGAGCAAGTGTTCAGACTCATGCTTCTACATTGGAAGGTGGTGGAGCTGGGCAAAGGCAGTCTTTATTTGGCCTTTATTGACCTAAAGACTGCCTTTGACCTGGTTCCTAGGGAGGAACTTTGGAGGGTTCTGCAGGGTCTTGGGCTGCCCCCCTACATTCTGTTGCTCCTTATCAAATTACACAACGACAACTATGCACAGGTGCGATGGGGCCAGAATGGGTAAAAGACCGACAGGATCCCGGTCCACAGGGGCGTCCGACAGGGATGCGTATTAGCTCCCACACTATTTTCCTTGTACGTAAATGGTGTGGTAGAGCACCTGCTTGACGAACCAGCAGATGCACCCCACATCAATAAAATGACCCTCAGCCATAAAAGGGTGGGGGGAGCTCTGTTAAGGGAGTATCGCATCTCATCTAAGCAATGTGTAGCTCCAGTAATTGACATATACAAAGCCAGAGCTGTCACTGCATCATTATATGGGGCTGAGTTATGGGGCCTTGGCAACTCGGAGGCCCTATCCAAGGCCGAGAACAAATTCTTGAAGGATCTTCTGGCTATCCCTCTGAGTACCCCAACAGTCCCGGTGCTTTTGGATGCGGGATGCAAACCGATTAAGGACCAGGCTCGCCTCCTGCCCCTCCTTTTATGGTCACGTCTGTGGAGGGTCCCCGAACTGAAAACTTATGCGGACGGGTTGTCAGAGGTAATGGGAATGGATGGTTGGCATAAAATTAAATGGCTAAGGGACATCAAAAACCTTTTAGGGGAACTGGGTTTGGGGTCCTGTTGGATTACAAAATCAGCCCCACCGAAGGCAACCCTAAAAAAACTATATTGGGAGTGGTTCTCTGCCCAACTGATCAGCAATCCACGTCACTGCAATTCCACCGCAGCGTACTTGAAAATCAAAGACGTGGTTGCCTTCGAGCCCTATCTGGATTTGATCACAATATCAGTAGATCGGGCACTTTACATCAAATTCAGAGTGGGTACCTTACCCTTAGGAGACCTGCTCTCTAGATGGAATATGCCTGCGCAGGTATCACCCCATTGTGCCCTCTGTTCTACTAGGCCCGAATCGGTGGCACATTTCCTTTTTGAGTGCCCCGATTATTCCCGCCCAAGAAGACGTTGGCTCAAACCTCTTTGCAGACAATTGGGAACTCGCCAGTATATGGTGGCACTTCGTATTTTACTAACCGACACTTCGTCCCCCATAGTCTGTGGTGTCGTCAAATTTTTAAAATGGGCATGGTTGATTCGCTCAAAAAGACTTTCTATCTCAATTTAATTCTTTTTAATTAATTTATTCTATGGCACTTTTTCTTTTACCTGTTTTTAAATTTCAAATAGTCTTTTTCTTATGATGTGCTGTTTTATATATCTATGTAATGCTTTTATGATATCTGCATATCGAAATAAAGCTATCAACCAACAACCTTATTTATAGCCCCCTCACCCCACCTACAAGACAGTGCCAGCAGCTTCTGGAATTCTCTGGGGAACTGTTTTAAACTGGCTCAGGGGGAGGAGTAGAGCACCCTGGGTGCGAGGCTTTACCTCCAAATGCTGGGGTGGCTGGGTACCTAACATCTAGACCGCTAACCTACTGCAGTCAGGTGGCACAACGCACAGCTTTGGCATCCATTTTGAATACATCATTCCACCAGGGTACATGTTACACAATGGGGGGAAAATGAGGGCACACACCATGGTGTTACATTTCCACAGTCAACAGGGCATCTCATACCTTACATGGCCTATCCAGTAACCTTCCCGTGGGGGAGACATCCTGAATTAGGAGGGCGAAAAGTGAAAAATTTCGGGGAAAAGGGCCAAGTCCAACAGCTTACAACTGGGATCAACAATCAACTGACCAGAAGACTCCAGACCATACAAAACTCAGAGGCCAGGGTCACCCTCAACCCCCACCCCACACCTCAAAGAGCTGCACTGGCTCACAATCCACAAACAAGCACTGTTCCTACACTTCACAAACACAGACAAAGGCTTACACAACAATCGCATAAACTTCCATAAACATACCAGGCATCCGTGCTCAGCTGGACTCATACTCGTAACCTCCCCCCCTTATGCAGAGCCAGATGTACCAGATCCAGCTGTTGTACCTTCTCTTTCCTTGCTCCTAAAGCCTGGAACAATATGCCGCCTCGTACGTTCATTAATTGCACAAGAAACTGAGGACCTGGCTCTTCACCCCGACCGACCCTGGTTCAGCCTATACAACTCCTACTTCAGCGCCAGGATATCCTCCCAGGCGTGCCATGCATTATACAAATACACATAACATAACATGAAATGGAATGACATGATGTAACATGGCATAACATAACATGATACAAAGAGGGTTGGTCCCAGAAAGGAGCTTCGCCTTAAAAAGTGAAACTCGTCAGGCAGGCACATGGAGAAGAGGCTTATGGGTTCCATCATCTGAGGGCTGAATGGTTCTGAGGGAGCAAAGGATGGGTTTGTGTCATTTGATTAATAGGAGAATTTTGGCTTGAATAGTGGATGAGAAAATGGTCAAGTGGCAGAGTGACAGTGAGGTTGGGGAGGAAGGAATGAACTAGTGGGGAATTAGTTGGCACTGTGGTGTTTTTATAGTGAGTGTGTTTTTTTAAGAAAAGTACAATGAAAAAGCCATGAGCTGAGAGGAGAGAGTTGGGAGTATGAGGTAAACCTTGAGGAAGCAGCTGAAAGATATCAATGTTGTGAGTAAGAAGACAGGGAAAGGGTGCTAAATACCAAGGCTGTTTAGTCTTTATTCCACCTCATGCTTCTTTCACCTACCACTAGACACTCTTTGTCTCTTTATCTCACTCTTTCAGGTTCTGTTTCATCCTTGCTTTTTGTCAATGTTTTGTCTGTTTTTCCAAGGATTCGCACGTATAGCGCCTTGCTTGTACTCATGAACCTCAAATAACAAATAGTTTTAATCAACCTGTTTGTCTTATTAATTTCCCTTTATTCTGACATTTTGGGTATCGAGTGATGCTTGCCTATGTGTTTACTAATCCTAATACGCTTGCTACTAAGATGGCTGCTGCTACGCGGGAATTTCTTCTGCGCATGCGTCGGTCATACCCATGTGACATGACGTACTCGCAGTTCTGGTGGGAAACATTTTGCACTTGCGCAGTAGAACTAAAATGGCTGCTGTATGTTCTCACATGCCTGAAGCTTGCATCGCTGCATTGGCTATGCTGTTCGTTCTGCATTAATTCTAATGCTATAGTTATTATGAAATAATGGGAGTAATGTAGGGATTCATGGTATACAGTGCATTCATTTATTCTGTGTTCTAAAACTGTTTCTATTTACTTTTCATGTATCCGTAATCCTTGGGCATGAGGGACGGGAATATATCATTTTGAAAATCCTTTCTGCGCATGACAGTCCACAGCCAGAGGATGAACTCTGTGGCATTGAACTTGAGCCAATACAGAAGTCAAAGCCAAAATGCGCCTGGGAAGAGGCACCTTCACCTAGTCGAAGAAGCTGAATTGTACTAAATGTATTACAATGTATAAAATGTTAAATTCACCATTGTTATGTGTAAAGAACATGTCATGGGAACCTGAAATTCAAGGGGCGGTCTCCGAAGATGCAAATTATGAGCTTGAGAAAGTCAAATCCTAGATGGTGTGAAGACTTGTCCTTTCATTTGTCCAATCAAAATTTGGGATCCTTACACTTGCAACATTTGGGGGGTGGTACACTGACCCGAAAACAGTATAACTAGCCTAGGTTTTGCTAGAGAACTTGTCCGACTTGTCCGAATAGCTGACCTGTCACTGACCCTACGCACTCAATAGCTGATCGAGAAACAGAGGTGCTGCGGAGCACTCTGTCAGACAGACTCACAGACCCATTCGGGGTATTGAGTACCTTAAGTGCTGGCGAAGCACTTTGCTGGGGAATTCGAGAACCCAATTGTGGTTTTGACTGATAGCTGCAGAGAGGGTGTAGCGCAGGCGTTGCAACTGAACTGCGGGTGCTGGTCCTACCTTGGTGGGCCTGTCCTGATCCTAATCTGGTTTTCCTGTCCTGGGTTTCCATTCTGCACCTGCTGGCTTACTGGCAACTGCATTCCTTGGGGTTCCTACTGTCCTTAACTGACCCGTGGCCAGGGTTGGTCTCAGCACCATTCTAGGTAAATATAAATCTGTGAGGGAACCCATTCGCGTACTATAATTTTCCTTTCTTTTAATAGTAAAAATCTCACTTGTCCATTGTTCCTTTTCTTACCCTCCCTGAGCTTACCAATATTAAAGTTTTAAATTTTACAGTTTTTTAGCATGATCCATTTTTCCTCATCCTTTAAGCAAATTGGGACATACCGTTCATGAAATAGATGTTCCTTTTCTTTACCCTTCCTTTAGTCCAATTAAATTGGTTGCTCTGAATTATTAGCGAGTTCCATTTTTACCTTCCCTATAGCTTCTTGGTTATTGCAAAATCTCATCAATTATAAAATCAAGTTCCTTTGCATTATTTCTCCTTTCTAGAAACACTCAAACTGTGACATTCTAGCATGTTCCCTGTTCTTATCTTCCCTTTAGACTTCTAAATGGTTGGCATAATCTATTTTCTGCATGGCTACACAATTTTCATGATTTTGGTTATTGATAGTTTACTCACTGTGAATTTTCTGCTTTCTGACTTTGACGAGAACTAGATAAAGGTTTTCAAAACTTCCTGAGTCTGTGGTTATTATAAAAGGTGCAAATATTATAAATGTTATTGTATTTTGGTGACTGCTTATCTTTTTCAGCTAGCTCCCTGATCCATTGTGATCATAGGTTCCGGTAACAAGGATTGGTAAGTCAGTATATAGGAATTAGGGTTACTGGTAGTAGTGTGTAGGTTACCTGATTAATAAATATGGTAAATTGAATTCATGGGCCCAAGTGTGCATATGGTAAAATGGTTGGCCGGGTGAGCTGTGCGCTCTATCAGTAATTTTCTGGTAGCAGAGCTATGGTTAGGGACTAGTTAAAGGTAGGCAGGACTAGTTTAAATAGGTAGATAGGTAAACTGCTGCTAACTGTGATAATAAAACTTGCTGCTAAAATCGATCGATCAAATGAAAAAGTGTTTTAAATTGTTTGAAATGTTATGAAATGTTTTAAATGTTTTCTCTGATATGCTGCTATATTGATCTATGTACTAATAAACTCGTTAGTGATTGTTATATGTTTGTCTGGAATCCCCGGGGGCAGAATAGCTAGTGGTAGAATAGAAGCCACGTCGCATAGAGGTCATTTACGTTGAGGAAAGTTAGTGCGGGTTGGGCAGAACTGGAAGCACTAATTAGGGTTTCTTTATAAGTGTATGAATAAATGATAGCAAAGAGTTCGCTGACAAAACTTCTATTGTGATATCACCTAGTACGGGTCACACGGAAGGAGTAGCAGGTTCGTCTGAGCTTGATTGTTAGCAAAGGGGTTCGCTGGTGAAACTTTTGGCTTAGTATATATCCCTGAGTGGATGAGTCGAAGGAGTAGCAGGTTCTCTAATGCTTGTGTGAAGAATAGGCAGAAGGGATCTACTCACAGTATATGAAAAGTAAACAGAAAGGATTTACTTGCAGTGAAACAAATATTTTTATTTCTAGACACTCGAGTACAGTGGCGAATGTTTTTGCGTTGTAAAATAAACAGAGAACTTGCACTTTAAATAAAGAATTACATTTTACAATACCTTGTGAAGGACGGAGTCAGTTGCTGAGCTGCACTGATGTCACTCAGTGCCGCGCTGGTATTGGTCGAGACAGCGGGCATGTAGCTGAGATAGCATTGTAAAGGAGGGGTGAGCACAGAAGTGTGAGAACTCGTTTCACGAGAAACGCCATGCACCCATTGGTTGAAATTATTTGAAACTACGCATTTGGTTGGTTGCAGAAAAATAAAAGACGCGCTAGTATTGGACGTGATTTTGTTAACAAAGTAATTTGTGGAAAAAGTATATGTGGTATCCAACTCGTCCCGAGATTCGACCTGACCCGAGATATCAAGGTTTTGTGAGGGATCAGTGGAAAAACGCTAGAAATAACATTATGTACGGAAGCAAGAGAAAAATGACATTTGTAGACAAAGTAAAGAATTACTTTAAGAAAGACAAGCCAATTAAAACTAGAGAAGGAGTCATTATTCCGCCACCAAACACTCCCGCATCATTTATGCTGTTTGATAGAGGTTATCACGCCTGTGTATGGCTAGAAAATTGGGTGGAATATACTAAAGATGACGGAATTTTTGCATTTCCCTTAGAAGGTACATTTAATGGGAGAATTTTGTTCAACCTGAGAACCCGAATGAATGATTTGCATCCCAGACCTAGACTGACACAATATGAGGCCTTAGAAGAATGGGAAATAGGGTATGTAACCTTTACAACGAAACTTTTACAACGACCTACCATTACAATGCAACTTTTACAACGCAAACTATTACAACACATTGCTCTGGGGGGCGCTCTAGGATAGGGAATAGGTTAATTTACTATCCAATAACCTTCCCTACTATCCACGGGGAATGGAGTTGGAATAGTAAATTAAACTATTCACTATCCAGCACCCCAAAGCGCTATGCGTTGCAATGGTATGCGTGGTAAAAACCGCGTTGTAAAGGTAGGCGTTGTAAAAGTATGCGTTGTAACGTCATACGTCCGGGAAATAGAGGCTTTTGAGTGAGACAGACCCAGAATTGACAAAGGTTTAGCTAAATTTTATCCGAAGGTAAAGAAAGAGACCTGAGAAAAAAGAATGAAAGAATGGAGACAGAACATCATGGTAGAAGGACTGTACCCTGTATTAACAGTAGAAGAGCCCATGGGAGGGAAAAGGACAGAGAAAACAAAGCTTTAATTGACCACTGGTGATTCAGACGACGAGTATCTGGAGCATTGGTTAATGAAAAATCCACCACCTTATAATGAGGAACCAAGATCCCTAAGCACGAGAAACCAATTCCTCAAACCTAATTATGGCGAGGGTCCAAGTATGACAAATCCAAGTGCCCTGAGATATGGCCCTCCCTTAATTCCGCAGATAGTACATGAAACCTCCATGGATAAGGTACTGCAGGATAGAGAACGAGAGGCTTTAATTAAACAAAGAACTGAACTAATTCGGAAAATCTCCCAATTGAATACCAGTCCTGAAGCTTTGACAATCCCAGTAACTGTTGGACCAGTTGTTCCTTTGTACGGGGATAAACAAAGTAGTCCGAAAACTCCAATCATAACCCCATCTGTAGTACAGCCGAGAAAAGAGCCCTTGATAGTAGGCGATCAGACAAGTGAATGCGAATCTGTGATTTCCTTGATGGGTTTACCGATAAGGAAACCAGAAGGGAGTTCACAGAGAAAGAACACTCCTTTTACTTCGAGAGAAGTACAAATTGAGTCATCTTCAGGTACTAGAAGTGCTACGGTAGTGACTCCTGAAGAAATCGACAGATGGACTCGAGAATTAGAGAAACCAAATCCTCAGCCAAAACCATTAGATATATACACATTGAGAATAGAATTGGAGGAACTGATGGCTGGGAATGTGGGTCTGGACAGACTGAACACCCTTAGTGAAGAAGAATTGTTATTTATTTGCAAAAGTATCACCCGTAATACCTGAGTGTTCCATGAGAAATTAATGGACACTGCGGCTAGTATGGGAATAGATATTGGCAGATCTAAGGTGTTGCATAAACCCTACAGAGCAGAATTCTCAGACAAAGATTTGGAAAACATGAACGTGTCAGGGAAAAGGGTACAGATAAGAGAATTGTTAAACCTGTTACAAAAATGTGGAGAATTAGAAAAATGGAAAGCCAGATGGGCAAAGAAAAAAGAGGAAATTAGATCCAAACAAATGACTTCTGAGTATGTCTTAATAGAAGCAGAAAAGGTGGAAAAATTATATCCTATGCGAGAAGTGCCAGGTGGAGGATATGTACATGTTCCATGGTCCCGACAGGATATTGTGTCCTTTACAAATGACTTGACAAAAAATATCGAGAGAAACCTGTAGAATGGTACAGACAGGTCGAGAGATTTGTGAAAGTTAAAAAATGCCTCCGGAAAGATCTAGATGGTTTCTTTGACATTGTAGGTCCTGTAGATTTATGGACAGAATGTAAAATTGCTGTTGATTGGCCTATGAAGAATTCCCGAGGGACCCAAAGACAGGGGCTCCTTCAGGGGATGTCATGAGGAAGTACAATCAGGTGATGTTGTATCTGAAAGGAAAGGTGCCTGCAAAAGAAACTGATTGGACCCGAATTGATAGAACTACCCAGAATCGAGATGAGACTGTACACTCATATTATGAACAACTGTTACAGGTGTTCAAAACGTACAGTGGACTGGATAACATAGAGATGAAGGACATGACCCATTTCATTTATCGATTTTTGTTAGGGTTAAGGCCTGAAATTTCACAGTGGATCAAAGACAATAAAATTTGCTGGCAGGCTAAACCAATCGATGAAGTCCTGAAGTATGCTAAATATTGCGAGGATGAGCTGGCAGAGAAACGAAAAGAATTGAAAGAAAAAGTCATGTGGGCACAGGTTAAATTAGCAGAGCACCAAGAACAGCTGCTGAATAAAATGACTAGTAGCCAGAGCCACGGCCCTGGAGGTAGGGGAAAACCGAGAGTTAAAATGAGCCGAGAAGAGGCACGGAAGAAATTCCCATGTCACAGGCGGAAAGATAGGTCACTGGAGAGACGAGTGTAAGGCTGTGCAGAATGGTAATGTGCAAATTAATGATTTGAATCCACAGACGCAGAATGAAACACCACGAAAGACCCAGCAGCAGGTAAAACAGAATCAGTTGCCTCGTGCACCTAGGCCAAATTACAGGAGCAAAGCACAACAGAGTGAAGGAAGGAAGGGAGGATAGAAATGCAGCTACTTCACAATTTTTGTTAAATGACACATTTCTCTGTGACGACACCTACTGACGGTGCCTGAGTGGGGAGGACGAGAAGTGCATGCTTGGCGCCTCCTTGCCGGTGGACCAGTCAGGGCCATACATTGAAGGAAAGGTTGAAGGAAATGACGTCACCTTTCTGTTGGACACTGGTGCTACCCGTTCTACTGTGAGAACAGCAGACGTTCCAAACCTACCCCTCTCGGGAAAAGCGATCCAAGTAGTGGGCGTTTCTAATCAGCTAATTAGTACCCCAGTTAGAGAACATATGGAGATTAAAATTGGGAATTTTAAAGAGATGCATAGATTTTTTGTTTGTGACTCAAGTCCTGTAAACTTATTAGGGCGAGATTTGTTGTGCAAAATGAACTGCACTATCTTTTGCACTCCAAATGGCGTTGAAATTCAGACCCCAGATGAATACGGAATATACAAATTAATGTTAGCAAGACCAGACTCAGAAATTAAAAGACTGACAATACAAGACATACCTGAAGAACTCCAAGAAACAGTGAAACCGGAGGTATGGGATTTTACTGGAAAAGATGTAGGATTAATGGCAAATGTAGATCCTATTAAAATAGCCATAAAAGAAGATGCAGTCTACCCAAATGCTAAACAGTACAAAATGAGTGCAGAAGTGAAAGCAGGAGTTGCTATAGAAATAAAACGGTTGCTAGAAGCAGGCATATTGCAAGAAGTGTTGAGCAGTCCTTGTAACTCACCGATAATTGGCATAAAGAAACCTAGTGGTAAGTACAGGGTCGTACATGACCTGCGCAAGGTTAATAAAATCGTGGTTTCTTGTTGTCCTATCATGCCAAACCTTGCAGTGATTCTATACCAAATACTGTGGAATGCTGGATGGTTTACCGTCATTGACTTATGTCATGCATTCTTTTCGATTCCATTACATCCAGACAGCAAATTTCTTTTCTCATTTGAATTCGACAGCCATGTCTACGTCTGGAATCGTGTCCCTCAGGGGTACACAGAAAGCCCTTCGATCTTAAATCAGATTCTGAAAAAATGCCTTGAAACCCTGGTATTGCCTGGAAAACCAGTCCTGGTGCAATATATAGACGACCTCTTGGTGGCGTCTAAGAGCAGGAAAGACTGTGTTGTCGACACCATTGCCTTACTGAACCATTTAGGTGAAGGCGGGCATAAAGTATCACCAGACAAACTCCAGTTCTGTACCTCGTCAGTAAAATATCTGGGGCACCAGATAGAGAGAGGTATCAGGAAAGTTACCACAGAAAGAATAAGAATAATTCGAAATATTTATTTATTTATTTATTAATGACACTTATAGAGCGCGTACAATTACCCGTGGGCGTCTCGGCGCTAATATGCAATGATGTCTCTCCCTGATCAGTATGTTCAGAAGCTTGATTTACTGATTAAATAACCATGTTTTCAGTTTTTTTCTAAACTGAAGCAGTGAGGAACTTGTTTTTATGTGGTTTGGTAGGGTGTTCCAGATTTTAGGGGCCGCGATTGAAAAGCGGCGGTCACCCCAAGAAACTGTTCTGCTGCGTTGGACCACTAGTTGGTTAAGTGAGGTAGATCGAAGTGTTCTGGACGGATTGTAGGGAATTAGTTGCTCTTTGAGAAAACGCGGGCCTTGGTCCTGCAGGGTTTTGTAGACTATGCACAATGATTTGAATTTTGCCCTATTTTGGATAGTTAACCAGTGGTAACTTTTCAGAGTGTCCGAGATGGGTGCGAATTTAGGTTTTTTGGACAGCACGCGTGCCGCTGCGTTCTGCACGGTCTGTAATTTTTTGGTAACTCTGTTTTGTGCATTAAGCAGAAGACCATTGCAGTAATCTAGCGATGTTAGGACCAGGGAGGTGACTAGCGTCTTGGCTGCTGAATCTTGTAGAAACGGTGTGATTTTTCTTATCATTTTAAGCTTAAAATGGGCGTTAGCTGGCACCTTATTTGCGTGGGCCATGAAGTTGAGCTGGTCATCGAATGTAACTCCTAGGTTTCTGACCTTAACGGTGGGGCAGGGAGGGGTTCCTAAAGCCGATGGCCACCAGGCTGCAGACCAAGCTGGCATAAGGTTACCATAGATAACCACCTCCGTTTTATCGGAGTTGAGCTTCAGGCAATTTTTTGCCATCCACTCACCGTTGGCATTCATCCCGCTTTGGAATCTCACTGCCACCTCCTGTCCATTACCCTTTATGGCCAACACTAGTTGAGTGTCATCGGCGTATGAGGTTAGGCCCATCCCGTATGCTTTGATGACACTAGCGAGGTCCGACACATATATATTAAATAGTGTCGGACTTAGGGATGAGCCTTGGGGGACCCCACACGGTAATGACAAATCAGCTGATTGAAAAAGGCCCAGTGTAACCGCCTGGGTTCTGTTGGCCAAGAAGGAGGCAAGTAGGTCCCTAGCAGTGAGCTGGATACCCATCCTTTCGACACGATCGACCAAGATCTTGTGGTCGACCGTGTCGAAAGCTGCTGAGAGATCCAGAAGGACAAGCGGAGCTGTTCCTCCTTGATCGCGGATGACTCTTATGTCATCAGCTGCTTTGATGAGAGCGGTTTCCGTACCATGATGTTTACGGAAACCGAACTGAGTGTCATCCAGCAGGTTATGACTTTCTATATATTCCGACAACTGCTGATTCATAGCTTTTTCGGTAACTTTAGCTAGAAAAGGGAGACTCGCTATAGGGCAGTAGTTTTTTAGTTCACCTTTATCTAGACCGGGCTTTTTAAGCAGGGGTTTGATCAGCGTATTTTTTAATGAGTCAGGGTAGGTTCCAGATGTCAGTATGGTGTTACAGACATGAGTAATGATAGGGAGGACTCTGTCTGGCACGGTTGCGATCACAGAAGTTGGGCATGGATCCAGAGCTGATCCAGCTTTGATCGATTTTACTATGCCCTCAACTTGGTCAATGGTAAGGGGTTTAAAACTGGTCATGGTATTTTTAGGGGTGATCATGGGGGTGATAGCACTACTGATGCCCAGATCTGATTTAAAGGCTTGGTAAATATCATTTACCTTCGCGAAGAAGAACTTGGATAAGGCATCACATAATGCTTGTGATGGGGGTGGATTAAGATCCGGGGCATTTCCAGAAAGAGTTTTGGCGATGTTATATAGCTGTTTACTAGAGTTTTTCGCAGTCTCTATATGGAGTGTGAAAAAATGTTTTTTTGCTGCTATTATCATTGCTTTATAAGAAGCAAGAGCTTTTTTGTACTTTTCCTTATTTTCGCTGTCGTAGGTTCTTCTCCAGTGCCTTTCCCTGTTCCTAGTTCATTGTTTTTGGATTTTTAGCTCTTGTGTATACCACTGAGCTTTAGGCAGATTTCTGTTTCTTGAGAGGGATTTAGTAGGTGCCAGCTGAGACGTGGCATTGCCCAACCATTTCTGGAATTGGTTGGTTGCAATATTGGGATCGGTGGATAGATCTGGGCTGGTGTTGTTTAAGAGCAACGTTAGGTCATTGGATTTAATGTCCTTCCATGCTTTGAAAGTGCCAGTTTTCGAGTGAACAGCCTTTTTCCTTAGCGAGCCTTTGATAGTGAGGCTGCTAAGAATGACTGAGTGGTCTGTCCATGTCATGGGGAGAACTGAGGTTATACAGAGACCTTCCACATTTGTAAAAATTCCATCCAACATTTGGCCTGCCTGATGGGTGGGGGTCATGACCAATTGTTTGAGGCCCATTGTTTCTAAATCTGATATAAGGGAATTAGTATCCCTGTCACCGATTTGCTCCAAATAGAAGTTGAAGTCACCCATAATTGTGGTGGACTCTTCTGTGACTATGGACTCAGTGATGTTGCTTAAATTAGTTAGGAATGCCGATCTGGTCCCAGGGGGTCTATAGAGAAGTACTCCCTTGAAGTTATACGTAGAAGACAATTTTATATTAAAATGCATGGCTTCACATGAAGTAATGGGAATAGGCGAGAAGCGGACCTCAAATTGGTCTCTGGCTAAGATGGCTAGCCCACCTCCATTCCCTTTGGGCCCATCCATGGAATTGCCAAACACCCAGAAAGATATCAGAATGTTTCTTGGAGTTGTAGGATACTGTAGGCAGTGGACTGTGGGATTTGCAGTCCTAGCAAGATCATTGATAAAAATGACGAAGAAAGGAGCCAAAGATCCTGTGGAATGGGATGACGAAAGCATGACTGCTTTTGTAAAATTGCGAGAATGTCTGTGTACACCTCCTGCATTAGGAATGCCTGACTATTCAAAAGATTTTGCACTTTTCTGTGACACACGAGATAATTGTGCACTTTCAGTCCTGACCCAAATTCATGGGTTGACTCGACGTCCAGTGGCATATTTTTCGTCCACATTGGACCCAGTAGCAGCTGGATTACCTGGATGTCTGAAAGCTGTAGCTGCAACATGCATGAGTCTTGAACAGAGTGAGTCCACTGTGATGGGACATCCAGTAACTGTATATGTTCCACATTCTGTTGTGATTCTGCTAACAAGAACTAAAACTCAGTATCTCAGTATCTCACACCTAGTCGGCTGGCTAAGTTTGAGAGAATCCTTGTATGTGCAGGAAACGTGACCATTGCTAGATGTAATATTCTTAATCCAGCCACCTTACTGCCAAATTCATTTGCAGCAGAAGTGAGGGAGGAAACTGAACATGACTGCATTGATTTGACCGAATTTAGTACAAAACCACGCCCAGACATAAAAGAAGACCCTTTAATTAATGAAGATTACGCACTCAATATCTGATCGAGAAACAAAGGTGCTGCGGAGCACTCTGTCAGACAGACTCACAGACCCATTCGGGGTTTTGAGAACCTTAAGTGCTGGCGAAGCACTTTGCTGGGGAATTCGAGAACCCAATTGGGGTTTTGACTGATAGCTGCAGAGAGGGTGTAGCACAGGCGTTGCAACCGAACTGCGGGTGCTGGTCCTACCTTGGATGTCCTGTCTAGGTATGGGCGAAATTTGTGAATTCGCGTTCCTCGAATTCACGCGAAAACGAATTTGCAATGCGCAAAATCCGCGAATTCGTGCAAATTTGCGGATTTTTTTTTTGCACGTTCGCAGGGTTTTTTGCGTGTTCGCAGGGTTTTTTGCGTGTTCGCGGGGCTTTTTGCGTGTTCGCGGGCCGCTTGCATGGCAAAGTTACCCATGCAGTCGTGTATGGGCACAGCACCCTCTGGTTCACCACTGCCACCCTTTGGTTCATCACTGCCACCCTCTGCTTCACCACTGCCACCCTCTGGTTCACCCCTGCCACCCTCTGGTTCACCCCTGCCACCCTCTGGTTCACCCCTGCCACCCTCTGGTTCACCACTGCCACCCTCTGGTTCAGCACTGCCACTCTCTGGTTCAACCCTGCCACCCTCTGGTTCAACACTGTCACCCTCTGGTTCACCACTGCCACCCTCTGGTTCACGACTGCCACCCTCTGGCTCATCACAGCACCTCTGGTTCACCACAGCCACCCTCTGGTTAACCACTGTCACCCTAAGGTTCAGCACTGCCACCCTCTGGTTCACCACTGCCACCCTCTGGTTCACCACTGCCACCCTCTGGTTCACCACTGCCACCCTCTGGTTCACCACTGCCACCCTCTGGTTCACCACTGCCACCCTCTGATTCACCCCTGCCATCCTCTGGTTCACCACAGCCACCCTGTGGTTCATCACAGCATCCTCTGGTTCACCACTGCCACCCTCTTGTTCAGCACTGTCACCCTCTGGTTCACCACTGACACCCTCTGGTTCACGACAGCCACCCTCTGGTTCATCACAGCACCTCTGGTTCACCACTGCCACCCTCTTGTTTACCACTGCCACCCTCTGGCTCAGCACTGCCACCCTCTGGTTCACCACTGTCACCCTCTGGTTCAGCACTGCCACCCTCTGGCTCACCACTGCCATTCTCTGGTTCACCACTGCCACCCTCTGGTTCATCACAGCACCTCTGGTTCACCAGTGCCACACTCTGGTTAACCACTGTCACCCTCTGGTTCAGCACTGCCACCCTCTGGTTCACCACTGCCACTCTCTGGTTCACCACTGCCACCCTCTGGTTCACCCATGCCACCCTCTGGTTCCCCACTGCCACCCTCTGGTTCACCCCTGCCACCATTTGGTTCATTACTGCCACCCTCTGGTTCACCCCTGCCACCCTCTGGTTCAGCACTGCCACCCACTGGTTCAGCACTGTCACCCTCTGATTCACCCTTGCCACCCTCTGGTTCACCCCTGCCACCCTCTGGTTCAGCACTGCCATCCTCTGATTCAGCATTGTCACCCTCTGGTGTACCCCTGCCACCCTCTGGTTCATCACTGTCACCCTCTGGTTCATCACTGCCACCCTCTGGTTCACCACTGCCACCCTCTACCGAGACCTTTTGTGACGCAGCGGCAGCACAAAAGATGCGCCATGGTGCTGGGTATTAACAACGTGATGCATCTCTCTGTGAGATGTGTCACGTTGTAAAGCCCTGCGCCATCAGGAGGCGTTCCGACTCAGCCTCCTAAAAGTGGCTGAGTGAATCTACAAGATTTCACTCAGTCACTTTTAGGCCAATGCTGCGTCAAAACCCTTCGCCTGCTTGAAGCAGGCGCAAGACTTGATGCAGCATTGGGGCGATAGGGCACCCCCAGAGCATTGCTGGAGCTACGTCGCAAGCGCGATGCAGCTCCAGCAATGCGCTGCTTTTACGGCACAGATGTGTGACGCATCTGTGCCATTTTTGCCACATGGTGCGCCGCATTGTAAATGCGGCGCACCATGAGTGGCGGAGCTGCGGCGCACAATAACTGGCGCATCCCTGGGGATGCGCCCGGTATTGTAAATCTGCCCCTATACATTTAGCCAACGAGGGAGCACTTACTGATTAGACAGTAGAAAGTACTCCAGTTGAGTAGAGGTATTGCACAAATAGGTGGCATCTTCGTGGACAAACATGCAGGGCGGGATTCATTCTGCCCCCTGTTAGACTTGTTTTTTTGTGCCCTTCTGCCCTCTGTTATTCCCTTGTTTTTGTACCCTTCTGCCCTCTGTTAGGGATGTATGACGTTACAACGCATACTTTTACAACGCATACCGTTACAACGAATTTTTTACAACGCAAAAACTTTTACAACGCATACCATTACAACGCATGTTTTTACAACGCAAATACCTTTACAACGCATACCATTACAACGTAAGTATTGGTAAGTATATAATATTTTTTTTATTTTAAATTAATTCTAATTAATATAATTTAATTTAATTTAATTTAATTAATTTAATTTTTTTTTACCCTGTACCCCTGTACCCCAAAAAACCCCAAATTAACCCAGAACCCTAAAAATACCCCTGTACCCCAAAAACCCAAAACTGTCCCTGAACCCTAAAAATACCCCTGTACCCCAAAAACCCCAAACTGTCCCTGAACCCTAAAAATACCCCTGTACCCCAAAAACCCAAAACTGACCCTGAACCCTAAAAATACCCCTTTACCCAAAAACTGAAAACTGACCCTGAACCCTAAAAATACCCCTTTACCCAAAAACTGAAAACTGACCCTGACCCCTATAAATACCCCTTTACCCAAAAACTGAAAACTGACCCTGAACCCTAAAAATACCCCTTTACCCAAAAACTGAAAACTGACCCTGAACCTTAAAAATACCCCTTTACCCAAAAACTGAAAACTGACCCTGACCCTAAAAATACCCCTTTACCCAAAAACTGAAAACTGACCCTGAACCCTAAAAATACCCCTTTACCCAAAAACTGAAAACTGACCCTGAACCCTAAAAATACCCCTTTACCCAAAAACTGAAAACTGACCCTGAACCCTAAAAATACCCCTTTACCCAAAAACTGAAAACTGACCCTGAACCCTAAAAATACCCCTTTACCCAAAAACTGAAAACTTAAAAAAAAAAAAAACATATAAAATATTAAATATAATTATATACTTACCAATACTTACGTTGTAATGGCATGCGTTGTAAAAGTACTTGCGTTGTAAAAACATGCGTTGTAATGGTATGCGTTGTAAACGTTTCGTTGTAATGGTAGTGCGTTGTAAAAGTTGCGTTGTAAAGGTTGTTTCCCCTCTGTTAGACTCGTTTTTTGTGCACTTCTGCCCTCTGTTAGACTCGTTTTTGTGCCCTTCTGCCCTCTGTTACACTCGTTTTTGTGCCTTTCTGCCCCGTTAGACTCGTTTTTTGTGCCCTTCTGCCCTCTGTTAGACTCGTTTTCCCCTTGTTTTTCTGCCCTCTGTCCTCTATTAGACTGGTTTTTTGTGCCCTTCTGCCCTCTGTTAGACTCGTTTTTCCCTTGTTTTTCTGCCCTTCCGCCCTTTGTTAGACTGCTTTTTGTGCCTTTCTGCCCTCAGCATCACCACATCATCACTCAGCGCTACCCCAGCATCACTCAGCTCCACCACATTATCACTCAGCACCACCACATTAACACTCAGCACCACCAGAGCACCACTCAGCACCACCACAGCATCACTCAGCACCACCACAGCATCACTCAGCACCACCACAGCATCACCACCACCAGAGCACCACTCAGCACCACCACAGCATCACTCAGCACCACCACAGCATCACTCAGCACCACCACAGCATCACTCAGCACCACCACAGCATCACTCAGCACCACCACAGCACCACTAAGCACCACCACACGACCACTCAGCGCCACCACAGCATCACTCAGCGCCACCACAGCATCCCTCAGTGCCACCACATTTTCACTCAGCACCACCACATTATCACTCAGCACCACCATAGCATCACTCAGCACTACCACAGCATCACTGAGCACCACCACAGCACCAATCAGCACCACCACAGTACCACTCAGCGCCACTACAGCATCACTCAGCGCCACCACAGCATCACTCAGCACCACCACAGCACCACTCGACACCACCCCAGCATCACTCAGCACCATCCCAGTATCACTCAGCACCACCACAGCACCACTCAGCATCACCACAGCACCAATAAGCACCACCACAGCACCACTCAGCACCACCCCAGCATCAATCTGCGCAACCATTCAACAACAACTGGTTCAAATATGTTCTCTCAATGTTTCAAACTTTATTACAAATGTCACAAAAAGATGTTAATATTTCACTTCTGTTCTTGGATTTTCGTCACAATAAAATACACTGAACATAATCTTCACAAAAGTTATTTACAAAAGTTTAAACTATTGCCATTTTAAATTAAAATCACTTTTATTTAAGTATTAATTAATTAAAAATTAAAAGCCATTGTAATTTGTAATATCAATACAGCTAAGTCACGTAAATACAAAACATACGAGACCTATTGCATTGCAAATGCTTGTTTGTACTTTGTCATCTACGAGATCTTTGCAATGTTTCAAAAAAGAGAAAGAGAGAGAGAGATAGAGAGAGAGAGAGGGAGCGAGAGAGAGAGTGAAAGAAAGAAAGAAAGAACGAAAGAAAGAAAGAAAAAGGAAAGAAAAGAGAGAGAGAAAGAAAGAAAGAGAGAGACAGGCAGAGAAAGAGCAAGAAAGTGAAAGTGAAAGGGAGAGTGGGAAAGAGAGGGAGAGAAAGAGAAAGAGAGAGTAAGAGAGAGTGGGGAGAGAAAGAAAGAAAGAAGGAAAGAAAGAAAGAAACGGAGAGAGAATGAGAGAGAAAGAAAGAGAGACAGCGAAAGAGCAAGAAAGTGAAAGAGAGAGAAAAAGAGAGATAGAGACATGGAAAGAGAGAGAGAAAGACACACAAAGGGGGAGAGAGAGAGAGAGGATGAGAGAGAGAAAGAGAAAGAGAGAGAGAAAGAGGGAGAGTGAGAGAGAGAGAAAGAAAGAGAGAGAAAGAGAGAGCGAGAAAGAGAGGATGTGAGAGAGAGAAAGGGAGAGAAAGAGAGGGAGAGAGAAGAGGAGAGAGGGAGCGAGAAAGAGAGAATGAGAGAGAAAGAAAGAGACAGAGAAAGAGCAAGAAAGTAAAAGAGAGAGAAAGAGTGAGTCATGGAAAGAGAGAGAGAAAGAGAGAAAGACACACAGAGAGGGAGAGAGAGAGAGAGAGAGGATGAGAGAGAGAAAGAGAAAGAGAGAGAGAAAGAGGGAGAGTGAGAGAGAAAGAAAGAGAGAGAAAGAGAGAGCGAGAAAGAGAGGATGTGAGAGAGAAAGAAAGAGAGGGAGATAGAGAGAAAGAGAGAGAGAACAACGGAGAAAGAAAGAGATAAGCAGAGAAAGAGGAAGAACTTGAGAGAGAGATAGAAAGAGATAAATAGAGCAAGAAAGGAGAGGAAGAGAGAGATAGATAGAGAGACAGAGAGAGAAAGAGAGGGAGAGAGAGAACGAGAGAAAGAAAGAGAGGCCGGATCCCTTTTGTAAAAGGTTACAAAGAAATTAGGTTCAACTTTTGCACCTGTTGCTGTAACCCTTGCTTGGCTGAAAATTCGTCCCCGCTGATTCGCGGATTTTACCGCGATTTCGCGAGATTCGCGGGTCGCGAAATTGCGGAAAATCCGCAAATTCGCCCGCGAAACTGATTTTACGCCCACCGTTAGTCCTGTCCTGATCCTAATCTGGTTTTCCTGTCCTGGGTTTCCATTCTGCACCTGCTGGCTTAATGGTGACAGCATTCCTTGGGGTTCCTACTGTCCTTCACTGACCCGTGGCCAGGGTTGCTCTCAGCACTCAGCACCATTCTAGGTAAATATAAATCTGTGAGGGAACCCATTCGCGTACTATAATTTTCCTTTCCTTTAATAGTAAAAATCTCACTTGTCCATTGTTCCTTTTCTTACCCTCCCTGAGCTTACCAATAATAAAGTTTTACATTTTACAGTTTATTATCATGTTCCATTTTTCCTCATCCTTTAAGCAAATTGGGACATACCGTTCATGAAATAGATGTTCCTTTTTTACCCTTCCTTTAGTCCAATTAAATTGGTTGCTCTGAATTATTAGCGAGTTCCATTTTTACCTTCCCTATAGCTTCTTGGTTATTGCAAAATCTCATCAATTATAAAATCAAGTTCCTTTGCATTATTTCTCCTTTCTAGAAACACTCAACTGTGACATTCTAGCATGTTCCCTGTTCTTACCTTCCCTTTAGACTTCTCAATGGTTGGCATAATCTATTTTCTGCATGGCTACACAATTTACATGATTTTGGTTATTGATAGTTTACTCACTGTGAATTTTCTGCTTTCTAACTTTGACGAGAACTAGATAAAGGTTTTCAAAACTTTCTGAGTCTGTGGTTATTATAAAAGGTGCAAATATTATAAATGTTATTGTATTTTGGTGACTGCTTATCTTTTTCAGCTAGCTCCCTGATCCATTGTGATGATAGGTTCCGGTAACAAGGATTGGTAAGTCAGTATATAGGAATTAGGGTTACTGGTAGTAGAGTGTAGGTTACCCGATTAATAAATATGGTAAATTGAATTTATGGGCCCAAGTGTGCATATGGTAAAATTGTTGGTCGGATGACCTGCGCGCTCTATCATAGTGTGTTTTTTTAAGAAAAGTACAGTGAAAAAGCCATGAGCTGAGAGTTGGGAGTATGAGGTAAACCTTGAGGAAGCAGCTGAAAGATATCAATGTTGTTAGTAAGAAGACAGGGACAGGGTGCTAAATACCAAGGCTGTGTAGTCTTTATTCCACCTCATACTTCTTTCACCTACCACTAGACACTCTTTGTCTCTTTTCTCACTCTTTCAGGTTCAGTTTCATCCTTGCTTTTTGTCAATGTTTTGTCTGTTTTTCCCCTACTCCTTCTTCCATTCATTTTGTTTTTTCTCTATTTTTCCCATAGTCAAAGTCCAATGAGGGGGAAAAAAGGAGGCATTTCCCTTATATGAGTGCCGATGATCCCCACCTGCAACTACCAACTCAAATCAAGCACTGATTTTATGCCCCCATTCTTTCAATCCTCCTTATTGGGTCAAAGTGCTGCACACATATCATGAAGAGCATGTTGCAAATGTGCTTTCCCTGATCCAGATTCATAGATGGATCTGACTGCAGAGGGAAGGCAAGTCAGTAGTGAGAAATATCTGTTAATGTAAAGAGATTCTCGTCTTTCTCCCAAGTGGTCATGGAAGCCAATGCCTTGAAGCTCCTTCTTAACCTTAAGGTAAGGAAAGTGATGTCCTTGTGTACACCAGGTTTCTCCAACAAGTAGCTCTTTAGTTACAAGTATCTCTCCTGTTACCTGTAAGTTGCTCTCTGTATGCAGCCCAGCCTAATAAATTAAACGCTTTTGATCAGTTGAATTACATATGTATACCAATACTGAAAAGTGTGTAATTGAGTCAAAAATATATGTATTTACAGAACTCATAAGCTGAGGTTTGGAGAAAAATGGTTGCTTTTTCAATTGAAATTCCAAATCAACCATTCCAGCCATTGAGCTGGGAAACAATAAGCATATGTTATTTCAGCACCAAGATACTCTTCAGATTGTACATGTACTTTAAAAGTACACATTATGTTCTTTAGTATAAAATCATACAATGTTGGGGAAACTTCTTATTACCTCAGTACATTGAAGCTTTGGCTGGTATATATTACCCATTAAGAGGTATTCCAAATCGGTAAAGCATGTTTTACATTTCTGCTGGCAACACTGCCTGATGCACTGAGGTGACCGCTGATGAAAACCCTGCATGGGGTGGCCAATAATGTAATCTTGTCTGATGTGGTCACTATACAACACTAATAATATTGGTAGTTCGGGATGATTTTCATTGAACATGAGCACATCTTATTACAGAAAAGGTTGAAGACCCTTGGGATATACTATCCTTGTGTTCTCCATGACTGCAGTGGTATTTAGTAGCTCATCTTACACTTTTTTTGCATTGCGCCTTCACTACTGGAATAGCAGGGGTGTACAATGATGCAATGTACCGCACTGCAAGTCAGGGATATGTGCCTCCTACACACTGGTTGGTATTCAAGTCAGACATAGGGTGCCATTGACCCCTCACACCTATCAGGATCACTGCACCAGCTGCACCAATGCTAGCTGCGGCTTTGACCTTCATCCATGAGAGAGCTGCACTAATTCAGCACACAAGGAAAATATCCGGTAACCAGAGATGAGACAGCCAAGCACAAACGCTTGTACGTAGGCGAGTGCGCATGCGTAGTTTAATTTTGACACAACGCAGCATATTTAGGCTTTGGGCAGTTGTTCAATAGCGATGATTCTGTGAAACCCCGTGGCTTCAGTTTTGCAGTTTATTTAGACCGAAGGTATTGGGCAGAGCGCTTTACTACAGAATCAGACTAGTAGCACATTTTTGGCCGTAGGGAGAGTAGGTGTGTTCCCCAGAAATATGCGAAGCTGAGACGGCTGTATTTTTTTTTTTTTTTTTAAGGGTTTTATTGAAGAAAACAAGAGAGACTTACATATATCGGGTGTCATACATAGAATACAATATTGCGATAGGAGAGCGAATAAATCAATGCGGAAAATTTGAGTCCAAGGAGTATGCAATGTCAACCTAGTTCGGTACATCAATAAGGAAAAGTACGATCAACAATACAACGAAGTAGCAGCCAGAAGGGCTCACCCACCCATAGTTCAGGATAATGAAGACCAAGTCAGACACCCCGATACATAAGAAAATCAATACAGGATAAACAACCCGTCTCTCGTAAAAGAAAAAAGGAAAGAAGAAAAGGCCATAGAACTAAACTAAGGCAAAATAACAAACCCCTCCCCAATCCCCCCATGCTGCACCCCTGCAATGGCTACGGCCCATCCCCACTAGCAGTGTGCCTGTCGCCCCGGAACTAGACCTAAAAGAAGGAAGAAGAAAGAGTGGAGGAGGAAATATCAAACAGGCCCCCGGTCTCCCTTACCCCCCGCCAGTAGCAGCCCGCCCCTACACGTATCCAGAATAATACAATGCAACGATTAAAATCAGACAGAGGGAGCTTAGAAGAACCACCCAACTCCTGCGCTAGTATAGGTTACAATCCCGTATCAAATGAAGTCATTGTTCAAACCCATCCAGTCAAAGTCAACCCTGGCCGCTGCGATTTTTCATGCAAGCCCTGTCCGCTCGATCCGCCATCTCCATGAGAGTAGCAAAATGTTGAGAAAGTTCAAAGTCAGTACGGAAGGATTGAGGCCAGGAGAATAGTACACAAAGTCTAAGAGTCAAACGATATCCGCAGTTCACCAAAGATAAATTGCTAGAGCGTATTTGAATCATCCAGGAGAAAAAGAGTGAGGTAACAATCCTACAGTCACTGGGGAAATCGTTCTGAAATATAGGATCATCCATGTCCTTCTGGGGCGGTATCGGCATAGAGCATGATGTAGATTCGATAGTCCGGGGCTCGCTAGCAGTCGTTCGGGGGTCGACAAAAGATACCAAGTCTGGCTTCAGAACGGGGCCCTCCGTCTCAGACGCTTCTTGCCCCGCGGGTAGAACCGCTTGTTCCAGAACCAACAAAGGGTCAGAGTCCGGTCTCCGGTAGATAATATCAACCGTTACGACCATCCTCTGGATGATGGCGGTGACCTGTGAATGGAGCTCCCCAATGGCGGACATTACAGTATGCAGCGACGGTATACATTCCACCCGCTCCATCGCCCCTCACGAAGCGACCAAGCAGGTCTCTGAACCCCGGAGGTCGACTACTCCGGGGCACCAGGCACAGGCAAATCCGATGACAACTGTAGGCACTCTCAAAAGCGTGATCTCAACACCGTCGCCTCCAGCGAGGAACCAAGCCCATCGACCCCGGGAGCCCAACGGGGCCTCTGGGCAGCGGATCCCCGACCACAGCAACCAATGCGTTACGCCGCCATAGCTGCAAGTTAAGACTGCCACCTATCCACCATCCGAAACGGACAAGAAACACTCCACTCCGGGAGACCGGACGCTACCCACGTCCTGCGGCCGATGTTATTCAACTCCAACCCGGCTGGGTAAGAAATCGAGGCCCCGGCTTCAACTCTGGTTTAGGCCGAGAATGGAACACGGCGTATCTTCGTTATTCAAGCAGCTAGAAATTCCGGGATTGCTCCTTTAAAGTCAGGAAGACATCAGCTGCACGGGAGTCCGGGGAGAAATCAGGATAATCGTCAGGATTTGTGAGCAACTGGCGGAGGTCGGCGGAGCCGAGAGCTCATGCGGCCATCTTGGATGCTAGCGTAGCTCCTCCTTTTTTTAAATTTATTTTATTTATTTATTTACTTGAGTTTTATATAGCGCTGGCTAGACCCAGAGGTATCAGAGCGCTTTACACGAGGAGAGTTACATTGGTTACAAATGAATGTCTGACAAAATATCGACAGACAGAAAATCGACCTACAAAAATATCGAGACAAAAATATCGAAGTCAAAAATATCGAAATTATATCTACATAATGGTAAGTACAAAAATATCGAAAAAATAATATCGTAGTACAAAAATATCGAAATTTAAAAAATATCGTTTTTTAATTGTATTAATAATAATGTAAAAATAATTTTAACATACATATAATTTAACAAATATTAAATAAAAATATTAAAACATAATTAAAAAATTTAAAGTAATACATATACATTTAAAATAAATTAAAAACTTAATAATTTAATGTAATTTTTTTTTTTTTAATTTCATTTAATTGATTTAAAATAAATTTAAATTTATTTTATTTTTACCCTGTACGCCTGTACCCCAAAAACCCAAAACTGACCCTGGCCGCTAAAAATACCCCTGTACCCCAAAAACCCAAAACTGACCCTGAACCCTAAAAATACCCCTTTACCCAAAAACTGAAAACTGACCCTGAACCCTAAAAATACCCCTTTACCCAAGAACTGAAAACTGACCCTGAACCCTAAAAATACCCTGTTACCCAAGAACTGAAAACTGACCCTGAACCCTAAAAATACCCCTTTACCCAAGAACTGAAAACTGACCCTGAACCCAAAAAATACCCCTTTACCCAAGAACTGAAAACTGACCCTGAACCCTAAAAATACCCCTGTACCCCAAAAACCCAAAACTGACCCTGAACCCTAAAAATACCCCTTTACCCAAAAACTGAAAACTGACCCTGAACCCTAAAAATACCCCTTTACCCAAGAACTGAAAACTGACCCTGAACCCTAAAAATACCCTTTTACCCAAGAACTGAAAACTGACCCTGAACCCTAAAAATACCCCTTTACACAAAAACTGAAAACTGACCCTGAACCCTAAAAATACTCCTTTACCCAAAATTAATTAACATTATTTAATTACCAATTAATTATTAATTAACAATAACAATAAAGTAAATATATTAGCACATTAGCTATAATTAATTTAATTTACTAATTAATATTAATTTTCCCAAATAATTAATTAACAATAAAAAAATTATATATATTAAAAAATTACTCTAATTAATGTAATTAACTAATTAATATTAATTAATTACCAATTAAATATTAATTAAAAATATGTACAAAATTATATTAATTAATTAACTAACTAATATTAATTAATTACCAATTAATTATTAATTAAAAATATGAACATTATATTAATTAATTAACTAATTAATATTAATTACCAATTAATTATTAATTAAAAATATTTACAAACATATATTAATTAATTAATTATTATTAAATTACTTCCCACCCTATTCCCCTATAAACCCACAACCCACTCTAATACTAAAACGCAAAATGTTAACAAAATTACTAATTTTCAAACATACATTTCTAAACATATTTAGCAAACATATAAACAACAAAATAAAATACATAACACTAAACAACAAAATTTCGATATTACTAACATACATACCTTAATCTCGATATTCTGTCAGTCGATATTATGGCACATCGATATACTATACCATCGATATTAAAACATCGATATTATTGCATATCGATATTTTAATTTCGATATTTTCTCTGCCTACCGTTACAAATTACACATTGTTACAGAAGGTACAACAGTTACAAGTTACATCCTTGGTTCATGGCGTGGAGAGGGGTAAAGATGTCAGAACCACGCAGGTGTTTGCCATGCCTGCCTTAATAATGCAGTTCAAACGACCAAAGTGTCATCACAACGCAATCCGTTACCGCGCAAGTTGATACATCGACATGCCTTAGGGAAAGTGGTGGAGTTGGAAAAGTTTAATTTACTATTCCAACTCCAGTGTGTGCAACAGCAGGGAAAGTGTTGGACTTAAAGTCCAACATCAATCCAAGAACGCTTTCCTTGAGACAAGTCATTGTAACAAATTGGTGGTAAAGGGTAAAGGAATATGTTGTAAAGATGCATCCATGGTTGGGACCATTCTGTTAGGGCACAGCATGGTCCGAGCCGTTGCGTAAGGGCTGTTTTTGACTGAGCCGAGTTCTGGATTCCAGCCTATATCCCCATATCCAAGGTTGGTTTAGCTCTAGCCCACTTGTCCTCCTGAACTGGGTTTCTCCTTGTAATTTAGAAACATCTGTGTACAGTACTTCCCTGTTTGGATATCAATTGATTGATTTACATTTGTGATGTTTGTGCGGAAAGAAAAGTTAATCAAATATTTTAACCCCAAAAAGAAAGGGTGTGTGATACATCAATAAACAACAAAAGCAAGTCATCACACAAGAGCCTCCTCCTTACTTCTTGAATTCCACAAGAAGCTGAAGGCCTGGCTTTTCTAGTAGTCCCACTAGGTCTTAGGTTTGGCTAGACAGACTCACACCTGCTTAGCGGAGGGATACCCTCTCTGTTGATGGTGCGCTCTGCAAATCTGCATTACATAACATGAGTAGAGCCTAAAGTTACCAGCTTTCTCAAATTCGTCACTCACACCTTAATTAACTTCCACCTCTTCACTCTTCAGAGCATGTCAAGAGACGTGGTACTTCATTGCCAGAGGCCTAATTGTGGGTCGGATTTTCTGCTCCCTGTAGTTACCAATACCAAGGGTACCAGTAAATCCGGTGATTGGGAAAATCCAGCCCATTACAAGTTGGACCCTGAAGATCCACAAGAAATTGGGAATTAATGGGTGAATCGCTAATCCGGGTCAAATTGGTCTGGTAATTCCTCATTTTTGATCGGATTTCCACAAGGATATTTCGGCTGCTTTTAACATCAGATTCTCTGGGGCAAAGGTGAGTGAGAGATCTGCAGTGCTTCTGCGGATCTCATGATTTAGATGGGACCAGTAACACGTAAGGCGCTGAAGGAGGATGTTAGGGGACAAAGGATTTGTAGTAAGGGGCATGTATTCAAAAAGCAGGTAGTACTACACACACTTCGTAACATTATATTAAGCTCTGATTATACCCGTTTGAGTTGAATCCTTTGCACAAACACTGCCAGCAAAATGTGCATACAATAAGTGAAGTTGAAGTGAAATTATTGTAACTTGTATTGGTCAATTAAATGACTTTAATTGTATGCTTCACTCACCATATTTACCCCTGCTCACACTATTATGTGTGTACAAAAGAGACAATGCTTCATATTGCACGTTTCCATTTTCTTAATTTAGTCACAAACACTCTTACTGTGGGGGGACAGAGCGTTTAAACGGGAAATGACTCTGGTCTGCAGGGCCTCCACACTGGAAATTATTGTAGCTTGGTTTCCTGAAAAGCCCCATAGTTATACCACATATGGTCAGAGACGTCACCCAACAGGTCATGGAATAAAAAGGTGCTAAAGACTAGCCGGAAAGAGTAAGAACAGGCGGCGTGTGGTCAGAGAGCGTCAAGCGCTACACAGCCCACAGAGACGTAGAAAACCCAGCAGCCTGAGCCCACCTAACATTGACACCAAGTGAAGGTGCATCAGTGGGAATTTAACGGTGGAGTGAGAAAAAACTGGAGAGGGGGTGCCAGAGGCAGTCCTGGGCTGAGACCCCCAGGCTTGAGCCACTGGAGAGACTGCCTGCGAATAAACCACCCAGAAGAGACCTGTGTAAGGGAGCAGGCAGCTGAACTTAGACAGCACAATGATTCCTGTCGGCTTCTGGATGTGGATCCTCTTTCCAGGAGTTTACTGTGGTGCAAGGGACCAAGAGGTGTCTGGAACTGCAGGGGAGTCACTGGTTGTACAGTGTCGCTATTCAAGACGTTTCACAGGGTACCAGAAATACTGGTGCAAAGGAGCTAATTGGTACTACTGCAGCCCTGAAATAAAGAGCAAGGGATCAGAGGAGGAGGTGAGAGAGGGAAGATATTCCCTGAAAGATACTCGCACAGCTCTCACATTCACGGTGACCATGATGTCTCTGTCAAAGGAGGACTCAGGGCTGTACTGGTGTGGGACAGAGATGGAGGGCTTTGATGATATGGTCAAAGTTAAAATAACTGTTTCCTCATCTGTTAAGAACTCCAAACCTCTTGGCAAGATAACACCCATCAAAGCAGGTCTGGCAAATGCATCTTTACCCTCAACTACTACAGTATTGAGCCTCCGATGGACTGAACCGGATGCGATTAGGACCATGCCTGGCATGTCTAGCAGTACATCCATCAACCCTGGAGCATCTTTGCCTTCTCTTGATTACACAATGCATCTCCATCCATGGGTACCAGTCGCTCTGCTGGCAATGTTTTCACTTGTGTCTGTATGTGCTTGGAAAGTATCAAGGAAAATAAGTCAATACTCAGAAGAGAAGGTTATACAAAGGGATGCGCACATCGGTTTATCTACCCTGGCTTTACAGGACATGTCAGAAAGTACAGTCTATGAGGAGGTTGGGATCCCTGTAACTGTTCAACAGGCTGCATGTTGTTCAATGACTGCACAAGTTTCAGGTTCTGCAATCCCAGATCCCCGCTACGAAGGGATCCAGAGACTGTCTTCAGAGGTGAACGCTCCCACCAACTCCATTTTGAGATGTAAACCAATATCTGCACTGAAAAAAGGGTGCCATGAATTAGAAGACATAATAGTGATGGCCCCAAAGCAGGGTGGAGATGAGGTTTATGAAAATATCAGCAATTATCGAATTATCCTCTAACGATAATATGTGTGATTGATTTAAATTCCTGTCACGACACCTGAAGGACCACCAGGTGAATGTATTGCACGATTAACATAGCTTAGTTGTCCTGAAGTTATCCGAACAAGTATTCAAAAATACTGTTGAAGAATCAAAATGTATTAAATTTGACTGGAACTGGGAAAACAGAACCCACCAAAGGATAAACGTTTGACTTTATTGGTTACTACATACCCTGGTGCTTGGCACCTGATCGAGATTTACTGTTAGAGGTGGTATAACTTGGTGGTGCTGTATGATGTGATTCATTTAATTTCATTACAACAAATAATTTATAGATGTAAATTCAATGCCATCTCATTTAGTTGTGATGCATGTTTCCAAAGGTGCACGGAGCAACATGAACATTCCTTTTCTTGACATTCCTAAATATCTAACTACACTGTATATAGCTTAGACTTTTTTTCGAATCTAGCTGTAGGATTTATCAGATTTTTTAGATTTACTTTACTTGAAGCCCTAAAATAAAATGAGTGGACAACACACTTGAACTATCAGAGTGCCTAGCATGCTCTTTCTTGCAATTAGTTTTAGTCTTGTCGGTTTCATATATCAATCTTTGCCCCCGACTGTTGAATGTCCACAGTTTTCAGCTTCTATTTGAACCCTCAGTTTAATCTTCATTGTTTCAGTGTTTACTGCTAAGTTAATTAAACATTGATTTAATAGAACACGATGGGTCGGCAAAGCTCTGGGTTATAATTCACAAAAAACATTTGAAGTGTTTCAAATTATCCAACTGTAGTTATTTTCCCTGTTTGCAGAGTTTTTAAAATAAAAAATGTTAAAACTACGTTTTTGAAGGAGAATAACACTGCAAAAAAACGACTGTTGGTTGAAGAAACCTCACAAAAAAGTATCTCACAAAAAATTGTTTTAAGTTAACTTCACACTCAGCCAACATGTAAAAAGTCACACATTTTGCAATTTAAAAATCTTAAAACGTTGTGAACTTTTCACAACTTTTCTGACAGATTTTAGTTCATGGAATACTATTTAAAAATATGGAAAGGTGTGGATATTCTTGCTATATGTGTTGCAACTGAAATAATTATATTTTCCCTTAATGTATGTATTATTTTAACTATCTGTCATCAATAATATTTGCCTATGAAGAAACTGAAATTTAAAAGTTATTGTATGATGAATTATTGCATGGCGCCCAGTGCATGATTATACCTAATACTGTATATGAAACAAAAATATCTTTTGTATTTGTAATTCAATCACAGACAAAAACGAATATATTTCAAAAACAATTTTAGCCAAAGGGTATGGCAGTAAGGGCTTGTAGAACCGAAGCATTACCAAAACCTATGTAGAATAAAGACTGTAAATCGTTTTTTTTTTGCTGAATAACAACGACAAGGAAACTTGAGTGCCTGTAAGTGTTTAATATAAAATCTCAAATAAGAAATGGCAAACATGCACATAACATTCATATGGTCAGGGCATATCGAGAGACATGGAGAAGATGAAAGAAAGAGGCAGACCTTTTGCAATAATAAGTTTTGGAGGCAAAACTCCACATTAAGGTATGGGACCAGGGAAAAAATAAATATGTTTCACATGTCGACATCAGTAATTGATAAGTTGAATATATAAAGATTTTTAAAATAGCAGCCTATATTTAAAAACACGTTTAATCTTGAAAGATCAGCCTTCAATCCCAAGCCAGGTCACCCTAAGAAATCCAATCCAAAGGAGGCTGATTTATTGTCGTATTTCCCATCTTTCTGAAAAAGATAGAAACATCATTACCGGACCAAAGGGTAGTCGGCATCTGCATCGCTCATGTCCAGAATATTTCATTTATTTGTAACCTAGACATTTCACAAAGTTAGTGAAATACTTAGAAAAATAAAAACTCATTCAAGTGCCCCTGTATGTTACATGGTGCCCATTGACGTCTGCAGTGGGCTGCAGGACATAAGTTAGCATTCTGTGAAGGCTAGCCGACTCTTCTATCCTTCCAGGTTGGTAATGTGAACGCTTTTTAACTAGGTAAAATAACGGTTCCTAATTGCAGCACTTAGAAGTAGTACGACTCTTTCTATAAAAAGTCATCTTAATTTGTAGGAATGATTTGTTACTTGAACCTTCATCACAGTTTTTGCATAAGTGTTTCTTCTGATTACTGAATAGAACCATCAGAGAGTAAAGTCTTTTATTGATGGAAAATCAGTCTCCATTATCGTTCCAAAGGGGGTCCTTGGGTACATTGGTCTGACTTCCACTCTTGAATTTTCATCACTTTTGTTCTTGACGTTTCCAAACCCGAAGGCCACCTGTTATTCTGGAAAATAAAGATGAAAGAAATACTAGGCATTATCTATCTCGTTATTGGAACTATTGTTGTCAACCAAGTGGGAGTGGCCTCTAAAGGCTGCCTTTCAGAATCCCCAATGGGTTTTACATTTCTAGAAAGCTGAATATTATCAAAAGCTCGAAGATATGAAACAATCCAGTGTCATCTCTAGGAAAAGAAGTAAGTGAGTCTGTTTTATAGTTTGGTGGACAGATTACAGTTCATTAGGTTGGCAGAGGACGTTACCTCCACCACCCGATGGACTACCATCTGCCACATTTAGGGAGTACCACGGGCCCTGCGGCCATCTCTGTACATTTAAAGGAACTGCCATCTCGGCGGTTTCTGCCTCCATAGTTTCTTTCAATATACAAAGAGTTTTGCCACTGTGGGTATTGACAGACGTCCACCAACTTTTACAATGTATTTGTTTTTCAGAAACAAACTCCCAAAGTGAGAGTTTGTTTCTGAAAAATAAACCACTAATGATCCTCACACCCTTGGAGCTTTCTCCCAGGATGTGAGGGTCATTCTTTTTTTTCTTATTTATGGCGGACTGTGTAATGCCCTTCCTCCAACAACCACTACTCCATTGGGCCATCAGAGGAAGTATTCTGCTGACGAAGCCAAATGGGGCTCTGTCAACATAACACTTAAGGTCTGTCTGTCTCTAAATGAGGCAGATGGACCGAGGGTTTGATGGGCAGGATACTTCGCTGCTTTCCAAATTCTAAATCGGGCCCAGTGGCAGGAAACATGTGTTTGCCTATCCCTTCAGTTAATGCCTTGATTCTGTGGTGAAAAATCTTGCTAAGTGCTTTGAGGGGATGTAAAGCTTATAATTTCAAGGGAGTGCCTCTTCTACCCTACTCATTTTCATCAGTGTTGGATCCCATTTTTTTGATGCTCATATATTAGTAATATTGTCTGCTAGTGGCCATCCTTCTTAATCAATGTCAATGTGATCTCATGTAAAAACCTCTATGAAGATGAAAGGCATCCATGATTGTCGCTTATCTTTGAAAACGCCATTTGTGGCTGGCAACATTTGTTTGAAGGTATACTCAGCCTCAGTAGAGGCGAGTCTGTGTGTTAGCCACAATCCAAAATGAGGACATCCTTTGTCCTTAAGAAGACCCCTCACTCACCAACCTAGTTGGTGACATGCTTCATCATCGGGGTCCCACCCGGACAGCCGAATGCCATCCAGGTGTGCTGCGACACCTGATTACAGTGGAGCGGGTTTGGTTTTTTTATATGTGAAAGGGAAGAGCTAAGTGTTATTAAAAATATCCGGAACTGCCCACTTACGTGATTTATTCTGGGGTGTTGCAGATATAATAAAAAGAAAGAGAGCATCTGTTGCCCAATTAGGAGAGCTGTCGGTGAAAAAATAATGGTCGTGTGGGATAAAAGATGTGGTCTACATGTTTCTACCTATGTGTCATATTTAACAGGTATTCGTCAGGACCTTGATGCGCTTACGGGACGGTATGCGCACGCTAAGGCGCACCCTATCCTCGTAAGTGTCAGTGGGAGAAAAAAAATGAATCTCCTGATAAAAAGTTTCTTCTTTAGTTTGTGGAAAAAACCTGTGGGAAAAAAAGGGGGAAGAGGGTTGTGGATAACGAACAATAACATATAAAAATTGCCACATACATAACACATAATAGTTCAATGGTGATGTGCAGCATACATCATACCTTTGATGTGAATGACGAGTGAGATGAGTCCCTATAATGCCATATACCACGTGGAGGCACACCCAATGTATCAAAAGATACTCAAATCACTGAGTGTCAGTGCCATAAATGAAGGAGGCACTAGACACAAAACGGCGAAGTGCTGGGTGTTTGTGTCTCAAAAGCTGAGAAGTAGCGCAGTCGTCGTGCAAGTGAAGACGACTGCGTAGGACTAAGATAACCACTACGTGAACAAGGGACTAAATAAAAACTGTATCTGGACCTAACACAACGACCACACATAAAGCGACATTGTCCAGTAGTGGTAAGCATGCACGGTTATGGTGAATGAAGAATCGGAATGACCGTCTTACTAGGAGCTTTTGTATTCAATGCTCCATGAGCCACTCCGTGATCGGTTTGTAATCCCGTTACGATCTAGGTAAAGAATACAGGGAGTTGAAAAAATAATACTATCGTTTTTGACAAGTGGGTACGAGTGTACGCTTAACCGGAACAATCTTACTTGTACCAGGAGGATGAGGCGCCGTTCACACCTAAACCGTCACCGCGAGTGCTCCGATGATTACTGGGCTGCCGGATCGGCGTGGTAAAACAGTGTGCCGGTTCCGGGATGGGCGTGGTTTGGTGAGTAGGGCGTGATCGGCGTAGGGCGTGTGGGCGGCTGAGTAACCAATAGCAAGTGTTGCTATACAGCCGGGCCCAACTGCGCGTCATGCCGTGTCGGTGACTGAAGTAGCGTTAAAGGGATATCCTTTATTTTTCGCAAGTAGTGACTATTTGGACGTGAAAGGTTAAAAACCATGCAGGCAATCCGGGGATGTGATAAATCCCCTGCTAGACGGATTTGTTTTGTAACCAGTGACTATTTGGACATGAACAGTACAGGCAAACCGTAAATGTGAGTAATCCCCTATTTGACGAGTGTGGGGAAGTGAAAGGTAAAAACTGGTTCGAAGGAAAAAATAGCGCAAGGAGTGCAGAAGAGTGGGTTCTCCGAGCATGTTGCAGGTACACAGGAATTAATTTTTTACTGAGTTCCAGGGAATATTATCGTTCAGGCCCCGTTTGTGAGTGGCCAAACGGTAGATCCAACGCTGTTCCTTTTCGAAAAGGTTGGCCTCCTTCTCAACTTGCTCAATGATGGTCCATTTGAAGTCATTAGGGCCATGTTTCATAGAAAGAAAATGTTCTGTAAGCTTTGTCATGGTCTTTTTGCAGCGAATGGTGCTGCGGTGTTCACATATGCGTTGTTTGACCTTCCTACAGGTCATGCCCACATATCTAAGATTACAAGGGCAAGTGATGAGGTACACCACCAGCGTGCTGTTGCAATTGGTGTGGGATCTGATGGTCCAGGTCTTGCCTTCCTCCAGCTGTAATGTCTTGGTGTTTTCTGTTAGGGGGCAGACACTGCAGTTCCTGCATTTGTAGTGACCCAGAACCTTAGGTAGGCCCCAGATATTGAGCACTGTGGGTTCCTCTTCGGCTAATCTCCTGGGTCTAGTGTTCACCAGACTGTCACGTATACTCCTTGCCCTTTTATAGGCAAATAAAGGTTTCTCCCATCTCAGATTGCCACTGTTGATGATCTTCCAATGTTTATTGATGGATTTTGACATTAGGTTAGATGCGCAGCAAAATGTAGTTACACATGTCAGAGGTGTGTCTGTTTTCTCTCTAGGAGTGTCTTCCAAGAGGATCTCTCTTGGCTGATTCCTCGCACGTTTTTGGCACTTATTCAGGATTCTGTCTGGATAGCCCCTTGCTCGGAGTTTGTGGGTTAGGTCTCCTGATTGTTCACGGTAGTCATTGATATTACTGCAATTCCTCCTGATCCTTAAATATTGACCATAGGGCAGGTTCTCCCTCAATGGTCTAGGGTGGAAGCTCTCGAATCTTAGAAGATTGTTCTTAGCCGTGGGTTTAAAATGGGTCTTTGTTTCCAAACGTCTTCCTTCCTTTGTGATTGTTAGATCAAGAAAGGTCAGGGTCTTGGGATCTTGTGTGTGTGTGAATCTCAGGTTGTTGTCCAGGGTATTGATCCACTGAAAGAAATCCAGCAGCGTTTCTTCTGGCCCTTGCCATATCGTCAGGACATCGTCTATGTAGCGCCTCCAGAGAAGGATGTGTGAAAGAAAGGGATTCTGATTGTTGAGGATAAATTGAACGGCGCCTCATCCTCCTGGTACAAGTAAGATTGTTCCGGTTAAGCGTACACTCGTACCCACTTGTCAAAAACGATAGTATTATTTTTCCAACTCCCTGTATTCTTTACCTAGATCGTAACGGGATTACAAACCGATCACGGAGTGGCTCATGGAGCATTGAATACAAAAGCTCCTAGTAAGACGGTCATACCGATTCTTCATTCACCATAACCGTGCATGCTTACCACTACTGGACAATGTCGCTTTATGTGTGGTCGGTGTGTTAGGTCCAGATACAGTTTTTATTTAGTCCCTTGTTCACGTATTGGTTATCTTAGTCCTACGCAGTCGTCTTCACTTGCACGACGACTGCGCTACTTCTCAGCTTTTGAGACACAAACACACAGCACTTCGCCGTTTTGTGTCTAGTGCCTCCTTCATTTATGGCACTGACACTCAGTGATTTGAGTATCTTTTGATACATTGGGTGTGCCTCCACGTGGTATATGGCATTATAGGGACTCATCTCACTCGTCATTCACATCAAAGGTATGATGTATGCTGCACATCACCATTGAACTATTATGTGTTATGTATGTGGCAATTTTTATATGTTATTGTTCGTTATCCACAACCCTCTTCCCCCTTTTTTTCCCACAGGTTTTTTCCACAAACTAAAGAAGAAACTTTTTATCAGGAGATTCATTTTTTTTCTCCCACTGACACTTACGAGGATAGGGTGCGCCTTAGCGTGCGCATACCGTCCCGTAAGCGCATCAAGGTCCTGACGAATACCTGTTAAATATGACACATAGGTAGAAACATGTAGACCATATCTTTTATCCCACACGACCATTATTTTTTCACCGACAGCTCTCCTAATTGGGCAACAGGTGCTCTTTCTTTTTATTATATCCGCAACACCTCAGAATAAATCACGTAAGTGGGCAGTTCCGGATATTTTTAATAACACTTAGCTCTTCCCGTTCACATATAAAAAAAACAAACCCGCTCCACTGTAATCAGGTGTCGCAGCACACCTGGATGGCATTCGGCTGTCCGGGAGGGACCCCGATGATGAAGCATGTCACCAACTAGGTTGGTGAGTGAGGGGTCTTCTTAAGGACAAAGGATGTCCTCATTTTGGATTGTGGCTAACACACAGACTCGCCTCTACTGAGGCTGAGTATACCTTCCCAGGTGTAACTCCCTCTTTGTTGTTTATTGATATATCTAATGGGACAGGGAGTCCCTCTCCTGCCTTTTTAGGCGAATACCCTTTCTCTCCTTACTGATTACCTAACATTTGTTTGAAACAACACTAAACTTTTGCTTGGAATCATAGATTTTAAGATGTTAGATGGCCCTCTATTACAATTTTCATCACACTCACTGCATTTGCTTGTACTTTGTTTCAGGGATTTATAAAACTGTTGAGAAGATTTGAGGGCTGTCTGGTGCGTAGATGAAAATGATAAATGTGTCGTTCATACTACACATTTCTCGCGTTTATATTTACTCGCAATATCATTGGAAGCATCTGAAAAAGGTGGGCAAGTCATATGTGGGAATAGATTGTTTTAGTTTGCTACAAGAACCTTAAAGGTTGTGTAAATCCTAATTATCATTATGGATATTGCATAAAGACTTTATGCACAGCATAAAAGCTACCATTAGTCGTATAAGTATAGATACACGAATGTGTATAATAAGAATCACACTGGCTTTCTGGGAATCCCACCTTTTTCAAAGGGCAGCAGTTACTCTGTGTGATTCACTTCAATCTCTGGAAATCATTTAGTAAGCCTTTCTACTACTGAGATCTACCATTACTGAGAATTGAGAAAAATAATTGAAGATGTGCTCAAAGGGCCGGAAACTCTGGAATTCTCTTCCAGGGTCGCTGAGAACCTGTGGTCCCCTTCTTGCTTTACATAAACGTCTGAAGACCTGGCTCTTTTAGTTTGATGCTCCTGAGTGTTCTCTAACCTGATCTGCGCCAGGAGACCCCGTTGGGGTACCTGTGCGCATTATAAATGTCAATAACATAGCATAACGTGCTGCTTCCAGCTTGCCCTAGGTCTGAATGTACCATGTGATTCTGAGACTCTCCAGCCACCATCCTCAGTATTGTAACTCTGACAAAGGAGATAAAGCGGATAAGATAATGTGTAATAGTCAAAAGGTTTCTCTGTGGACGTGGCCCCCTTTGGCACTGCCCTACAGGGAAAAACTCCCAACAGCCTCCAGTACTGCACCCATGCAAAGGTCATTGATTGCATTCAGACTGGCATCTGCAGATACAACTGCTTCAGCGAACAGGGTGATAATTTCAAATTACTTACCCCCTCCTTGTCTTGCCCTTTCCACCTCTTCTCATTAAGGACCCTTCCTCTGGTTGGTCCTGAGTAACTCGCCCTTTTTTCTGCACTCTCATTTTTTCCAACAAGTTAAGGATTTCTATTTCACAATTCTAGAAATCAAAATAGAATTTCTTTAAGTCAACATTGCGTGTCACTAGATAGTGTGAGTTTTGACTTGATGAACTGGTACATCAGATATAACCTTTACTAATCCTTTTTTGTATCAAAAGCAAATCATGTTTGGGATTTATTGACCATCAGATACGACTTCAATAGGTGTGAATGGTATATTACTATTTGCAGAGTTTCTATTTTCATATAGTCAGGATCTGGCCAGATACATGCCAGATTCTGAAATATTGCATTAATCTGGTCCTTTTGGGTATATGTTATACACGCCTAGCAGAAAAGGTCATGAGGTCAGACAGACACAGGGTAGCACAGAAATTAACAGAACACAAAGCGACGCAGGGCAGCAAAGAAGGTTCTGGAGTCTTAGCAGAGTCTACAGTGGTGCAGCTCGTACAGAAATGAACATAGTAGGTTTCTTCGGGATTTTCAAAACTGCAGGCAAAATGACACTTGCAGATCAGACCCCACCTTTCCCCCTAGAAACAACGCCTTTTTCAGGATTATCAGTGAAATCCAGTAACGACTTGTGAAATCTTAGGGCAGCTGTCTGCAGATTAATAATCAACATGGCATGCCACATTCTGAGAATCGGTTAAGTTCAAAGTGTAGTCATTAACTTGCTCTATAGTACTAGGCGTGAGCAGTGAACTCTACTCTGTGGAGTTTCCAGAGTTTTTGGCACTCCGCGGCGCACGCGGAGTTCTGAAAAACTCTGCTCCACATAGCAGAGTTTTTTCCTCATGTACTTGCCAATGTTAAGTTGGTGAGTGCGAGCAAGGAAAATACAACACAAGATTCATCCCAGTTAGATTTCTCAACGTGGGTGGTCGTTGATGGTCAACAGGGCCGGACTGGGAACCAAAACCGGCCCCGGCAAAGTGCTCGGTCGGCCACCAGGGGGAGGTCTGAGCTCTTTGCCGGGGCCGGTTTTCGGCCGGTTTTGCTGCAGGGGCGATTTTGCAGCTATGCTGCATAAACAGCCCTGTAACAAAACCGGCCCCCAGGAGCCCAAAACCGGCCAGTCCGGGCCTGATGGTCAAGACTGCTCACGTTGAGAAACAATTCGTTGGCGTAGAGGAAGCTGCCAATCGAAAAGAAAATCTAGGTGAGCGACAGAAAGAAGCAGCGCCCTCTTGAGCTGCCCATGGTGCCATGCACGCTGATTTTTCAGCACGGGACAAACTAACATTGCTAAAATCAGCGCGAACAGCGTGACCTAATGCACTCAGTTGCTTGCAGAACTCAGCGCAGTGGATTTCCGAGTAGCAGAACTCCACCCAGGCCTAAATAGTACTCATTTTACAGAGGCCTTGAAGGCTCCGAACTGTGAACCAGAGGTTGCATCCAGATCCTTGTAACCCGCCCTGAGGTATCACCTGCTTGAGAAGAGGCTCCAAGACGGAGGCATAAGGGACAAGCTGTAGAGGAAGAAATGGATTGGGACACCTGCAAACATACTTTTCTGAATGCTTAGGTAAGTTGTTACCCATTCAGAGACTGCTCCCTTACCTTAGAGTGTTGTTTCACTTGTTTCAGGGCTTCTTGGCAATATTGAATCTCCTCATTGATCTGAAATTCAGAAGAAAATTACTCAGTTCTTACTTTCAGTTGCAACATGCAGTATATCACAAAATCCAGTTGTGTGCTTTGTATGTCCAGGAGGTCACAATCCATCCTCGGCTTTAAGGCTAACCATTATGTAAAAGATTTCTAATTAGAGTCATTGCATGTAAATTTATCTTATGATGATATACTGAAAATCTGGCGTGAATCTGACCCTCGCATGCATACACTGAACATCCTGATTTGGGCTCAATTGCAGGAAAGCCTTCTATTAAAACAAGAATTGGCATAGCCAATAGGTCTCGCCTTTGGGACCTTATGTGTTTAGCCAGAACCTTTGGCTATGTTGTAGAGCATTGTGGGTGCTGTGCATTATGTTGAAAAGTTATAATAAAAAGTGTTAAGCATTTTTGTTACCTTTATACAAACGAAGACAACATTATATAAATTGAAAAACCTGATTAAAAAAGATTTTAACTTAAAAAATGTCTTCTAGTTTTTTTGTACTTGCATTGCTGGCAATTTCTTCCTGTCTGTTCGCATGCTTGTTTGTTATATTTTCATTTGTTATGGGAGTGCGGGACATAAATAACGGGTTAAAGGAGGTTGGAAAACAGTAATTTAATTAGAACACGAGCAGCGGACGGACACTAGGGGAGAATCAACAGATGCCAGATTCCAAGGGCAGACTGACGTGATGCTCAGGTGGTGGGGTGATGCAAAATGGTGGTGGTAATTGATGTTTGGTGCTCAGGTGGTGACACTATATGGTGTGGATTGGAGGTACATTGTGGATTGTGGAATTGTAGAGTTGAAATATGTTGTTTTGTGTGTAATTATGCGGTGTGTATTGGAAATGTGTGGAGTTGAATTGTGTGGCCTTGAACTGTGGTGTTGAGTGAAATTATGCTTAGTGAAATTGTGTCATGTTGTGGAGTGCATTTATGTTGATTGGTGGTATGTGGTATAGAGTGCATTTATGTTGAGTGTATTTATGTTGCATTGAGTACAGTGCACTTATGTGGCATGTAATGATGTGGCACTGAGTGATATTATGTGGAGTGTATTTATGTTGCATTGAGTGAAGAGTAATTATGTGGCATGTAATTATGTGGTACTGAGTGGTATGTGGAGTGTATTTATGTTGCATTGAGTACAGTGCAATTATGTGGTATCGAATGGTATTATGTTGAGTCTATTTATGTTGCTTGAGTAGAGTGTAAATATGTGGCATGTAAGTATGTGGCACTGAGTGGTATTATATGGAGTGTATTTATGTTGCATTGAGAAGAGAGTTATGTGGCGTGTAATTATGTGGTACTGAGAGGTATGTGGAGTGTATTTGTTGCATTGAGTAGAGTGTAGTTATGTGGCATGTAATTATGTGGCACTAAGTGGTATTATTTGGAGTGTGTGTTGCCTTGAGTGCAGTGTATTTATGTACTGGACACTGTCAGTAGACAAACCTAAATACTCCAGCAAGCTTCCATGGCCTCTTGGGCCTATTATTCATGTGTCATTCTCCCACTGACATATCATTGTATTTGACCCTCACTCCAATCTAGTGAAATAACCATGGGGGCAGGTTTGAGGGTTTTACCATTCCAAAATACAACAACCCCATCACACTCCCTTAAACAAGCTCACTTCCCTCAACTTCAAGCACTACAAGACTTCTGTGACAGCACTAGAGATTGTAAATAAATGTAAAGGTAAATTCAACAGCCGTAAATGTTTGTTAACGAAATAGTCACGTGTACATCTTGCATTACATCTTGCATTTACTGCTGGAGAAGCGATGGGAAGTATTAGAATGTAGCAGTTTGTCTCAGTTTGATTTTCATGAAGCACTGCTATTAAGTAATTTAGCGCTGCTGCGACACACCAGCCAGCTTACACCATCTTTAAACAAGCTACGTCTGTAAAGCTCGAGGTCCCACGGGTTTCTGCTCTTCATTTTGTTGGCTGTGTTTATTTTGGATTCTTCGAAAGAGGAGCCGGCTTTGGAAATAATTAGGCACCAGGAAAATGTATGCGAGGCCAACTGCTGACTAAATGTGAACTACACCTGCACTTTCCACACTCACAATCTATCTGGAATGTTGACCGCTGTGCTCTTCAGCCCACCTGCCTTGCCTCCCAAAAAAAGATGTTGTTACCTCAAGTGTGAAGCTAACAGGCTCTGTTTACACGCGGCTCGGGGCTGATGGGCATATGGAAAGAGCAAAGAGACTGACTGCTTCAGCTTAACTCAGTGTGGGCTTAGGGGACAGAAGAAATAATGAGAAAATGGGAAGGGAGCATCCTTTACAACAAAACTTTTTCCATGCAGTACCTTTACAACGCAGGTATTACAATGCAAGTTGTTACAACGACTTGCACTGGAGGGCGCTGTAGGATAGGGAATAGTTTAATTTACTATCCAAAACCTTCCCTACTATCCACGGGGACTGGAGTTGGAATAGTAAATTAAACTATTCCACTGGATGTATGACGTTACAACGCAGGCTATTAGAACGCCTGCCTTTACAACATGGTTTTTACATCGCAAACCTTTACAACGCATAGTGCTTTTAGGCGCTGGATAGTGATTTATTTAATTTACTATTCCAACTCCAGTCCCCGTGGATAGTAGGGAAGGTGTTGGATAGTAAATTAAATATATTCCCTATCCTAGAGCGCCCCCCAGCGCAATGCGTTGTAATGGTTTGCGTTGTAATGACCGCGTTGTAATGGTAGTGCGTTGTAAAAGTTTTGTTGTAAGTGATGTTTACCTATTCCACTATCCAGCGCACCCCAACGCAAGTCGTTGTAACGACTTGCGTTGTTAAACCTGCGTTGTAAAGGCATGCTTGGAAAAAGCATGTGTTGTAACGACATACATCCATGTGCATGGCCCTTTGAGCATGCACTTATTACAAGCATCAATCGCCTCCGTTTCCATGCACTTCTGTGCGGTTCGACAGCTGGCAACAGTAAAAGCCTGGCACCCTTCGCCGCACTTCTGAAGCAGGATCCAAGCTGAGACAACAGCGGTAAGCATCCGATCAGGCGCCAGTTGGGCCTAATCGGATGGCATCACCCCTGTTTTTTCCCAATAAAACCAAGGAGAGTGTGCAATCAAACCTAGCTTGATGCGCTCAGCCTGGCGGTGGCATGTGCGGCTCTGTGTGCCCAAAACGAGCCATCCTTCGCAGCGAGCAGAACAAGCGTAGGGCTCTGATGCAATCAAGTGGGTTGCTGCTAGGAAAACAACATAACCAACGCGACCAGTGCAGACCGCCATCTGTTTCCAATTAACGCAACCGCAAGACCTGGGTGTGATAATTGGAAACAGATGGCGCTGCTGCTCGCTCCCGACCACCCTAGGCCAAGGGGCAGAGAAGGCGGGACATGCACCCACCTTGGGCCAATTGCGGGTGGTAAAAAAAAAGTAAGTACACGCACCAGCGTGTGTTCAAACTTGAAAAGCCCATACTAAAAGCCTCCCAGTGCATGCTCGCTGCCTCAGGTGAGACCTAACAAGAGAATTAAAAACACTTTCATTCCAGAGGGTTGGTAGACAGTTGATTAGCCCGTCAGCAGTGGGCCCCTTCGTATATGGCTTTGGTGCTGATTTTCATTGACAGAGCGACTGTAAGACTTTTTACATTTCCCTCATTCACCTCAGATGGAGTGGCAGAGAGTGTTGGTCTGCTTTCCCCACACCAGCAACGATCTGGCAGAAAGAGGCAGTCATATTTATTTATTTATTTGCGGGTTTGTATCGCGCTTGAATCGACTCCCTAGGGAGTATCTCTGAGCCAAGTATGTTTTTCATGGCCTATGTTTTAGGGGAGTTTATTGGCCAGGGCCTGCTGCATCATTCTCAGGTAGTAAAGCAGTTGCTATTTTTGACCAGTGATTGGTAAAAAGATAGGTAATCTATCAAAGCTAAAAAATTACCCTTCTTTACGATTATTAGAATCCTGCCCATTTGATATCACTTAGACAACATTCCGTTGTGAATCCACTGAAAGGAGCACAAATAAAGAGGTGATGGACAACAAACCTTCATCACTGCATTCACTTTATCATAATGCTGACATTGTGGCCCGCCGCCTCCTAAAGGGACAAGAGGCAAATTGCTTTACTTATTTTTAATTGAACACTGTGCACTCGGACCTCAGGAGGAAAGTAGTCAGTGGTCTGCTGAGCTGTTGTCTTCTCCCGCGGATGCCAGACGATAACTCTCACAAAGTGGAAGCCGTTTGTGACAAGGGTTTCCACTTTACAAGTTTAACACAACCCTTTCTGGACAGTCCATATGTCATCAAAGTTTTGTGGCCGTAATTTTTCAATCACTACAATTTCAAATCTTCTTCTATGGTTTTTTCACTAGCACAGTCATTAAAACATGACGAAAATCTAAACACCAGTGGCGGCTCTTCTGCTAAGGCGCAGGAGCATTGCCCCACTGCTCAAAAAGAAAAATAGAATGATAATAACACCTTGTTATTATCATTTCATTTTTACTACTGCAGTCAGTGGCTCTGTTTCATGAAGGGGCGGGGCTGGCCAGATCAGGGTGAGGAGTAGTGGCACTCTCTAAGTGTGCATGACAGTTTGGCTGGCCGCCTTGGTCTGGCCAAGCAGTCATACACACTTTGCCTGTTCCCCACAAGGCTGTAAAGCACCATCTGGTCCCCATCTGAGCGCCGAACCACGGCACTCAGACCAATCACAACTCTGCATTGCAAGTTGTTATTGGCTGAGCTGAGCCTCTGCGCTTCCTGGTGCTTACTGCTGCCGGAACTGGCGACAGAAAGAAGGAAGAGGACAGAGGAGATGAGGCGGCAGCCATTCCCAGTAAGGGCTTTTTTTCCCCACAACCACCGTCCTGTAGCATCCGCCACTGCTAAACACGGTTACAGGTCACACCTTGACATATTCACTGCCATCTTTACTTTTTTGTTCCAACGCTTACCATAGAAAAACTCAACAATATCTTTATATTGGTTTTCAAACAGTTGCAAATACTATTTATTTAATTCTCTTCTGTTGTCTTTACTTTTGGAAACTCTGCAAGTTCTTTCTGACAGTTTTCTTTCAATTGCAAATAAAATCCTTAGATTCTATCCATAAGTAACCCCCAGAATGTTTCCATTACACTCTGTTAAGTACTTTCGGACTTTTGTGAAAAGTTTTATCACATTTCAACAAATTCCTTTGAATCTTGGCATAATTCAGTGTGTTACAAGTTTATAGTCACAAATTCGCCTCCAAGATATTCTAAGAATAAAGGATAACATAAATGCTAGGTATTCCTCATAACTAGTATAACTTGTTGACAAGTTTTCTCCAAAACTGTTGTGGCTACAGTCTGGATTCCGCGTAGTAAAACTCCAAGTTTTATGATGACATTCCTCTTTGGGAAAGGCAACTCTGCTGTGGTGGAGGAGCGTCACCCCACTGCTTTCAAGCAGTGCAAAAGGCAAAAACATAAAATGATAGTAACTTTCAGTTATTATCATTTTATGTTTGTGCTGCTTTGTGGGCGGGCAGGGCTGCTCTGCTCTTGGAGCAGGGCACTGGAGGAGTGGTATGCCCACTCCTAAGTGCGCAATGTCTGTTTGGTCGGCCCTCTTGGGCTGGCCAAACAAGCCATGCACACTTTCCCCTTCTCCATGCAGGCTGCACTACAACCTGCATGGAGAACATGCCACCCCTCCAGCACCTGGCTTCGTGCTGTGTCACAGTGCTCAGACCAATCACAATGCTGCATTGCATTGCAGCGTTGTGATTGGCTTAGAGGAGGAAGCCTGGCTCCCTGCTCCCTGTTCCTGAGGCAGAAGAGTAGGAGCAGAGACGCAGACCTGGCTCAAGGTAAGTCATTTTTTAAATGTTCCTCACTCCCTCCTGCAATTACAAGCCCTATACCCCCTAGCGGACTCCCCCACACCCACCCACACACCTGTGTGCCAATGCTGGCTGCCGCTGCAAATGAAGTGTAGAGACTCTGACCCTAGCAGACCAGCGCTACTGTATGTGACATAATGTGTCACATACTACATACCTCTCAAAAGAGAACCCAAGTCTTTCATTTTTAGCATTTTCACAGTCAGAATAAAGATCCTTTCAAACTGCCAAATCAATTGCAGACTAATCGGAAGGGAGACAAGTAAAGGTGTAACAACAAAACCTGCCAATTTTGCCTATTCAAATTATGTTTAGCCTGGTATATTTTCCTCTTCACTGCCCTAATATTCTACAGAGACAGGCTAAGTCTCAATGATCATGACAGTAGTTGTGCTGCTATTGGAGGAGGTATAGGTGGCAGTGATACTGATTGTTATACTGGTGTTATTGATGCTGATATTGAACAATTGCGTGTTTCTCCCAATATTCTACTGAGTAGGTGATGATATAGGCTGTGATATTTTTAGAGTTATTGTTGGTGATATTAATGGTGGTACTAGTACTGGGCTTGCCATGGTTGATGTAGGAAAGTATTGATGGTTTGTGGTATTGGTGATGGTGGCAGTGGCGGTCATATTGGTTTTGCTACTCTTGGCAAGGGAGTGGTGGCATTGTTTGTAGTAATAGTGAAGTTATTGGTGGTGTGGTATTTGAGGTGATATTGGTATTGTGGTGGTCACATTAGTATTATTGGTGATATTGACAGTGGTGGTGCAGTAGAGGTGCTGGTATTTGAGGTAATCGAAATGGTGGTAGTAACATTGGAGTTAACCAGGGTAGTATGTGTCCAGACCTGGCATGGTTGATGTAGGAAAGTATTGATGGTTTGTGGTATTGGTGATGGTGGCCATGGCGGTCATATTGGTTTTGCTACTCTTGGCAAGGGAGTGGTGGCATTGTTTGTGGTAATAGTGAAGTTATTGGTGGTGTGGTATTTGAGGTGATATTGGATTGTGGTGGTCACATTAGTTTTATTGGTGATATTGACAGTGGTGATGCATTAGAGGTGCTGGTATTTGAGGTAATCGTATTGGTGGTAGTAACATTGGAGTTAACCTGGGTAGTATGTGTCCAGACCTGGCAGCCCCCTAGATTTCTTTGTAGCGAAACACATTGCGCCTACAAGAGTGCCACCTCAAGGACTCAGCAACTGCTTTGTGCCCCAAGGTTCATGCTAAGGTGGGAGCTGTGCTGACTAACAAGTTACGTGTGTCTGCATGTAAATAGCAGTATTGCCCAAAAAGGTCTTGTGGCCTTAAACATTTTGTGATCCCATGTTCAGGGGTCAAGTTTGGCCCAGCCTCACTCCTCAGGAAAAGACTTCCGAAAGGCAGCTGCCATGCACCGTAGAAAGAGACTTCAACAAAGGAGGTGTGATGGGGTGGCCAGGCTATAAAAGCAGTATGCCTCTGCTGGAAATTAAAATTTGTTAAGAAGCCCAGCCAAAGATAGGACTCTTGCTTTGTTATGATTTGTAATATACCGCAATATAGGCCTGAATATGTTATGTTCTGTTAATATAGGCCTGGGTAGTCACCTAACCTTTGAGCTACATTTACCATACCATTGTAATACGTAACGGGTTTGTGCTGACCTTTTACCTAGTTATGTGCTGCATACATTTTGTGTAGTTTTCTCTGAAAACTAGCCTAATTTACTATGCATGATATTTCTCGGAATCACAGCAGGACTACCAGCTCGTACATAATAACTATGTATAAGGGTCATCCCTACCGTCATCCTCGTACGACATGACACAGCAAGGTAGAACCCCTGAGGATACCTTTTTGGGTATATAAGAACCATTTCTTTGCTGAGGCAGTCAGAGGAGAAAGACTTCCATGCTGACATGCTGACATGTGACGCTGAGACTCCTGCATGGAGACACTCGAGCATGCAGTGGTCTGACATCCCTCGCGGGGTGTCCACTTGAGACCAAAACGGAGTCCTTGATTTTCTCACTTCAGGTAATGGGGTTGGCTCTATCCTAGGGGGATTCTTGGCTATACACCTACATACATGCTCGGTACATTTAGGTACATCTAGTTAGGGTTCGCATCATAGGAGTATGCATTATTACTGTCACACATCTATATTCCTGCATATATCTATTGTTTTAGCACTATGGTAGAAGTCTACCACCTGTTTACTCTTTTGGTGCTGGGTAGGCATATCCTATTTATTGGTTGTAGGTTTATTCAAGCTTGAAGGATTATAGTTCCCTATTGTGCATAAAACCTTATCTGTTTCCTTGAAACTCTTTCAACAATGTCTGTCAAAGAGAACGCTGCGGCAGCATTACGTGCAAATGCAGCGGGGAAGGAAAAACAGGAAGGTGCTGTACACATTGCAAAAAATATCATAAATGCACTTACTTTGAAACTAGCAGAGTTTGGAGTCTCAGAATTAGGTGGGGCTGTAACATTCGTGATTGAGGCACACAAATCATTCAGGACAGAGGTACTCTATTCATGGGTTAAATTCCCACCTGCAGATGCACGCACAAATACATTTCATACTTACACCCCGGACGAAAAACCAGAAGAATATTTTCCATACAAAGGCATTGAAGATCTATTCAGTTACCGTGAGCATATAAACTGGACTGGTTTAAAGGTGCCCTCCCACACACCACAGATAAAGTGAGACTTGGTCTGCTCAGCTGAGACGGAGCGTCTTGGCCGGTCCTATCGGCTTATACACTGCATCCGGACAGGGACACATTGCCAATAGCAGACTTACGTCCACTTCCCAAAGAAGTAATAAAACTTTACAGAAATCTGGCACAGTTTGTTATGAGAACAAAGGTAATAAAGTTGGCTGTGGTATTGTCAATATGGTTTGTAGTGGTTTAACATTGGTCTAGGTGACCCTGATACTGGTGGTATTGGCATTTATGGTGGTAATGGTGGTGGTGCTGTTGGTGGGGGAATTTTATGTATTAATGGTGGCATTGTTAATGGTGGTATTGCTAAGATATTGGTGGAGATCATAATGTTTCAGAGTAGGATTAGTGAAGGTGTGGTATTTATGATGGTGGAAGGATTGGTGTCATGGGGTATTTGTGGGGTGATTTCTGTGGTGGTAGTATTGGCATTGGGCAGTTGGGATTGGTGATGCTCCTATTGGTATTCTATAAGTGATAATGTCCTGATGAGAGTGGTGGTGTGGCATCTGTTGTGCAGGTATCAGTGTAATTGGCTTTGAAGTTTGCATTTATGGCAGTGGCATTGGTACTGGTGGAGTATTGGTGATGGTTTCATTGGTAGTTCATAGAGTAGTGCATGTGGTGGTGGCATTGGTGGCGATATTAGAAATATTAGTATTAATGGTGGTACTTTTGGTATTATGATTATTGGTGATGGTGTTATTAGTCAGGACGTACATATCGAAGTTACATCTGTTTGTAGTTATGGTGTAGGTGATATTGGCGGAGGTCTTCATGTTGTTGGTGATAATGGTGTTGATAGTGGCATTAGTGGTTTTCTTACTGTTGTTGAAATTATTGTTGGTACGTGATGATGTCAAATCTGGGTTTGGTGGTGGTATCAGTGATATTCATAGTGGTTGTATTGATCATACTGATATAAGTGGTATTGGTCTAAGCCGCGGCCCGTGGAGGGAGTTACGGGGGGGCAGGGAGGCGGGGCAGGGTGGGGAGTGCTAAAAACGGGGATATGGATAATTGCAGGTAAGTAAACAATGTAATTAATAAAACGAATTTCGTAGCGCGCACTGCATCGCATTTTGCGATGCAGTGTGCGTTACGAAATTCATTTTATTAATTAAATTGTTTACTTACCTGCAATTATCCATATTCCAGCCTGCCCCTCCCACTCCCCGCCTCCCTGGCCCACCGTAACTCCCTCCACGCGGGCCGCGGCTGATTGGTCTTAAGACTGATGATTTCATTGATGATGGTTGTCTTGGTGTTGTTGGTAACGGTGATTTTGGTTTTGGTGGTGCAAGTGGCACTGGTGACAGTGTAGTTTGTGGTGGTGTTCGTGGTTTTGGTATTAAGGTGCAATTAGAGGTGGTGATTTGGTAGTGTTTATAACAATGATAATGGTAAAGGTATTATGGTGGTGGTATTGGTGTTTGTTGAATTGTGGTGATGGTTTTGGGAGTTGTATAGTGGTACTGATGGTGATATTGATATTCATGTTAGTAGTTGCATTCGTTTTTGGATTGGTGTTCATGGTGGTTGTATTGGTGGTATTAAAGTAGCGGTTTTATTGAGACAGTATTGGTATGGGCTGCTTTGGTGATATTTGGATATTGATATTTGTGGGTAATTGGTGGCGATAGTGGTAGTAGTGGCTTATTGTAGTGGTGCTATCAGCATTTGGGATCATTGGTAATGGTGGTGGTGCTCTTCATATTGGCAGTGGTGAAACTGAATGTTGTGGTATTAGTGGTGGTGCTGGTAGAAGTAATATTGGGGGTGTTCGAATTGGAGGTGGTTTACTGGGATTGTTTGACTATTCATACTAATTGTGATATAGGTGATGGTGGTAGTATTGGTGGTTGTGATATTATAAGATGTTAGATTAGTGTTATTGTTGGTGATAGTAGCAGTGGTGTTTGTGGTAGTATTGATAGTCACTGTAGTGATTATGTTGGTATTGATGTTAGTTTAAGGGGTGGAATTGGTCATTCACGGTGGCGGTGCTTTTGGTAGTATTGATGGACTTCTATGTATTGCTGGTGGGGGTATTTGTGGTGTTGGAATTATTGGTGAAATTGATGGAGGTGGTCATAGTGATATTGGCTGTGGTAGAATTAGATTGGGTAATGGTAGTGGCTTAATTGTAACAGTAGTGCTGCAGGTGGTATTATTATTGGTATTAATGGATATAATATTGCAGTAATATTGCCAATGGTGTAATATTAGTGATGGTGTTAGTACTGAAGCAGAGTTAGTGAAGTAGGTGGTAGTGGTGTAGATTTGGTAGTGTTGCTGGAGTTGGTATTGCTATAAATGTTATTGCTTTTGCTGATGACAGTGTTGGTGGTGACATAAGTGATGGTTTTATTGGTAGTGGTACTGATATTGGTGTAGGTGATATTGGTGATGGCATTTTTGTTCTGGTGTCGATGGTGCAGTTGGTTGTACTATTGCTGTTGATATTGGGTTGTGATGCTGGTGTAATATTGGAGTTGTCAGTAGTAATATTGGTGGTTATGGTATTGGTAATTGCACTGGTAGCACTTGTGGTGGTGAAGTTAGTGATGGAATTGTTGTGTTATTAGCAGTTTTGATAATGGTTTTGCTGGTAGTCATTTGGTAGTGATGGTGGCATTGTTGATGGTGATGGCATTCGTGGTGTCATTTAAGTATTTTCGGTGGTGATATTTTTGTAATGTCAATGGTGGCAGTAATGGAGATAGTGTGGTTTTGGTCATGACATTGTTGTGCTCTTGTGATGGTGTTGCTGGTGGTGGTAATTATTTAGTATTGGTGATGATGATATTGGTGGTATTACTGGAGATCATATTGTACTGTTGATGTGGCATTGGTGGTATATGGTATTAGTGAGAGTGTGATGAGTAATGGTATTGGTATTGTTTGGTTTTGGTGATAGTTTTATTGCTTGTGGCATTGTGGTGGTAATATAGGTATTGGTGGCAGTATTTGTAGTGTTAGTATTGGTGGTGCTATTTGTGTTTAATATGCTGGTATTGGGAGTACTTTAAGTGGTCTTTATGTAGTGATATTTTCAATCTTAGTTTTATTGGTGGTATTGGTGGTGGTGCTGGTGTTGGTGATCTGTATTAAAGGTGTTATTGATGTTAATGTATTGTTGTGGCATTGGTGGTGTGTGGTATTGGTGATAGTGTGGTATCAGTGATGATGGTTGTGCTGTGATCTTTCTGATGGAGGCATTGCAAGTGTTTGTGGTATTGGATACCATTAGTGGTAGAATTAGTATAGGTGCTTATGGTGGCAATGGTATTGGTGGGAGCAGTATGTATGGCGCTGTTGGTGTTAGATACATTGTTGGGGGGTTGTTGGTGGTAATGGTGATATTGTTTATATTGTTGTTGGTAATGGTGGTATTACTGCTAGGGGTGGTGGTGTGATTGGTAATAGTCGTGGTATTGGTGTGTGGTATTCATAGTGGTACTTGGGGTATAGTGTTAATGGTTGTGTGGATTGCTGGTGCAATACGCAGTGGTATTGATTGCGTGGTTGGTATTGGTTGGTGGTTTTTGGTGATTGTATAAGTGGTGGTATTGGTGTGGGTCTAGTATTCTAGGTGGTATTGTGGTGGTGGTGATTTTGATGGTGGGCATAATGATGGTGGTCATAATGGTGGTATTGCTAGTGGTTGTGTTTGGTATTTTGGTGATATCAGTGGTTTTTGTAGTGCTGGTGTGGGTGGTGCAGACATTGATATAGACAATATTGGTGGTGCTTTTAATGTTATTGATATTGGTGGTATTCATAGTGGTGGTGGTATTGGCAGTAGTAATGATGGTTCTGGTGATATTAGTAGTGGTCTTTATATTGGACTGACATTGATGTTGTGACATTCATGGTAGTGAGATTGGTGCTGTGTAGTACTGGTGATGGGTTTGTATGGGTGTTCATGGTGATATTGGTGGGTGTCATCATGGTGGTATTGATTATTGTGTTGATTATGGTACTGGTGGCAGCAATGTGAAATTGTTGGCACTGTTCCTACTATGGTGGTGCTAATTGTGGTACCTGCACTGGTGATATTGGTAGTTGTAATGTTGGCTGTATGTTAATAGTGGTGGTATTGATAGTGGTTGTAGTGAAGGGGTTTTATTTGCAATGTAATGATTGGCTGCTCTGGTATTGGTGGTGATGTATTTATTGAATTGTTTTTGGTGTTGTTGTTGGTGATTGTATTGTGGTCGTATTAGGGGTGGTGGTTATATTGGTAATGACATTGTGTTGTTGGTGGTGTGATATTGGTGGTTTTGGCACGGTGGTTGTACGATATTGATGATGGTTTTGTAATGGGAATACTGGTGGTCATGGTGCTGGTGGTGGTGTGGTATTGGTGGTATTGGTTCACATTATGGTAATGGCAGTTGTATGGAATTGGAAATAGTTGTTGTAATGGTGTGCTCTTGGTTTGTTATTAGTGCAGTTTCTGGATGATAGAACCATATTCTTATGATGTGTCCACATGCTAACATGTGTACATATCATAGCTCCCCTAGTTGCTTTTTGTACAACACCTAACGGGATTGCAAGATGGCCATCCGACGTAATAAACAAAAAGCAGGCAGTTTAAGGGTCCAGTCCACACTTTATCTTAAATGCAACTCATACATGAGGAAAACAAACTGAATCTGACAAGAAGTGAGATGTTGAATGTACCTTTTACATGCAAAATAGCTCCTCATGATTGCAATTTAATCACTCCATAGGTGGTGGAATTACACACGAAACAGACATTATTATCATTGCATTGAGACAGAAATACTCTAATACTCCTATCGGATGATCAAAGATTTCACTGACAATGTTTAATGTGAATAGCTGAAAGAAGCTGTTCCAAATAAGCTAATGGCGAAATAGGCAGTTCCATAGCCCATTTTATGAATATTGTAACCAATAGGTAAATAAACAGCCTTAGGGTGCCCCCAGAGAGAGCTACTCCTTGCCGGTTGATATCTCTAACAACTGCAGGAGGCAATCCACCTGGACTAAATCTTGTTTACACTAACGTCTTACACATAATTAATTGATCAAATAACATTTTCAAAATAAATGTTAGCTTTACTAAATTTTTCTTTAATTTGTATTTATGCATTTACATATGTACACACACAGACTGGGAGGAGAAGGTGCTTGCCATACTGCATCCAGAAAGTCTCACCGGAATACCCAGGGGAGTGGAGGCTGCTAAGTACCCACACACGTCTCCCATTACACTGCTATGTACTGTCTTGCACAACTACAAAGCTACCCTTCCTAGATCTAAATGCACTCATGCACAACATACTGTTCCCAACACATGTATCACAGATCTAACATTTCCTTCCTCTGCATCACCCCAAAGGTAGCTAGCAATATTTCTATGGGGGCATGTGTACGGGCAGCCAGCACCACAACTCCCTCCAGGCCCCTTTGTGCCACAGCTAAGCAGGATGGAGCACTCCTCACACCCTGAACCAAGTGGCAACCATTGCATTGCTCACCTTCACCTAACAGGTAGGTAGCCATCTTTACAGGGAGGGGTGTTTGTGGGTGGGAAGCCTGCACTACAACTCCCACCAGGCCCCCTTGTCCAACAGCTGAGTAGGATGGAATGCACCCCACAGCCTGAACCAAGTGGCAGCCATTGCATTGCTCACCTTTACCTAACAGGTAGGTAGCCATCTTAACAGGGAAGGGTGTTTGTGGGTGGGAAACCTGCACTACAGCTCCCACCAGGCCCCCTTGTCCCACATCTGAGTAGGATGGAGCACTCCCTCACCCACAACCATTGGCAGACATTTTCCTTCCATTGTGTCACAGAACAGGTAGGTAGTCAGTGTATGAACCCTGCTATCCTTCTCAAAATGCATGGAGCCATATGTCCACACCAGCACTCACATGTCAGCTAGCTTGGCATAGATCCAAAAGCCACATCCAGTGTGCAGACAGCTAAGCGCATGTAACTGTCACAGAAATTAAACTTTGAATCACCAAGTCACATGTGAATGTAAATCATGGCCCAATCATGCACAGCACATAATGCAATGTGTAAGTGCCATGGTGTCAAAGCATGAAGGCCCATATGAACACAAAAGATGCATGGTCAATCTGACAAAGTAAAGTACATGATATGAAAAAGGTATTATAAAATTCCAATAGCTAGATCTTGCTTATCTGAAATTGATTCCACGAAGAGCAAACAAAAAAAAGCATTACATAACGTTGATGTGCCGCAAGTTGGTAGATGATGACATGTCCTTGCAATCACACAAACTGTATGTGGCACATGTTATCAATTTACATGTGGCACCATGGACAAGTAATGTATGTACCTCAACATCATGTCATGATGCTCAGGATCTTGCAGCCAAACCAAGTGATTGCAATCTAAAGTGTTTGGTGTATCAAATGTAACATCCAAAGGTCTAACACCAAGCTTGTGGAGTGCACTTCAATGACTATTTAACCTCTGTTCAACCGGAGATCCACAAGCAACTGCAGCAGAAAATCCCACCAACCTGCAGAGCCTGTCTCCCCCCCCCCCCCCAGCCCCGGAATGTGAACTCTCGGATGCAAACTCCCTCTACGTTTCTCGGATGAGAAGCAACAACCTGGCCCCTCCGGACTGCCAGGGTGCACAATGTTTCAGGCTCTCATTGTCCCCACCACCATCACAACAACAGTGCTCACCCCTGCTACAACGACCTGTGCGGCAGCCACCACCACCATCACCCCTGCTGCCTGCAACACTCTCCCTGCCTCAGTGGTTACCAACAATACAACACAATCAGAGGATGCCAGGGAGAGTGTGCGGGAGCATCGAGGACCAAAGCCACTGGTCCGTGTCAGCAGGGCAGGTAGGTGAGCAACTGGAGGACGAATACAGGCGCACACTGAGATGGAAGCCCTGGCCACGATCGCAAGAGTCCTTGTAGCCTATGAACAGAACTAGAGACAGATGGTCCAACGTATAGAAGAAGTACGAGAGCTCCGCCTGCTGCTGAGGTCCATGGACACAGGTATGTGCCAACTTGTGGACCTCATGGGACAACTTGTGGACCTCATGGGCCAACTTGTGGGTGTTCTGAGGGACAGACATGTGGCCCAAATTACAGCTCAACCCCCCTCCAGTGGCCCGCCTGCTGATACTCCCACCACCTCAGCTGCGGCCACAGAGAGGGCTGAGCCGCATCCAAATGACTCCTTAGACACCGCTGAGCCTGTAGTAGAGCCCCCCCCCTGCTAAACGCAGGAGGGGACATCGAGAAACACCACAGGATGATCACGTGGCAATGCACCATCCGAAGGCCAGTCGCTGAGAATCCATGATGGCACTTGTGTACCCCTTTACATTGACTTTGTTGACTATCCTTACCCACATAGCCATGTTAATGGCAGGAGTCTGTTGGACTGTGTGGCTATATCAATGTGGTGACTACTCTATTTGTCTCATTTACCATCACTGACGACTCAGAACTTCACTTTGCACAATTTAAAAAAAATCACTTCTCTGTCACAAATACTATGGTAAATAAACACTCTTTACATACCTATGTCTTTGTGTCAGCTCCATCTTTATCACAGTATGTACAATGTCAAATCAGATTCTAATGTACCACAAGCGCTGATTGTGACGAGGCATTGATAGGGTGAAGGAACATAGGGCCCAATTCACAGAACTAGCTTAAGACAAAATCCTAAACTTACTACCATTTTGGTATTCACAGAAGGCACTTACTCATTTTGAAAGGCACTTTCAGAGATAGTGTTTATGTGTGTCTGAAAGGGAGCTGTAACTACGGTATCAGCTCTCTTTGACCACACTGTTTTTAAGGTGGTTTGTTCTTTAAAATTGGGGATTTTTAACTGCACCATTCTTGTTGCTCGGGGGGTGGAACCCTTTTCACCTACCTGCCAGGATCACTTTGCTCTCCCTGATTTGCGGTGTCCGTGCGTGCGAGCGGACCCGCCATCTTGGAAGTCAGCAGTTCAGCTCTCGGGGACTGATTAGTACAAAAAGCGACGATGGCGTGACCGCGCCGAATTTGAAAGGCACTTTCAGAGGTAGTGTTTATGTGTGTCTGCCAGGGAGCTGTAACTACGGTATCTGCTATCTTGGCCCACACTGTTTTTACGGGGGGTTTGTTGTTTAAAACTGGGGATTTTTAACTGCACCATTCTTGTTGCTCGGCGGTGGAATCCTTTTCACCTACCCGCCAGGATCACTTTGTTCTCCCTGATTTGCGGCGACGATGGCGTGAATGCGCATAGCGGGCGTGCCAGCGGTGTGCCGAAGGCGCACCACAGGCAAGCCCGTCTGCGCCGTCCGCGCTAAGGGCGCGCTCAGCGCCAGCCATGCTGTCCCTTTAGGTGAAAAAATGCGATCTGATGGAGTCTATCATTTTATTAGTTATACTAGTGTGGATCTACACAATATTGGTGAGTTGGGCAAAGATAGGGGGGAATTTACTTTCGTTGAGACTGCATTCCCGACCTCAGCCTTCTTAAAGAAGGTATTTTGAATTGTGGGCTGTTAAATGTAAGATCTTTGCCCAAACATAGCGCGGAAATTCAGCTGCTGTTGGAACTTCATGAACTTGATGTATTGTTCATGACAGAGACCTGGACAAACTTAGTATGTGAGGTCGATCCAGGCTGGGGTTACCCGCCTGGTTATAAAATCTACCACAAACCCAGATTGAGTGGGAGGGGTGGCTGGGTTGATGTGATCTATAAAGATACCTGGAACATGGTTACAATTGATGTTGATGTTGTTGAAGGTTTTGAACTACCTGGCTTTGCCATTAAGAATGATCATGGCCAGGTTTTTACAGGGATTATCTGTTATAGACCCCCGAGGGCCTTTAGTGTGTATCAGCAGCAATCACTGCTGGGGATTTTCACCAATATGGCTGCCACTCACCGCAGATTAGTGATTCTGGGTGATTTCAATCTCTGGCTGAATGGAACCCTTGATTCAGGTTAATATAATGTCCTCCAATCATGTGAAGGCCTCGGCCTTTTTCAGCGGATGGCTAAGGATACTCATAAGGGTGGGCACATACTTGATCTAATTTTTTCAGGGGTTCAACATCTTAACATTGTGGAAATTCTGCCTATGGACTGGTCCGATCACTTTCTGATTAAATTCCATGTGGACATTGCAATTCTTAATAATCAGGCAGCCTGTATTACGAGTAACTATGTTAGCAGAGACTGGAAGGCTCTCCTTCATAAGAGGGGTTTAGCCCCCATGTTTCAGGTAGAGGACTGCTTTTCTGTAGATAAGCAGGTGGAAGAGAACTTTGTATCTCTCTGCTTGAAGATTACTGTGGTTTTAGATTCTGTGCCCCAATAAAAAATCACAGAAGGAGGGGTAGACCATCGGCCTCTTGGTTTAATGATAAATTAAAGAATTTGAAATCGAATTGTAAACAAGCAGAGAGGAAGGGGTGAAGGGGTTATGAGGATAAGGATAAACACATCTGGAAAACCAAGATTGTGTGTTATAAGAAAGAGATTAACAGGGCCAAAGCAGAATACTTCTCCAACACTATTCGTAATGGCACCCCATAGTTCAAGAAGTATTTTCAACATTTTGAATTGCTTAACCAGTCCCGAAGGCACTAAGAATCAGATACCCCCCTCTCAAGAACTTTGTGACAATCTGGCTATGTTCTTCAATGATAAAATTAAAACTATTATTGATGACCTGGGAGGGGACCATCAGCAACTTGAGTCTGGGATCATAGACACTATGGGTCTTAGTGGTATTGCTGAGAGTGGTACTGATGCTTTTATTAACAGTTTAGAAAGCTGGCCATCAACAATTTAACGGATTTTATGCCACTGACAGTGGAGGACTTTAGTAGGGTAGCCATAGGTATCCCCTCTGGATCCCCGTTGGATCCTGTGCCATAAAAAATCTGGAAAGAGTTTAAGGCAGAGCTGTTCCCTAAACCTCGGCAAATTTGCAATCAATCTCTTTCTAATTGAGTGGTCCCGTCACACTGGAAACAGGCACTGGTGAAACCTCTGTTAAAAAAGCCCTCTCTGGATCCGGCCTGTCCCAAAAACTATAGGCCAATTTCCCTTTTGCTTTTTTCGGCCAAAATTGTAGAATGAGTGGTCAGCAGTACTCTTTCTAATCATTTGGAACAGAATAAACTGCTAGAGGATGTACAGTTTGGCTTTTGGCCTGCCCATGGCACAGAGTCGGCCTTGGTGGCCGTGATGCATGAGCTTCGGATGGGGGCAGACAGGGGTCAGGCAGCTGTTCTTATTTTGCTTGACCTGTCTGCCGCATTCGATACGGTTAACCATGGGATCCTGCTGAGAAGGCTGAGGGAGGTGGTGGTGATGGGCTATGCTCCTAGCTGGTTCCAGTCCTTTCTTTCTGATAGGAGGCAAGCAGTATCTCTCCCCCCTTACCAATCTGCCTTTACCAACATCACGCATGGCGTGCCACAGGGCTTGGCAATTAGCCCGATTCTATTTAATATCTATATGAAACCTCTGATTGTGGTCATAAAGGAGCATAACATCAACATCGTAAATTACGTAGATGACACGCGGCTGATTCTCTCCTTAGAGGTAGATCAATCGACATCCTTGGAAGTGTTTCATGGCTGCCTGCGTGCCACGGCTCATTGATGGAGGGAAAACTCTTTGCAGTTCAATGTGGGAAAGACAGAGGTGCTCTATTGCTCAGTGGGTAAGATTCCTTCTGTGCTGCCTTGCAATTTCTGGGCCCACAGACACATCAACCGCAGTGGGGCCGGTAGAGAAGGTCCGTAACCTGGACGTTATGTTTAACAACAAACTCACAATGGAGGCTCAGGTTACTAAAGCGGATTATTGTTAGAGTCTCCAAAATATCTTCAGGATAGACTTCAGAGGATTCTGTCAACGGCAGCCAAGCTAGCCCTAGGATGGCCCAGAAGTTCTTCTTCCTCATCGGCCTTGGCGGAGTTGCATTGGCACCGGCTGAGACAGAGAATTCAGTTTAAGTATCTCTGTCTATTGTTCAAAGCTTTGCATGACTCTGGACCTGCTTTCATGCAGAGAAAGTTTGATTGGTATGTTCCAGCAAGAAGCCTCCGCTCGTCATCGGCAAGACTGGTTAAAATACAGAGTCTCAGGAAAGCAAAATCGGGTGGTAGAACTTTTGGTGTAGCAGCTGCCAGACTTTGGAATGAACTTCCATTAGAACTGAGACAAGTCAGCGATCTCCTTCCTTTTAGAAAGAGACAAAAAACCTGGCTGTTTCCCAGAATCTAACCCGGCTGTCAGCTTTTAGGCACACTTATACACTGTACTCTGAGTATGCTAGTGCCAGGATGCCTGATAGGTGATAGAGCGCTCTATAAATGAATAAAATCAAATAAATAAATATTCACAGAAGGCACTTACTCATTTCGGTATTCACAGAAGTAAGGAGTCCTAACTTTAGAACTCCTAAGTGCCTTCTGTGAATACCAAAATGGTAGTAAGTTTAGGATTTTTCTTAAGTTAGTTCTGTGAATCGGGCCCCTAGAATGACACAAGAGAATGACATTTACTTGTCAGGTGATACCATTTCAGCTAAAACACACTACTAGTCAACAACGTACAGAATCCAGCACACATAACAATGAGCAACAACATCAACATAGACATGAGGAACCTAAAAAAAATACCCAGTGCCACACACACAAGCCATTAGCACTGAGCCAACAACAGCCAGCAGTCAAAAAGATCATCTATGCCTTGCCACTGCCATCAAACACAACATGCAATGTCACTGTTGTACAATGTCACTTACATTCAAGGGATGTAGTTGTCGATGAGCTGTTTACGCAGGTCAACACCTTCCTCTTCTCTACTATCATCATCACTGGGCATATGTGGATTTGCAGGGGGGCAACTGCTGCTCATCATCGTCCCGGAACAGGGGGATCTCTTTGCTCAAGGCCAGGTTGTGGAGCATGAAGCATGCAACTATGATCTGACACATCTTTTGGGGAGAGTAGAGTAGCGCACCTCCACTCTTGTCCAGACACCGGAATCTAGACTTCAGGAGCCCAAAAGTACGCTCCACCACACCACGTATCCCCCATGTGCATCATTGTAGCAGACTTCACCCGGGGTCCTTGGATTCCTCAGTGGGCTCAGCAACCAAGGCCGGTTGGAATACGCAGAGTCACCTAGGTGCGAGATACAGAGAGCATTTTTCTTATATAAACAGCAGCTGAGAACAGCATTTCACACATACAGCACACTACTTGACTCTGCGTACTCACCATGCAGATTTTACATCAATTGTGGAATGATGCTATTACGCAATATGTAGGAGTCATGTGCAGAACCGGGGAATTTGGCACAGACATGGTAGATAATCGCATCCACTTGGCATACCACTTGCACATTAATGAAATGGAAATGTTTCCTGTTCCGGTAGATGTGCTCACGTGCCTGTGGTTGAACTAGGCCAACATGTGTGCAGTCAATGGCACCAACAACCTTAGGTATGTGTCCAAAATCATGAAAATATCCCTTCACACCTGCCAATTCATGTCTCCTTGGGAAGTGGATGTAGTGGTCCTTGTATGTCATCATTGCGGGCAGTACATCATGTAGTACCATGCTGAGCATAGCTTGAGACATCCCACCAGCGATGCCCACCGTGTACTGAAATGAACCATTTGCAAAGAAATTCCGGGCTGACGTCACCTTAACTGTTGGTGTCTAAGCAGTCAGATAGGTTCTGTGAGGCCTCAGATGGGGCTCCAATTGACCACATAGATTTTGAAGGGTAAGGCGATCCAGACGGAATTTCCTTATGATGTCCTTATCCTCCATGTTCGTCAGCACTAGGAACGGATGATGCACATTTGGTCGTCTCCTACATAAAATGAAAGGGGACACATGTCAATTTTATTCCCCTACGAGATGTGTCAAACATCTTACATCTTGACTGGCACAGCGTCAACAATGACTGGACTGGAACAACAGCTTAATGCACAAGTCACATGCAGAGACACCTTGATCTCATGTAGTCATACATGTGGTACCTCCAAAACATAATCTGTCTAAGTGAATGGAAAATGGTACATTCCTACATCTTGTGTCCCCAGCCCTGTGAGTAGTTGACACAGCACATGTTGGAAATAGTAACACTGCTGACTTCTACGTGGCTGCTGTACCTGCCACACCTTCTTGCTTGAGTTGCACAGAGCTCAACTTTTCTACACAATGAGCACAGTGTTTGTAAGCTGATCAACTATCAAAATAAATACAGCAATGTACAAAGTGAAATAGGCACATTATGTGGTCAGTCCCTCATTACTGTGTGTTGATTAGCCATCTCATACATTGACATGTTCACAAATATTAGACTCCATTACACACAAAATCTGTGTACATGCACACAAATATCATATGTGAAATGTGAATGTCACGCTAGCTTTTAATTTAGAAATCAGGTGCTATAATACATTGTAAAGGTCTAGTGTTCAATGATGAGAAATGGCTATGGCCATTGCTAGAGCATTTATGTGTCCATAGGTGCGGTATGCGTGCTCCGCCACCGCGATCATGGTCATTGGCCACAATTGAAAAATGCCAAACAGTGGTAGTGGCCGCCTGGACCCCGCGGTGTGCCACTGCCAATGCCATTGCAGCCAATGGGAACCGCGATCGCAGTAGTGAAATACTATTTTGAAACCCGGTATAGGTGTGCTCCGCTACCCCGGGCCCGGTTATTGGATACAATTGAAAGATGCATGATTGCGGTGGCAACCGCCTGGACCCCGCGGTGTGCCACCACCAATGCCATTGCAGCCAATCGGAACCGCGATCGCGGTAGTGAAATACAATTTTTAAACCCGGTATAGGTGTGCTCCGCTACCCCGGGCCCAATTATTGGATACAATTGAAAGATGCATGATTGCGGTGGCGACTGCCTGGACCCCGTGGTGTGCCACCACCAATGCCATTGAAGCCAATGGGTACGGCGATCGCAGTAGTGAAATACAATTTTGAAACCCACTGTAGGTGTGTTCCGTTACCGCGGGCCCGGTTACTGGCTACAATTAAAAGATGCTCGATTGCGGTAGCGACTGCCTGGCCCCGTGGTGTGACACCGCCTATGCCAATGCCATTGCAGCCAATGGAAACCGCTGTAGTGAAATACAATTTTGAAACTCGCTGTTGGCGTGCTCCGCTACCGCGTTCCCGGTTATTTAATACAATTGAAAAATGCAAACCAGGCAGACCAATTACAGCAGCAGAGTACCAATGAAACAACCCCAGGGGCTTATAAATGTCTGTGAGAGAGCCACATATTTTACTTGCATTCAGGCACTGCTGCCTGCCATTCTTCACCACCAACTGCTGCTGTTCCTGTATTCTGGACCCAGTGATGGCAAGAACTGAATACATCAGGGCCCGTCCCTTCACCACAGAGGAGTTGGAGGTCCTGGTGGATGAGGTCCTTTCACAGTATGGGAGGCTATATGGTGCACCAGATGTACTAGTAAGCGTCTGAGTAAAAGTTTGAGAGTGCTCAGAATGCTCCCATGATATTGCTCTACAGTAGTATGTGCCTATGAGTGCAAGTCAATGTGCAATTGCATGCTATGTACATGGCCTATTAAGAATTGCAATTGAGTATGTGGGGAGGATGATAACATGGACACTTCTACAGCTCTTCTTAAGCAAAAATAAACACACGTTGGTTGCTGACTTCATATCAATGAGGTGTGTAGCCTTATTTCCACAGATCCATGACTGCATTGAAGGATGTGTGTGACATGCAGTGGTTTTGCAGCCATACAGTTAAACTGCTGGTTTAAGACAGTTGAAGTCTGAACTCACATTGTAGTGTTTTATCTAGGAACCTGAATCGATATTCCTATTTTATGCCCTTGTCCGGTTATAATCAATAATGTCCATACAACGGCATAATAATCATATCCATAATTCAGTCGTAGCACATGCTGTCACATTAAGCAAGGCTACTTCTCCAGCCCCCTAGTAAGCACACCGAGTTCTCTAAACAAAACCAAGCCTCCAGCAACCTGGGAAATCCCCCTTGCTTTTGTTTTGATTTCATCCTAGAACTCCTGTAAAGCACTGTTAGAACGGCCAGTTCTTAGTGACATCTTTATTGACGTCTTATGTCCAACCTTACGTCAAACCCAGGCACCTTTCAGGTATAAATATACCAACGTTGCCTTAAGCAAACACACGGTGGTGATTCTGGAGCAGAGCAGCTATCTTCTTGCCTGAGAGCCCAGCTGATGCGAGAGCCCACGGACGCTGCCCCTCCACTTTGACGCACTGAGAGAGACGCTGTCTTTTCTCCTGCCGAGAAATCCAGCTCCGGTGTTTCCAGATACCTTCGCGGGTTACTGGGATATCGAGTCCTGAGAAAGAGATACAAGACCTCCTGCTTTCTATTACCCAGGTACGGAACTGACTAAACCCTTACAGAGAATTCTTGAGTCAAATTCTTGGCAAAACAAACTTAACTTAAACTGCTACTTACTTACTCCTTCCCACGTATTAGGCTTAGGTCAGGTACACCGGGGTAGGCGTATTTAGAAGCACCAGTTGAGTATGATTAGTCAATGTATATATGTATGTATATATTTTATCTATTTTAAAGTATCATATGGCTAAGAAACCATATCAATGCTTTTACAGTATTATTTTATAATACTCCTTTTACTGTACGCACTTTACTTTACCATGAGTATTACAATCGTGGCAATTCATTTCTCTTGTATGAGGAAGAAGACTGCTCAATAAATAACACCTTTTATTGAAAACGCCCGTCTCTCTTTTCTCTGCATTCTGGTGAAACTAAGTACGCACATTTGACTGAGTGAAATAGCTGTCTATTGTTTTCGCACGACTCTAGAGATACACTCTTATTCAGGGAGAGCAAAGTTGTCATGTTTTATGGTTGTCAGAAGCTAATCCTTTCTTGTCTATCCAGGGATGATAAACTCCTCCTTGTTTATTCGAGAAAGTTTCTAGTGACCTCTGAGCTAGCTGGCAAACCTTAAGTCTAATATAGTCAGTAGAGACCTAGATAACCTTAGTCCTACGTCTACACTGCTGAATATATTATTCCAATGCGCAGAGCCTATTGGGAATATAGGAACTACACTACATGGCGCCCAACGTTTGGTAAGGCGATAAATCTAACGCAAGACATTAGAGTAACTCAGACGTGCTTTTTCACACAGACCCTTTTACCCATAAATACTCCAAAAGACGTCTGGAGTGGGTAAAAGGTTAAAAATCCGCGGGAACTTAGTAGGAAGAGATTTCTATGTATAGTTTTTGGTTTAGTCAAAGTTGAAGGATACAGTGTTCCAAAAATATTGTGCACCTAATCATTGTTTCCTTGAAACTTGATCTGCAACAAAAACCTTTCTGTCAGTAAAAATGAGAGAAAGTGAAGACGAAAGGGAGACAGCTAGAATAGCAGCTCGACTCCTAGAGGATGACACAAGTCTCCTACAGAATGACCCGAATGCAATACTCATTCCGGTCAACATAAGAAAAACTATAACTCTTAAACTTATGGAAAATGGACTAACATCGAGAGGTGGTACAGTCATATTCGTAATTGAGGCACATGAATATCGGCAGACAGAGGTATTCTATTCATGGATAAACTTTCCAGCAGCAAATGCTGTCACACACGAATTCCACTATTACAAAATAGAGGAACCTCCGGATGAATACACTCCTTTCGAGGAGGTGGAAATCCCATTAAAATACCAAGAGCACCTGCTCTGGTTTAAAGGCGCCCTAAAACATAATAATCACATCACCAGGCTCGGTCCACTAGGTAGACCAGGAGCAACGTGGCCGGTTCTAGCCAGCTACACACCACATCCAGACATTGAAAAAATGTCAAGTGAAGAACTCTTAGTTAAAATAAAAGAATTAACACAGGCATATATAGAGTTGGTTCAATTGGCAACGGAGGATATAACATTCCTCCAGAAATTGAAGGAAACAGATATAGCAGAACAACCATTTGAACTTGCCAGAATCATAGAAAAATCCTATGAAGAACTAGGAAGAGATAGTTTGGGTGGGAAACCAGTAAAACCGCAACTAACTGAAAATCCTGAAAAAATATTTATTAAAAAATAGTCTAAACACTCCAAAAAAGAGCTGGGATGGAAATAAACAATCCACTCCCAAAGAAAAAAGATTCCAGTCCAGAGGAAGGTCTCCTCGGCGGAGAGAAAGATCTCCAGACCAAGGACACAAGTCTCCCCAGAGGGAGCCCTCTGAGAAAAGATACAACCTTAGAAATAGGGATAATCTAAAGAAACCTGATAAATATCAAGATATTGATACACGTCCCTCTCGATCTATTCAGACTTCCTCGCAGAAATCGGAAAGAAGAGGACGGTCAGAACAAAGGGAAGAGCACGTCAAGTCCAAAGACAAAGAACCTGCTCATCAAAGTAAAAAATTTAAATTTCCAAGAAAGAAGGTAGCCAGCATTAAAATAGTTAAACATGCCGAGGATACTGAGGACACAGCTGAAAAACGGAGAGTGGGCCCAGACAGTGCTAGACAGCGCAGCAGAAGTGACCATAGCTCGCAAGATCCTGATGAATCATCTAGAGACAGTGGACACGAATGAATACATTCAAGTGGAAACTGCAGACAGCAGAGTTAGCAAACCTCATAAAATATACGAGATAACACTAATTATAGAGGGAGATAAGACTAGGAAAGTAAGGGGTCTATTTTGGGATAACCTTTCCAAAGGCCATGACATCCTTTTAGCTGAAAAGGACTGGCCACTAGAGTTTGTCAGGGAGTGCCCTCATGGCGAAGAAATGATTATGCCTGCCTTCTCAAATCACATTCCAATTCATAAAAAATATACACTTGCAAGAAAGTGGGCAGTAGCGCAAGCTCCTGCATTATATAAAAATCATGTAGGATGGGATGAGGACTCTCCTCCTCACAAAATCCAATTAAAATGTCAACCAACTGCACAAAGGCAGTACCCAATTAAGCAAGAAGCTAAAAAAACAGGTCAGGGAGATCTTAGATCAACTTGAATACCAGGGGGTGATGCACCTCACAAATGAACAATGCTTTGTTTCCTGTCTCCAAGCCAGACGATTCATATCTTCTAGTTTTGGGCTACAGACACCTTAACTCATGTTGCAAGACATTTGCAGTACAAAACTCACACAGTGCAGCACTAATGAATAACATCGTGCGTAAAAAATACAAAACAACATTAGACATCTCTAATGGATTTTTTTGTCAAAACATTGCACCTGAAAGCAGGTATTTGACCGCTTTCTCAATATTGGGCTCGCAGAAAAATTTCTGTCGACTCCCACAGGGGTTCAAGAATGGCCCAGGATTATTCTCAGCAAGAGTAACAGAGTTACTACAAATGTATGATGATGAGGCATTATCTTATGTCGATGACATCTATCTGACAGATGATGACTTGGATACTCACTTGAAAAGAGTGAACACCATAATACTTGGGTTCGCAGCAGAGGGTTACAAATTCAACTTTAAAAAGTCACGAATTGCCCATCTGACTGTCCTGTTTTTAGGATATGAATTATCAAGTGAAGGCAAAAGCCTAGCAGACAATTTCTTAGAGAAGTTTGCTGTACTCCAAGCACCAAAAACGCTGAGGAACTTACAATCAATACTAGGGGGTCCATTATGATGTCGGGCGGATTTCCACCGCCAGGTTGGCGGTGGCTACCGCCAGCCTGGCGGAGGAAATCCGCCCGACATCATCAGCACAATTCCCCTCCGCCATATTAGGATGGCGGAGGGGACCGTGGCGGTGCGAAACACCGCCCGCCTGTTTTCCGCCCCGGTCGCCTAGCGGCCGGGGCGGAAAACCTGTAACATGGTGGCGGTGTCTTGTAGACACCGCCCGCCATATTACAATGTGCATTTCACTTTGCATTTCCGTGGCGGCAATGCCGCCACGGAAAGGCATGCGGAGACTCCCTGCGGGGGCCCGTTGCGGGCCCCCTGGGAGTCGTGGCTTGGGGGTTGCACATGGGGGGTACCTATGGTACCCCCCCACATTTCAAAGTGCAACATGGCAGGCACCGCGCTGTGCCTGTCATGTGCACTTTGAAATGAAAACGTGCACTTTTAACATGGCAGCGGGCGGAGATTTCTGCTCCGCCCGCCGCAATTGCACCCGTACAGGATGCGCCCGCCTGTGTGGTAGGCGCATCCTAATGCCCTGATCGGGACCCCTGCCCTTAAGGCGGGCGGTCCCGGGTCCCGATGTGATGGCGGGCGGACTAAGTCCGCCCGTCATCATAATGGACCCCTAGGTTTCCTGAATTTCGGAAGAACTTACATTCTAAATTATGCAGAGAGGGTTAAACCTCTCTATGAATTAATAAAACTTGATTTTAAACCAATCAATTGGACTCAAAAACACACAGAAATTTTGAGGTCATTGCAAACAGACATGTTAGCAAAAACAAAATTGCAAACTCGCGATAATACACGCAACCTTGTAATCCGAGTCATCCCAGGAAGATGCGGATTCACGTACCTGACCTCTAATGAGGGAGAAAAGGTACCAATAGCATACAAATCACACTTGTACTCACAAGCTGAAAAAACATTCAGTCTTGCGGAAAATGTTGTAAATGCGGTTCAAACAGCTGTAGCAAGCGAAAGAGACCAAGCCCAAGGCAAAAGGATAACTGTTTTAACAGCAGAATCAGCCTTCGAGGCATTAACAAGCCCACGTAATTTAACTACCGTGGCATTAGATCCAAAATGGATACAATGGGAGAATTCTCTTGCTACGGAAAAAGTGAAATACTATTTTGACCCGGAAATGAAAAAATTGAAATATCTAACGTATGAAAGAGAATATCCTCTGCCAATCGAAATTCTGCCCATACAACTTTACGCCTGTGTAATATACACAGACGGATATGCACAACCCTCAATTTGGGGAAAACAAGCTTATAATGCTACGTGCGAGGTTGTCAAATGACAGTGACGCGGAGGTAAATTGAGACCACTGGTAACAATGTCACAATCTGTAAAAGACAATTCAGGTCAACAAACTGAATTAATAGCTTTAAAAATGGCGCTCGACATTGCCTATCGCGAATTCCCGAAAATAATAGTGTGCGATTCGCATTCCTGCGTCAAATCATACAATAATGACTTGCAGAAATGGGTTCAAAACGGTTACAAAGATGACACAGGTGCCACAATCAAGCAAAAATCGCTTTGGGAAAAAGTAGGTCTTTCGAAGAAAGAACTACAAAAGACTCACGTGATACATACACTGAGTCATCAGCGTGATGGCGTTCACGTTGCAGGGAATTCATTGGCTGAGACAGCCACAGCGTAAGCAACTAATCCGGCTTCCGTAGCCAAAAAAAAGCGTTCAGAAAAATACATAGACGGGGAAACCATGCTGGCGGTAAAAACGTCTTCAAAAGGCGACTGCGCAGCATTACCCGTGAACTATCCACTCAATTATACATACATAATCGATGCAAACTCCGTTCCTTTTGCTCGAATCCCTGGAGTGGGGGATAGAGTAATTCCAAACACGAACAGGAGAATCTTCTTAATACAAGAAGCACATATGGGATTAGGTCTAAGGCATCAGATGATCAAGGAATCTCTGACAGAATTACAATCAGAATACTGGTGGCCAGGAATGAGCTTGGATAATCACAAATTTGCAAAAAATTTTGAAAACTGCAACAGAGATCGCAGTGGCGAACCGGCCGAAGTAGTGCCAGAACACCTAATAGAAAGCATAAGGCGATCTATAAGCATGATTAAACAGGAAACATGTGTCCCAATGTATATTATTTAAGACTAGATTCACTTAAAATGCAGACACCAGCGCTCGGCTGACGCCAGAACTGTTATAAAAGATTTGCGAGTCTATATTGGCACATACGCAATTGGCATGCTACATTCTGACCAGGGTCCTGCTTTTAGCTCTCGTGCTTATAAGGAGGCCATGACCAGCATGGGCATTGCATTGCGGTACTCTTGTCCCTTCCATCCTGAGGGAAACGGGATTGTGGAAAGAAAAAACCGAGACATAAAGCAATCTATAACGGCGAGGGTATTAGGTACGGGTGATGGGTGGGTCCAACATTTAACAAGTGTCTTAACAATCTGCCAAGAAATTCTCTAAAAGGTTTCAGTCCGTATGAACTATTGTTCAGGACTAGAATACACATTCAGGACCTCGATAGTCAGACTTCAGTGGTAGAAGAAAAATGCTTTGATATCAAAGATCGTTTGGCTATTTTACAGGACTTAAATTAAACAAGAAAAGACCTGAGCAACGTACAGCTAAAACAGCAGCCAACAGCCACTGAAGAGAAACCACCTGTCCCAGCAAGACCTGTCTGGATTCCAAAGATTGGGGATCTGGTCAGAGAAAAGATCGCGGTGAAGAAGGAATTTGGGCCTTCTTACAGAAAAGCAGTACCTGTCTTAGCTGTCAACGGAACAAGATCAGTTGTACTACCGCCCCTTGCTGGTAAAAAGGAGAACCGAGTTGTATCCATCGACCTGGTAAAACCACAATCATGTGGCCGATAATAAGTAGTAGGCCCAGTGGACTCCCAAAAAATAGGAGAACACCGAAGTTTGCTACAATACAAGAGGTTCAAACTGAGAGACTATTCACATTTGATAACCCTGCAGTGAATAAAAAAGGACTATGCAATAATGCCATGGAACTTGTGCCTCTTGAAACCCAAATTGCAACAGTTCATCAAGAAACACCTGTCTACAACGATGTAGCCAAAGACTATGCTAATGAAACAAAGAAAATTCCAAAAGCAAATAAAAATCCGGAAGCGATTCCAACAATTGACAGAACTGCATCTGGGTACTTCATCAATTTCGATGACTTTTCTGAGGATCCAAGCGAGCCTGAAGAACAGCCAACAACTAAATCTTTTAAAAACAAAGTAACGGAACTCTTTCATCAACTCAAAGAAACCTATCTGATTTCTCCATGGATTGAATTTTGGATTGTGTTAGGTGTACTTTTCCTCCTGCTTTGGCTCATCATGATTCTTTGTTTGGGAAAATTCATTGAGGGAAAATATAGTACAATGGACACAGCAAGTCAGAACATCAACTTGGTCCTAAAACCACACAAGTCATCTCACGAGAGAACTATCATCCGTGAACGTCACAGCAAATCCAATACCCGGTGGGGTAGCTTGGGACAAAACGGATTATGAAATGTATGGCCCGGTCGAGTTCTTGAAGTATCCACACCAGTTTAAGATTTCATTGAGTGACTTTGTAAAACCGAGCACATTCTCTGATGATTGGGACTTTGAAAGTATTAATGATATGATGTCAGATTTAGTAATGTCAGCAAAGTTTACAGAACATGATTACTTGCAGGGTTCATCTAATTATGAAGAAATGTACTGCTACAACCACTTTGCACATCACTATTTGCATAAATCTGCTCAACCTAGAAATGTTTTAAACTATAATCAATGGGAACATTGTGCAACTCCACCAAAAGGCAGTTCAAAAACATTTTATGAGAAATTCCCATACTTCTCAGGGTTTAACACAAGTGAAGCAGAAGCCTTTTATTTCAAAATGTTAAATAAGACAGGAATGAAAACAATGCTGACAAACACTAAATTAATCTATTCAGAAGCATTTTATGAAAAAATGACTACATTTGGTTTTGATTTTTGGAAAAACAATATTGAAACAAAAACCATCTGGGGTACCAAAGATTGGCAGGTCCAAGGTTTAGAATCCTTATTTAGAGCCTGCATGATCCCAGAACAAATTATATTCTTGAATGATACCATTCAACAGACAACCTGTCTTGGCCTAGCCAAAATGAAAGACTTAAACAAACCGTCTATTCCAAAAACAACACCTGACAATAATAGCACTACAGATGTTGAGATAGACGTATCCCATATTTCTAACCAAAACAGAACACATCCTGTTTGGAAAAAATGGTTGATCTGGCCCACAGACACAAATAACTGTCAAGATAGATTCCTGAACAAATTACAGGGGTTCAAATTGACCAGGCCAGACCCTAGATACTCCCTGAGACAACATCCAGGGATAGTTACAACATACTGTGTAGGAAAACTCTGCCTCGAATGGCTACAGAAATCCACACTGGCAGAAATTAAGCAACACTTGACTTTACTTAAAGACGGTGCTGACTTGCGTGATTTCATAATGGGACCGCGCAAACAGCGTCCAAAACGTTTCATAGGGGCCGGCATATATGCAGCTTACAACGAAGCTTGGAAAGAAACGCAAATTGAAACAGCAGAAAAAATACGGGAAATTGACCGTATTAATTTGGAAAAATCACTTTCTGTTGTGGACAATGGGTTAATGACTCTGTCTTCCAGAATATATTCACTGGACAGTATTGCATCATCTGCTATAGATATAATAGAGCAGGACTTGCTAATGTTACAACACGGTCAGTCCTAAATACGTTCTATTGTACAGCTTGGCTGGACATTACAAAATCTGGGTTCAGGCTACGTGCCTTGGCGTTTAATTAACACAACGTCATTATTCTCTATCTTTAACCTTACTGATACACAAATCAGCTTGGCACAGAAAGGAGCAGAATATACAATTCTGAGCATTGAAAAACTTGAGAGATTACCATTGACAATGTCAGAACGACCTGTCATTGAATGGATAATACACGGAATAATAACAATTCCGATAACGACTTTCAAATTTAAATTCTGTCAAGAGTATATACCAGCAGGCCAGTATGAAAGGTTGGGTAAAGGGTACATTAGGTCATCATGGAAATTACCTTACACACACACATGTTATAGTGAGAAGGAACAGAATGTATTTCTTAGTGGTAATAATTGTAAAAGGTCACTAAGTGGTATACTTCTGTGTCAAGGTATTAACCTACATGGGGCCTGTGAGGGGACTTCAAATAACCTTTCATGTCACCAGCATGGCACACCTGCAACTCGAATAGAGCCATTCTTTAGACGGCTTTCTAACGGGAGCTATATTCTAATAGTGGACCACAGATGTTGTGGCATGGTGCCAGGAAAAGCTTATCTCGTGAGCGTTAGTTCCATGGTCACTTGCTGTATGCAAGTATTGTTTCCAAACAGCACTCCAGACAGAGAGGAAAAACTTTGGCCCTTTTTGAATATCTCTTCTATTCAAATTGATACTTTAAGCAGAATGAAGTCTGTCCTTTTGCAGACAACTGTGCCCTTGACGTCATCAAAAGAAACGTATGATCTACAAGTTGCAAGGACAACGGCAGAGATACATACACTTTTATCAACAAATTGCCCCCTACATTTCGCAGAAATGTTAAGCCAAATCCTAAATATGTCTGATACGAGCGGTATCCCACATGTATTTAAGACAATTTTTTTGGGACTGTTAACACCCTTCACAACAGTTCTGGGCATTTTTCCTAATTTTGTCCATTCTGTCTTTGGCGGCCTACCACTCCTGTTGGGACTCATAGCAGGCATTTTATTTTTGATACTTCTGCTTCGTTATGGCAAGCCAAAACGCAGACAAGACTCCAGCAATAATGGAAGAAACGATCCTAGCTATACGCTATCGGGACCGCATAACTAAAGTCCTTGGATTAGCCCGGCTAAGAGATCTGAATATGACCTGGTTTCTTTCATTCAGACCCATCTGGCAGAATTGTATATTACCTGTGCTTCGATGTATGCTATGCAGAGAAGAATGCGTGTTGGACGTCTGTCTTACACTACAATCAGCAGTACCATTGGATACAGATACTTTGCTAAATCCTGTAACGGCTCATGCATCGTGTTGTCCCCTGCGGTTACCAATCATGATGACGGCATTCGTTGAGACTTCACCACTGCGATTAAAGGGTAGTGAAGTACGAGATGAGAGCAACATCACCCAGGTACGACCTTCTGTGAGCATTATTGATCCTGTCATCGATGATAGCAATCATTTTCACGACTGTACAGTTGCGGCATTTTCCAACTTGGTCGAACTTTCACCTGAAGCGGTAAACCACTTTTTTAAAAGTCTGTCTGAAATGATGTTTTCGCCCGAACAAAAAGAATAACTTTTAAGCAAACTAGTACACAGCGTTCCCTGAGCTCTGAATTCGGCTTTCGGCTTTGATAAACAAAAGCTACTGAACATATTTGGAACTATATTTTTTCTCTCTCCCCTGAAAGCGAAATTATTTTTTTTTCCGATTCCAAAATATTTACCCTTTTTCTGGCACATGTACTCTGCTTGAAGTAGAACTATTCTTTTTTTTTTTTTTGTAAACCTTTATTGGTATAGACAGGATATACAAATCTGGGCCTACAACCAAACTGGCCGGCCACAACACGTGAAAGCAGTCAAGAAGTCCAGAATGAAGTTACAGAATCAATCATAGAGGAACGTAAGCAATACAATCCTAAAAAAAGGGGGGGGGGAGGAGAGAGGATCCAAACGGCCAGCAAACAGGAGCAATGAAGGTTATTTTTTATAATAGGGCAAGAAGGAGCATGACAGGCAGGGCGACAATATAGAAGAATCCGGATTCCCAAATCAAACTATTGGTAACAGAAGGGCTAAAGGGCAGCCATGCAGGAATGTCAGCACTGTATATATCAGAATAAAAAAACGGGGCCGTGAACACAAGTCAGTATATAAGTAAGAACGACTTTGTATCCCCACCACCCAGTAGCACATCGGAAACAAAACAAAGGGGGCCGGAATAGCGACAACACCCAGACTAACCCGTCATACTAACCTTGGGAAAGAAGGAAAAAGGGAGGGAGGGGGGGGGGAGAGGAAAGAAGAGAGGGAAAGAAAAACACAGACTGAAAGAAAAGAATGCCGCGCCTAAACAAGCGTCCCGTAGCAAAGAACACATAAAAGAGCAATAATATCAACAACGAGGAGGGCATGGGAGTCGCAATGGAAAGCAGCAGAACTACAAAAAGAAGAACAGCGACATTACAGACCCCACCCCAAACATACCACGGAAGGCAAGGACAGACGCGGCACTCCAGTAAAGAGATACAAAAGGGCCATAGAACTGAGGAAAATAAAACATCAAATAAGACCCAACCCACCCATCCCACCCAGCACCCCTGCAGAAGGCTATGGCCTACCCTCCAAACAGCGCGCCTGTCGCCCTAAACCAGAACCCGAAATGTAGTAGAGACAAGAGAAAAGAATATAGAGACAAAAAAAGGACATCAAGACAAAAGAAATAAATGGGAGGGAGAAGTAAAAGAGCATAGAAACAAATACGGTCGGCCACCGCCCTCCACCCAACCATACGAACATATTATATGTGAACCAGAACGACACAATCTCGAGCGCCAAAAAACATACAGGGGGTCTCCCACAGCACTAGAAATATGAGCAACTTCGCCACAGATCTGTACGTCAATAAACCACCGGGAGCCGTGCATCTCACCCCATCCCTTTTCTAACCACAGTTACCACCCACCACAGGACAGCGTGAAGTAAGCAACACGATGCGAGGCAAGCACACAATTGAAAGAGAGTATGAGCAAAACGTAGGCCAGGGAGGGCAATCAATAAGCAAGTGGGCAAAAGTTCAAATAGGCAGTTCAAATGTCTCAGCAATAACAACAAGGGCAATAATAGACAGGAGTTCAGTCTTGCCGTCAGGAAAAGCGGGGGTTTCCCTGCAAAATAGAAACACGACCTCATCAAGGCAAAAACAGGCAGCGGTCCACCATTGTTCTCAGGCACCCGGGGAGGATCGGATCCCCGCACGACATCCAAGTCCTCAAACTCCAAACATCGAAGAGCAGGAGGTTCCAAATCCACCGGCCAGCAAATCCGTCGATGGATAGCGACAGTAACTCTCGTAGCGACCGGGGGAGGCGAGGCGGTGGCATCACTGAGACAAGAGGGGACCATGAAGGAGCGTTCACCCAAGATGGCGGTAGAACGAATCGAGTCTCCCGGAGCACCGGGGGCCAGGGCCGCGCGTATGGATCGTAAGGCATCAAGAACGTCTCCAATCGTAGGCTCACGCACACACGTCCAGGCCCCCATGCCGTCCAGCAACTCAAGCCCGTCATCACGAGGAGACCCACAGCACAGGTCGTCGGTAGCCATTTTGTGAATTCAGCCTCCTCACCACCCTCCGCGATGCTCGAAACAGTTCACAAATGCGGGCCTTTACAGATTTCCGGGGGGGTCCCAGCAATGGCAGCCTCGGTGAAAAAAGGAGATTCGCCCAAGGCGAGGGGCCGTCTGCAATATCGCTGGTGCTCCACTTGAACAGAGTCCGAGGACGAGGGTCCAGGGTCGATGGACGGAGCAGCGGCGGGGGGACCCCTTCACACGATCAGTCCACGGAGCACCGCGTTCCGCACCAGCCTCACGGCCGTCAAGGCGGGCCCGGATCAGGATCACCGGGATGTTCCCACAACGGCTCTCACCAGTGGCGCAGTCTCTCGGCCGGGGCCGACGGTCACCACAGCGCCATGTCGGATCCGATAGGCGAGGCCCCGGTCTCAACACCACGAAGGCCCAGGTCCCTTCGGGGGGCACAACTTCGGAACCGCAGCACGCCGGAGTCTCCAGGCCAAACGGTGAGTTAGAGCGAAACGTTGCGTTGCTATTTCTTCGAAATTGTGTCGTCTCTGGGCAGGATATACAACAGGATATGCGAGTCAGGCCAGAGGGCTGACGGAGCCGAGCTACAAGGCAACCATTACGCTCGCGAGCTTGGCTCCTCCCATTAAGTAGAACTATTCTTAGAGAACAGAGCTTCTATTTTAGGAACTCTAAAGACAATATATCACGTCAGCCTCTAGCACATTTGCAGCAACTGTATTTATATGTGATGGAATGGTCTCAACCTTTTTTTTTTTTCTGTATTAAGAGCCATTTCATGTGTAAATTTCGCAAATCATTCATGCCGATATATATGCATCCTTTTTAATGAATGATTACACTGCTTGAAAAGCGTACAGTACCTATAATCATTTTCATGTATTTCGCATACACCATTTCAAATGCAAAAATGCATTTTGGGGTGGGTTGGTATACACATGCACCTTTTATGTTTACTATTGCTTAAGTTTTAGTAATGATGGACATTCATTTGTGGAGTGGGTGTAGTGTTTTATCTAGGAACCTGAATCGATATTCCTATTTTATGCCCTTGTCCGGTTATAATCAATAATGTCCATAGAACGGCATAATAATCATATCCATAATTCAGTCATAGCACATGCTGTCACATTAAGCAAGGCTACTTCTCCAGCCCCCTAGTAAGCACACCGAGTTCTCTAAACAAAACCAAGCCTCCAGCAACCTGGAAAATCCCCCTTGCTTTTGTTTTGATTTCGTCCTAGAACTCCTGTAGAGCACTGTAAGAACGGCCAGTTCTTAGTGACATCTTTATTGACGTCTTATGTCCAACCTTACGTCAAACCCAGGCACCTTTCAGGTATAAATATACCAACGTTGCCTTAAGCAAACACACGGTGGTGATTCTGGAGCAGAGCAGCTATCTACTTGCCCGAGAGCCCAGCTGATGCGAGAGCCCACGGACGCTGCCCCTCCTCTTTGACGCACTGAGAGAGACGCTGTCTTTTCTCCTGCCGAGAAATCCAGCTCCGGTGTTTCCGGATACCTTCGTGGGTTACTGGGATATCGAGTCCTGAGAAAGAGATACAAGACCTCCTGCTTTCTATTACCCAGGTACGGAACTGACTAAACCCTTACAGAGAATTCTTGAGTCAGATTCTTGGCAAAACAAACTTAACTTAAACTGCTACTTACTTACTCCTTCCCACGTATTAGGCTTAGGTCAGGTACACCGGGGTAGGCGTATTTAGAAGCACCAGTTGAGTACGATTAGTCAATGTATATATGTATGTATATATTTGATCTATTTTAAAGTATCATATGGAATGATGTGTGTATGGTTTTTAAATTGCCCCTATGGTGATGTGTGCATTATGCACAAGAGTACAATGCCTGAGTGTAACACTCTTGGTGGTAATTCACCTATGACACATCAGATAAATGTGATTTGGAGATTTCATCCTTCTATTGATTCCATTATGTGTTTAGTCTTGCATGTGTAGGAACTGTTTACCCTCTCATATTGTACATGCATGTGATTTCTCTGATGGCCCACGTTTAACCTTGGTGAGAGTCCCTCTGGCCTGCACAGAAACTGCCCAATGTTACAAGGACCCATCACTAAATGGACTGAGTGAAACATATGTGTTGTCCACCACCCTATTTCTCAATGAGCTATCTTAGGCCTGAGGATTGCACAAGACAGGACTACATCTTGTGAGAAGAGTGTGAGAATGTAAGTTAATGGCCCTAAATGTGACCACAATGACACATGAAGCCATGCACTGGTCAAGGATATTGATGGGTGTGTAGTGTTGGTTACAGAGTCTGCCATGACACATCATTTCCAATGTACTGTATGTCATGCTCACTCACATACTGCTTCACAGATGAAGGTCATTTTCACATTGGTTGCTGTGCTGGCACTCAGCATGTGTATTAGATGCCATGTACTCTTTCCATCCTCATATATGTATACATTTCTTTGAGATTATTTGATGCAAGTGTATTACGTGTCATGCTGTATGGCCTCTGCTCAACATTTATGTATTAGTGTGCTATGCATTTTCATGCTCCTATACTGACACACAGTGGTATATAACACAGTGTCACTGAAACTTCCTCTTCTTGTCTCCCATACCTGCAACTTAAGGTCCACCAGCGTAAGGCCATATGGAAGGACATTGCACGCAAGGTGCAGGCTCTGGTTGTTTCCAACCGACAGCATACACACTATCACGCTGGGGGTGCTCCCTCAGAGTAGCAGGTTGGCGCACAGGAGCCTGACACCACTAATGTCCCACATCTTGGCAGTGACATAGCCAGAGCTGGGTGGAGGCTTGAGGGCCCATCAGCAGCAAGTTGGGGTGAATATTGTGCAAATTGTGACTCTGGGTATGAGTGAGTGCATGAATCCCAACCGTGAGTCAGTGCAAAGCTCTGTGATGTCTCTAGTGTGATGCAATGGCTTCCAAGTGGCCTCAGTGTTGACTGCAGCTGTTCTGCAGTCGTACAACATCTGGTTTCTCATGTGTTTAAAACCATGACCCTTGTCATTGCCAGATGAGATGTGGCCTTGTGACATCTGCTAGACATCACCTGGTGTGCAGAAGTGTGGAGGCGATAGAGCTTTTGTGCCAGCTGTGTGTGGGTCAGACTGCTCTCCTGAATGCCTTCCAGGATCATGACAAGAAGTTGGCACAGGTAGTTGCATTCATGGAGGGCATTCATTCTGATGTGGGTGGCCTACACTGAACTGTCCAGTCTTTGTCCTTCATAGTGACGGCAGCCATTCAGCAGTCCCAAGCTCCAAGTCCAGCTCCTGTCCCTTCAGCAACCACCCTGCCAGTGGCACCACCTGATGGGAGTACCTACGCCAGAGCCCTCAGGCACCAAGTCCTCCACACACAGCACACAACAGCAGCACTCAAGGCATACCAGACCACAGACACCATCACCACAACACAAAACAGGCACACATGAGCGCAAAGCCAAAAGGCCCAAAACCCCATCACGTGACACTCAGGGGCATCAGGCTAAGAAGCAGGTATCAACATCACATTCATCAAAATCACCACCATCCAAAGACAGTCTCATCCCCACACCTGCTCACAAAGACCCACAAACACTTGCCCTGTCTGCTGTGAACCTGGTGCCTGCCACAACCAAGCGAAAACACATTTTCAAAGGCAGATTAACCCAAAATATCTACTCCCACCCACACCCCTGTGAAGCAGGGACAAGAGAGAAAAGTGGGCAGTTTACCTCGCCAACAGGTGATGCAGGGGAAGAGGCACCACAAACGTACCACAAGGTCCAGCAAATCCCCACGGGGAGAGCCACTTGCACCTGAAACACCTTTGGTGGAGAGTGAGGCTGTTGTGCCCACCTCACTTCCCACTCTGGCCAAGACACTAGTGGGCTATCTAATGCCCAAACAGTTGAGACCCAGCCCTCAACATTCACCCTGAACCACTGTGCCTCCACGCAACATGTCTCCACCTCCCCGTGCCACCACTCCACCCGGTCCAAGCAGCCCTCAGACTCCCACATCCATGGATGCCTCTACCTCAGCCAGTTCTCTCTCGCCCAGGTCCAGTCCTCCAAATGGCCCGACAATCAGCCCCCTCCTAGTTCAACTTAAAGCCAAATATTTAAGCCAAGTCCTCCTCCCAACACCATTTCTCCAACAGTGGTGCCTGGACTGCCCATATGTAGTGGAGAAGCGTGGCTCAGTGGTTAGAGGCGGCAGACCCGGAAGCTGAGATCGGCCGTGGACCAGGGTTTGATTCCCCGTCTCGGCGGGTCTCGGGCTCAAAAATTCCACGGACTCGACAATTCTCGCTCCGGTGCCTACTCGACTCATGGGGTCACACTCTGCGACTCTGGGCAATAGCTTGCTTAATTTCCACTACGGCCCCTCGCGGCGGGATGCCTGGCTTTCACCTTGTGGATACCCTGCCGGGGTATCTCACAGGGGAATACCAGGACGGGTTCCCTAAGCAAGCGCCTTGATACCTTCGGGTGATACGTGCGCTATATAAGTCGCAATACATACATACATACAATACAATACATGTAGCCCCTGAGCTGTGGTGATTCCCATGGCAGTGGACGGTGTTACCCATTTGATTGTGCAAGTTCTCATGCACACATGTGCGGACTAGAAATATGGACTGGCCAATGGTCTTGCTGTTTGTTACTTTTGATGTCCATTTCCTGTGCAGTTTCTCATGCACACATGTGCCTACTAGGAATTTGTTCTGGCCAATGGCCTTGCTGTTTGTTACTTTTAATGCCTATCTGGATATTATGTAATAAAGACTGTTACTCATGTTGCCTGCTATGTCACTGCCCTTGCTAAATTAAAAAGTTGTATGTATGGGTATATGTTCATGTGAGATACCAATAAAATTTACAAAGTTCCCCAGAAGAAGGGTAATAGAATAGGGGAGTAACTCTCTCACTGAAGGTTGTGTAGAAGCGTAGGCAGGGAATAAAGGTAATCCCTTATCGGAACTAAGGATGCCTCACACAATTAAAACAAAGTGGCCGGACAGCTTGTGTTGAGATGTTAATACAATACCTAGTACCATGAATTACCAGGTTGAGCAGACGTGTGTCTGAAATTACTTTTTTATTTTATAAAAAGTTTTAGGAAAAAGTTTTCTTTAGAGCGTCAAAAGACACAACAAAACATTAGACAAATTTAACAAACAATACATTCCATAACTGCACACAGCAATACAAATCAATGGAAATTTCAACCAATGAAATCCAAAACAATATACATTTCATGGACAACTGTGCTATGCCTCAAATTGAATAATCTGTGAGGCACCAATCCTAGATGTGGAACAAACAAGTGGTCTAGCAGAATGGAACACTGGCCTACTTGTTTATCGTCTGCAAGAAAATACCCAGTACATTTTTTCACCCAGTGCTACAACGAATAGGAATTACATGGAGGCAATTCTGCGGTTTACACATGCATTTAGTTACATTCCTATCGTGCCTTAGAACATTGGTATCTTGCAGAGAAGGACGTCGACGCGTTTCGAACCCTAATGTATTTAGTGGGTTCTCCTCAGGACATGGATTGGGGGGTCGTTGTCACTATAAAGTAATTACAAACATTGTATCAGAGAAGGGCTAATCAGGGAAAGCTTCTCGCTAAGACTCACACACTTAAAAGTTCAAAGAGTACCTTATTGGCTGGGGTTTTTTTTGGATCACTCCCTGTAATCAAAACAAGGTATAGATCTAAATTAAAATCATGCCTCCACAATGCCTCTTATATTTAGCAGGTGGACTACAACATCCAAGACATACCTCAATGATGCGCCCAAGACGATCACTGGGAGGGGTGCCGGTACACGTGAATTATACGATGTGTGGATCAGGAAAGCTGAAAAAGCGGGGGATTCCTGTCAGTTACCCACAAGAGTTGTACGAGAATGATGGAAAAAATTCATACACAATCGGGTCCTACCTTCGTAGAACGGGCATAAGTCCCTTCATAGACGCTTGAGCAAGCGGCGGCTGCCGCCTGGACTTGTGCGCTGCTGGGGCAGAAAACGAGTGTTTTAGTGAAGCGTCACATTCCCCTTACTTTTGGTACGAAAAAATGCATCAGCAGTGCCTATGATCTTACTTCTCTGTAATGATTCAGGGGAATTGAATTTCGGCACCCGGCTCCGTGTGAACAGACCGCTAGTAACTGGAAGGGGCGTGTCTAATGATATTTAAACCCGCGCGCAGCGCGGTGCATCATGGGAGACGTAGTTCTCATAACTTCTCTTATAAGTAGCAAGGAGTTTTGTGTAATAAAGGAGGCATTTGTTTGGGGCGAGGGTGAATCTATTGGCGCATATGTCTAGCAGCTAAAAATTCTTTTAACCGGACCACATAATAATGTGGTGTAACATCGTCACACGAGCAGCGACGGGTGGCAGCAGGGGCACGTGGCGGGCATATAGACAGTTATAGGTTGCTGAATTCATTCAGATCGTTCAATCCATCCATGGCAGTGTTGAACTTCAGGATGAGGTACGCCTCTTTTTGTGCCAACCGTACATCAGGGTCTCCACCCGCTCCTGGGGTATTTTTTATACTTGCAAGAATTGTCCATTTGAGGTCATTGACCGAGTGTGCCTTCTTCAAAAAGTGGGACACCAGTGGTGCTGTTAGTACTTTGTTATTTATTCTTGATCTATGTTGAATTATGCGCTGACGCACTTCCTGGGTGGTTTTGCCGATATAGACCTTACCGCAGGGGCAGGTGATGGCATATATTGCGTACTTGGTCTTACAGTTCGTAAAATCTTCATGTCGCCAATGTTTTTTACCGTCCGTGAAGTGGGTGCCTTCAATCGTGAGGCTGCATACTGAACATGTACCACACTTGTGATGTCCTTTCACTGGTCCCATGTTGAAGAGTGTACTCTGTGTTTCCTTTTTCGTAATGCTTCTAGTCGGAGCAATTTGTTGTCCAATGCTCCTGTTTTTTCTCAACGCAAACAATGGTTTGCCGATCTCAGGGATGATTTCCTCGACGAGGTGCCAGTTGTTACGTATGATCTTCTGCACCGGATTGGTGTGTGTGGTCCAAACGTGGAAACACACACCATCCTGTCCAGTTTTGGTTTGTCCCTCTTCTGCAGCAGATGTTCTCGAGGAGTCCATCTGGCTCTTTTCATCGAGTGTTTGAGCAATTTTGCTGGGTATCCTCTCTCCTTCAGCTTGTTCGTTAGGGCCTCACCATGTATTATAAAGTCTTCTGTTGAAGAACAATTCCTTCTGACCCTTAGGTACTGTCCGTAGGGTAGATTGTTTCTTAAACTTTTAGGGTGATAACTGTTGTAGTGAAGGCAATTGTTTTTGTCCGTTTTTTTCTTGAACAGAGTTGACTTGAGGCCTTCGGGCGTAGACTTGATCTCAACGTCCAAGAATGGCATGGTCTTGCAATCATACGACAAGCTGAATTTGATATCTGGACTTCGGTTGTTGAGCCAGCCGTGAAATTCTTCCAGGGATTGTGGTGTACCATTCCAGATGCACCACACGTCATCTATATACCTCAGCCATTGCCCAATATGGGCTCTGTACGGATTGTTGTTAAACACGTACTTTTCCTCGTACTGGGCCATAAACAGTATGGCCATTTCAGGTGCAAAGGGACAGCCCATCGCCGATCCCTTGATTTGTAGAAACATTTCATCTTCAAATACAAAAAAGTTCCTTTTTAGAGCTAGAGCTGCTAAATTCACAATCAACTCGGTCGGGACTCTGTGTGGACGGGGTCTGGAATCTAAATACATTTCGATCACATCGACTCCATCTTGCTGGGGAATTTGGGTGTAAAGCGACGAAACGTCCATTGTGGCTAGCAGTTGTGTACTCGGGTCAAATTGAAGTCCTTCTACTTTGTTTATAAAGTCCATTGTATCACGTAGATACGACTTCACCTCAGTGACAAATTCTTTCAGAAACACATCCACAAACTTGGAGATGGGCTCCAGCACTGAGTCGCACCCAGATACTATTGGTCGTCCTGGTGGCGTATTGGGATCTTTGTGCACTTTGGGAAGGAAGTACAAGTGTGGAGTCCGACTTGTACTTCCTTCCCAAAGTGCACAAGTTTGTGGATGTGTTTCTGAAAGAATTTGTCACTGAGGTGAAGTCGTATCTACGTGATACAATGGACTTTATAAACAAAGTAGAAGGACTTCAATTTGACCCGAGTACACAACTGCTAGCCACAATGGACGTTTCGTCGCTTTACACCCAAATTCCCCAGCAAGATGGAGTCGATGTGATCGAAATGTATTTAGATTCCAGACCCCGTCCACACAGAGTCCCGACCGAGTTGATTGTGAATTTAGCAGCTCTAGCTCTAAAAAGGAACTTTTTTGTATTTGAAGATGAAATGTTTCTACAAATCAAGGGATCGGCGATGGGCTGTCCCTTTGCACCTGAAATGGCCATACTGTTTATGGCCCAGTACGAGGAAAAGTACGTGTTTAACAACAATCCGTACAGAGCCCATATTGGGCAATGGCTGAGGTATATAGATGACGTGTGGTGCATCTGGAATGGTACACCACAATCCCTGGAAGAATTTCACGGCTGGCTCAACAACCGAAGTCCAGATATCAAATTCAGCTTGTCGTATGATTGCAAGACCATGCCATTCTTGGACGTTGAGATCAAGTCTACGCCCGAAGGCCTCAAGTCAACTCTGTTCAAGAAAAAAACGGACAAAAACAATTGCCTTCACTACAACAGTTATCACCGTAAAAGTTTAAGAAACAATCTACCCTACGGACAGTACCTAAGGGTCAGAAGGAATTGTTCTTCAACAGAAGACTTTATAATACATGGTGAGGCCCTAACGAACAAGCTGAAGGAGAGAGGATACCCAGCAAAATTGCTCAAACACTCGATGAAAAGAGCCAGATGGACTCCTCGAGAACATCTGCTGCAGAAGAGGGACAAACCAAAACTGGACAGGATGGTGTGTGTTTCCACGTTTGGACCACACACCAATCCGGTGCAGAAGATCATACGTAACAACTGGCACCTCGTCGAGGAAATCATCCCTGAGATCGGCAAACCATTGTTTGCGTTGAGAAAAAACAGGAGCATTGGACAACAAATTGCTCCGACTAGAAGCATTACGAAAAAGGAAACACAGAGTACACTCTTCAACATGGGACCAGTGAAAGGACATCACAAGTGTGGTACATGTTCAGTATGCAGCCTCACGATTGAAGGCACCCACTTCACGGACGGTAAAAAACATTGGCGACATGAAGATTTTACGAACTGTAAGACCAAGTACGCAATATATGCCATCACCTGCCCCTGCGGTAAGGTCTATATCGGCAAAACCACCCAGGAAGTGCGTCAGCGCATAATTCAACATAGATCAAGAATAAATAACAAAGTACTAACAGCACCACTGGTGTCCCACTTTTTGAAGAAGGCACACTCGGTCAATGACCTCAAATGGACAATTCTTGCAAGTATAAAAAATACCCCAGGAGCGGGTGGAGACCCTGATGTACGGTTGGCACAAAAAGAGGCGTACCTCATCCTGAAGTTCAACACTGCCATGGATGGATTGAACGATCTGAATGAATTCAGCAACCTACAACTGTCTATATGCCCGCCACGTGCCCCTGCTGCCACCCGTCGCTGCTCGTGTGACGATGTTACACCACATTATTATGTGGTCCGGTTAAAAGAATTTTTAGCTGCTAGACATATGCGCCAATAGATTCACCCTCGCCCCAAACAAATGCCTCCTTTATTACACAAAACTCCTTGCTACTTATAAGAGAAGTTATGAGAACTACGTCTCCCATGATGCACCGCGCTGCGCGCGGGTTTAAATATCATTAGACACGCCCCTTCCAGTTACTAGCGGTCTGTTCACACGGAGCCGGGTGCCGAAATTCAATTCCCCTGAATCATTACAGAGAAGTAAGATCATAGGCACTGCTGATGCATTTTTTCGTACCAAAAGTAAGGGGAATGTGACGCTTCACTAAAACACTCGTTTTCTGCCCCAGCAGCGCACAAGTCCAGGCGGCAGCCGCCGCTTGCTCAAGCGTCTATGAAGGGACTTATGCCCGTTCTACGAAGGTAGGACCCGATTGTGTATGAATTTTTTCCATCATTCTCGTACAACTCTTGTGGGTAACTGACAGGAATCCCCCGCTTTTTCAGCTTTCCTGATCCACACATCGTATAATTCACGTGTACCGGCACCCCTCCCAGTGATCGTCTTGGACGCATCATTGAGGTATGTCTTGGATGTTGTAGTCCACCTGCTAAATATAAGAGGCATTGTGGAGTCATGATTTTAATTTAGATCTATACCTTGTTTTGATTACAGGGAGTGATCCAAAAAAAAACCCAGCCAATAAGGTACTCTTTGAACTTTTAAGTGTGTGAGTCCTAGCGAGAAGCTTTCCCTGATTAGCCCTTCTCTGATACAATGTTTGTAATTACTTTATAGTGACAACGACCCCCCAATCCATGTCCTGAGGAGAACCCACTAAATACATTAGGGTTCGAAACGCGTCGACGTCCTTCTCTGCAAGATACCAATGTTCTAAGGCACGATAGGAATGTAACTAAATGCATGTGTAAACCGCAGAATTGCCTCCATGTAATTCCTATTCGTTGTAGCACTGGGTGAAAAAATGTACTGGGTATTTTCTTGCAGACGATAAACAAGTAGGCCAGTGTTCCATTCTGCTAGACCACTTGTTTGTTCCACATCTAGGATTGGTGCCTCACAGATTATTCAATTTGAGGCATAGCACAGTTGTCCATGAAATGTATATTGTTTTGGATTTCATTGGTTGAAATTTCCATTGATTTGTATTGCTGTGTGCATTTATGGAATGTATTGTTTGTTAAATTTGTCTAATGTTTTGTTGTGTCTTTTGACGCTCTAAAGAAAACTTTTTCCTAAAACTTTTTATAAAATAAAAAAGTAATTTCAGACACACGTCTGCTCAACCTGGTAATTCATGGTACTAGGTATTGTATTAACATCTCAACACAAGCTGTCCGGCCACTTTGTTTGTTTACTTAATTGAGAGTGGTCCAGGCCGGATGGTGACAGGACCCAAGCCTTCCCAGTCCCTTTCACACAATTAAAAAGCTGGACGACTGTTGCCATCCTACCTGATGATTGTATTGTATCATCATCATTGGCCTCCTGCTCCAGCGACAGGCTGGCAGTGCAATGCCTGACGGGTAGCACAGCGTGCTACTCTTTAGTGGAGTTCTTTTGTTCCTGGCCAACAGATGCGTGCGTGTGAGGGGCCTAAAGAGGTGAAGTAGTGAGCGTGAAGGGAAAGTTAAAAGAGGTCAGTAGAGTCCACTTCAGATTGCTTTATTCATGTGGCTCACTGCCTAATTAAAATTGGTGAAGGGAGGGGTACCGAAGCACAAAGGTAAGGTGATTTGGCTTCGTTCAACCCTCGCCTATGGTGTGGTCAACATGTTTCATGCCTCTGCGGCAATTCTTCAGGACCTAAATATGCTCATCAACTAGTAAGAAAAATCTAACAATTTGAAAGAAATTTCGCATACGACCTGCGTGGTGGATGTACCAAGGCAGGAAGGAGTCCTGCGTGGGTTCCCGCCCTAAGTGGGAAAGGAGGAGAAAAGAAAGACTAAATCATTCCTGGCACCATCAATTGGGAGTTATAGGTCAGGACTTTGCACATGGAATAGTTATCCAGTGAACTGTATGGCTCAAAGGCTCACACCTATACACAGTGAAAGTGAGAGAGAGAAAAAGAACAAGGGGGGGTTACACCATTTGTGTCATGTGTAATTGAAGACAAGTTGCAAATACATTAATTACATGTACACAATGTGTTACACTCCATGCTTGTCACTCATTTGTGTTTCACAGCCAAGGGGTAGTGTAATTACTGGTGACTACTAGGAATTTGTTCTGGCCAATGGCCTTGCTGTTTGTTACTTTTAATGCCTATCTGGATATTATGTAATAAAGACTGTTACTCATGTTGCCTGCTATGTCACTGCCCTTGCTAAATTAAAAAGTTGTATGTATGGGTATATGTTCATGTGACACATGCTATGTATGCCACTTCCACATTGGCAAATACATGATTTACTTTTTCATAGGTTGCCAGAGGTCACAGGCAATTTTGTTGTACTTGACTCTGAGGCTTGAGGGTGCAATGATGGTTGTTTGTGATGATCTACTCTTATCCTAATCATTCTATGGTCAGGTTTGCTAAATTGTACACATGTCATATTAGGATGCAATACCACAAAGGAGGTGGATTCTATCCCCAGGATTACTTGCGGGGTGGCCAGGGTCCATCATATTTGTGGAATCTTTCTTGATGTGTGAGCAGCAGTGTTGATGTGTTGTCATCTTGTGTAGGCCTGTCTTTATAGTCACATGGGTACAATTTAATGTGTGCACTTGAGTAGTCATACAGTGTGATTGTCAGCAGTGTCGAGGTGTATGTGCCCCTGCACATGCCAACTACACACATGTATGATCCAGGTAATGAGTGAATGTTTGTTTACATTGTCAGACATGTGCTTTAGATTGTGGGCACATGTAGGAGTTGTAGGTTGAGCACTGTGCTGTGTGTTTGTTGATGTGTCCTAGAACTCCTGGGGGACACCTACTTGTTATAGCTGTCAGTTGTGAGTATGCCGAGTGTGTCACTGTAAAGTGTGTGTTGTGTTTTGTTGATCAGCCATAGGTCTTGTTTAAGTTTGTGCTCTCTGTGCTGACCTGCTCAGCCACACTGACATTATTTATGCGTTTTCTCATGCATTGCTGTCACTTGACACATTTATGGGACAGGTGTAGTATGTGGTATGAAGAGTCATACCATCCCCTATAGATGGTTCTGGTGCCCACACGTTGTGAGTTACTCCTCTATGTGTTTTGCACTGTACACTCCTCACCTGTCCAATACTGATGTACACACCACTACAGTCTCATGTCTTCCCCCCCATGCCTTGCCAGTATGTGACCCTCCCCACCACTTTATAGTGTGACACTATACTGTGGGAGGATGATCTGTGTACAGGACCAATGTGCCACTCAGGACAGTTTCACAATTAGTTATGTGCTATATTCTTCTACGTGATTGCAGTCATGGTTGCTTATGTGTAGTTCATATGTTTGGGCAGCACAGTCCTCTAGTCATGTTGTATGCATCTGGGTTTTCCTGAGTTGTGCATCTGTGGTTGATGGCTAAGGTGTATGTGTGTTTGCTGAGGTACTGGTACCCTTCCTAGTTGATGTGGTCTGTGTGCTGTGATGATTTGTGGTGTGGAGGTTCATGGTGGAGCACTCAGATATGTGTGATACTGGGTTTGTTGGTGTTCACACACTGCGTACTGAGCATGCACTGCTGTCAGTGTATGTTGGCTTGTACTTGCCTGGTATGCATTCCCCTGATGTCCAGCTGAGTTCACTATGTGATGTATTGGTATGTGCATATGTTGTGTTTTTGTTGTTGATGGATGCAGTGTGGCTCTCTCTACTGACAGGTACATGTGTGTGTGATGTTTATTTGCATGACATTGTGTGAGAGTAGTTTGTGCATTATAATACATTCTGCTATTTTTTGGATTTGTAGTGTGCGTTTCTTGTTTGAATGCCATATGCTGCAATGTGTATTCTTGTTCATGAGCATCTTTTCAGTGCACATTTGTGCTATGTCCTCATATATTTGACCTGTCACATGTGCATGTGCATGCTTGTGCTACACATTGACAACATGCTCACTTGATAACTAGTGTGGTGTCTGTGTTAGCTGGTTCATCCCATTGATCACAGTTAGTGTTCATTGTTGGCATTTGATAATGCAATATTTGATTGGGTCGGGGTATGGTGTCTGAATTTTTCCAGAGTGAAAATGTTGTGGATTCCTGTTCTGTCTAGGGTCACATTGCCTATCCGCTGTTTGCCTGCACATGGTTGAGCGTGTTGGACTTCTTTGGATGTTGTTTGTGAGATTTGTGTTTGGCTATTGGTTTTTGATCAGCATTGGTTCAGACATCCCTGGGTGGGATTCTGACATTTGTAGATACACACCAGGGTGTGTCATTTGTTGTCAGGAGACTCACAGGACCTTATTTGAAACCTTTATGTGTGTTTCTCACAGGGGTTGGGTGTTGCAAGTGAGAGATGGGTAGATGAGGGGTATGTGTGAAGGACCTACTTGGGTTTGACAGTCAGGGAGTGGGACAATGAGCCAAGTGTGTTGTGCTGGTGGCATACACATGTCAAGGTAGTTGACACAGCTGTGGGGCTGGTCACTGTATGGCTTCTGACCCTTCCTATCATTGCTGTGCCTATGCATAACTTGCATTGCTGTATCCCAGTGATATTGCACAGATGTCACTTTAGTTTTATTTCAATCACTGTGCCACTCATGTCTGATAGATGCCCTAAGGGTAGTGTGATATGTTCCTCATCTTGTATGTCATGTACAAATGCTATGTGGCTTGCTCCATGATTTTCCAGCACTGTGTACTCCATTTTGGGCTAGTCCATTTATTGTCATCTATTGATGCTGACCTATGGTATGTGTATGTGGCAGGGTGTCAGTGTGGGGTCTGTCTGAGGGACTTGACATGCAGTATGAACAGTTCAATGGTTGTTAATATGCAGAGTGACTTTTCATTTCTTAATTTACTCTGTTTGGTTCACATGAGTGGAAGGCAGGTGTGAGGAGGAGGGTTGTCCAGCCCCATACCTTGTGTGCAGGGTGTTCATCTTCACCCCCACCATCCCAGTCATTTTACCTTGCCCTTTGATGTGTGAGATGCGAGGTAGAGCCACACCTGGCTGCTAAATAGTGCATTTAGGCGGGTGGAACAAGAGAGGCACACAGCATGGGCATAAATGGACGTGGGAAGCGTGCTGTGGGCTGTGAGCAACTGATGCGGGCCTCAATGTGGGTAGGGTGAAAGTGGGGCTCTGGGCACCTGCCCACACTGCCAATGCCTGGCGCCGGCCCTGCCTACTACATTGTGCGGAGTTTTTCCTGCGTCTTCACCGCTGCAGTGACATGACCGCGACATTGCCGTGATTTCTATGTTGATGGGTGACCCTGATGCGGAGGTGTCAATTTCTAGCAAGCAGGACATGTGTGGGTACACTGGGGGATATGTTCCCGTCTCCACCAGAGTGTCTGATGTGGACAGGAACCGTATTTCAGCACAATAGTTGTGTGTTGTGATTGAATGCCGAGATGTGTTATTTACATACCTGTGGTGTTGACAGCGGCAATTTATTATTTGCTGGTAGTGGATCAGGTTCAGCAGTGGAAGGACTTGAAGAGCTGGACCTATAATGGTCAGGAACGCATGGAGGTGCCCGGGATTTGAGTTTCGCTCTCCGCAGTAGTGCTTCCGCTGTCTCTGAGGGGCTGGTTTCTCCGCTGCGTTCAGATGGGTTGTTTGAGGCATCCTGATTTGTCCGGAGGTCGTAACGTCACTCCGCACTGCTGTGTTTCTCTATTGGCTCCCTCCGCCACCACTGCGGAAGGTAATATCTGGTGGGTCCCGAAACTCCTCAGCAGACTGAAAATGGGCTATCTTTCCCAATTGTAATATGGCAGATGCGAGGACCGCCACACGAGTGTGGAATAGGACATTTTCCGCCAGCACCGTGGATGTGCCAAACACAGGCCATCCTAATTTTTTTGTTCTCCATGGTGGTTTAAACCACTGCAATATTATTTATTTGTTATATATGGCTCTACTTGAGAGCCTCTATCATTTATTTCAGTTTCTGAATCTCATAACCTACTGCTATGACATCACAACAGTTGATAACAAAATTGGTTACCCGCTGTTGTGATGTCACAGAGACCTTCCAGGCCAGGCCGACAGGACTTTCAGAGAGCCTGTCAGTGCAGCCCTGCTTGTCTGCTTTGAATGAAAGCAGAAAGCACATCTGCAGGAGGAGGAAGGAAGGCAGGGAAGGTGGTGGTGGTGGTTGGTTAGAGATTGCAGATAAGGTTTTTTCAATCATTTGGGATAAGGTGAAGAGGCTGTGTTATGTATGGCTCCCCCATTAGTCTTGTAACACTAAATAGCAATTAGAATCATGGGAAGATGATTTGGAGCTAGACCTTGGTGGTGAACTCCGTTCAGTTCGCGAAGTTTGTAGAGCTTTCGGCACTCCACTGAGCATGCGAAGTTACAAAAAAGTGCACTTCGCAAAGCTGAGCAGGGTTTTTTCTCTGCTCGCCAACTTTAAGTTGGCGAGCATAAGCAAGTAACATCCAATGCTAGACCCACAACCCAGCAAGATTTCTCAAAGCAGGCTGCCTCACATTGAGAAAACTGCTGTTCCTGTTGATGAAACTGCTGCTCGAGTGAAACACTACTCAAGAGGCAGAAAGAAGCAGCGCCTGATTTTCCAGTGTGTGTGGGACAAACACCGGCACTAAAAACCAGCATGAATGGCGCGATCTAACGCACTCCGCTGTTTGGGGAACTCCACGTAGAATGGCAGAGTTTTACAGTCACTTCACAGAGTTCTGCATATCGGAATTCTGCAAACTCCACCCAAGCCTATTTGAAGCCACCTTTTGGTTCGGAGTGCCATCGTAGACAGCTTGTGCTTCGCTCTTGTCTATTTGACGCCACTCACTCCCTTGGGGAAAAAGCTTCCTGTAATTCACTGTTACCCACCTATAATTCTGTATATTTTGAAAATATAATAAAAGTGTCAAAGTCCCTAACTCAGATTTGTGTAGAAGATGATCAGAGAAACCATGCAGGGAAATAGATGGTTAATATATTCATTCGTGAAAGCCTTTAATAATTTTAAAGGCTTTCAAGAATGAATAGATTAATCGATTTCTTCAGATTGAGCGATTGTTGGTGTCCTGCAAACTTTTAAGTTTGACCCTCGAGAGTCATGCACTCAGTAGTGCTCCTAGGCCTGACTTACTGTTTGGGCATACAGTCCCTGTTTGCGCCATGATGCCCTCCTTTACAAGGTGTGTCCAGTGCACTTGATTACACAAAACAATGTGCCATACTCCGTGCAGGTGCAAACTCTGACAATTAGTAAGAGCCTTGAGCACAAAAAATAAGTGAAAGACAAAGTCTACTTTTGTGCGGTGCTCAGTAAGCGAGCCTCCCAACAATTTTTTTTAACCTCTGTGCCCATGACTGTAATATGACATGAGTTAAAGTCAAACGCAATCCTCATTTGCTGGAGCCCACGCCCCGTGCAAAAAAATGAGTATGTCCCACTGCAATCGACTTGGCACAAAATGTGTGCCAGTGTGATCAATATAGAGGAAGAGGCACCGGAACCTGCTGCCCCTTCTAGAATGCCAAAGTGCCATAGAGGCTCAAGAAGCAGGAAGCAAAGGCAGATTGTGTCACATAGCTCCTGTTCTTTTCCCAATTCTAAATGTGTCAATTACTCTACCATACTAATGAAATCATTGGTTATTTTCACCTGTCTTTTTCCAGGATCCAACTTTTAACAGCTCTGTAAGGAAGAAATAATAAGCCTCACCTTCTGAATTTTATCGCATTTTAGCAAAATATCCTGTTCGGTTTTCTGAAGGCGCTTCTGTAGAAGGCAAAGAAAGACAAAATTAATGAATGGGATTCTGTGGCCTCAAATGTGTTCCCTGCCACATCAAATGTCATTGTGGCATAAGACACAGGGTTCCCCTTCTGCGGGGTTGTGTCCTGGTCAATTTAGACTGGAATGTTCCAACTGGAGAATGGCCAAGACTGAATAGCTTACGGGTAGTCCTTGTCTGTAATGTAGCAGAGAGTAACAGCACAAAAATAATGGACTTGAATACCACCCAGAGTAATTACCGCTGGCTCAGATTAATGCAAACATTCCACCCATCACTCTCTTGTTTTTCAATGCCACTTCATAACAACTATGATCAGGATCGGACCGGGACGAAAAATTGGCCGGGGCACCTAAATAAAAGTGCTCCATGTTAGCAAACTAAATAGCTAAACAAGTGTCTTATATTTGCAAATCAGGCCAATTTTGAAATTGTAAAGACATGTTGTATGAGTATTTTGCAAGGTGTGGGAGACTGCATGCATTTGTGTTTGTTGCAGGCAATGTTTGTTTGAATATCAGAGAAATTAACATTAAGAATCGGCCCACCTGGCCATCAAACAGGCCTGCTGTCAGGGAATATGGAACATGATCATGAAGGGAGGGGGTGAGTTGCAGAGGGCTTGGAGTGGCAGCTCCTGTTGTGAGCGTCGAGATAGCTCAGGGGGTTGGGAAGGTGTGGATGAGAATTGCAAATATATACATAATACATATAGATACATAGATTTTTTTCTATCACCCACAAACTGCTAAAACCCAGCCCACACACTGATCTGTGAGACCACTCCATTGGGCACTGCCTGATTGCCCTGTATGCCAGTCCAACCCTGACTGTGATACAATAGCATGTTTAATTGGTTACTTTGGAAAATTATAGTGAGATAAGCATGCATTATAAACATGACTCGCTAATGTAAATTTGCGATAGTGCATTTCGCTTTATTAGGAGAATGCTTGAAGACGTATTTCTTTCCAGTAGGAAACCAGAAAAATGATTGAAAATAAAAATAAATATATACTTCGAGCTACGCCTCTGAGATGCGGCATTAGCGATCAGTGATGAACATGTGTGATGTCATAAGCGATAGGTTTTATACTATTTGTTATGTCATGTGCAATGTCCACAGTGATGTCATTAATAAAGCAAATTGTGATGTAAGCTGCGAAATTATGTATAAGGTATTAGGTAGTGCACTGGGGATAATCTACGTTTGTGAACATCATGATTGTAAAAGATGTTAAAGAAACTATTTTTAATTTTAGCCCTAATCGACTTGTAACCGAGTCACACAGGTGTCCAACTCTGATGATCCCTTTGGTCTGTTTCCTTAGACATCCCCTTACCTATACCTATAGAACTGGAGGAAGTAGTGAATGCAGTAAATCGATCTGCTTCTGGTAAAGCTCCGGATGGGGTGCCGGTTAATCTTTTTAAATCTAATATATTATCCATCTATGGGCCCCGGTTGTTACAAATGTTTTAAGATGTGCAGTGGGGGATATAATACATGAGTCTTGGAGGACTGCTACATTGAGCCCCATTTTTTAAAAGGGGGATACATCTTCACCATCTTCTTACAGGCCTATCTCTTGGACAGACGCCACTACCAAAATACATGGGAGGGTTATTTTAGGTCGGCTAGAAATATGGGCTGAGGAAAATAAGATGATTACCCTGTTAAATTTGGTTTTAGGCCATGCCTTGGCACTGTAGAACAAGCCTTAAACAATCATCTTATTGCTGGGAAATACATAAAGGCAAGAAGGGGGAGCAATTTATTTGGCCTTTACAGACCTTTCAAGCGTGTTTAATATAATGCAGAAAATGGGGGTTGATTTGGGTCTCCTTACCCTAGTGAAAAATCTGCACCATGATTTGATAGTTGCGGTACATTAAGGCCTGCAAGAGGAATTAACCTCACCAATAAAATCCCTAAGAGGGGTGCATTTTAACCCCGTTCCTGTTAATAATATATGTAAATAGCATAACTGATCATCTTGTATGGGCCTGGTGGATGTTCCGAATGTGGGAGAATGATCTCTGCCTATATTACTTTACGCAGATCATGATGCTGTATTAATTGCTCGGACTCCAAGTAGTCTACAGAAGCTGCTGGATCATTTTAACCACTTGGATGCTAAGCACCTTGATGAACTTCAATGTAATTTCCATTGAAATCAATGGAAACTCCATGACGAGCTGAGCTCGTCATGAGCGTCGAAGGGGAGTTTATAGAGGGTTTGGATCTAGAGGTGAATCAGGCAAAATCTTATACTATGAAATGTGGCTCGAATCACACAAACACTAGGCATTATAGAATGGGGGGTTTGTCTCAAATCAAATAATTTTAGCTATTTAGGTATGATTTTTAGGTCCTTCCTTAGTTGGAAAGCACATATACACATGAAACAACAACAAACGGGCAGAAATACTGAAGCTATTTTCCGCTTCTCTAGGAAACCACAACACAAACCTCTTCCAGAAATGTCATCTCTATTTAAATCTAAATATTCTGCGACTGCTGCCTACGGGGCTGGTATGTGTGGGTACCAAAAAGCAGACCTTCTCCAAGGAATTGAACACAGCTTTATACATGGGCTTCTGGCCGTTTAAAAAAAACTGCAAAGTTGATTTGCCTTGAAGAGGGGGGCATAAACAATACTGGGGACCAAATATAAATTGCCCCACTTCTATTGTGTGTTAAGTGTTGGTTGAATCCAGAGGTGGCATTGGTGAGAGAGTGTATCTCTCCAGAATTCTCTTAATATATCATGGCAGGCATATGTTAAAAAAACTCTCTTAATTTGTGGCTAGTTAAATTTTTTGTAAATCCCTCAATTATTAGGGCAGATGCAAAGGCCATTGTGCAAGCACATCATGCCTAGTGGTGCATGGTTGAAAAAGTGTGTGGTGCGATTAAATTGAAAAATGTGGAGAGGTCAGTTCATATATCTACAACCAAATCTTTTGAATCAAACTTTTTCAGATTGAATTTTATCCATTTTAAAGCTGCCTTTCCACAACCTTAAATATGGTAGGATGATTTACCACCATGTCCTTGCGATCAAATTACAAAGCAAGTATGTGCTATTTTGTATTATTTTGCCCTCTATATTCTGGCCCAAGAGTTGATTTTTTAGCTCCACTATTGTGTCACGCTGGGTTTACACATTTTCTATCTGTTTTAGAGTTTTTACAATGCTTACCCACGAGAGAAATGTGTTATGCCGTTCCAAATTTTATCAGGAGTGGGTTACAAGTAATGAATCTACATGAGTTGATGACCCTCTAAATTTAACTGTTGTGTGTTTTTATTGTACATTCTGCTTTCAAATATTTTAAAACGTTTTATTAAAATGTGTGCACATTGAGAAATTTTAAGTAATATCTCGTATGGACTGTACATTATATTATATACTTTTATGGCACAATTTGCCGAATAAAGATGATTTTGACTTCGAGTCACAAAACAGAAAAAAAACCTTCTGCAGACTTGCACACATATTTTTAAAATGTCGCATATTTCATGGTTAGCATTCAGATTGGTGAACTGAAATGGGAGTTGTGTTTTGTGTTTTCCAATTTTTTTAAATTTAATGGCTAACTAAAGTTAATGATGGTGGCAAAAAGAATTTTAAAGCCTATATTATGAGATGCCTGGAGTTTGGTGCGGTTGTATCAGGCCCGAAATCTGTGTTTTCACCATATTCCAACCAACACAAGTTTTAGCCGAAAAGGGGAGCATCTACTTGAACCCAGGGTCAACTGGCACTTTTTTGGCCAAATTTTCCCATAATTCGCCCAAAAACACAAATGTTACTTCTCTCGGCAGGCAGAAGGTGTCAGTAGTCAGGGCAGGTGAGCAGTCAGAATAATGAGTAGGAAATGTCGACTTGCAATAATATTGAGTGCAAAATATCATGATACAGGAATATTGACTGCCAGAATATCATGGACAAGAATATCGAGTTTTTAAAAATATTGTTGTTTTAGTTAGTGTTATGTATTTTAGTGTGTATTTAAATATATGTCGTATATTTTTTTGTCTAAGTATTGCAATTTTTTTATGTATGTGTTAAATTTTTAAAAGTTCTTAATTTTATTTTAATAAAATTTTGCATTTTAGTTCCATAGTGGGTTGTGGGTTTATAGGGAAAAAGGGTGGGAAGTCATTTAATTATAATAAATTGAATATTAATTTTTTTTTTTTATGTGCGTTTTAGTTCCGTAGCAGGTTGTGGTTTCATAGGGAAATAGGGTGGGAAGTAATTTAATTATAATAAGTTGAATATTCATTTTTCTTTATTAGTATTTATTACATTTTGATTTTATAGTGTTAATTATGGTAATTAATGTATTTTAATTAATTAATAATTGGCTGTTAATTGTTATTGATTAATTTATTGGTAAATATGTTAATTGTTTAACTTAATAAGTGGGTTGTGAGTTTATAGGGGGATAGGGTGGGAAGTAATTTAATTATAATACAATTATTAATTTTCTTTCATAATTAATACTTATTTATCTGATATTTAATATGGTTAATTGTGGGAAATAATGTATTATTAATTAATTATTACGTTGTTAATTATAATTAATTGGTAATTATGTTAATGTTGTCTATTTTTAGGAGCAGGTTATTGGTTGATAGGGGAGTAGAGTGTGAATTAATTTATTGATAAATATTTATATGTTGATTGTTAATTGTTATTAATTAATTAATTGTTAATACATTATGTTAATTGTGTAATGTTTTACGAAATTAATGGTGGCATTTATAGTGGAATATAGTGGGAGGTAATTTATTTTTAATTAATTAATTATTTGTTTATTGATGCTAATTAATTAAATACATTTTAATTTTGTCCTTTGTGTAATAATTTTGATGTGTGAGTTATGAGGTTTATTTTGGTAAATGGTGGGAAGTAAATGTCTTTTAAATGAATGAATGATTTGCTGTTAGTTGATATTAATGTATTAATGTGAAATTAGTTATGTAAATGGTGTAAATATTTTCTAGGTGCGTGTTTTGATGTTTATTGGGGTATAGGGTAGAAAGTAATTTAGTTTAAATTAATTAATCATTACTTGATCATTAATGTTTATTCAATAATTGATACATATTTGTGTTCATTGTTTAGTTTTTATTTTGTTTGCGTATTTCTGTTCTATAGCTGTAATGTTTTGTTAGTACATTAACTTTTACCTTTTTAAATGTGTTTTTTAGATATTAATATTTGTATAATTGGTCATTAATTGTGTTAATTATGGAGGTACATTTTATAAAAATGTAGATGTGTTGTAAATTGTGTGGTGTTATATGGTAGGAAAAAAAAGTATTACTTTTATGTAATGTTTAATTTTTTGGATTAAAATACTTTTTATTGCAAGATAGGGGTTTGTTTGTATTATGTCTGAATTTAAAAAGTAATATTTTTATGTAAATGTAAACATTTTGCTACATATTATGTTTCTATATTTTGTACATTTTTATATTTTTATATATGTTTCGTTTTGCTTTTTTTAATTTAATTTTGTATAGTAGTAGATATTTTGTTTGTTTTTAAATTTGAATTTTATTTTGTGGGAATAGTAATTTTTACCCCTCCACTATCCAACACTTTCCCTACTGTTGAACTCGCTGGCGTGGGAATAGTAATTTTTTATCTCTCTGCTATCCAATAATTTCCCTACTGTTGCACTCGCTGGAGTGGGAATAGTCATTTTTACCCGTCCGCTATCCAACACTTTCCCTACTGTTGCACTTGATGGAGTGGGAATAGTAAAATATTTCCCTCCGCTATTCAATACTTTCCCTACTGTTGCATTCATTGGAGTGGGAATAGTAAATTATTCCTCTGCGCTATCAACCGCTTTCCCTACTGTTGCAAATTCTGGAGTGGGAATAGTAATTTTTAACCCTCTGCTATCCAACACTTTCCCTACTGTTGCAATCACTGGAGTGGGAATCATCATTTATATCCCTCCAATATCCAACTCTTTTCCTACTGTTGCACTAGCTGGAGTTGGAATAGTAATTTTTACCACTCCGCTATCCAACACTTTCACTACTGTTGCGTTCATTGGAGTGGGAATAGTAAATTATTTCTCTCCGCTATCCAACACTTTCCCTAAGCTGCACTCGCTGGAGTGGGAATGGTATATGTTAACCCTCTGCTATCCAACACTTTTCCTACTTTTGCACTCCCTAGAGTGGGAATAATAGTTTTTATCCCTCCGCTATCCAACACCATCCCTACTGTTGCACTTGCTGGAGTGGGAATAGTAAATTATTCACCTCCGCTATCAAACACTTTCCCTACTGTTGCACTCACTGGAGTGGGAATAGTAATTTTTACCTCTCCACTATCCAACACTTTCCCTACTGTTGCACTTGCTGGAGTGGGAATAGTAATTTTCACCTCTTTGCTATCCAACACTTTCTCTACTGTTGAACTCATTGGAGTGGGAAAAGTAAATTATTTCCCTCGCTATCCAACAGTTTCCATACTGTTGCACTCGCTGGTGTGGGACTAGTAAATTATTCCTCTCCGCTATCCAACACTTTCCCTACTGGGCACTCATAAGAGTGGGAATAGTAAAATATTCCCCTCTGCTGTCCAATACTTTCCCTACTGTTGCACTTGCTGGAGTGGGAATGGTAAAATATTTCCCTCAGCTCTCCAATAGTTTCCCTACTGTTGCATTCATTGGAGTGGGAATAGTAAATTATTCCTCTCCGCTATCAACCACTTTTCCTACTGGTGCAAATTCTGGAGTGGGAATAGTAATTTTTAACCCTCTGCTATCCAACACTTTCCCTACTGTTGCAATCACTGGAGTGGGAATCATCATTTCTATCCCTCCACTATCCAACTCTTTTCCATACTGTTGCACTCGCTGGTGTGGGACTAGTAAATTATTCCTCTCCGCTATCCAACACTTTCCCTACTGGGCACTCATAAGAGTGGGAATAGTAAAATATTCCCCTCTGCTGTCCAATACTTTCCTTACTGTTGCACTCGCTGGAATGGGAATAGTAATTTTTTCCCCTACGCTATCCAACACTTTCCCTACTGTTGCACTCCAAGTAGTGTAAAATGTACTTTTAAAAAAGAATACATATTTTAATATTGTAATTTATACCATAATTTTTGTTATGTTACAGGTGTATGTGTATATATATATATATATATATATATATATATATATATATATATATATATATATATATATATAAATTTCCAAAGAACGCTCCTTCCGACTTCCTGCTGCCCCGAGGGAATTGGCGTACACAGCCGACGGAGCACGCCGGTAATTAATCCTTGTCACAACAGCACTCCTGTACACTCTCAGTAAACGTCAGCCAGCCAGCTCATATTCCAAAGGTGTTTATTCCATAAAACAACATGTTTCGGCTTACCAGAAGCCTTGTTCACGTTAAATGAAATAGTGCTCACAACAGCGTTAATAAAGCATTCGGCAATTGACAAATCACGTTGCAGTACATAACCATGAAAAGGGGACTGTAAATATGTCATACCCAGAGTGAAACAAGAGTAAAACAAGAGCAGCCATATTAGAGTGGAGCAGTGTAAACACAGTTGATCATACTAATCACCGAAAACAAATTAGTTCTGTTAATACACTTAAATGATCAATGTTTAGCAGAAAATTAAAACGTAAAATACGCATGTAATTTAACATATAATGGCCAATTGTGCCCAAAATACTTTTGCGGTCAAAGACCCACTGGTGTAACGCAATTGATGCGTGAGAAGCATCGTAAATACCGCGATGCTGTATGTTGATGCACTATTGAGAACAGTAACTATGTTAAATACACATAGACTGCTAGCCCTGTCACGAGCTCGTTGTGCCCAACATAGTGATGCAGTCACAGTAACCATGTTAAATGCACATAGACTGCTTGCCACATCAAGAGCACCACTTGCACTCACTGTCAACATGTAGTGCTGCTCAAGTGTCATGCAAAGTGAAAAAAATACTATTCTTGACGTAATGTTCATTTAGAAAAACAATAAGCTCATGTGATGATGAAAGAAAATATGAATTACGCGGCCCATGCCAAGTGAGTACAGTGACAGGGCCACTTCCAATTCTCCTGTTGAGAAAAAGAAACAACAATTCTGACATGTGAAATAATGTGAATAAAACCATTAAAAACCAATCATTTTCTCATACATACATTGAACATGGAGGATCATTAAGATATTCTAAGAAAGAAGTCGGAAGCTGATGGACAATCATATAAAGGGGAGGTGTGGCGCCGCAGCCAGGGCGACTGACGCTGGAATCTGGGGATCAGGGTTCGATCCCCGGCTCCGGCGGCAGGTTAACCCAGCACCATGCGACTCTGGGCAATAGCTTGCTTAATCTTCCCAACGGCCCCCAGCGCCTAGAGACCCTAACGGGTGATTGTGCGCTATACAAATGTGGATTATTATTATTATATTATTATTATTATTATTATTATTATAAAAGACTAGAAAATATGATGGTGAGAGCAACGTCAAAGTTTGACCCAGGGTACAAGCTCATGGTAGAGTGATGTCAGACAGTACAGAGTGACTGGGGGAAATAAAGCATAATGCACCTAGAGAAGGAGATCCCTATTCTCTAAGGTGTATTGCTAGCTCTTCATCCTGGTTGAGCCCCCCAGGTTCTTTTGTCTGAAACTCAACTATGTATTTAGATTCTCTCTGCCTGAGTTTCAGCACTCTGTTGCCACCTCTTGGATTTTTGAGAATTTGTTCTAGAATAAAAAATCTGACCTTAGATGTATCAGAGAAATGTTTGTCTTTGTAGTGTCGTGCCACCGGGTACTTTTCATTGTTATTTTTTATGGCCCGGAAGTGTTCTAAGACGCGCTTTTTTTGCCGCAAATGTGGTACTGCCTATGTACCATCGTTCGCATGGGCCAACAATCACATATATAAAATGGGTGGTACTACATGTAAGGAATTGTTTGATCTCCCTGTTGGTGCCATTGTAGTTGATCTCCTTGGTAAAGACACTGTTTTTGCAGGCCTTACAATGGCCACAAGGGAAAAATCCCTTGAGGCCATGTTCAGAACCCACTGAGTATGTGGCAACATCACTGTGTACAAGTAGATCTCTCAAAATTCTCCCTTTTCTCTATGTTACACTGGGTCTGTTAGGCAACTCATCTCCTATGACGTTGTCACATTTAAGGATGTTCCAATTCTTTGCTACAATCCTCTGGATGTGATCTGACTCAGCATTAAATGTAAGAATCAGACGTGTGTCACTTTCCTTTAGGTCATCATTGGCCATGTCTTTGTCAATGGGAGTGTCGGACCTAGTTACTTTGTCTGCCCTTTCTTTAGCCTTGCGGAGGACCCAACTTGGATACCCCCTGGCAGAGAACCTGGCAAGCATATTGTTAACTCCTCTTGGTAAGTTGCACCAATATTACAGTTTCTTTTGGCCCTCAGCAGTTCCCCGTACGGTATACTGCACTTGAGGGTATCTGGGTGACTGCTGAGGGCATGTAAGATACTGTTCCAGGCAGTACTTTTTCTGAATAGTGTAGTCTGTATTTTGTTATCTATAATGTCAATCTTGACATCTAGATATTCAGCTGTTTTGTTGCTGATGTGACTGCTCAATACTATGTTCTTATCATTGTTGTTCAAAATGGTAATGAAAGTGGCAGCATTTTGTTCATTGCCCTCCCAAATGACAAAAAGGTCATCAATGTACCTCCACCAGGTAATCACCTGTTGGAGGTACTGGGCACAGCTAGGGTCGGCACTGATCTCATGCTCCCAGCTCCCCATGTAGAGATTTGCGAAGCTGGGAGCAAAGCTGGAACCCATCGCAGTGCCGACCACCTGTCTATAAAGAACACCATCAAATAAAAAGATGTTATTGGTGAGACAGTATCTCATCAGATTCAGTAACATCTTACTGTGTTCTCTAAATCTCAAAGGATGTGCTGCCAGGAAATAGCCACATGCCTCCAGCTCATCCATGTGATCAATGATGGTATACAGGGATTGGACATCCAATGTGATCATCAAGTAACCATCCTGCCAATTGATGTTCTGTATTTTATTGAGGAAATCTTTAGTGTCACGTATGTAAGTCGGCAAACCCGCCACCCACTCTCGGAGATAGTGATCCACATATTTGGAAACGTGATCAGCTACACTACCCCTGGATGACACAATCGGCCTGCCGGGAGGACTAAGAGGGTCCTTATGTAGTTTAGGAAGCAAATACATCACAGGGAGGATCGGGTGATCGTTCTTAAGATAGCCATATTCCTCCCATTCTAGGATTCCCTTATCTTTCCACATAGTTAGTTCATCCCACAATTCTGTTATTCTCTTGTTGTAAATTTCTTGGGAAACTTGGAGATAAAATCTCTCATCTTTAAGTTGTCTGAGTGCTTCCATAATATACATTTGTTTGTCTAAGATGACCACGTTCCCACCTTTGTCTGCGGGACGTATGACAATACTGTCATCATCAATAAGGGATTTGAGTGCCTGCCTCTGTGTAGATGTCATGTTGTTCTTAGCCATATTTAATCTGTTCTTCTTGTGCTTATATATACACAGTGCCTTACTGACGCTATAGTGAAAGGTATCAAATGAGTCATGGGGGAGAGGGGGAAGAAATGCAGATTTTGGTTTAAAGCCTGAATTAGCACTGCTATCAATGATGAATTCCGCTCCCTGAAGGATTTGGGTATCACAGGGTAATTGACTGGCATTAGTTGTATGTACTACAAAGCTAGGAGTGTTAGTGTTACTATTTTCTGTAACATCCTGCTCTAAAAGTACCATGTTGATAATGGTATCAGTATCATTGATCGTAATGGTATCTGACTGCCCAGTGCGAGTGATTTCACTTTTCTTAGTCCACCCTAACCTTTTAAGTTTATGCCATTTTCTGAGTTTAAGTTTACGAGTAAATTTAAACAAGTCAATTCGAGACTCAGCATAATTAAAGGGCATTGACGGACGGAAGGAAAGTCCCAAACATAAGGTCATTTTTTCAATGTCATTAATCACCTTACTCGACAGGTTGACCACTGTCCGCTTAGCTGTTTCCATCTCCGTTAGTGTTCTCTTCTGGTCTGCAATCTGCTGTTCCCCCTTGTGCCCCTTGCCTTGCCTTTTAATCCATCTTTGTTGTAGTCTTTTTCCTCTGTTGTTACGTTTCCCCGTCCTCTTCCGCGTCCTCGGCCTCTCTGTCCCTTTGTTGTAGGTGCCGGAGTCTCCTTCACTGTCCATCTGCTCTGGCGCAGATGACTGTACTCCTCTAAAAAATTCCCCTGGCGTGATGGCTTTTCAATGTTAGTATCCCCTTCAATTGATACATCAGATTTAGTTTCACTGGTCAAGGAGGGAGTGGTCTGGCGGGTTAGTTGGTTTTCATCATGTTCTCCTCTAACCGTAACATTGGATGCATAAAGGTGGTCATATTTGCGGCTAAAGGTCAGTATCCTGCCGCTCTCATAGTCATTATAGTCGCGGTCAAGTTTTCTTTTTTATGTCCTCCTCATATTTCCTCAAACGATCTTTCATGGTAGTGATGAGTTTATCACTTGTTTCGCCATCAGAGATGTTCTTTATTTCATCCATTGATTGTTGGATTTGTTTAAGGATAATGTCTCTGTCAATCCAGGCATACTTGACTAAAATTTCAAGCATGCTCCTAGAGCTCAGGGCAGAGTTTTGCGACCATTCTGTAAGCATTGCTGGGTTAGGTATATCATACGTTGGTGTGGTAAATATCCGTAACCCCCTTGGCACCATGTCCTGATCGATGTAGTTCTGGAGTGAGATGGCCTTCCACCATTTAGAGATTTCACCTCTTTTAAGTTTTTCTAGCTTGTTTATTTTGTCATTAATAGATTGTGGAATGGCACTTTTACTGACATTTTCTCCTAGTGGTTTCTTTTTTCTTGTAAATAAAGCCTGCGCTGCCGCTCTTCTTTCATTTTCTTCCTCCATGCGCATGGAACACCTTGGTAGATTATTATTGGCTGTGCAAGTAGACGTATACCCTTGTGAAATACAAGTTCTTCCTGCCTTAGTGGTATGTGTGTCTAAATTTTAAGACAATGGCTTGATAGATCAAAAAAGCCAGTAAGCGAGTCCTCTCCGTCTCCCTAATTGTACAGACAGTGAAGAAGGTTGAAAGGTTATCGAAAGCCGACTCCTTATGTTACTCCAGTTGTCGCTGATATCTGGACTCAGTAGCGAGGAAACATAGAGGGAGTCGTGATACGGGGAGCATATCAGTCTTGGCGTTGCTGCCCCGGGGAGTGAAAACACAGCGCCGTAACGGACAGAGCTCTTTCACCTCTACCCGTAAGGGCGGACACACGGGACCTTGCTTCCCTGACTCACCTCGTCTCTGCGGCTGTCACCTCCCAAGTCTGTTAGGCGTGATCGTACATACCACTCGACCAGACAAATGAAAGTCTTGATTCAGTAATTTCCAAAGAACGCTCCTTCCGACTTCCTGCTGCCACGAGAGAATTGGCGTACACAGCCGGCGGAGCACGCCGGTAATTAATCCTTGTCACAACAGCACTCCCGTACGCTCTCAGTAAACGTCAGCCAGCCAGTTTATATTCCAATGGTGTTTATTCCATAAAACAACATGTTTCGGCTTACCAGAAGCCTTGTTCACGTTAAATGAAATAGTGCTCACAACATTGTTAATAAAGCATTTGGCAATTGACAAGTCACGTTGCAGTACATAAACATGAAAAGGGGACTGTAAATACATCATACCCAGAGTAAAACAAGAGTAAAACAAGAGCAGCCATATTAGAGTGGAGCAGTGTAAACACAGTTGATCATGCTAATCACCGAAAACAAATTAGTTCTGTTAATACACTTAATTGATCAATGTTTAGCAGAAAATTAAAACGTAAAATACGCATGAAATGTAACATATAATGGCCAATTGTGCCCAAAATACTTTTGCGGTCAAAGACCCACTGGTGTAACGCAATTGATGCGTGAGAAGCACCGTAAATACCGCGATGCTGTATGTTGATGCACTATTAAGAACAGTAACCATGTTAAATACACATAGACTGCTAGCCCGTCATGAGCTGGTTGTGCCCAACATAGTGATGCAGTCACAGTAACCATGTTAAATACACATAGACTGCTTGCCACATCAAGAGCCCCACTTGCACTCACTGTCAACATGTAGCGCTGCTCAAGTGTCATGCAAAGTGAAAAAAATACTATTCTCACCGAAAAAGAAACTCCCAACTCATTACAGACATTGTTCAATAAACTAGAAAGACTAATGGAGCGTGAAGTGCGGAAATGGTGGGAAGCGACCTCACTGCAACGTTATCTTGAGGTCAAAAGAGTACCACGCGGATTACACATCTACACTATTCCTTCTTATGAGAATCCAGACCCAGCGCTTCTCGAAGAATGGTCAGAGTATACTGCAGAGTCTAGCGCTGGAATGTTAAAGATTCTCGTTAAATTTGTCTGGAGTGACTGGGAAAAATGTTTGCAAGAAATAGCAGAGATTGAGTCACTAATCGATGCAAATACCGAAATGGCTGACAAAGCTGATCTACGTGAGAAAATTAAAACTCGTTTGATTGCCTATCAGGAGAAGATCAAATTGAGAAAACACACGAAATTTATTCGGGATGCAAATGATTACGAACAGGGAAAACTCCTTACATTTGCACGAAAATTTGATGCCCCACGCAGGGCCCTGAGAGGAGGTGGATCAAAAAATGTACAATCCAAAGATACATCTGAGTCAGCTGCGAGTACAGACGCAGAACAATCAGGAGAGGAAACCACTGGCACAACCACATATCCTTTAAGAGGCAGAGGTCGTTTTTTAGTGGAGTTTCAGCTAATGCGCAACTCTCGACAACGAGGGGGAGAGGCAGATCACAGGCCCCACAAAACCGACAAGGTCGAGTAACAGGAAGACAAGAAGGGGCGGCAGATACAGAATGACAACTAGGGATGGCTACTCAAACACGCAGCCAGAGAAACCTAAAGAAGTGAAACGATCTGCAGATCTCTCCATTATTAATTTGATGCAACTCAAGCTATCTAAAGATCAAGTAAACGTGTTGAAAAAAGGAATGACATTTTGTGCAACAAAGAAACTACAGTACACCCAAACCCGTATTGATTTATATCTCTACTCGCGAAAATTGAAATTGCAAAAATTCTTCAAAATAAGAGCTGAAAATCGCCCACCCTTGGCAGTAACTACTGGTATACAAATGGAATCTTCTGCACTGACTGGCAGTGATCTCAGAGCTATGCAACCTATTTCGAGTCAAGCACCAACAGACTCTCAAGACCCTGATCTGAATGTGCAATAACATTTGGCATCAAACAAAGACCGTTCCCAACGAACTTCAAACCAAATTCGACTTTTATACCAGCTTCAACTTTTGATACCATTGACGTATTTGAACAGGCAGTCAACCAAGATCTCTTAAGGATGAGAACAGCAACTATGCCTAACCCACAATGTAATCTAACCAGAGGAGAACTGGTGTTGGGTTACACGACTCCCCGCTGCTTGCGCCAACACTCGGCGGCCCTTTCCCGGCAAACCAATGCATGCTGGGAATTGCAGTCCATTGACCATCCAGGAACGGTTGCAGGTGACACAGATCATCACATTGGGCGGAGCTAACCAAAGTTGCTTAAGTGGGGTGGAATATGGATTCCGTGGCAACTTACTCACCTCCTGTTTACTCCCGGGCGCTGACGAGGCTACACAGCCGAAATGCTGCATCCGCCCCATGGTGCCTAAAATTGAGAATTAAAGACTCCAAAGTGCTCCCCTGTCGTGGCCTCCACCTTTCTTGTTGAGGGGATTTCTGCTACATTTTACCACGCCAGCCAGCGGCATGCTACGGAGGCCCCTGCACATAAGTTGCCTGGTCATCACTGGCTTGTCTTTGCCCCGGCAAAGTATTCTTCAATTCCGAGCTATCGGAAAGGACCAGGTCCACCTTCGACTGCGGGCGGAATGGAAGCGGTGTCAGAGTCACTGCACTCTGCTCTGGGCAAGGCGCATCCCCGCACTTGTCCCCGCGGATCAAATGCCTGCTAGCGGAGGTGGTGCAGTTGGGGGACCCAAGGAGCCTCGACATTTCAACGGGCACTGCAGGACACTGGTGTTGGGTTACACGACTCCCCGCTGCTTGCGCCAACACTCGGCGGCCCTTTCCCGGCAAACCAATGCATGCTGGGAATTGCAGTCCATTGACCATCCAGGAACGGCTGCAGGTGACACAGATCATCACATTGGGCGGAGCTAACCAAAGTTGCTTAAGTGGGGTGGAATATGGATTCCGTGGCAACTTACTCACCTCCTGTTTACTCCTGGGCGCTGACGAGGCTACACAGCCGAAATGCTGCATCCGCCCCTGGGTGCCTAAAATTGAGAATTAAAGACTCCAAAGTGCTCCCCTGTCGTGGCCTCCACCTTTCTTGTTGAGGAGATTTCTGCTACATTTTACCACGCCAGCCAGCGGCGTGCTACGGAGGCCCCTGCACATAAGTTGCCTGGTCATCACTGGCTTGTCTTTGCCCCGGCGAAGTATTCTTCAATTCCGAGCTATCGGAAAGGACCAGGTCCACCTTCGACTGCGGGCGGAATGGAAGCGGTGTCAGAGTCACTGCACTCTGCTCTGGGCGAGGCGCATCCCCGCACTTGCCCCCGTGGATCAAATGCCTGCTAGCGGAGGTGGTGCAGTTGGGGGACCCAAGGAGCCTCGATATTTTAATGGGCACTGCAGGACACTGGTGTTGGGTTACACGACTCCCCGCTGCTTGCGCCAACACTCGGCGGCCCTTTCCCGGCAAACCAATGCATGCTGGGAATTGCAGTCCATTGACCATCCAGGAACGGCTGCAGGTGACACAGATCATCACATTGGGCGGAGCTAACCAAAGTTGTTTAAGTGGCGTGGAATATGGATTCCGTGGCAACTTACTCACCTCCTGTTTACTCCTGGGTGCTGACGAGGCTACACAGCCGAAATGCTGCATCCGCCCCTAGGTGCCTAAAATTGAGAATTAAAGACTCCAAAGTGCTCCCCTGTCGTGGCCTCCACCTTTCTTGTTGAGGGGATTTCTGCTACATTTTACCACGCCAGCCAGCGGCGTGCTACGGAGGCCCCTGCACATAAGTGGCCTGGTCATCACTGGCTTGTCTTTGCCCAGGCGAAGTATTCTTCAATTCCGAGCTATCGGAAAGGACCAGGTCCACCTTCGACTGCGGGCGGAATGGAAGCGGTGTCAGAGTCACTGCACTCTGCTCTGGGCGAGGCGCATCCCCGCACTTGCCCCCTCAGATCAAATGCCTGCTAGCGGAGGTGGTGCAGTTGGGGGACCCAAGGAGCCTCGACATTTTAACGGGCACTGCAGGACACTGGTGTTGGGTTACACGACTCCCCGCTGCTTGCGCCAACACTCGGCGGCCCTTTCCCGGCAAACCAATGCATGCTGGGAATTGCAGTCCACTGAACATCCAGGAACGGCTGCAGGTGACACAGATCATCACATTGGGCGGAGCTAACCAAAGTTGCTTAAGTGGGGTGGAATATGGATTCCGTGGCAACTTACTCACCTCCTGTTTACTCCTGGGCGCTGACGAGGCTACACAGCCGAAATGCTGCATCCGCCCCTGGGTGCCTAAAATTGAGAATTAAAGACTCCAAAGTGCTCCCCTGTCGTGGCCTCCACCTTTCTTGTTGAGGAGATTTCTGCTACATTTTACCACGCCAGCCAGCGGCGTGCTACGGAGGCCCCTGCACATAAGTTGCCTGGTCATCACTGGCTTGTCTTTGCCCCGGTGAAGTATTCTTCAATTCCGAGCTATCGGAAAGGACCAGGTCCACCTTCGACTGCGGGCGGAATGGAAGCGGTGTCAGAGTCACTGCACTCTGCTCTGGGCGAGGCGCATCCCCACACTTGCCCCCGCAGATCAAATGCCTGCTAGCGGAGGTGGTGCAGTTGGGGGACCCAAGGAGCCTCGACAATTTAACGGGCACTGCAGGACACTGGTGTTGGGTTACACGACTCCCCGCTGCTTGCGCCAACACTCGGCGGCCCTTTCCCGGCAAACCAATGCATGCTGGGAATTGCAGTCCATTGACCATCCAGGAACGGCTGCAGGTGACACAGATCATCACATTGGGCGGAGCTAACCAAAGTTGCTTAAGTGGGGTGGAATATGGATTCCGTGGCAACTTACTCACCTCCTGTTTACTCCTGGGCGCTGACGAGGCTACACAGCCGAAATGCTGCATCCGCCCCTAGGTGCCTAAAATTGAGAATTAAAGACTCCAAAGTGCTCCCCTGTCGTGGCCTCCACCTTTCTTGTTGAGGGGATTTCTGCTACATTTTACCATGCCAGCCAGCGGCGTGCTACGGAGGCCCCTGCACATAAGTTGCCTGGTCATCACTGGCTTGTCTTTGCCCCGGCGAAGTATTCTTCAATTCCGAGCTATCGGAAAGGACCAGGTCCACCTTCGACTGCGGGCGGAATGGAAGCGGTGTCAGAGTCACTGCACTCTGCTCTGGGCAAGGCGCATCCCCGCACTTGCCCCCGCGGATCAAATGCCTGCTAGCGGAGGTGGTGCAGTTGGGGGACCCAAGGAGCCTCGACATTTTAACGGGCACTGCAGGACACTGGTGTTGGGTTACACAACTCCCCGCTGCTTGCGCCAACACTCGGCCGCCCTTTCCCGGCAAACCAATGCATGCTGAGAATTGCAGTCCATTGACCATCCAGGAACGGCTGCAGGTGACACAGATCATCACATTGGGCGGAGCTAACCAAAGTTGCTTAAGTGGGGTGGAATATGGATTCCGTGGCAACTTACTCACCTCCTGTTTACTCCTGGGCGCTAACGAGGCTACACAGCCGAAATGCTGCATCCGCCCCTAGGTGCCTAAAATTGAGAATTAAAGACTCCAAAGTGCTCCCCTGTCGTGGCCTCCACCTTTCTTGTTGAGGGGATTTCTGCTACATATATATATATATATATATATATATATATATATATATATATATATATATATATATATATATATATATATATATATATATATATATATATATATATATATATATATATATATATATATATATGTATATATAGTTTTTTTTATATATTTCTGACATTTTATAATGAATAAAAATAATGTTATTAATGATTGAGTAAATAGATATATATTACATTTTATATATATTTATTACTTATAATTGTTAAAATTTACAAATAATTCGATTTTTTTTTAGTTAGATGTATTATTTAATTTATTTTACATTATTTTTTATACATATAAAAAAAGATATTTTGTACTTCGAAATTTTTAACAATCTTTTTTTCCCGATATTTTAGTACTTACCATTATGAAGATAGGAGGTCAATATATTTGACATCAATATTTATGTCCCGATATTTTGGATACACGATATTTTTGTACTTAATATATTGACAGTGATGCGTCAGGGCAGTGGGACCAGTGCCACTGCACCGGGTGCTGACTTGGGGTGGGGTTGCCATGTTTGCAAGTATATTATCATTTTAAAATCACCTGCTCCTGCGTTCCTTGCCTCTAGCAATTTTTAGGCATCAATAAAAATGTCAAGATGACTCTATTGATTAATGTTCTTCCTAGTGAGAGAGAGAGACCGGAATTATGTCTAGTGAAAGTTTTGACTCATTGTAGTGCAGAGGGTTAATATGCCTAAGAACATGATACCATGCAGACCACAAAGTGCTTATAATGTTAATAGGTCAGTGGGTTGCTGCTTTGATGACAGTCATCCCTTTTTTACTTGAAGTTTAGAAGTTAAAATCTTAATATAGAACAGTGAGCTATTAACTTGCATTAAAGAACTTAATGCAAACTGCAAGGTATAGATTAGAGCTATATGTTTTTATGCCCAGTCTTTCATTATCCTAATCTTGCAAAAGGGGTTAATTTGGGCAGAAATCAATTCTTATTATAAAAGAGAATCCCTAACAATGTTGTTACAATATAAAATTCAGCATTTGTGTTTTTCCAAACCAAGGACTCTTAAACTATACTACCTACCAGTATGGATGGCATATGACTCCTACACCTTCTAGTCCTCTGCCTTATGTAACATTTCCTATACGCTGATTTACACACATATAATTGTCTCTGTTTACTATGTGTGTGATGTAAAGTACTCTGACACCTTAGACAGGTATGAGTGGTGCTATAAAACTAAATTATCTGAGAGAGAGTGGTTATGGAGACTTGAGGGGCAGTGCTAAATGGTGCTCATAAGGGAATTCGTGGCAGAGGTGGTCATGGGGGGTGGGGGGCAACAAATATTGTCGCACAGGGCACCACCAGTGCTAAAGCCAGCCCTGTCATCAGTGGTTGTGCCTTCATCACAAGTTTGCTGGACTTTGGTCTCCCTAATGTGAGACCGGGCTTTCCTATTCCTGAAGGCCTACCCACACCAAAACTGATAATTACGCAATTTACTCCCGGAATTAGTAATGGCCACAGAGGGCCAGAAATACTGAACTTTTTTCTGGTTTTTTTTCCCTGAGTCAGATAACAAATCCAATGACATTGTCTGTCTCCTCAGAGATGGCAGAACATATTAGGGAAGGGGCTATGCTGGATAGGGGGTGCGGGCAGGGTAGGGTCAGTGTGAGAAAAGTTTTGTCTGCTCCTCTCATGTTCTTGTTTGGGCAGCTGAGAGTACACACAGCTCCGGGCTCACCAGTGGTTTGGGGATTCCTTTTTTGCTAAGTGTGGGCTTGCACTTGGCATTGCAAATGTGGGCTGGGGGAGAGCTCTTGCTTGCTTGAGGAGAACACAGCAGACAGGAGTTGGGTGGTGTGGATGTCCCATCTGCCCCAAGAACCAACTTCTGTCCTGAGGCTCTGGATGTGGCCAGGTGCACACTCATACTCATCCTTACTATTTGAGAGTGGTGGGGGAATGAAGGCCAAGGGGGTCAAGGGTATGAGGAAACCCCAGGCCTTATTGTGCTCACCCCTAAAGTTCTGAAATAGTACTTTAGGGATTTTGGCTGTACTGCTGCTCGATGCATCTTCCCTGTCCTGTAACAGTTTCCTTCACCTGATGAGCATAGTCTCCAGGTGGCGCCAGGCCCAATGCTGAATTACTGGATCTAGTATTTGCTGGTCTAGAAATTCTCAGCCCAGAGAAACCAGGCTACTTAGAATGGCCCAAAGCAGTACAGAACCCCTATGCTGCTTGTTAAACAGTTTTTAAACAGTTTTTAAATTAAAAAAACACTTGGATGCTAATGACAAGGGTAACTCGTCATGGAGTGCCCATTCATTTCAATGGAAATTACATTGAAAATGTTGTTCATGTCATAGCATCCAAGTGTTAAAAAGAAACTCACCTTTGAATTCTGGATATTCATTTGAATTTTCAAAAGCTCCACTTCTTTTTCCTGTTGCAATTAAGTGGGAAAAGTTACCAAAGAGAGTGGAAAGAACCTTCCCTCAAGAGGGGGTCAATATTTTAGCCCCTACCAGTATACAGTTGTTGTGTAACAGCTTTATGCATCTCACTATGGACTTGTACAGGCCAGTCGCATGACCTTCCTTTGATTCTTCGCATTCGTTACACATCGCCTGCCTGCCAGGAAAAGACAGATGAAACAATATTAAAGGATTTGCATTGGTGAGAGTCTAAATCTTACAGTGCTGTGACTTGCTCTGCAGAGATCTGTGGGATGCATTGATGATGAAGATGATGAGAAATTTATGAAGCGCAACATATACCCTGCGGTGTCTTGGTGCTGCCTTTGATAAATACTGAACAGAGTGGATCAGAAGAGTGAAATTACACTGTAAACAACCACTTTATTGGGCCCTTTCTAAATTTGGGAAGACTGGATTCTTTCTTCAACCTGGTAGGCAGAGAGTTCCATAGGCAAGCGGTTGTAGCCGAGAAACTCTTGTCTCCCCATCTAACCTTGTTGACTACAGGAACCATTACATTTCCCAGTTCGGCAGATCTAAGGGCTCTGGCTGGAGTGTTTGGCTTTCGAAATGTCTTCAGCTGTGTAGGCCCCATGTTGTTAAGAGATTTAAAAGCAATACATAGTGATTTAAATTGAATCCTCTCAGCTACAGACAGTCAGTGGAGTCGGACTACAGCTGTGGAGACAATCAAATTTAGAGATGCCCAATAGTCTTTTTACTGCTGCATTCTGAGCCGTTTGAAGTTTGTTATGCTATGCCTCAGAACACTGAGGAAGACTAGTTTTTGTGAACTGTCTACTTTGCACTGCAATATTTTGCCTGGACTGGCCTATTGTAACTGGGTCTGGATTTTTTTTGCTCAAAAGCGTAATTGGTGAGTTTTGCTATAGGTCAAATTTTGCTCATGTGCAAAATATCTCTATAGTGCAAAAGTGTAAGAAATAGGGTTATTAGTTGTGAAGAATATTAGGCCGAGATTTTCAAAGATTTAGCATTGGGTTAGCGTTACTTGTTTAATGCAAACCTGACGCTAAACCTGTTTTGGGAATAACAATACAACGCAAATTGATATTTGCGTTGGATTGTCTGCAAAAGTAAAGCAAAGAAGCGTGAAATGCTGGTTTGGGTTACTTTGTGTCATGGGGGCTTTACATTGGTGGTACATGGGCGTTCCCATGCAACCACCCATGCTTTTAGATGGTAAACCCTATCTACTAACTTTGGCAGACAGGGTTTAGTGTAAAAAAGTAATGCGGCTAGAAAGCATGCACTAAAAGGAGAAATGTTGTCATTTCTCCTTGCTTTTCTGACTTTGTCTGCGTGCTGCACTGTGCAGCTCACATACACAGTAGGAAAAACTTTGAAGTGTGTCTATGCATAGTATTTTCTACTGGAAGGATAATCTTCCAGTACAAAGCCTATGGTAGATTCAGGCATGCCCTCTGGTGCTATGTGGCTAAGGCACGTGTCTGGAGCACTGCAGCTGAAATCCATGCCGGTGCTAGGGAGAGGGGTGGAGAGTGCCTTTTGATGCTGTCCTGCTTTCTCCCTGTCACGCAAGGCAGTGCAGCATCTTTGGATGCTGTGCTGCATTGCCTCACAGCTATGAGAATCTGGGCCTACATTCTTTACAAGAAATAAGTCTGACACTTTCTCTTTATTGGGAACTAGGTACCCCATTGCAGCACTTGGCAATCTCAGAGTAGCGGAGCAGAGTAGACCATTCAAGACTTACTCGGAAGAGGTGATGTGAGCTATTGACCTCAGCTTGCTAGTAGGCAACAACAACACCCAATAAATCACTGTCTAGTCAGTGCTTTTTCTTATAAAAAGTAAAAGCAATCTTATTACAGACACACTACAAAGGGCCTGATTCCGATTCGGTTAGGAAAGCATTCCCACCTAGGGCCTGATTTTGATGCGGTTAGGAAAGCCTCCTAATGGCATTTGCTCCTTCCAAATTGTATCAGGAACGTGTCTTGCCGACCCAGAGCCCAATTATGATACGGTTAGGAACATATGCTCCCATTGAAGTCAATGGGAGTCCAACCAAATTGTATCTGGAAGCATCCGGATGCATCGTACTCCGTGGGTCGGCCTCCCCCAATCTGAGTGGGTCGGAAAACATTTCCAAACCAATTCGGTCGGGAAGCTTTCCAACCCGAATCAGAATCAGGCCCTAAATACTGCACATTATTTGCAAATATTCACAATCAGATTGGAAATGCCTTTTGTGGTACACACAAAACAGTTGGTACCCCAGAAAGCCTTTACCATAAATCACGATTTGCCTACTCACAATAGACAATATAAGAGGAGTCATTATCAATAAGGCAGGAATACTGGCTTTGTCACGGTGTCATCACATCATTAAAAGCAGCAACATGTTATAATTCCCCTCTGCAACGTAACTGAAATCAGTGGGAACAGTACCATTATTATGTAAAACTTTGCATTATCAATTAATATTGTCGATAAAGCATTATATTGAACCCCATGTGTCCCTGAATCTTACTACTATGTTTGCTATGCTGCTACTGCAGATTTAGGACCAATCAACAGGGGTCCCTGCACTCTAGAACTCATGTGCAAAATGCTCCAGATCCAGGAGTGCTTTACAACCTAGAAAGCCTCTCCTGAGGTCAGGAACTCAAGCCCTTGGTAAACCGAGGGCTACTTTTGAGAAACATTCTGTTGGCCAGCTTCACTTCCTACAGGCAACTAAACACACTCAAGGATGTCAGTAGTGTCCCTCATCTTCTTGGGGCATCACAGAACAATAGTATGCAAATAGGGGCGTTTTGGGAGTTCCTATCTTGAGGGGGTGAATATTTAAATAGAGGCTTTCTGCTCTTTCTGAAATGCTTTTTTCTTTTGATCTTTTTTGGCAAAGTGCTTTGTGTCATACTTCTTCAACCCCTTTGAGAATGCTGAGTGCCCCTGCCCTTTTTGATGGGTTACCCGGCATCGTTGCTGGAATGGGTCCCAAGCATGAAATCCCACCCCTACACTGCCTGACCAGCTCCACTTGCCTGGCCAACAACATCCAGAGCCAGCAAGGGAGCTGGCGTGCTCATTCACCAGCATGCATGGATCATGGGTAGAGTTGTGTCCGCAGTGTTCCCTCTGTCGCTTCAAACATTGGCATTGGGGAGGAAGTACATTGCATTGCTCCTGGGACTCTGGCATCTTTGTGAGCAGTATAACCAGAACACAGTGACACTTAGGCCCCCATGCATCAAGCTAATTTGCGATCGCAAACATTGCAAATCGCAAAACAGGCAGTTTGCCATCGCAAAATAGCTTGTTCCCATGCATGGAGCAAATTCGCACAAAATCCTAGTTTTAGCAATATTACAAAATACCAAATACCAAATCTGTAATAGCAATTAGGAATTCGCAAATAAGAAATCGCAAAATCGGATTCAACAAAAAATCGCAAATACAGAATAAGACAAGAAACGCACTTTGCATTTCTTAAATAAGAAAAAATCAAATCAGGTGGTAAAAATCTAACTTAAAAAAAACAGGTGTACGTAATCAGCAAACTACTTAAACAGTCTCAGAATGCATATGAATGTTGCACAATGGCAGTGCTCTGTGTTGTGGCGAGGAGGATGAGGCTAAGAGCAGCAGCACAGAGAAGAAGAAGGATACAGGAGAGAATATTCAGAGTGCGCGTCACATTGCTAGGGCAGACGGAGGAGGTGATATATGATAAATATAGGCTGAATGCTGCCACAATCTTAGATCTCATTGCTGAGTTAGACCCAATCCTGCAGCGTCAGGTGCGTAGGACACATGCCATACCCACCCATGTGCAGGTCTTGTGTTCTCTGCATCTCCTAGCTTCAGGAAGCTCCTAGGGAGTAATTGCTACAGCTGGCGGTGTTTCTTAGAGTGCACTATCACACTTTTTTAACCATTTCCTAAATGCCATGTTGCAGAGGATACAACACTACATTAGGTTCCCCACAACACCACAGAAATTGTTGCAAACTAAATTAGATTTCTATCATGTTGCATAATTCCCACATGTGATTGGTTGCATTGATGGGAAGCATGTCCCCCCTCAGTGAATGAGTACATCTACCGAAACCGCAAATCTTACCATTCACTGAACATCTAAGTAGTCTGCAACTCGAAAACAATTATCACAGACATAGTGGCAAGTTACCCTGGCAGTGCACATGACACATACATCTTCTGGCATAGTGGCATACACAGACGTCTACTTGCGGGTGAATTTGGAGAAGGATATTTGCTTGGTAAACAGATTTAATACTGTCTTGCACACCTGTCCACCATGGTGACACATAGCAGTGACTAATGTATATTCAATTTTCGCATCCTATAGGTGATAGCGATAGCGCATACACTGTGAGGTGTTTCATCCTCACTCCCTCTCTGAATCTATCTACCAAAGGAAGCAGCGATACAATCAGGCACACATTGCGACAAGCAATGTGATTGAGAGGACATTTGGTGTAATCAAATCCAGGTTTCGCATCGTCCACAAAACTGGTGGGGCTTTTCAGTACAGGCTGGAAACATGCTGTAAAATTGTTGCAACATGTGCTATGTTGCACACCATAGCCACTAACTGAAATCGAGCCAGAACTAGACAACCAGCCAAGACAACCACTTAAAGCAACATGTGGTCCAAATGCAGCAGAAGGAAGATAGAGATGGGCAGAAATCACGCAACATTACTTCTAAGGTGAGTAATGACAAAACAACACAGGCTTTGTTCAAAGGATTTATTGTGCTAGTTGTGTGGATGTGTTGATGCACACATACCATGTGCAGACAAGTGCAGTGTGTGTACAGACAATTACAATTCATTCCCTTGGAACTGCAACTTCTGTGTGCACAAGTTACACACTTCTGGTTATGGCATCAGATTTTTACGTGTCCAAATGTCTATTTCTTCCACCCATGCACTCCTGTGGGCCTTTCTGTAGACTCAGCTACATCCCTCACCGTGCCTTCTGTGCTGGCATGACTCCTGGTACTGCTCATCCTGCTATGTGCCACAGGTTCCAGTAGGCTGCTGAGGCTGGAGGCCTCCTCACTGTCCCCCCTGCATGCATGATGTTTCCACTAGCTGCTGTTTTCTGGAGTCCTTCCACAGCAGTGGTGACCTGGATAAGGCCCCTGGCCATATCCCCGCAGCAGTGGCTCACCTCCACCTGCATGCTGACCGTACGCCTGGAAAGCTGAGCTATTGTGATACTCATCCTATTTATTGCCCTTGTGTAATTGTGCATACGTCCCATAGAATGGTGATGCCTCCTGCCATTTAATACATGCTCAGCCTGGATGACCCTGCACATGTCTTCAATGGCTGTTGCTACACTGTCAAGTTTCCCACTGTTTGCCCTGTGCCATTCAGCTACCACAGTTGTCAGCTCTCTCAGGCAGTCATGTCTCCCACCCATGTGTATAGCCATTGATCCCAGGTGGGCTTGCATTATACACATATTTTTTCCTTGCAGGCGCTGGACTCTCAACATCTTGGCCTCAAGCACACTGCAGGCAGCTTCAGCAATGTCCTCACCAGACGTCAGGAGTGCACTGGGCCTTCGCCTGCGGAACTCCATGGAACGGCACCCCATTGTTACCTCTGGTGCTGGTGGTGTATGGGCAGGCTGCTGTGTGGGAGCTCCTGTTTGGCTGTTCTCATCACTCCCCAAATCAGGCAATGGTTGTACTATTCTCCTGCGGCGAGTGGGAGCAGGTATGGGTGAGGATGCAGGCAGTTCTTGTCCCTCATCAGGCTGTTCCAAAAGGCCCTCTGACTCATGGTCGTCAGCCATGTCACTGTCCTGTGCTGCATCTGTGATTAAAACAGTGCAAGTTCAGTTACTTTCTTTTGCACATGTTTGTAGCATAGCGCCTGCAAAGGTCTATTAAATTTGATTCTGTAATGTACAAAGTCTACTGTTGTCACTTCCTTGCTGTGCTCTGCTGTAGTGGAGCTGTGATAGTCCCTCCATACCTTGCACTAACATTTATCGGCATACAACTCCCACAATGCATTAGGGTGTTGCAAGTAAAAGGTGGACTGGACTTAGATGTGCTACACTACGCAGGGTATGCATTTGGGCCAGTTGGGGTTACATTACACATGAAAATATGTGTGCTCTTACCTTGGGAGGTACCCGCATGTCCTGAGGAGTCGATCTGTGTGATCCCGAAAACTGCCTCTGGCTGCAGAGTAGATTCTACCATGTCCTCCAGTGGGGTGTTTGCCCGCTCGGTTGATGGCCCCCCTCCTGTTTTTTTGACTGCAGCTAGCCTTTCTGCAACCCTCTTCTTTTGCTCTGCTGTGCAGGTCATACCACCTCTTGTGCAGATTAGGGATGTCACGATGTGTTACCCCCACAGCATTAACCTTAGCTTGTTTCCTAAGTCAAATCTTCCTCTTCATAGACTCAGCAACATGCAAGGATAGCTTTCCAAACATCTGGTCATGCTTCAATGCCACTTCCTCAGAGAGGATTTCCAGTTCCTTGTCACTGAATTTGATTTTTCTCTTCCTGTCTTCTCCTTTTTGTTGTTCCTTTTCTGTGGCCATGGCGTTGGTGTGTCACAGCTTCTGCTCCAAATAAAGTTTCTCCAGGCTGAGCTCCACCAGTCTTCCTCCTCCTCAAACTCTCCCTGTGTGCAGGTGTGTGGAATCAGTGCATCACTTCCTGGGTGTGATGTCATCACAATGGAGCAATCTGGGAAAATCGCAATTACTAATTCTGTAATTGCAAATTCGCAATTACAGATTCGGTAAATAAGTAATCGCTAATGAAAATAGCGTTTTTTAAGAAATCGATTCTTTAATAGCAATTCCTTATTTATCGCCATTAAGGAATCGCACATTCACTTTTTGATGCATGTGGGCCTTAATGCCTTGACTTCTGTACCAGGGGAATAGGGTCCCCCGGGACAATCTCCATTGTGTTGGGTCTATGGGCATTGGGCTCCTGGGACTAAAAAGTAGCTTGGGGAGAGGGCTCCAGGCCCACCAACTTCCCATCAAAACTTACATGAATATATGCCAAGCCTCAGTTCCTTGGCCTTCCTAGGGGAAGATTTAAAAAATATGGCAGAGCCTCCTGGTCTCTGAAGGCTGCTTGCTGCTGGAGAGCTTGATGTTTAACGCTCCCTTGCCAGACCTGTCCTTTGCCTGGGCTCCTGATGCTCTTCACTGCTTGTAGGCATCTTCCACAGCGCCTTCACAGCCAGCCAGGTGAACACCCTGGCTGCATCACTTCCCAGGACCCACATTCTCCTAGCTACTCAAAGGGCACCTGTGAGTCAACAACCATTCAGGGTGCCTAAGCAGGTCCATCCCCTCAAGCTTTTTTTCAAAGGGCTAGAGAGACCCATCCTAGTCATAGGTGCCAGCTGAAGTTAATGTTTTAAAGCCCATCTTTGTAGAAAATAAGGGATCTTCTCCCTTTTAGCTGGTCATTATGGTGGCATTGCAGTCCCAGGTCCAGTGTCTTCTCCAAAGTCTCGCCCTTATTTAAAGGTTTTTTAGTTGGTATGGATACTTCTAGAAGCCAGGCACCCTTGCCAAATCCTAGGGTACCACATCATCACTCTCCGCTCATCAAAACTTCAAAGGGGAGCGTTTCCTCTGTTTGGCTCCAGAGCTCTGGCCTTCCTCTGTCGTTCCTGTGTACACAGGCTTTGCCAGCTTAGGTGCAGTGTGAACAGTTAATTTAATTATTCAGATTTCAGCTCCAGCCCTTACTGTCCTAGGAATTGGGTCAAGCAGTGTAAATGGCTCTATTATGTGGGATTCTCTTGCTGGTCATCAGAGTAATTAACCCAGTAGAGGAAAGGAAGGCCTGGAATCTGATTATGAGTTGAGCCCGGGGAAGTATGACATTTCTCAAAGTACTATAAAGAGTATAGATAGGATGAACATGACTGAAGATCTACACTCAGGATGCATGTTACCCTATGATTGATACCTCACTGGATCCTGAGGGCAGAGAAACTCGACTGTTGGACACATTTCTCTTATAATGTGCAATTCAGTTGAACACTATTGACTTTCAGTAAGCACTACATGCCTACACTATGAATGCCTACTCATATTATGAGACCTACTCCAGGTCAACACCTATCCTTGAAGGGTCCTTTCTGTGAAACGCTACATGTGAGCAAATACCATGCTGTGCAAGATGGTAGTCTCACATGTACAGCCTACTCATTTGAACGCACAGATGTGCTCACACGTTTATATGTAACCAGCCCAGGGCCTCTTACCCTTGGTCTGCAGTAGCAGCTTTATGTTAAAAGGACAGACTCTGACAGATAATATGCTCAGTCCATTTTTGCAAAATTTCCAGTGAGTGAGACTCAGGTAGTGAAACTCGCTCACAGTAAAAGTTCAAAACCAAGTGGCTCAAAAGTGAAGAATCCAGGGGGATTAAGTGGGCAGAACCCACTTCATACACTAAGCCATTTGTGAAAATGCAGAAGGATTTTCTACAATTACAGGCAGATTTGTCAAGGATTTGCTCCAGCGCAAAAAGATGATGCAACCCAGCCCAAAATCTTGATAAATTACTTACTTTTCAGTGAAAAACGTTTTTGTGTTGCCTAAAAGTATTGCCGATACCGCTTTGCCCTACATTACAACACTTGAAAGGGCTTCCCTTGAGTGGTACATGTGTGTTTCCAGGCTACCACCCATGGTATGTGATGCAAAGTAGGGCAGACCAAGCTTGGCACTGAGAAAAGTTGCCTCTATGAGGCATGCATTTTGTTGGTGAAATCTTAAAATGTTTCCAAACTTTTTCCACATTGCATGGGTGCTGCACTGTACAGAACACTTACAATGAGGTTAAGGTTTTAAAATTAGTCTAATGATAGTTTTTTGTACATCAAGGCCTTTCAGTACAAAGCCTGTGCTAGACATTACACACACACACACATTTGCAACAGGATGCAAACATGCATATCTGGTCCGAGGTAGCCTGTTTGATCACCAGCGCAAGGAGAACAGTAGTAGTGCCATATCATTGTAGATATGGCTTGGTGTTCTAACCCTTGCACAATGTATTACAGCAGCTTTGGTGCTGTGTTGCATTGCTTAACTTCTTAATAAATCAACCCCCATGACTATAATTTCAAACATTAATATAACTGCGGACAAAACAATGACAAAATAATCAATGTATGACTAAATGAATCACATTGTGAGCAGACTAACTCCACTCATGGTTCTCAGGCTAACCGAGAAAATCAACCCCTCTTACTGAACTTAATTTTAACTTTTGTATTTTTACTTGATTAAAATCATTCCTTTGTGTTATTTTCAGGTGCCCCATTTTCTGTTGTATTAGCATTATTTGTTATCAACATCATTGGATTAATTGGCTTTCATTCTCAGAAATTGTATGATGTATCCCTTCTGTTGAACAGTGGAGACCAAGTGACTGCATCTTAATAAGTAGCCACACTTTATGGGCCTCAATAATGTAAAGTGTTGCATCGCTATGTGAAAACAGTGATGTGACACATTTCACTGCCCCCTCCATGCGACAACATGGATGCGCCATATTTACTGTACGGCGCTCCAGGTAGCATGGATTTACAAATATGTTAGTATTTCTGATGTATATGTAGGCGCAAAAGTGGCAAATTGCTGGGAGACAAAACTCCACCATGTGAAAAGGCCTGCATCAGTCTGCTGTGAAACAGGCGTAAGGATTTGGCGCAGTGGCGTCCTAGAAGTGTTGCAGTGAAACCTCATAGATTTCACTGCAACACTTCTACAAGACTTTTTTGCGGGGGGAACTCCCACCCAACATACATTATACCTGATGCAGGTATAATGCAGCACAGGGGTTTACAAAGTAGCACATCTGTTTAGATGCGTCCCTTTGTAAATATGTCACCATGTGGTGTATATTTTACACGACTGGTGCATCACAAAAGTAATGCACCGGCGGCACAAGGGGCTCACAAATAAGTTTCTTTCATATCTCAAGGCATTTGTTCTGACCCATGATTTTTACCGCCCGCATGTCCCTTTTTAGGTCTTGCCTTTGACACAACTTTATCTTTCTTACCAGACTATTGCTTTTCCAAAAATCTTCATACATAATATACATCCTTAAAGGAACTTTGAGGCAGTGATTTTCTTCAGAGCAGCCTCTCCATGAATATAGGCAATACTGACCGGGCAGTCCTGGGAAGCTAAAGCAGCCCTGGCAAATTTTGTCAGACCAACCCCCATGCGGTGCATAGAGAGTGAACAAGCAGGGTTCGGAGGGTGTTCACCCCAAAATATTTTGGGAAAAACTTTACAAATTGTTCGTTCTGCTACACATTTTTCATTATATATTCAATTGTTTTAGCTTTGAAAGCATAGTAAATGATGACCTTACTTTGCACATCGATACCCATAATTTAACAATGCACACATTCTCTGTGAAGCACAGACATGAAGCTGCGAACACAATGAAAGACCTTTTCAAGGGATGTTAGCATCCTCCACCCAATAGGCGGCATGCAGGGCAAGCTTTATCCCTGGTGTCGCTGGGTGTGACAATATTTCTTTTGCCCCCCATGACCTCCTCCTCCACTGAGTCCCTCACTATCGCTCTCCAACAGTTCCTCTCAGCTCTCCTTAGCCCCTCTCTCACATGTATTTTATTTGTTTTATTGTGCCTCTCATACCAGTGCAGGGTGTCCGAGCAATTTACATCCACACACATACAGAGACAATGAATCATACTTGTGAAAATCATTGTATAGAAAATGTTACAGAAGAAAAAGATGACTACTAGGGGGCCAATTCTGATGTCGGATGGACCTGAGTCCGTCCGACATCGGTCAGGAACCGTGACCAACCGTAGGCCCTGCAAGTACGAAGTCACAATCGTGTGTCACACAATGGGAGCATGCATTCCGGGCGGAATACATGCCCGCATTGTGAAATGGATGGGTGCAGTTCATCCCTGCACCCTGTGGCTGGCACCCCAAGATGGGATCTAAAGAGGGGCCACCATAGTGCGGCCTCGCACCCCTGGGGGGACTACTGGGGGTCCCGACTCCCTTTTCATGGCCGAAACAACGGCATGAAAAGGCAGTGAAAAATTGCCATCGTACTCCCTCGGTCGCAAAGAGGAGGCCGGAGGAGTACTGAAGGATTTCCGTACGGCAGACGGGCTCTCCGAGCCTGTCATCAGCCATCTGGAAATCCGAGTAGGATTCCTTTCTGACCAAGCCCATCGGAATGGCTCGGTCGGAAAGGAATCCGGCTACAGATTCCCTTCCGTCCGAAATCGGAATCTGCCCCTAGGTGTAGGATTCAAATGTCATCCATACTGGTAGGCATTTTTTAAGAGTGCTTGGTCTGGAAAAGCACAAATTCAGAATTCAAAACATATCACAGTGGTTAGAGTTGGTGTAGTGATTCAATGATACTAGTCACACAGTGATGTTCCAGGAGATTTATTTCGGAGATGGAGACACCAAACTGCATAACAGCCAGGCACAGCTTACAATCTGAACTGTCACCTCACTTTTGAAAGCATAGAATGTTGGCATGTCATCATCAGAACGTTACAAAGTCACAGCAATCTAAGCCTGGCTTAGACTGGACTGGCTAAGTACAATTTGACTGTTGGCTTAAAAATGTATGTTATATTTCTACCCAAACAAACCAGTTGTAACAACATTAGGATAATGAAACACTGGGATAAAACATTACTTTCTAGGCAGCAGCGTAGCTAGTGGGGCGGTCTGCCCCAGCGGCACTATTTTGATGGCAGCGGGTGCGCGGCACTGGCCCGTGGTGGCGGTCTTTATAATTTATTTGGGGACACTGACTGACACTACTGTCAGTCAGTGTACCCAAATAAGTTATAAAAGCTGCCGCAACGAGCCAGTGCTGCGTGGCTGCCGTGTGAAGTGCATGCTCTGTGCACCTGCTTGCAAAAAGCAACAAATGCTGCCTGCAGCGCACGCACCACCACCTAGCCTAGTGGTGATGCGGTGCACGACGTACCTCCACATTTGTGGTTGTCTGTGGGTCCATGACGTCCATCCCAGGGCCGTCATTCTTGTAGCATGCAAGGGCTACCAATGACGGCCCGGGGCATAATTTGTGGCCAGCCCACGTGCCTGAGAATGTAGCAGTGAAGCGTCACGACCCCTGAGGGAGTTTCACTTCTTGCCGTGTGTGGGATGATAGCTTCACTTCAACTGTTGAAGTCTAGTAGGAAATGTGTGGTAGTGTTTGGTGTGATCGAGCACTTGGCATCCAGAGGAGCATGTTCTCTTTTGTGAATAATGGCTGGTCAGATACAAAGACTTAGTGTGCGTGTGCCCAGAATGCAGGCGGTTTGGTATCACAGTTTATAGGTGAAGGCTGTTTTGTGTCATGAAATGGAACAGTTCGTTTTCCAGAGCAGTGGGGTTTTCAGGTCGGAGTTTTTGTTTTTCCAGAAACAGTGTCCTTTTGTAGTCCGTCATGGGACAAGATTTGGTGCCTGCGTCTGTTTGATACCAGATTAGAGGTTATTTTGTTCCAGGAGTGTATGGCTAGAGTTGTCTGTGTGAGGGGTAGTCTTATATTCATATTTGTGATGAGACAACAGGACGACAAAAATATATTTAACTTGTGACAGCATTTTAGTCAGGCTGTTTTTCTGCCTCAAACTTTTATACACAATATCTTAAGGATATATTAGGCTGATACAAACTAAGTACAGGTGTAGTAAAATACTCTTTAGTTATGGAAAGATATGCATTTCATGATGATAATGTTGTTATTCATCCACGTCTTATAATTAGACTAGATTTGCTTTTGCCTTTCATTCAACTACTTGATAAATGTTTATGCTTCAGAAACAAGATAAGCATCCTTTTGTCTGGCCGCTCTAATTGTCTTACAGAACCTCTTCTTTGAGCGGACACATCCATGGAGTCTGAAACGAGTTCAGACTTTGTTTGGGTGATAGTGGGGCAATCAGTTTTTGCATACGACCCACGACCTTTTTCTTGCACCAATTAGGTGTTGGGTTGAACATGCAACTATTTATATGAGAGCCTAATATCGGTTCAATATTGGTGCAGCGGCGCGCCTAAGGCAAGTCCGTCTGCAACCGTCCGCGCCTGAACGCTGCCCACCTTCGATCTGGCCCATCCTGTCTGCAGGCGAGTATACTCAAGGGAGAGTCAGATGCAATTGGGACAGATAGTCCCTAAATATCTGGGGAGCAGACAGGAGCCTTACACAGTAGAGCCCTTCCTAGAGAGGAACCCGCCTTTCTTTAGCCGCCCAGTAATGGACATGACCCACACCGCAGGTACTCAGGGGTCAGATCAGACGGGTCATCAGGTGGGATATGCCTAAGATGAGGAGCTAGGGAAGCAGTTAGGAGAGAAAATATTAGTCCCCCTGCAAGGACTCTACCTCAATGTGCGATCTCTTCCCAAACGGTTGTATGACGATACATCGCAAACGTTCACTTCGTGCGCTATTACAACGCGGCAAAAACATCGCAAGGTGTATCACAGCGGCATTTTTTACATCGCATGCTGTAGCGCTGCTAATGCGCTATTCCTATTGGCAAGCGTCTTACTTCGCAGACTTTTAAATCGCGCGTCTATACAACGCGGTCTTTGAGCCCTACCACATTTCCCACTGGTATACCTTACAGCTAGAATACAATTCAGAAACCTGATAATAAGAACGGGTGGAAAAGAGGTTTAACGCAAATTGAATACAGGCCCTGAACCCTAGAATCGAGGTGGGTCTTGGTTCGCAGAAACTCTCACCGTGGATCGCAGAAACCCTCACCGTGGATCGCAGAAACTCTCACCGTGGATAGTAGAAACTCTCAGTGGTTAAAGTGCGGATAGCAGAAACTCTCATCGTAAAAGATAGTAAAGAAAACTCGGACACAGATTCGAACGTCTAATAATTTAATAATTTAATTATTTTGGCGCTGTAAATGCATGCGATGCTAATGTCATCGCGCCGTTGTAGCATGCATAGTAAATGCATGCGATGCTATTGACCCTGCGATGTAAAAGTCGCGGTGAGATGGCACCGCGATGTATTGACATCGCTGTAATGGGTGTTTCCCCTTCCCAAACACGTGGCTGAAATCTGGGAGCTACTGGACTGGCCCCTTTCATACTGCAAGCAACAACATTTCGTTTAGTAGGGGATTTAAAACCACCATCTGGAGGTGCATACAAATAGTGATTCGGCAAGTCTGCTTGCAACTATGGAATCTTTTGAGCTTTCCGCCAGAGTAACTAGACCAACTCATTGGGCTGGCCATGTACTGGACACTATTTTTTCCAACATGCCCGACCTCAGAGTAGACCCTCCGTTAGAAGTGGACTGGACAGATCACTCAGCACTACGTTTCTATTGGACCTCGCTGAGGTCATCTGAACGTCCGAAACCTCACACAGAATCTCGCAGAGCATGGAAAGGAGTAACAGCTTCAGCAGGCTCTATACCCCCCTGTATCACTTAGCGAGAATGACTGTGACTTGGCCTTAGAGTTATTTGAGGCCTCTATTGTAGAGGTACTTGATGTGATTGCACCTGTGAAGAGGGTAAGAATTCAGCCAGATTAGCCCCTGCACCATGGTATACTGCCACACTGAAACAGGAGAAGGCTGCATTAGAAAGAAGGTCGAAAAAGTCCAAATCAGCATCAGATGAACGCTGTTATCGTGAGGCCCATAGAAGGTATCTAAACAGCTGCAATACAGTTGGGAGATTTCATCACAGCACCCAGATTATGAAGGCTAAAGACTCATCACGGGAGCTTTTTACTCTTCTAAGTGAATTTACCAGCCTGCAGGCCAATAAACCGCTCCCACCAGCAACACAGGAGTTCTGTAATCATTTAGCGTCCCATTTCACCAATAAGATTAACACCATATATTGCTCCTTTGTGAAAACAGAGGATATGTTTGACAGGCAGGCTCCTAAGGCAATCCCTGGCTCACCAAGCCTAAATAATTTTCCTATTTTCACGGGAGAACAGGTGGGTGCCTTATTGGCTAAGGCCAAGTCAGGATCAATTTTAGACCCACTGCCACCTAGGGCTATGAAGGAGCTTGCCCCTATCCTGGCAGATACTTTGGCAGACATATGTAATATCTCCTTAGCTACAGCTATCTTTCCTCATAATTGGAAAGTATTGCGTGTTAAACCTCTACTGAAAAAGGCACTAGCAGACCCTACAGACGCGCTAAACAATAGACCTATTTCTCTTCTCCCATGTTGGTCCAAAATCATGGAAACAATAATAAATCGACACCTCTCTAATTATTTAGAAGAGAATAAGATACTGGACCCCTCTCAGTCAGGTTTTCGTGCATCTCATAGCACGGAAGCCGCCTTGCTCGAAGTCACGGATACGATCAGGACATCGCTCGACGGGGACTCTCCAGCTATGTTGGTGCTGCTGGACCTGTCGGCAACTTATGACACCATCTCACACAGTATTCTGCTAAACAGGTGTCATATAGTTACTGCTTATCTATAAACCGTGTTAAGTTAGCATGAGCTTATTAAATGTTTAAACGCCATTTTTCATTTTGCTGCTTCTGCACACGACACATAATTGTTGATTTAGCTTTCAGCCTAGAAGAGCGTTGTGATTTACATGAGAATAATATGTTATTGCTCTGATATCAGCTTTGCTTGGTAAACTATGTCTGTACAGTGAGTGCTGAAGCTTCAAGGATAACTCGACACAGAATTGTTGTGAGGTCTGATCTCCGCACCTTCAAAGACATAACATAAGTGCAGCTCCTGCCAAATTCTGGCTTTAGGCGCGTTTTATATGGCTTTGCTTAGAGAACACATACACACTTGATGCGGTTCGCATGCAGAGAGCTGGTGGAAGCTGATGTGATCTCTTCACACTAGGATCTTGAGGTATGGGGTCGCCCTGCTAAAACCCAAAGAGACCTTCTTAGATATTAATATAATATGCTAGTTAGGGAGGGTGAGAATTAGGTGTTGTTAACCCTTATTCATTACTGCATTTTAGCATGCTGTCACCTTTTGCTTTCTATGGACTAGTAACTATGCTGATAACTTTGCTTCTGATAATATGTTTTCTTGTATTATCTAAGATACTGCGTTTGAGAAAACGGCATTAGTAAATAAATATTTCAAATATGCACGTGTCCTCATTTACTCCACGTTCTGGGTTGAAATGATTGTATAACGAAAGAGTGCTCATGTGTTCCACGTGACCTGAGGTATTGTAAGTTCATGTTCTGGTTTGTCTAAACATTGGGAGTTTGTTATGACCAATGAGACACTGTAGCTAGCTCAGTAAGGGGATTATGGGTACTGAGGTGAGTTTTGGGCCACCCTAATTCACTGAGGTTCCAAATCTCTATGCACAGTTCTGTAGGAGAACGGAATCCCTGCTACATGGCGCCCGATCGTTGGTGGTCTTATATCATGACACTCGAGTAGTATATCTTTCAATCCTTAACCCCTTCGCTGTCGTTTCCGGAAAACGGTGGTGTCAGAAAAAAACTACCTATTTTTTAAATGGGTCTTTTCAAGCTTGAATCTTTCTAAAACGGTTTCCTTGAATTACTAGCCAGTTGTGCTACAAAGTTTACTTTGTTTTTCTATCTTCCTGTGCAGTCATGGCCCAAGCAGTGGACATTCCGCAGCATAGTCGAATTGCGGTACGCAATCATATGCAGACTTACCAAGTCCCCTTGGAAGGCTTGGCTGTGATATTGGTGGTGAGTGCGGATGCAGCTTACCCATACGAACTGTTTTATTTGTGGGTGACGTTTCAGGCTGTGGACGCTATTTCTGGAGTGTTCCACACTTACACTCCCTCTCCTGTGCCGAATGAATATACTCCGTACAGGGCACTGGAAATACCTATTGATCATTGGCAGCATCACGTTTGGTTTGGTGGCGCCCTACCCCATTCCTTAACGGCTCTGAGATTAGGTCCTTTGTCCATTCCAGACGCTAATTAGCCTGTTTTGGCTGGATTTACTCCTCATCCTCAACACGGCAATTGTACCTTGGCGGAGGTTCGTAGACTACATGTAGTTTCTATTGCCGTGATTCGTGCCTTGGTGCAATACATAGGTCGTCATCTCCCTAGTGGGCCACCGGGGGGGTCCGGCTCTTCCAGCGGGACAGGGCAGTTTGAAGCTCAGTCCTGTAATGGTCAATTCTGTAATGGGTAAGCGTCCCCAGGAAAAGGATGATTTTCCTTTCTGGCTTGCCGAAAAATTTGACCAGCTGGAAGCAGTATTCCCTAATACCACTCCTGGTGATAAACATAGGATCTTAACAATTAGTTTACCGAAGGATTTAGCCCCTGAACTCGTTGACTGTGAGACCTGGGGAAAAACTTTTGCGGCGGTCTATGCGAGGTGTTATGGCACTCCGTCTATGGCTGTCCTGCCTACGATCATTAAACGTGTTCAAGATGATCACGGACGGGAGGCAGCGGTAGAATTGGGTATGCGCCTGTAGGGCTCCTTTGAAATAATTTGCGATCTCATTCTTGCTAATGTCAAGGGGGATGCGGTGAACTTTCAAGTGGCTAATGCTTTGGCGGCAATCCCCGATGCCGAGAAACCCCATCAGTTGGTGAGGATTGTTGTGGCTGCTTATAAAACAGTGGGTCGCAATAGCAAGGGTCTAAAGCCTTTTTCAATTAAAGAGAAGAAGCAACCCCAAGGGCAGACTTCAGAAACAGAAGTTCTGCCCAAGTCCAAGAAACAAAATTGGCCTAAGAAAAAACAGGGAAAGCAACAACAACAACAGCAGACACAGGAATCTCGTCCTGCGTCTCCGATGCCTGCGCAAACAGAACGAGTTTATGACTTGCGCGATCAATTAAATCACCTGATCGATTTCAGGTTTCTGATCAACGCTCTCCTCGTTCCTTTCAGGAATCACCGGCCCCGAAGACCGGTGGTGGAGGAGGCGGAAGAGGTCGGGGTGGTCAGCAAGGACGTGACCAGCCCCGCCACACAGATGGTGCAGGAAAGCAGGACGGCTCAACGCCGAAGAGACCGCAGTTTGCCAAAAAGAAAGTCGCGGCTTTAACAGCGCATCGCTATGCCACAGATAGTGAGAACGCAGCTTTGGAATCTGACATGGGCTCTGACCTTGCTGGACAGCGCGGCGGAGATTACCATTGTGAGAGAGGCCCTGCGTCCACTACTGAAGGTGACAGTGACTGATATTTATGTTGTGATAGAAACAGCTGATACGAGAGTTGCTCCCCCTGATAGACTTTATGAAATTGTCCTGTTAATCGAAGGTGACATACAACGTACCATAAAAGGGGTATTTTGGGAAAATCTTTCGTCTACTGTAGCGGTTATGGGAATTATAGGCAATACGCTAATTTTAGTAGTTCTGGGCTTTATTTTAGAATATAGTGTATCTGAGCTTTTCTGTCTATTGGTTCGGGCCGGTCTTGGAGAACGGCTCCTTGCTGCTTTCCTGATGCCGGAAGCTGTGGAGTCGACTCTTCGTCCTCGGTCGGGGCCCCGCCGAGGAAGGTCTCCGTCTACTTCCGTGGTGTTCTTCACTGGCCGTAACCGGGAAAACAAAAGGCAAGAGAACGGTGCATCAGTGTCTGTTCTGTGTTGTGGCTCACAGGGAGGGGAGTGAGGGACCAAACACACGTGAGATACTCTGTTTCTAAATGCCGAGGTGAGGGTTCTTGTGCTCAGGGTAGGGGGGAAGACCACCAGGGAGAATGGGGACCCGGGTTTAGTCCGACACTATGGTTTTACGAGTGACCCAACCCCGTAGCTTGTCACGCACCTGGTTAAGCCATACACCTCCCCCGGGTGTATGGCTGGGCGACTCGTGTTGTCGTTGGCCTCCTGGCGTTCCTTCCTTGCCGTCCTCCGTTCGGTCCTCTGGCTGTCTTCCCTCGGGCCCGGTCTTCCGTCGCACCGCTCCTCTTCTTGCTTCCCTCTCGTCTCTCCGCTCGTCCTCGAGATACACGTCCTTCCTTAGCTCCGCTCTGCTTCCGTCTTCCTCCTCGACTCCTTCCTCGCTCTGGGTGAACAAGCACACCCTTGATTCGTCCATTCCGGCATATGAGGTTTCCGTGTCCTGTAGAGACTCCTCCCACTCCGAAGTCCATTCGGAATTAAAGGGCCAGTGTGTGGATTGCGTGTCTACCTCTGTTTCAACGTTCTGTGGAGATGAAGAGGTAGTGTTTAACATTTTACTAGTTACAATTCCTTTATATTCATTACTTCGAGGTGACCCTGCTGCGTTACACACCTCCCCCTCCGGACACTCACGATCGGGGAGTGGATGACGTGATAGGAAGTCCGCCCCGACATTCTCACAGCCCTTGCGGTGATGTATAGAAAAGGAGTATGGTTGCAGTGAGAGGAACCATCTCAACACTCTCGCATTATTAGCTTTATTGCGTGCCATCCAGAGCAAGGGAGCGTGATCAGTGAACAGTTCAAAACGGCGGCCTTCTAGGTAATACGCCAGTTTTTCAATGGCCCATTTAATGGCCAAGCATTCTTTCTCGACCGTAGCATATTTCAATTCCCTAGGGAACAACTTCCGGCTGACATATAAAATTGGGTGATCGAGGCCATCCTGACCAGTTTGGGAGAGCACTGCTCCAATCCCGTAGTCCGAAGCATCAGTGTGTAATGAGAATGGTCGGGTGAAATCAGGGGAAACCAACACTGGCGTAGAAGTGATTACGGACTTCAGAACTCTAAATGCCTCCTGCATCGGTACTGTGGGACATACCGGTGAAGACGCTCGCCCCGCGTTTTTCAGTGCGTCAGTGAGAGGGGCCGCAATGTCCGCAAACCGTGGGATAAAGCGTCTATAGTAACCCACTAGTCCCAGAAATGAACGCAACTCCCGTCTTGTGGATGGGAATGGAGTGTCCGCAATGGCCCTGACCTTCTCAATTTGTGGTTCGATCAGGCCATGCCCCAAGACATAACCAAGGTATTTAACTTTGTTAAAAGCTAGTTTGCATTTCTTAGCATTGACAGTGAGGCCAGCTTTTCTTAGTGCTTGCAGAACCACAGATAGGTGTCGGAGGTGAGACTGCCAATCTGGACTGTAAATCACAATATCATCCAGGTAAGCCGATGTAAAATCTGACAACCCTGCGAGGACATTATTCATTAGGCGCTGAAATGTAGCCGGCGCCCCATGAAGTCCAAATGGAAGGACCGTGAATTCAAAATGACCCTCTGCTGTTGAAAAAGCCGTTTTTGGGATGTCTTCGGGTCGCAGAGGCACCTGCCAATACCCTTTCGTTAAGTCTAGGGTAGAGATGTATTTGGCCTGTCCTAGTCGCTCAATTAACTCGTCCACTCTTGGGATGGGATAAGCGTCGAAGAGTGAAATTTCATTAAGAGCCCTAAAGTCCATGCAGAACCTTCTACTGCCATCAGGTTTAGGGACCATCACAATGGGACTCGACCAATCACTTTTTGATGGGCGAATTACCCCCAACCTCAGCATTTCGTCAACTTCAGCTTTAATCGCCTTTCGTCTGGCTTCGGGGATTCTGTAAGGTTTAATCCTAACCTTTTTGTTGGGTGGAGTGTGGATACAATGTTCCGCCAGGGAGGTCTTTCCAGGTCTGTTGGAAAAAACATCCCCGTAAAGTTCTAAAGTCCCCCTCAGCTCTACTTGTTGTTGGGCCTTAAGTTCGTCATTATGAACAAGCATGTCAATAGTAGAGCCTTCCAATCCAGGAGTAGTAGCCATATGGACGGTCGTAGGAGGAGGACCCAACCACTTCTTTAGCAAATTTATATGATAGGATTGCTGTTTCCGTGGTGTCACCTGTAATCTATAACTAGTACTCCCAATGACCCCTACCACTTTAAAGGGACCCATCCACTCAGCCTTGAATTTATGGGACGAAGATGGCAGGAGAACTAAAGCCCAGTCCCCAACAACAAGGTGTCTCCATTTCTTCCCTTTATCGTAATTAGTCCGCTGTCTCTGCTGATTAAGCTCTAGATGGTCCAACGCCAATTCCCTTAGTTTACCCAATTTGGCTTTCAGGTCTCTGGCGTACTCAAGAGTAGCCTTTGCTTCCTCCCCCTGTTCATTAATCCAGGCATCCCTGGTCATTTCTAGCAGTGAGCGAGGTTGCCGACCATAAAGTAATTCGAAGGCCGACACCCCCAGACTACTCTGTCTCTGAGCCCTGATGGCGTATAGTGCTAACGGTAACATCCTATCCCAATCTTCCCCACTAACCTCCATCATTTTACGCAGTGTGGATTTCAGGGTCCGATTGTAGCGCTCCACCAATCCGTCCGTCTGTGGGTGGTAAACCGAGGTACGGATCTGGTGGACGTTCAATGTCTCACAAATTTCCTTCATCAATTTAGACACAAATGGCGTGCCTTGGTCAGTCAAAATCTCCTTCGGAAAACCGACCCTACTAAACAACTCAATCATCTTGTCACCGACCTGTCTGGAATTGGCCACAGACAATGGAAAAGCCTCGGGGAACCGCGTGGCATAGTCAACCACAACCAAGATGTGTTGGAACCCCTTTTTAGTTTTAGGCAGTGGTCCGATGAGGTCCATGCCGACCCTCTCAAAAGGTTTGCCAATGACCGGCAATGGCTGTAAAGGGACTGCCTGTGGTCTAACCATATTCATCTTTTGGCAAATCTCACAGGACCTGCAGTAGGATTCGGTATCCCTGTAAATACCGGGCCAAAAAAATTGCCTGAGGATATTCTGCGTAGTTTTCTCGGCGCCGGAGTGACCGGCGACGAGATGGCTGTGAGCAAAGAAAAGAACCTGCTCCCTGAAAGAGGCAGGTACCAATAGTTGGGCAGGCTGTCCCTCGCCACCTATTCTGTACAATAGGTCATTATCGATAATAAACCCGGGAAAAATTTTTGAGTCCACCGCCCTCTGATGCGCCTGTTCCCACGCGTTGAACAGGGTGGGATCACTGATCTGCGCAAATTTAAATCCTCTATCCATAACCCAAGGGTCCTGTGTTAAGAGCGAGGCCACTGGCTGTGGACGAATGCCCGAAGAGCCAAAACCCCCAGAGCCCCTTTCTGTATCTTCCAGCTGGTGGAGTATTTCCAGCCTAGTCTCAGCTATACACTCACAAATCAGTTGTGCCACTCTATCACCTTTTTGTATTTCGAAGGGTTCGGTACCAAAATTAAACAGGAGGATTCCAACGTTCCCTCTATAATCCTCGTCAATGACCCCAGCCCCTACGTCAATAAAATGCTTTGCCGCTAGCCCTGATCGCGGAGCAATTCTACCATAGCATCCGGGGGGGACTGCAATTTGCAGGTCAGTTTTGATAAGAGACTTCCCTTTTGCAGGGACCACATAGTCATATGCACTGCATAGATCATAACCGGCTGCTTTCGCTGAACCTTTAGTGGGGGGTGTCGCGTTACTAGTTAAGCACCTAACTTGGAGGCTGCGTCTAGGGGGAGGATCAATTAGGGTGATACCCTCCTTCCCTGTATGACATACTGTGTCGAGTTTATCCTTGAACATGTTCAGGAAGCTAGGATTATCGGTCCCAATTATGAGGTCTTCGGGTAGGTTGGACATTACTCCTACTCTCACAGTTTGCGGTTGTTCCCCAGTCTGTTCAATTACAATGTCAGCAATAGGGTATGGCCGAATGTCCCCATGAACACATTTGATGTTCACTAACCCTTGTGAAATGTATTGTCCTGTTCTGACATAGGGAGTTTGGATGACCGACTGTCGGCAGCCTGAATCTAATAAAGCTGACAATACATGCCCATTGACTTTCACACTTACTCTAAAAGAGCCTCCCATCTCTGCGGAAAATAGTACAGCTCTGGGGAGGTACCCGACCTCCATTGGTTCCTCCTCATTCTTTCTCTTGGGACACATCCGGGCAATGTGTCCCCATTGGCCACAATCGAAACATTGCGGCCCAGTATTTGCCGTGTTTTCACTCCTCCATGTACGGGGGCGGATGGTATCTCTCCCTCGCGCCACCGGTTTCTCAATTCGTACAGCTCCCTTCCTTTCTAACTCACACGGAAAATTCCTAGGTTGAGCCCGGGTAAATGATGAGGCCATCTCCACTGCCTCAGTGGTTGTTAAGTTGTTATGTTGTCGAAGCCACTTTTGCGTCGCATAGGGAAGTGCCTCAAGAAATTGTTCCAGGTATATTCGGTCGAGTATTTCTTCCTTCGTGCTGGTGGTAGGTGTCAGCCATTTGTCTGCCGCCATTTTTAATCTCACAAATAAAGTCTTGGGATTTTCCCCTACAGATCCTCTCTCTTTTCTGAACTTTAGGCGATATGCCTCGGGATCTAACCCCAAATGATCTAGGATTATTTTCTTGATTTCAACATAGGTGTTGTCTCCTCTTGGATTCGCTACTTGGTAAGCAGCCTGGGCTTCTCCGCCTAAGAGAGGTGCCAAAAAGAATGGCCATTTTGCGACGGGCCAGCCACAGGCCCTTGCCGCCCTCTCAAAATTTAACAAAAATGCGTCGGGATCCTCTCCCTGTCTATACTTTTGTAGAGACACAGTCGGCGCCCCATGGGTCACGGTTCTTTCCGGCGTTCCACTCCTCGATACAGGGTCCACCCAGGGCTGTTTCTCTTCAATGGCCTTCTTTAATATTTCTCTGTCGGCTTGTGCGGATACCAGATGTTGTTCTAACACCCACTCAAGTCGTCCTTGCCCCTTTACTAACTGATCTACAACTGTCTCCATCTTGACTCCGCAGATGGTGCCTAGGTCCGCATTCTCCACCACTGTAGCGGTTATGGGAATTATAGGCAATACGCTAATTTTAGTAGTTCTGGGCTTTATTTTAGAATATAGTGTATCTGAGCTTTTCTGTCTATTGGTTCGGGCCGGTCTTGGAGAACGGCTCCTTGCTGCTTTCCTGATGCCGGAAGCTGTGGAGTCGACTCTTCGTCCTCGGTCGGGGCCCCGCCGAGGAAGGTCTCCGTCTACTTCCGTGGTGTTCTTCACTGGCCGTAACCGGGAAAACAAAAGGCAAGAGAACGGTGCATCAGTGTCTGTTCTGTGTTGTGGCTCACAGGGAGGGGAGTGAGGGACCAAACACACGTGAGATACTCTGTTTCTAAATGCCGAGGTGAGGGTTCTTGTGCTCAGGGTAGGGGGGAAGACCACCAGGGAGAATGGGGACCCGGGTTTAGTCCGACACTATGGTTTTACGAGTGACCCAACCCCGTAGCTTGTCACGCACCTGGTTAAGCCATACACCTCCCCCGGGTGTATGGCTGGGTGACTCGTGTTGTCGTTGGCCTCCTGGCGTTCCTTCCTTGCCGTCCTCCGTTCGGTCCTCTGGCTGTCTTCCCTCGGGCCCGGTCTTCCGTCGCACCGCTCCTCTTCTTGCTTCCCTCTCGTCTCTCCGCTCGTCCTCGAGATACACATCCTTCCTTAGCTCCGCTCTGCTTCCGTCTTCCTCCTCGACTCCTTCCTCGCTCTGGGTGAACAAGCACACCCTTGATTCGTCCATTCCGGCATATGAGGTTTCCGTGTCCTGTAGAGACTCCTCCCACTCCGAAGTCCATTCGGAATTAAAGGGCCAGTGTGTGGATTGCGTGTCTACCTCTGTTTCAACGTTCTGTGGAGATGAAGAGGTAGTGTTTAACATTTTACTAGTTACAATTCCTTTATATTCATTACTTCGAGGTGACCCTGCTGCGTTACATCTACGTAGGACATTTTGCTTTCGGAGGCTGACTGGCCCCCACCTTTTGTGCTCGCAGCACCGCGAGGGGAGGAGGTGATCCTCCCGAGTTTCGCGAACACAGTCTCAAAAGAGCATGCGCTGCATTTTGCAGAAGAGTGGGCTAAGGCTCTAGCGCCGGCTCTGTACCGCGACCAATGTGGTTGGGATAAATTGTCCCCATGCCACGAGATTCCTTTACGGTCTCAGCCGCAGCCTCAACCACAATATCCGATACGGCGTGAAGCCAAGGCTTCCGTCGCGGCAATCCATGAACAATTGGAAAATCAGGGAGTAATTGAAACATGTGTGTCACCGATGAATAACCCTCTTTTTACTGTGAACAAGCCGGACGGGTCATATCGTTTGTATTGGATTACCGTCATTTCAACTTGCATTGCTGTAACTGTGCAGTACAGAATACTCACGGCTCTGCCCTAGTGGATAGTCTTGTGCGTAAGCGTTTTAAGACCACGCTTGACATTTCCAACGGTTTTTATGCCCATAGATTGGATGGTCTTAGTTCCCAATGGACCAGCTTTAGTTGTGGCGGTGTCCAAAAACAATTTCGGCGTCTCCCAATGGGCTATAAGAATAGTCATGGGATTTTTACTGCCCGCATTGTCTCTCTTTTGGAGAGAATCGACCAAGATGCATGCTAGTATGTGGATGACATATATCTGACAGACGACGAAATTTGGGAGCATCTGTGTCGAGTAAACAGCATAATTTGTAACTTTGCAGATATGGGTTCCAAATTTAATTTTGCAAAATCGCACATTGCAGAGTACACAGTGTTGTTCCTGGGCTATGAGCTCAACAATGAAGGTAGAGGTTTGGCTCCTCACTTCCTGGAGAAATGCGCACAGCTGCGCCCTCCGACAACACTGAAGAAATTACAGTCTTTACTGGGTTTTTTGAATTTCGGGAGAACTTACATTCCGGAATATGCTCAGCGTATCAAGCCTTTGTATGCTTTGATACAACCAACTTTTTCCAAATCATGCTGGCTGCTTGAGCACTCAGCCATCTTGCAATCCTTGCAGGCTGATCTGCTCGCTTCTAAATTTTTACTGACTCGTGATAACCACACTAACCTGGTGATAAGAATCATTCCTGGGACGGTGGGTTTCACGTACCTGACTTTTAATGAAGGAGACACAGTACCTATTGCTTACAAGTCACACTTCTGCACTTCGGCTGAAATGCGAATTTCCACTGTGGAGAAAGTTTTAACGGCTGTGCAGATGGTGATTCTTAAGGAACGTGCTCTGTCAGAGGGGAAACGCATGTTGGTTGTTACACCCTGTCCTCATTTAGAGGCAGTTACGAAAGCCAGTGTACCAAATACTAAAGCTTTGCACCCTCGGTGGATTCAATGGGCTGCTTCCTTGACGTCCACGGATGTCACGTTTATTTTTGACGCCTCATTGCGGTCGCAGGAGTACTTGCAGTATGAATTCATTCATCCTGCTCCTCTAGCTATGCGACCTTTGGAGGACTTCCATTGCATCATTTACACTGATGGTTCGGTGCAGGTTGAGCATGGCTCTAAACACGCCTACGTTTACGCATGCGCCATTGTGGTCGGTGCCATTGTGAACGATGAGTTCAAGTCCAGAGTAGTGCACACGCAGACTCTAGGGGACTGCACCGCACAACTGGCAGAGCTTCGTGCTCTTTTACTCGCATTGGAGTACGCTGATCCTAGTGTGACTACTCTTATTGTGAGTGATTCTTACTACTGTGTCCAGTCTTACAATGAAAACTTGTTCTTTTGGATTCAGAATGATTTTTGTGATTCCAAGGGTAGCACAATAAAACATAAGATGGTCTGGGTTCGAGTGGCTGAGCTTAAGGCTACCTTGCCACTCGTTTTTGTAATTCATACTCTCGGCCATCAGCGTGTGGGAGTTCACGCTGTCGGTAACTCGCTTGCTGATGAAGTGGCGAAATCAGCGGTATCTACATATTTAGTTGCAGCAGTTACACGCTCCAAAAGTAAGATTGATGATGACATCTTGGCGGCTGTTGCTGCCACTGAGAAGGGAGGTAAACATCCTACGGGGTTCCCTTCGAAGTACACATACCAATTAAGTGCCGAAAAGGTTCCTTTTGTGACAATTCCAGAAGTTGGAGAACGTTAGATTCCCAACTCGGATCGCAGGGCGACCTTGATTACAGCGGCGCATGAAGGTGTGGCGTCTGCGCATGCGGGCGTCTCAGCCACTGTAGCTCAATTACAACAACGTTTCTGGTGGCGGGGACTGTACAAACAGACGCGAGACTATGTCCTTCAATGTGACATTTGCCAGCAGATTAAACCTTCGACTGCTGCGCGTCCGCCACAGACACAGTTGTACATATCTAATAAACCGCTAGTTTGTGTTTATTTAGATCACTGCGGTCCTTTTTCCTCTGATACTGCATATAAGTACATCTTAGTAGCTGTTGATTCATGCACACGCTTTGTGTGGATCTGGCCTCATCGCAGCGCTGATTCACGGACTGTCATAAGAGATTTGCGTGTCTTTGTAGGGATTTTTGCCTGTGGTACCTTCCATTCGGATCATGGTCCGGCTTTCGCCTCTAAGGCGTATAAGGATGCCATGACTTCGATGGGGGTCCAAGTCAAGTTTTCATCACACTACAGACCTGAGGGTAATAGTGTAGTGGAGCAAATGAACCGTGACTTAAAGCAATCATTGACAGCTCGAGTTATAGGCACTGGCAGAAACTGGCTGGCCCACCTCAATGGCGTGCAGCGTGCTCTTAATAATCTCCCTAGAAGGTCTCTGGGTGGGCGGACCCCATACGAAATGCTCTTTGGCATCAAGATGTAGGTCCCTGACCTTGATGGTCTAGACTGCGTGGCTAGCGCCACAACCTTTGACGTAGATAAACATTGCACTGTTTTACAGAATCTACAAAAGACCAGAGACAGTCTTGCAAAGGAACATATGCCCTCCACATCGTATGATGCGTTGCAGATCCCGGTAGTTGGCTGGCTACCCCAAGTTGGAGAACTGGTTCGAGAGAAGATCGACAACAAAAAAGAATTTGGACCTTCCTATCGAGCTCCGGTTCCAGTCCTTGGAGTGAAGGGCACAAGAACAGTCATTTTACCACCGCTTCCAGGTCATAAAGAAAACAGGTTTATCTCAATTGACAATGTCAAGATACACAGAGTGGCCGATTCTTCTTAGTATGACACCGGCAGTCTCCTGTCCTTCCATTGTGAGAAATTCTGTTTTGGCCATTGCTTCTAATCCTGAACCAGAAGTGGCCATCGAGTTACCTGCACTTTCCAGTCCTTTATTAAGTACTTTGCCTGGTACACACCATGATGACATTGATTACACTTACCCCACTGACTTGTCTATGCCTGACCTACAAACACGTTTGGCCACAGAATCCAGATTTTCGTTTGACACGATTTCCAATGCCTCAAAGAAGCCCTCACGGTTTGCAGTGTAGGCCAGTTTATTTAAAAAACATTGTTTAATTCCCCCTTGGACATACATTTGACTGGTGCTTTTTTCAGTTTACCTTTTTATGTCAATTGGTTTTGTATTTTATTTTTTTCGAATCGTCAATGGACACTATGTCGGGGAAAGAACATGCATTCGACATCTCAATGGAACTTTGGCCCCCCTTTCCTCGTCGCATTCTGCACACAGACTGAAAAGAGACTTGACATTTGTTAACATCACTGCTTGGCCTGTCCTTGATGGGATAGTGTGGGATGCCGTTAGGTTTCAGATTCATGGCCCTACTGAGGTTGTTAATGTCCCTAATGTGCTTAGAGTTAACATGGGGGATGTAGTGAAACAAAACATACGTTCTGATGATTGGGATGTTCAGGCAGTAGAGACTTTGTTTTCTGATTTGAAATACTATGCTGCCTTTGATGCTGAAGATTTATACTTAGAATCTGCTAATTATGGTGATTTGTTTTGTTTTCAAAATTTTTGCAATCTTTTCTTACATAAAACTACTTCAAGAAGGAATACTGTAAATTATACGCAATGGGAGCATTGCCCAGCTCCTATACAAGGCAGTTCAAGTACTTTTTTGAAAAAGTACACTTATTTTACTGACTTCGATCAGTCCAATCCCGAGTCCTTTAATTTTAAAATGACACAGAAGCCTCTGTCCAAGGTTAGACTTACGATACAAAATTATTGTACTCGAAGTCCTTTCTCGATCAGCTGGCTGTTGGCGGCTATGAATTGTGGAAGGAAACTATTGACCTTAAATCAGTTAGGGGTTCAAAAAGCTGGCAGGTACAAGGCACAGAGGCTTTGCACCGAGCATGCCTCATCCCAAATCACATGTTGTTTCTGAATTCTACTATTTCACAAACAACATGCTTTGGATTGGCTACTTCTAAAAAATTAAACACTCCTACCATCCCTGAGTTAGAAGAATATTCTGGCTGGAATAATTTTACTGAGTTTTCCATTAGGGACCTGCAGAACCTATTGCTCAACTCATCCTTTAACATATCCAGTATGGATCCAAAAGGTTGGCTGATATGGCACAGAAGTGCTGATTCATGCCAGCATCGTTTTTTAGGTTTGTCTGATGGCTTTAAACAGGTCAGACCTGATCCACGTTTTGATACTGACCATTCTGTCACGACATATTCAGTAGGCAAATTATGTCAAAGTTGGCTGAAACATTCTACTTTGGCTGCGGTTAAACTGCATCTATCCGAGCTGAATGAAGATGTAGATTTAAATGATTTCATAAAAGGCCCGGCTAGTGGCAGATCAAAAAGATGAATATATGCTATTTACAATGAAATCTGGAAAACATCACAGATTGAGGCGGCGACTCGCCTTCGGAGTATTGATCAAGCTAATCTAGAAAAGGTGCTTGCAGTTGTTGATAATAGTATTAACATGCTTTCTTCCCGCATTTCCACGTTAGATAACATTGTGTCCTCTGTAGTAGATATTGTACAGGATGAAGTGTCTGTGTTATACCATGGTCAAAATCAGTTGCGTTCTATTATGCAATTTGCGTGGACCCTGCAGACGCTGAAGTCTGGCAAGGTGCCCTGGACCTACATGAATGTGTCCTCCCTCTTTGCCCCTTTTAATTTGACTGACAAGCAGCGCTTGCTATCTATGAGTGATGCGTCTTTTTCCATGTTACATATTGAGAAGTTAGAATCTTTACCTTTCTCTGTGGCAGAGGCCACTGCTGCAACATGGCTGATCCACGGTTTGATAACCTTACCATTTGCTTTATATAAGTTTACAAATTGTATGCAATATATTGCTATAGGTCGATATGAACCATTGGGTAATGCATTTCTCCATGAGGTCTGGTCCCTCTCATTTACTTACAGATGTTTAAAAGACGGACAGGAAGTGTATCTGAATGGGGAGGAGTGTACAGAGACACCAGATCATTCTTTAATGTGTAGACACATTTAATTGCACAGTTCTTGCAATCAGGACGCCCTAATTTGGCCTGTGTTTTAAAGGGAACACCGGTTCCCGCAATCGTTCCCAATTTTACTTTACTGGCAAACGGGAGTTATTTACTTTTAAATAATGAAGATTGTTGTGGGTTAATTAAAGGTGTTGCTTATGTGGTGACCGTATCTGAACGTGTGGTTTGCTGCAAAAATGTACTTTACCCACCCCCGCATGGGAAAGGGGATGTTTCCATCTGGCCGCGCATCCCAACCTTGATGGCAGAGTTCAATGGCATGACTAGAATAAGAGCTCTTTTGTCCCAAAAAGAAGTGGCCTTGAGTTTGGCTCGAGAAACATTTTTGCTTCACACAGCTAACACCCGCACAGAAGTTCAGGCCATTTTAAATACTGATTCGCCGTTGCATTTCAGCGAACTGGTTCATTCCATCTTTAACGCGTCCTCCACGACAGGGCTCACGCACTTTTTTAAGATAGTTAGCAGCGGCCTCGTGACTTCATTTGAGAAAATATTTGGGGTCATTCCTGCTATCTTCCATCCCATTTTTTCGAGTCTATTTGGTGGATTCCCGGTTTTGCTGGCATTGGCAGCAGGCGTTCTGGTGATATTTTGTTTTATTAAAAATGGATGCCCTTCCTGTGCAAGAAGCCGCGCAGTCCCCCCTCGCACTGTTTCGCAACAGGATGCTTGAATACTATGGCACACTGCCGCTTGCAACTTTAAGCACGGCTTATGGATTATCGTTTCGATTTTCCTATTTTACATGTGTCCAGCCTGTGTTTCATTGCCTGAGCTGTGACTTTGACTGGGCCCTTGATTTGTGTCTCTGCAAGACGGTATCTCCTGACGTCGATTTTAATCAGCTGATGGTCCCATCGTTACTCACGAGTTGGTTTGTTCTGGCGAAAGGATTATGGCCTTGGCAGCGATGCATGGACTAATGGGTCATTGGAACATACTCGTAGCAGCGCAAGATTTCTTGGCACAGAGCTTTCTTGAGAACCCACCGAGTTGTCCTCTGATGGTGATAGAGGCTCCGGTACTAGAAGAGCACGTATGTTCTTTCCCATTATTGAAATGGATGGCTGAACTGTTTTCGGATGAAGACGGTGATTTCATGTTGGAGGCTGTTGCTGCATATTTTGCATATTCGGTCTTGCCCTAAAAGCTTTCCAAGTTTCAGAACATGCCCCCTTATTTTTTACTGACATAACTTTTTGCAAATTTTGCTTACATTTTTCGCCTCCCAGACCGATTGGCTTGAGTTTAAATGAACACTGTATTGACATTTCAAAATTTTTTAATTGAATCATGGACACTTTTTTCCATCAAATTTTAAATTATTATATTGCTCATCGTTCTTGAACTCTGCTTTCATGAGGAGGCCCTTATCTTATCTTATCTTATCTTATCTCATCCGTGCTCGGATCATGGGGGGTGTCATATAGTTACTGCTTATCTATAAACCGTGTTAAGTTAGCATGAGCTTATTAAATGTTTAAACGCCATTTTTCCTTTTGCTGCTTCTGTACACGACACATAATTGTTGATTTAGCTTTCAGCCTAGAAGAGCGTTGTGATTTACATGAGAATAATATGTTATTGCTCTGACATCAGCTTTGCTTTGTAAACTATGTCTGTACAGTGAGTGCTGAAGCTTCAAGGATAACTCAACACAGAATTGTTGTGAGGTCTGATCTCCGCACCTTCATAAACATAACATAAGTGCAGCTCCTACCAAATTCTGGCTTTAGGCGCGTTTTATATGGCTTTGCTTAGAGAACACATACACACTTGATGCGGTTCGCAAGCAGAGAGCTGGTGGAAGCTGATGTGATCTCTTCACACTAGGATCTTGAGGTATGGGTCCGCCCTGCTAAAACCCAAAGAGACCTTCTTAGATATTAATATAATATGCTAGTTAGGGAGGGTGAGAATTAGGTGTTGTTAACCCTTATTCATTACAGCATTTTAGCATGCTGTCACCTTTTGCTTTCTATGGACTAGTAACTATGCTGATAACTTTGCTTCTGATAATATGTTTTCTTGTATTATCTAAGATACTGCGTTTGAGAAAACGGCATTAGTAAATAAATATTTCAATTATGCACGTGTCCTCATTTACTCCACGTTCTGGGTTGAAATGATTGTATAACAAAAGAGTGCTCATGTGTTCCACGTGACCTGAGGTATTGTAAGTTCATGTTCTGGTTTGTCTAAACATTGGGAGTTTGTTATCACCAATGAGACACTGTAGCTAGCTCGGTAAGGGGATTTTGGGTACTTAGGTGAGTTTTGGGCCCCCCTAATTCACTGAGGTTCCAAATCTCTATGCACAGTTCTGTAGGAGAACGGAATCCCTGCTACATGGCGCCCGATCGTTGGTGGTCTTATATCATGACACTCGAGTCGAATATCTTTCAATCCTTAACCCCTTCGCTGTCGTTTCCGGAAAACGGTGGTGTCGGAAAAAAACCTACCTATTTTTTAAATGGGTCTTTTCAAGCTTGAATCTTTCTAAAACGGTTTCCTTGAATTACTAGCCAGTTGTGCTACAAAGTTTACTTTGTTTTTCTATCTTCCTGTGCAGTCATGGCCCAAGCAGTGGACATTCCGCAGCATAGTCGAATTGCGGTACGCAATCATATGCAGACTTACCAAGTCCCCTTGGAAGGCTTGGCTGTGATATTGGAGGTGAGTGCGGATGCAGCTTACCCATACGAACTGTTTTATTCGTGGGTGATGTTTCCGGCTGTGGACGCTATTTCTGGAGTGTTCCACGCTTACACTCCCTCTCCTGTGCCGAATGAATATACTCCGTACAGGGCACTGGAAGTACCTATTGATCATTGGCAGCAACGCGTTTGGTTTGGTGGTGCCCTACCCCATTCTTTAACGGCTCCGAGGTTAGGTCCTTTGTCCATTCCAGGCACTAATTAGCCTGTTTTGGCTGGATTTACTCCTCATCCTCAACACGGCAATTGTACCTTGGCGGAGGTTCGTAGACTACATGTAGTTTCTATTGCCGTGATTCGTGCCTTGGTGCAATACATAGGTCGTCATCTCCCGGGTGGGCCACCGGGGGGTCCGGCTCTTCCAGCGGGACAGGGCAGTTTGAAGCTCAGTCCTGTAATGGTCAATTCTGTAATGGGTAAGCGTCCCCAGGAAAAGGATGATTTTCCTTTCTGGCTTGCCGAAAAATTTGACCAGCTGGAAGCAGTATTCCCTAATACCACTCCTGGTGATAAACATAGGATCTTAATGATTAGTTTACCGAAGGATTTAGCCCCTGAACTCGTTGACTGTGAGACCTGGGGAAAAACTTTTGCGGTGGTCTATGCGAGGTGTTATGGCACTCCGTCTATGGCTGTCCTGCCTACGATCATTAAACGTGTTCAAGATGATCACGGACTGGAGGCAGCGGTAGAATTGGGTATGCGCCTGTGTGGCTCCTTTGAAATAGTTTGCGATCTCATTCTTGCTAATGTCAAGGGGGATGCGGTGAACTTTCAGGTGGCTAATGCTTTGGCGGCAATCCCCGATGCCAAGAAACCCCATCAGTTGGCGAGGATCGTTGTGGTTGCTTATAAAACAGTGGGTCGCAATAGCAAGGGTCTAAAGCCTTTTTCAATTAAAGAGAAGAAGCAACCCCAAGGGCAGACTTCAGAAACAGAAGTTCTGCCCAAGTCCAAGAAACAAAATTGGCCTAAGAAAAAACAGGGAAAGCAACAACAACAACAGCAGACACAGGAATCTCGTCCTGCATCTCCGATGCCTGCGCAAACAGAACGAGTTTATGATTTGCGCGATCGCACGACGATTAAATCACCTGATCGATTTCAGGTTTCTGATCAACGCTCTCCTCGTTCCTTTCAGGAATCATCGGCCCCGAAGACCGGTGGTGGAGGAGGCCGAAGAGGTCGGGGTGGTCAGCAAGGACGTGACCAGCCCCGCCACACAGACGGTGCAGGAAAGCAGGACGGCTCAACGCCGAAGAGACCGCAGTTTGCCAAAAAGAAAGTCGCGGCTTTAACAGCGCATCGATATGCCACAGATAGTGGGAACGCGGCTTCGGAATCTGACATGGGCTCTGACCTTGCTGGACAGCGCGGCGGAGATTACCATTGTGAGAGAGGCCCTGCGTCCACTACTGAAGGTGACAGCGACTTATATTTATGTTGTGAGAGAAACAGCTGATACGAGAGTTGCTCCCCCTGATAGACTTTATGAAATTGTCCTGTTAATCGAAGGTGACATACAACGTACCATAAAAGGGGTATGTATTTTGGGAAAATCTTTCGTCTACGTAGGACATTTTGCTTTCAGAGGCTGACTGGCCCCCACCTTTTGTGCTCGCAGCACCGCAAGGGGAGGAGGTGATCCTCCCGAGTTTCGCGAACACAGTCTCGAAAGAGCATGCGCTGCATTTTGCAGAAGAGTGGGCTAAGGCTCTAGCGCCGGCTCTGTACCGCAACCAATGTGGTTGGGATAAATTGTCCCCATGCCACGAGATTCCTTTACGGTCTCAGCAGCAGCCTCAACCACAATATCCCATACGGCGTGAAGCCAAGGCTTCCGTCGCGGCAATCCTTGAACAATTGGAATATCAGGGAGTAATTGAAACATGTGTGTCACCGATGAATAACCCTCTTTTTACTGTGAACAAGCCGGACGGGTCATATAGTTTGTATTGGATTACCGTCATTTGAACTCGCATTGCCGTAACTGTGCAGTACAGAATACTCATGGCTCTGCACTAGTTGATAGTCTTGTGCGTAATCGTTTTAAGACCACGCTTGACATTTCCAACGGTTTTTATGCCCATAGATTGGATGGTCTTAGTTCCCAATGGACCAGCTTTAGTTGTGGCGGTGTCCAAAAACAATTTCGGCGTCTCCCAATGGGCTATAAGAATAGTCCTGGGATTTTTACTGCCCGCATTGTCTCTCTTTTGGAGAGAATCGACCCAGATGCATGCTCGTATGTGGATGACATATATCTGACAGACGACGAAATTTGGGAGCATCTGTGTCGAGTAAACAGCATAATTTGTAACTTTGCAGATATGGGTTCCAAATTTAATTTTGCAAAATCGCACATTGCAGAGTACACAGTGTTGTTCCTGGGCTATGAGCTCAACAATGAAGGTAGAGGTTTGGCTCCTCACTTCCTGGAGAAATGCGCACAGCTGCGCGCTCCGACAACACTGAAGAAATTACAGTCTTTACTGGGTTTTTTGAATTTCGGGAGAACTTACATTCCGGAATATGCCCAGCGTATCAAGCTTTTGTATGCTTTGATACAACCAACTTTTTCCAAATCATGCTGGCTGCCTGAGCACTCAGCCATCTTGCAATCCTTGCAGGCTGATCTGCTCGCTTCTAAATTTTTACTGACTCGTGATAACCACACTAACCTGGTGATAAGAATCATTCCTGGGACGGGGGGTTTCACGTACCTGACTTTTAATGAAGGAAACACAGTACCTATTGCTTACAAGTCACACTTGTGCACTTCAGCTGAAATGCGATTTTCCACTGTGGAGAAAGTTTTAACGGCTGTGCAGATGGCGATTCTTAAGGAACGTGCTCTGTCACAGGGAAAACGCATGTTGGTTGTTACACCCTGTCCTCATTTAGAGGCAGTTACGAAAGCCAGTGTACCAAATTCTAAAGCTTTGCACCCTCGGTGGATTCAATGGGCTGCTTCCTTGACGTCCACGGATGTCACGTTTATTTTTGACGCCTCATTACGGTCGCAGGAGTACTTGCAGTATGAATTCCTTCATCCTGCTCCTCTAGCTATGCGACCTTTGGAGGACTTCCATTGCATCATTTACACTGATGGTTCGGCGCAGGTTGCGCATGGCTCTAAACACGCCTACGTTTCCGCATGCGCCATTGTGGTCGGTGCCATTGTGAACGATGAGTTCAAGTCAGAGTAGTGCACACGCAGACTCTAGGGGACTGCACCGCACAACTGGCAGAGCTTCGTGCTCTTTTACTCGCGTTGGAGTACGTTGATCCCAGTGTGACTACTCTTATTGTGAGTGATTCTTACTACTGTGTCCAGTCTTACAATGAAAACTTGTTCTTTTGGATTCAGAATGATTTTCGTGATTCCAAGGGTAGCACAATAAAACACATGATCTGGGTTCGAGTGGCTGAGCTTAAGGCTACCTTGCCACTCGTTTTTGTAATTCATACTCTCGGCCATCAGCGTGTGGGAGTTCAGGCTGTCGGTAACTCTCTTGCTGATGAAGCGGCGAAATCAGCGGTATCTACATATTTAGTTGCAGCAGTTACACGGTCCAAAAGTAAGATTGATGATGACATCTTGGCGGCTGTTGCTGCCACTGAGAAGGGAGGTAAACATCCTACGGGGTTCCCTTCGAAGTACACATACCACTTAAGTCCCGAAAAGGTTCCTTTTGTGACAATTCCTGAAGTTGGAAAACGTTTGATTCCCAACTCGGATCGCAGGGCTACCTTGATTACAGCGGCGCATGAAGGTGTGGCGTCTGCGCATGCGGGCGTCTCGGCGACTGTAGCTCAATTACAACAACGTTTCTGGTGGCGAGACTGTACAAACAGACGCGAGACTATGTCCTTCAATGTGACATTTGCCAGCAGATTAAACCTTCGACTGCTGCGCGTCCGCCACAGACACAGTTGTACATATCTAATAAACCGCTAGTTTGTGTTTATTTAGATCACTGCGGTTCTTTTTCCTCTGATACTGCATATAAGTACATCTTAGTAGCAGTTGATTCATGCACACGCTTTGTGTGGGTCTGGCCTCATCGCAGCGCTGATTCACAGACTGTCATAAGAGATTTGCGTGTCTTTGTAGGGATTTTTGCCTGTGGTACCTTCCATTCAGATCAGGGTCCGGCTTTCTCCTCTAAGGCGTATAAGGATGCCATGACTTCGATGGGGGTCCAAGTCAAGTTTTCATCACACTACAGACCTGAGGGTAATAGTGTAGTGGAGCGAATGAACCGTGACTTAAAGCAATCATTGACAGCGCGAGTTATAGTCACTGGCAGAAACTGGCTGGCCCACCTCAATGGCGTGCAGCGTGCTCTTAATAATCTCCCTAGAAGGTCTCTGGGTGGGCGGACCCCATACGAAATGCTCTTTGGCATCAAGATGTACGTCCCTGACCTTGATGGTCTAGACTGCGTGGCTAGCGCCACAACCTTTGACGTAGATGAACATTGCACTGTTTTACAGAATCTACAAAAGACCAGAGACAGTCTTGCAAAGGAACATATGCCCTCCACATCGGATGATGCGTTGCAGATCCCGGTAGTTGGCTGGCTACCCCAAGTAGGAGAATTGGTTCGAGAGAAGATCGACAACAAAAAAGAATTTGGACCTTCCTATCGAGCTCCGGTTCCAGTCCTTGGAGTGAAGGGCACAAGAACAGTCATTTTACAACCGCTTCCAGGTCGTAAAGAAAACAGGTTTATCTCAATTGACAATGTCAAGATACACAGAGTGGCCGATTCTTCTTAGTATGACACCGGCAGTCTCCTGTCCTTCCATTGTGAGAAATTCTGTTTTGGCCACTGCTTCTAATCCTGACCCAGAAGTGGCCATCGAGTTACCTGTACTTTCCAGTCCTTTATTAAGTACTTTGACTGGTACACACCATGATGACATTGATTACACTTACCCCACTGACTTGTCTATGCCTGACCTACAAACACGTTTGGCCACAGAATCCAGATTTTCGTTTGACACCATTTCCAATGCCTCAAAGAAGCCCTCACAGTTTGCAGTGTATACCAGTTTATTTAAAAAACATTTTTTAATTCCCCCTTGGACATACATTTGGCTGGTGCTTTTTTCAGTTTACCTTTTTATGTCAATTGGTTTTGTGTTTTATTTTTTCTCAAATCGTCAATGGACACTATGTCGAGGAAAGAACATGCATTCGACATCTCAATGGAACTTTGGCCCCCCTTTCCTCGTCGCATTCTGCACACAAACTGAAAAGAGACTTGACATTTGTTAACCCCTTCCACGCTCATGACGAGCTGGGCTCGTCATGGTGTAGCCTCCTCGCACGCTCATGACGAGCCCAGCTCGTCATGAATAATGGAAAATGGGCGATCCCAGCACCGGGGGGGAAAACGCATAGCAGCCAAGTGGTTAACATCACTGCTTGGCCTGTCCTTGATGGGATAGTGTGGGATGCCGTTAGGTTTCAGATTCATGGCCCTACTGAGGTTGTTAATGTCCCTAATGTGCTTAGAGTTAACATGGAGGATGTAGTGAAACAAAACATACGTTCTGATGATTGGGATGTTCAGGCAGTAGATACTTTGTTTTCTGATTTGAAATACTATGCTGCCTTTGATGCTGAAGATTTATACTTAGAATCTGCTAATTATGGTAATTTGTTTTGTTTTAAACATTTTGGCAATCACTTCTCACATAAAACTACTTCAAGAAGGAACACTGTAAATTATACGTAATGGGCGCATTGCCCAGCTCCTATACAAGGCAGTTCAAGTACTTTTTTGAAAAAGTACACTTATTTTACCGACTTCGATCAGTCCAATCCCGAGTCCTTTTATTTTAAAATGACACAGAAGCCACTGTCCAAGGTTAGACTTACCGATACAAAATTATTGTACTCGAAGTCCTTTCTCGATCAGCAGGCTGTTGGCGGCTATGAATTGTGGAAGGAAACTATTGACCTTAAATCAGTTTTGGGTTCTAAAAGCTGGCAGGTACAAGGCACAGAGGCTTTGCACCGAGCATGCCTCATCCCAAATCACATGTTGTTTCTGAATTCTACTACTTCACAAACAACATGCTTTGGATTAGCTGCTTCTAAAAAATTAAACACTCCTACCATCCCTGAGTTAGAAGAATATTCTGGCTGGAATAATTTTAATAAGTTTTCCACTAGGGACCTGAAGACCCTATTGCTCAACTCATGCTTTAACATATCCAGTATGGATCCAAAAGGTTGGCTGATGTGGCCCAGAAGTGCTGATTCATGCCAGCATCGTTTTTTAGGTTTGTCTGATGGCTTTAAACAGGTCCGACCTGATCCACGTTTTGATACTGACCATTCTGTCACAACATATTCAGTGGGCAAATTATGTCAAAGTTGGCTGAAACATTCTACTTTGGCTGCGTTTAAACTGCATCTATCCGAGCTGAATGAAGATGTAGATTTAAATGATTTCATAAAAGGCCCAGCTAGTGGCAGATCAAAAAGATGGATATATGCTATTTACAATGAAATCTGGAAAACATCACAGATTGAGGCGGCGACTCGCCTTAGGGCTATTGATCAAGCTAATCTAGAAAAGGTGCTTGCAGTTGTTGATAATAGTATTAACATGCTTTATTCCCGCATTTACACGTTAGATAACATTGTGTCCTCTGTAGTAGATATTGTACAGGATGAAGTGTCTGTGTTATACCATGGTCAAAATCAGTTGCGTTCTATTATGCAATTTGCGTGGACCCTGCAGACGCTGAAGTCTGGCAAGGTGCCCTGTACCTACATGAATGTGTCCTCCCTCTTTGCCCCTTTTAATTTGACTGACAAGCAGCGCTTGCTTTCTATGCGTGATGCGTCTTTTTCCATGTTACATATTGAGAGGTTAGAATCTTTACCTTTCTCTGTGGCAGAGGCCACTGCTGCAACGTGGCTGATCCACGGATTGATAACCTTACCATTTGCTTTATATAAGTTCACAAATTGTATGCGATATGTTGCTATAGGTCGATATGAACCATTGGGTAATGCATTTCGCCATGAGGTCTGGTCCCTCCCATTTACTTACAGATGTTTAAAAGACGGACAGGAAGTGTATCTGAATGGGGAGGAGTGTACAGAGACACCAGATCATTCTGTAATGTGTAGACACATTCAATTGCACGGTTCTTGCAACCAGGACCGCCCTAATTTGGCCTGTGTTTTGAAGGGAACACCGGTTCCCGCAATCGTTCCCAATTTTACTTTACTGCCAAACGGGAGTTATTTACTTTTAAATAATGAAGATTGTTGTGGGTTAATTAAAGGTGTTGCTTATGTGGTGAGCGTATCTGAACATGTGGTTTGCTGCAAAAATGTACTTTACCCACCGCCACATGGGAAAGGGGATGTTTCCATCTGGCCGCGCATCCCAACCTTGACGGCAGAGTTCAATAGCTTGACTAGAATAAGAGCTCTTTTGTCCCAAAAAGAAGTGGCCTTGAGTTCGGCTCGAGAAACATTTGTGCTTCACATAGCTAACACCCGCACAGAAGTTCAAGCCCTTTTAAATACTGATTTGCTGTTGCATTTCAGCGAACTGGTTCATTCCATCTTTAACGCGTCCTCCACGACTGGGCTCGCGCACTTTTTTAAGATAGTTAGCAGCGGCCTCGTGACTTCATTTGAGAAAATATTTGGGGTCATTCCTGCTTTCTTCCATTCCATTTTTTCGAGTCTATTTGGTGGATTCCCAGTTTTGCTGGCATTGGCGGCAGGCGTTCTGGTGATATTTTGCTTTATTAAAAATGGATGCCCTTCCTGTGCAAGAAGCCGCGCAGTCCCCCCTCCTCGCATGTTTCGCAACAGGATGCTTGAATACTATGGCACACTGCCGCTTGCGACTTTAAGCACGGCATATGGATTATCTTTTCGATTTTCCTATTTTGCATGTGTCCAGCCTGTGTTTCATTGCCTGAGCTGTGATTTTGACTGGGCCCTTGATTTGTGTCTCTGCAAGACGGTATCTCCTGACGTCGATTTTAATCAGCTGATGGGTCCCATCGTTACTCACAAGTTGGTTTGTTCTGGCGAAAGGATTATGGCCTTGGCAGCGATGCATGGACTAATGGGTCATTGGAACATACTCGCAGCAGCGCAAGATTTCTTGGCACTGGGCTTTCTTGAGAACCCACCGAGTTGTCCTCTGATGGTGATAGAGGCTCCGGTACTAGAAGAGCACATATGTTCTTTCCCATTATTGAAATTGATGGCTGAACTGTTTTCGGATGAAGACGGAGATTTCATGTTGGAGGCTGTTGCTGCATATTTTGCATATTCGGTCTTGCCCTAAAAGCTTTCCAAGTTTCAGAACATGCCCCCTTGTTTTTTACTGACATAACTTTTTGCCAATTTTGCTTACATTTTTCGCCTCCCAGACCGATTGGCTTGAGTACAAATGAACACTGTATTGACATTTTACATTTTTTTTAATTGAATCATGGACAGTTTTTTCCATCAAATTTTAAATTATTATATTGCTCATCGTTCTTGAACTCTGCTTTCATGAGGAGGCCCTTATCTTATCTTATCTTATCCGTGCTCGGATCATGGGGGGTGTCATATAGTTACGGCTTATCTATGAACCGTGTTAAGTTAGCATGAGCTTATTAAATGTTTAAACGCCATTTTTCCTTTTGCTGCTTCTGCACACAACACATAATTGTTGTTTTAGCTTTCAGCCTAGAAGAGCGTTGTGATTTACATGAGAATAATATGTTATTGCTCTGATATCAGCTTTGCTTGGTAAACTATGTCTGTACAGTGAATGCGAAGCTTCAAGGATAACTCGACACAGAATTGTTGTGAGGTCTGATCTCCGCACCTTCATAGACATAACATAAGTGCAGCTCCTGCCAAATTCTGGCTTTAGGCGCGTTTTATATGGCTTTGCTTAGAGAACACATACACACTTGATGCGGTTCGCATGCAGAGAGCTGGTGGAAGCTGATGTGATCTCTTCACACTGGGATCTTGAGGTATGGGGCCGCCCTGCTAAAACCCAAAGAGACCTTTTTAGATATTAATATAATATGCTAGTTAGGGAGTGGGAGAATTAGGTGTTTGGTAACCCTTATTCATTACAGCATTTTAGCATGCTGTCACCTTTTGCTTTCTATGGACTAGTAACTATGCTGATAACTTTGCTTCTGGTAATATGTGTTCTTGTATTATCTAAGATACTGCGTTTGAGAAAACAGCATTAGTAAATAAATATTTCAAATATGCACGTGTCCTCATTTACTCCACGTTCTGGGTTGAAATGATAGTATAACAAAAGAGTGCTCATGTGTTCCACGTGACCTGAGGTATTGTAAGTTCATGTTCTGGTTTGTCTAAACATTGGGAGTTTGTTATGACCAATGAGACACTGTAGCTAGCTCGGTAAGGGGATTTCGGGTACTGAGGTGAGTTTTAGGCCACCCTAATTCACTGAGGTTCCAAATCTCTATGCACAGTTCTGTAGGAGAACAGAATCCCTGCTACACAGGCTGCGAGAGATTGGTGTCGGAGTCTTAGCCCTTAAATGGTTTCAGGGTTATCTCTCTGATAGAACCCAATCTGTTCAATTAGGGTGTCATGTGTCATCTCCAGCTGCAGTGGACAAGGGGGTACTGCAGGGCTCTATATTGAGTCCCACATTATTTAATCTATATGTTGCCACACTGGCCTCAATCATCAGGAACTGTGGGTTTGAAACTATATCTTATGCTGATGACACGCAGCTGATTGTACACATAGAGATCCGGCTGAAACAAAAGCAAAGTTTTTGATGTGTATGATTAACATAGCAGATTGGATGAAGAGAAACTTTCTACAAATAAATTCCGCTAAAACTGAGATACTCTTGTTTGGCAAGGCTGTTGACCTGTGGTCCCCAGACTGGTGGCCATCAGAACTAGGAGAGGCCCCCTCCCCGAGAAGCTGGGCGAAGAACTGGGGATAAAGATAGATAATCAGCTTCAATGGAGGAACAGGTTAAGACTCTTGCAGCCTCCTGCTTTGGGACTATGCGGATGTTGAGAAAGAATTTCCCATTGATCCCGCTCAGCCCTAGAAAGACTCTTATCCAGGCGCTGTTAATCAGTTACCTTGATTATGGAAATTCTTTATTGGTAGGAATCAGGGAGGACCTTTTATCCAAGCTACAGGTCGTGCAAAATACAGCTGCCCACCTCGCCCTCGATAAGCCAGCCCGAACCCCCTCTTTGCCTCTTTTACGCCAACTACATTGGCTTCCAGTCAAGAAATGGGCCACCTTTAAGATGTTTTATTTGGTCTTTAGGGCCCTGCATGGTCTGGGTCCGGCTTATCTGACCAACAAACTAAAATGGTATCAACCTAAACGTCAGCTTAGATCTAGTAATCGTAAGCTGCTGTGCTGTCTCAGATTCAGGAAGATAAAAATGGGGGGTCGTTCCTTTTCCCATCTGGCCCCCAAACTATGGAATGGCCTCCCTGAACAAATCCGGGAATGTCCGAACCTGTCCCAATTTTAAAAAACTGCTTAAAACATGGCTCTTTTAAATCGCTCCTCACAGACCGCCTGTCGTTTTCTCTAGCGCTGAGAGATCCCCTGGGGGATGATTTGTGCACGATAAAAATGACTTAATAAAATAAATAAAGTATAGAAGCATCTCTCCAACCAACAAGATGATCAGGGTGACTTTTCTAGTGAGATCTTGTAAATTTAACCAGATCAGCACACCCTAAAACAAGTTCTCTACAATTGCAGCTTATGTCTAGAGGAGTAGGTGTTTGTGCCACAGAAGCTGGGCACGTGATGGGGTAGGTGGCTTGAATATGATCGGAGGACAAGGGTCCTGCACCAGCTGTGATGTCATGGATGGGACAGGTAAGGAACAGGTGACAGCGGTCCTGCGTGTGCTTTGATGTCATAAATGAGATGTCATGGACGGGGCGGATAGGGGACAGGGGTCCTGCACAAGCTGTGATGTTATGAGTGAGATGTCACAAACAGAGTAGGTAGAACTGATGTACATTTTTGGTTTCCTTCTGCTTTTCCTTCAGCGGCATAGCTAGGTGGGGGCGGTCCACCCCAGGAGGCACTATTTTGGGGATGGGGGTTGTCTAACCCTGGAATGTGTCATGTAAGTGCATGTTACTTGCATGATCGAGGTAACTATTAGCGGTGATACCACGTGCCTCTCGGACCTCTTTCAAGTGCTCCCCGTAAATTTTTCTCTAGCACCCCCACCCACCCCTTGCGGTAATCTGAGGGATAGCCCCGGGAGCCACAAGCTCTAGCTACTCCTCTGTTTCTAGCCTGTATCATGTTGTGTGCTTGCAGCTCTTTGATGGCAGTTCATAACTCACTATGCTATATCACAATTGTAACTTAGGAAATGCAAGTAACAACAAAACTCTATCACTAAAGCAGTAACCCACTGTGCTGCCCACAAAAACGCAGGTCTGTGATCTGCATGGTATACTTTCTTTGCAGCAGCCATGTTAACCCTCTGCCCCACTTTAAAATGGTCAAAACTGCCACTAGACAAAACTCTGATCCCTCTCCAGGAGGAATAATAGTCATCAGTTTATTTTCATTGTTGACTGAAAACTGTTGGATATAAAAGATATCATACTGTTAAAAAAAATTGTTTCCTGGGTTCTGAGTTCATCTTTTGTAACAGTAGTGGCAAGAAATTTGATATTGTTTATAGTTTTCCTTGTTCAGTGTCAGTGCGGCTAGATTTGCAATGGAGACTACATAAACATGTGTCTAATCGTGGCCACCAACAGCGCCAAGAAGCTTTACACACTGCTCAGCAACTTTCTGGCCCTTTCCACGACTCAAGCAATACTTGGGGCCTTATCATGAGTGTGGCAGTGCAGGAGCGGAACCACCCACTCCTGCACCATGCATGGCATGGACTGCTGCAGACCATGCCATGCACCCCAGAACACGACACTCTAGTTCCCCAGGGAACCGTGGAAACAGATAGTCGGCCTTTCACTTTTTTACTCATACATGTCCATAATGAAACAAAAAAGACACAAGAACAGTTTACAATGTTTATTGAAACGTATTGTGATATATAATAAAACATCTCTGCTGCAACTAGAAAACATATACATCTTAACAGAGTGAGAACCATTGCAAGAAAACTATAAACAATGAGAAATCCTGCCATGATGAATTATTTATCTGTCTCAGCCCACCCCCACCATATAAACACAGTGTTATATTATAGATCTCTGTATTTGGTGGCAAGCTCCATACCTGCTATGCATATGTAGTCGTTCTACATCTCGGGCAGTGGATATCTCTTTTGTCCGGACCTTTGCTCTGCTAGAATGTCTACTCTCTGTTTTCAAAATGGCACGTCTCTTTGTATATGTTACGAGCTATCTTCTTGAAAACAGCAGATGTGAATGTAAGTTGTGTCTGTGAGTCAAGCTACGTTTCTTACCCAATCCCAACGAGACCAGACACAGTGTTGTTTGGCCTTGTACAAGATGTTCAGACAGTCTGAAGCAACAACAAAAACATGTGCAGTGCTTTTCTAAAATAATGTTGTGACACAAAAATAGATGTGCCAAGTGTAATATGTGCAAGGCATAGCCGCCTAAATGTGCAAGCGAACTAAAATACAAGCAAAGGGAGTGGGCCCTAAAAGAAACACATGACACTAATACACACACTCTCTCTTTCATTCAAACACACTCTCATGCACAAGCATGCACACAACATACATTAAAACATTTTTTTTACTTACCTCAGCTGCCAGGGAAGGTCATATTCCATCCATTACTTCTCCCTTTTTGACAGCTCCGATAGTGATAATGTAATATTCACATTAAGTGTAAATAAAAAAAATCCTAGAAAATAAGGATGGTGAAGCCTCAATCTATTTCCATAGGAATGAGCCACCCCTATATTCCTGGCATTAATTTCATCACCTCTGAGGCCAGGGGTGCAAAAGCAGTGCCAGGGGTAACAAAGAGCAAGCCAAAGGTCGCAAGTGCAACCCCCTGACAACCCCTAAATGATGTTCATGACTAAACAGGTGAAATAGAGAGAAAGCTCATTTTCCCATGGGGTCCCAGGTAAATACCCTCCTTCGACCATACCTTAAAACGTCTCTGAAATGAAAGAAACAAAGAATCTATTTTCAAAACAGAATGCAACCATAGATAGAACAGCCCCCAGATATCCTTCATTTGTATCACTGAAGACCAGTGTTTGACATTGCTGATCTTGTCTGTTTGCTTCATTTCATCATGTTTGATCTTTTCTAAGATATATATATTTATATATTACCCAGTGGCGGTCACCATTGGGTAATGATAGTTAGGTCAGTTGTTGCATAGGAAAAGCATTTTTTGTGTTGCTAATTTCTTTGGCACCGTTTGTCGAAACTCCACGAAATGTTCCAGACATTTGGGGCCCGATGTAGGTAAATCTGATTTACCGACTCTAGAATACCAAATTTTACCGATTCGGTATTCTAGATTCGGTAAGTCAGATGTAGGAAAAAATTCGGTAATTTTTACCGAATCTGTATGATTCGGTAATTACCGAATCGGTATTTACCGATTCGGTAATTGCCATTGATTTCTATGGGCCTTGAGGCCCATAGAAATCAATGTCAATTACCGAATCGGTAAATACCGATTCGGTAAAATTACCGAATTTGCAAGGGGGACAGGGTGTCACTTTGACACCCTGTTGCACCCCTGATTCTGGCGTGTGTGCCATGTGGCACACATACATGCCCTGAATGCCCCTCCCAGATCTCCATCCCGCCCTCTGCTAGATAAGCTACACTGGTTACCGATTCGCCAGCATATTAAGTTCAAGACCTGCTGTGTAGTCCATAAGGGTATCCATGGCCTGGGGCCCTCATATTTAGCGAAGAAGTTTATCCTTTATAAACCAGCACGCATCCTGCGCTCTAGCAATCAATCTCTGCTCCAAGTCCCAATTGTTAAAAAGGCAAGACAGGGCGGTAAACCTCTATCCTACCTTGGACCTTGCCTCTGAAATAAACTTCCTGATTCTCTTAGGCTACGTATGGACCATATGATGTTCAGGAAACGGTTAAAAACCTTTCTGTTCCAGGCTCAGTAATTCCATCGATTTCCTAGCTCTTCCATCTGGTATACTCACTTGCGTTGGGCGCAGAGGTACTCCTCTGGGAGTCGATTCTAGCGCGGTACAAACCCATAAATAAATAAATAAATGTGTGCCACATGGCACAGGTGTACATGCACAGATGTGCATGTACACAGGAATTCGTTATTTACCATGACATAGGGGTTAAACCTCATTAAACCTGGGGTTTAATGAGAATTGAGGAGGGGGCCACGTACCCCATCTTAAAATAAATCCAGCCCTGAGGGATATAGTCTCCAGGGCGTAATGAGTCTTGGGGAGGGGACCCACGTGGCTCACTTCCCCTTTAAAAGAAAATACAGCCCTGGGCGATGGGGTCCGTGGGACCTGATAAGGGTTGGGGAGGAGGGCCGTGCAGCCCTCTTCCTGTTTAAACAAAAAACAGCTCGGGGAGGGGTTCCACACTGATGTCATCACTGATGTCATAATTGATGTCATAGAACATGTCATGAGTGTTGTAATATGTGAGGTCATAACCAGTGCATGGCAGGAGCTCAAGTCATAGTGGGCTCTGCTAACTATAACTGGTGAATTCCTGTCTTCTTTTTAGCTGAAAAAGATAATGTTACCACTGACATATTCACCTAAATATAACATTACTTTAACCATTGTTTTTTTCAGTGATTTTCAAGGTTAAAACAAAAACAATAAACATATCCTTCATCACACTTAACTATAATGTTACTGTAACTGTTGTTTTTTTCACTGTAAAAAAATGTATATATATATATATATATATATATATATATATATATATATATATATATATATATATATATATATATCTATATAGAGAGAGATAGGTAGATAGATAGATAGATAGATAGATAGATAGATAGATAGATAGATAGATAGATAGATAGATAGATAGATAGATAGATAGATAGATAGATAGATAGATAAATAGATAGATATAGACATACACATAGACATAGATATAGATATAGATATTTTAAAAGTGTGTTTCTTTCTGGACGAGGCCCCCTTACATGAGGGTGGATTGACAAACGTTCCCATCAAGAAGAACTCGGGCACAATTAATTCATTTAATAATATGGAGTTCTTATATCCGCAAGAATGCCAGTTTTAGCGATTTCACATCAATGTAAATATGTGCAACATGGTGGCTAAACTACATGGTATTGTACCAAGATGGCAGTCCTCTTTTGCTGCTTCTTGGTGGCACTACAATAGGAAAGCTGTGTCAATATCTATAAAAGTAACTGTTGAATCATGCCATTTTCATAGGCAAAAGCATTGATACAGGGATTAGCCAAAACACATTTGCTTAATATCATTAAATGGATGAATTGTGGACCTAGCAAGTGCCTACTGTCTTCTTGATATATACTATACAAATTTCCCCATAAATATGCCCCAGTTAATCTTATTGTGTATGTAAAGTTTCAGGGCGATATGTCAAGTGGAGCAGAGAAAAAGGGGGAGTCAAAAAAGTGCATTTCCCATGTTAATTCCCATAGACTCTTTAGACACAGCTGCCGTTTGTACCGGTGAATGAAATCACACCAAATGTTTCAGAAAGCTAGCTTTCAGTCCACAGATTGTGCTTTTTGTTATTTGGTGTAAATCTGTCCAGTAGCTATTGAGAAATTTAAGAAAATCCAAATTTGTTTATCTGCGATCGCGAAAACTGCAAATAATGATGAGCTTGTGTAGTGAAAGGCCGAGCTATGTTTGGCTGTCAACACTTCAACCAGAAAATATTGGCAGCCATCTTGGGACTCGGCTTCAGCTAAGTCCCACAAAAAAACATGAAAAAAAGAAAAGAAGGAAGGGTAAGAATACCCTGACACTGAAGCCTCGGGGACAAAAAAGCATTTCTTTCTGCAAATGTACAAAATTCACAAATTTGCAGCAACAAAAAAGCCAAGCGAGGGCTCCCACGCTTGTTTTGTAAAGGGCCCCTGGGCAAGCCAGGTCCAAAGGGAAAGTTCCCCAAAAAATGTACCCCCCTCCTGAGGCTCTTGAAACCCCAGTGACCACAAGCTCCCAGGTCTTTTTATTAATATAAGAGGGGGGCCACATGGACCACCACCTTCCTGGGGCTTCACTTTTAAAAACAATTGTGCTGGTGGCTGCATAGATCCCCCGAGCCCTTGGGACCACCTCCTCCCTGGGGCTTATGTTAATATGAAGTAGGGGGGCATATGGACCCCTCCTTGCTCAATGCCCCCCCCAGGTCTTTCTTGTTTTTATAAGAAGGAGGGGGGCTGCACTGCACTCCTCCCACACCATTTTTGGCCCCAGGGACCACCACCTCCCTGGGGCAGACCATGCAAATGGAAGTAGAGGGCCCGCATAGCCCCTCTCCTGGAGCCATACATGGCCTAGGGGACCACCACCCCCAGAGCCGTCTACCACTATGTCCCGGGGTGCCCACACAAAGGACATAGTTATTTCCTTTTGCTTTGCAGGGCCCCGGGACCCACCACCTTACCAAGGCTTTACTTTCATTGAATGTGGAGGCTCACGGACACACCGCAGCCCCAGGGACCACCACCTCTACCGGGCATTTCTTGAATTGAATGTGGTAGGGTCATGTGGAAAACACTGCAGCCCCTGGGACCATCACCTCCCCAGGCCTTTACTTTCATTGAATGCAGGGGGTCGCTCAGACCCCCTTGCAGTCCCTGGGACTGACATTTACCTAGGGCTCTTTAAAATATGGTGCGGGTAGGCCCACTTGGCCTGCCTAAAATCTTTGGACCACCACCTACCTGGGGCCTAATTCAAGAAAGAGGGGGCCAAGTAGCTCCTCTACTAGAGCCATAAATGGCCCTGGAGACTGCCACCCCTGCTATCTCCCCAGGTGCCCACTTCCGGGGCACAGCTGTTAGCTGTGGCTTGGCAGGAGCTTTACCGCTCCCTTCCAGCAAGAGAGAGCTCAGAAATGCTATTGCATGCTGGAAGCGGAGCAGACATGTTTTTATACACAAGGAGCTGCACGTTTAGCAGCTCTCTGTGTCTGAAAGCAATGCTGGCTCCTGCAGGGGGTGGGAGCCGCAGGGACCCTGGGGGCCTTCAGGCTTCCCCCGCAGTCCTAGTGGAGACTGTGTGCCCAGTCATGGCCAGGCCCCAGGGGATGAGGTCTCCTGGGCCAAAATCAGCCTGTGGATCTTTCTTTTGAAAAAGGCTGGACCCCGGGGGATTGGGTGCCCAGAGTTGAAATTGGCCCAAAGAGGGGGTCCGCATGGCCCCCTACCCATTAAGCAACATATCAATTTATAAAGGCCAGGCCCTGTGGGATGGGGTCTCCGGGCTGAAATTGGCCCAGAGAAAGTGGCAGTGCAGCCCTCCTCCCATTTTAGAACAATTCATTTTTTAAAATACCTGGCCCCGGGGGATGTGGTCCCCAGGGTGCAGATATTAGCCAAGGGAAGGAGGGCACGTGGCGCTCTTTCCCTAATAAAATATAAAAAAAGTTTTAAAATTTCAGCCCAGGGGAAGTTGCCAGAGGCCCTGCCCCCTTTCTCAACCACTCTGCAATGGGGCCTCCTGGCACACAACGTGATGGGGGATTTAAGCCCCCTTGGCTGGTGAGGGTCCTTGGTGCCAATAACCCCCTTGTTACCTCCATTAAATCCCACACAGCAGGATTGCTGAAAGGTCATCAGAGGCCTCCCCCCTTTCTCCACCACTCTGCAAACACATATCGTGGTGTACTACTTTTTGGGGTATGAAGTCCTATTGGCTTGTGAGGGTCCTTGGAAGTCCGCAACCCCTTCTGTTACCTCCAGTAAGTACGAAATAGCAGGATTGCTGAGAGGCCATCAGAGGACATGACCCTTTTCTCCACCACTCTGCAAACGCAAATCCTAGAGCTTGGGGTAGGAAGCCGCTTGTATACTGTAGGTCCCTTGGGACAAAGATCCCCTCCTGTTACCCCAAGTAAGTCCCATTAGCGGTTTCGCTGAGAGCTGGTCGAAGACCTGGCTCCTTTCTCCCGCACTGTGCAAATGCACCTCCTGGTGCACTACTAGTTGGGGGATGAAGTTCTCTTAGATGCTGAGGGTCCTTGGGGACCACTATACTCTACTGCTACCTCCCATAAGTCCCACACAGTGGGGTTGCTGAGAGCTGGTCGGAGGCCCTGCCCCCTTTCTTCACCACTCTGCAGATGCAGGTGCTAGTTAAAAAAACAATAGAAATTTATTTGAAAAAACAAATGTTACAGGGACGTTATAGTTAGGAAATAAAATTAAAACAACTTAGAAATTTGCTGAAAAAAACAAGGGTTACGGGGAAGTTATAGTTAGGCTTAGATTTCACTGATACAAAACCATAGAAATTCAGTTATAGTTACAGCCACTTGCACAGCCACACCTACCTATACAGCTACTACACACCCACGTATTCACCTATATAATCTCTCATACACCCACTCACTCACACATCCAACCCAACACACACTCACTCACATACCCATACAACCACTTACATAGCCATTTGCATATACATACATGTACTCACTCACATATCCTCCCACTCACTTATACAGCCATTGAGACAGACACATACTCTCCAATACAGCTACTCAGACAGCAATTCATCTAGGCTAATTCCCACTCAAAGAGCCACTCACTCACTCATACAACACACTTACATACCCAGTCACTCACTCTTACAGTCATTTAAACACTGATTCGCTCACCCATGAAGTTTCTCACACACCCACTCACCCACCCATACAGCCAATGACACACCCACTAACTCACCAATACAGCCATCCACTTAGCTACTCACACATACACTTATGCAACCAAACAGCCATTCACACATCCACTCCCATACCATTATAGCCACCCCTACACCCACTCCCACATGTACACACACAGCCACTCACATATTATATGTGGAAAGTAGTATCACTCATTATTAAAGCACCTAGTATACTAATTAAACTTTTGTAGTAGCTTATTATATATTTTTAACACTCATATATTGTTAGAAAACACACTCACTGGATGATGTTATCAATGAAATCATTTGAAATGGCACCAGTGATGTCACTGACCATGTCTTCAGAGATGTAATATGTGAGGTCGTAAGCAGTGCATTGCAGGGGCATGCAGTATAGTTAGCTCTGGTAACTATAGCTGGCGAATTTCTGTGGTAATGTGTGAGCAAAACCTGAGCTTAACTATGACCTTGGGTTTTTTCATGGAATATGTATATATATATATATATATATATATATATATATATATATATATATATATATATATATATATATATATATATATATATATATATATATATATATATATATATATATATATATATGTGTGTGTGCCACAAAAGTGATCCTCAATTTCAGACGCACGCTGACAGTGGGTGCTCAGCGTAGGGGTCGGATCAGGACCCTTTCATTTTGCTTCTCCACACCAATGACGCGGCACTCAAAAGGGATATGCTTCAGAGAGTAGTTTATTTGGGAAAGCTCAACCAACGCATTTCAGCCTCCACGGCTTTGATCACGGTCAGTGAGTCCTTTCTTCCTTTCATTATTTTATACAACCACCTGGCCTCAATGTGGCATTGTGGGTAATGTAGTGCAATCATGAAAAATGTTTTTTACAATATATACATGAAAGGGAATTTATAATATATACAAGAAAAACATTGTGTAGCGCAAGTGCTGATTCAGTATCAGACAACGTAACTCCATAATTTGAGTATTGGAAATCATATTTGTTTAGCGTCTAGTACGCAATTTCACAATGGTATGCAGCACTTCAAAAATCCTAAAACTGGTATCACAATAATGCTCATAGTGAACGTAGAGAGACAAGAAAGGGAAAAAGTTTGAGGAAAAGGAGAGAAAAGAAGAGAAAAAGAGGGAAAGGGAAAGGAAAAGGGGGGGGATGGGGTTTTTTACGAGAGGGAGCAAAGAGGAAGGGGAGAGGGGGGAGTAGGGTTTTGGAAGCAAGGGAGATTGAGGTTGATAAATAGAAGTTGAGAAATAGTAGAGGGGGAATGAGGTGAAGAAGTTTTTATACTAAATTATTTGCAAAGACCAAACTAATTTATACATATATACAGAGAGTATATTACATTCTATGTACACAGTTGTCATAATTGTCATCCTCAATTCACGATTAGTATCATTAATTTATGTGAGTGTGATGATAATTACCATCATAATATTGCAAGGTATTAGTAATACCTCATACAGAACGGAAAAAGAAAAGTAAGAAAAGAGAAGTATAGAGATCAAGAAAAAGAGAAACATAGGTCACACATAATCAGTTGCTTGCGAGATCTCTTAACTTCTAGGTATTATAGAGGCTCGAGAAATTAGTTCAATATGCCCTTCTTCTAGTTAAGTCACCGGATTCATGTCCCTTATTCTAAATGTACAGAGAGTTCTTCATCAAAGTTTATCCCTTTCGGTATCTTTGTCTTAAGTCTGATAATATACCGGGACTCTAGTTGGCGCAATTTTCTTGTGAGGTTTCCGCCACGTTCATTTGGCATGATAGTATTAATCCCATAGTAGTTCATGGCCCACCAGTCTCCATTTTGACACAGGATCATGTGTTTGGCTGTTGCATATGCGGTATCTTTATTCTTAACCGCCCGGATATGCTCCAGAATGCACTTCTTTAAAGGACAGATGGTACTGCCGATGTAGTTTTGGCCACATTTGCACTCAATGATGTAAATCACATACTGTGTGGTACATGTTATTTTGTGATTTAATGTCATTATGTTCCCATTTGGTACTGTAATCGATTTCATATTCTTGCCGATTTTGCAAGCCTTGCAAGAGTTGCATTTGGTGAAGTCGTTCTGCTGTTCCACAAGCCAATTTGTTGGTTCTTTCCTTTTAAAATGGCTATTTACTAGCATGTCCTTCAAAGATCTTGTTTTTCTGTATGTTACTGTCGGTTTAGGGCCAATCAACTTTCCTATGTCAGGATCCTTAGCAATTAGGTGCCAATGCTTTCTGATTTTACTCATAATTATTCCACTTTCTTTGCTATATGTTGTTATAAATCTAGGTATCCTCTGGTTTTCTGTTTGGTCCGGTTCCGTTTTTGATATTAGGGTTTCAGCTCTTGTTACACAGTCTATTTTCATCTTATTTCTCTTCAAAATGTGGTCATGGTAACCTCTTTGTCTGAATCTATTCATGGTTTCCTGGATTTTATTTTCTGCATCTTCTGGTTGTGAGCAGTTCTGTTTCATCCGCATGAGTTCTCCATATGGGATGCTGTTCAGGAGGGGTTTGGGATGAAAGCTTGTTCCATGAAGGACCCTGTTCGTTGATGTTTCTTTCATATAGAGTGTTGAATGAATTTCATCTCTTTTAATGATCACCAGTGTGTCAAGAAATGGAAGTTCAGTTCTGCTCATTTGGCACGTGAAGGAAAGACCGACTTGGTTGCTGTTCAGTTTGGTGTAATATTCTTGGAATTGTGTCTCGCTTCCATTCCATATTAAAAACAAGTTGTCAATATAACGAACCCATAGAATAATTCTCTCCAGATCGTCTTGGTTTTCCACGTGCCAGGCCACAGTCTTCTCCCACCATCCCATGGTTATGTTCGCATAGTTCACAGAAAATGAAATGCCCATGGCTGTTCCACACATCTGCATAAACAGTTCTTTGTTAAAGCAAAAAATATTGTTGGTAAGGCACATCTCGATCATTGTTAGTAGCATCTGTGCGTGTTTCATTTCAGATACTTTCCTTTGTTTCAAAAAGTAATGACAGGCCTTTAGGCCTATCTCGTGTCGTATTGATGTATAGAGCAAGACTGCGTCTATGGTTACCATTAAGTATTGATTATTCCAGACGGTACCATTTAAGATCCGCAAAAAGTCTCCAGTGTCTCTGATATACGAGCTCATGCTCCTTGCTATTGGGGCAAGAAATTGATCGACATTTTCTGACATGTTCTCATATAATGAATTGCATGAGGAGACAATAGGTCTTCCTGGGTGGTGGATTGGTGTCTTGTGTATTTTGGGTAAAAAGTATATGGTTGGGATAACCGGGAAATCATTGACTAGAAATTTTAGCTCATCATCGCTTATTAGATTTTCATTACGCCATTTAGTTTATTTTGTATATCCAATATCATCTTATTTATTGGGTTGTTCATCAATCTGCCATAATTAGTGGTGTCATTTAGTTGCCTGTATGCTTCAGAGAGATAATCCTGGGTATCCATTATTACCGTGTTGCCACCCTTGTCCACAGGTTTTATTGTCAGGTCATTGTTCTCTTTTGAACTCTTGATGGCTTCACGCTCTTTTTTACTGAGATTTTCTCTTTTGTTCTCATGCCTGGTATTTGATAATTTCTCCAACTCTTCTGTTATGGCTTCACTAAATTGGTCAAAGCAATTCCCAGGTGGTAAAAGTGGGTAATATCTTGATTTGCTTTTTAACCCACTATCCACTCTATTGTCTGTTTCAATAGCTAGTTCATTCAGAACTTCTTCTTCCGTCATGTCATTCTCGTTTAGATCATATAGTAGGTCAAACATAGTTTTCAGATCATGTACTTGTTCTATGCTAATCACAGGTTCTGCTGCTTGGCAATTTCCATTTGGAAGTGTCTCTATTGGTGTATCTGATTTGGTCTTTTTATTGGCATGAATTTCAGCAAGTTTCAATTTTCGTATATATTTATACAGATCTATCCTCACTTGACTCTGATCAAAATGGCTCTCCGGGCAAAAGGATAATCCCTTGTTGAGTACTGATTCTTCCTCTGGTGTTAAGATATGTTTAGATAAATTAACAATCAGGGCCACAACCCTATTTTTCAGAGGAGATGCAGTGGATGCATGTGGACCAAACATTATCCCGAGGAAGAGGCTGTGGAAAAAATGCAGACCGAGGACGAGGAAGAGGAGAGAATTCGCGATCTGCATAATTTGCGAATTCATGCGAAATTGCGAATTTTTGTTTTTTTGCGGGTTCGCGGGCCTTTTTGCGTGTTCGCGGGGCTTTTTGCATGTTCGCGAGCCGCTTACATGGCGAAGTTACCCATGCGGCCGTGTATGGGCACAGCACCCTCTGGTTCACCACTGCCACCCTCTGGTTCATCACTGCCACCCTCTGGTTCATTACTGCCACCCTCTGGTTTGCCACTGCCACCCTCGGGATCATCACTGCCACCCTCTGGTTCATTACTGCCACCCTCTGGTTCATCACAGCACCCTCTGGTTCACCAGTGCCACCCTCTGGTTCATCACTGCCAACCTCTGGTTCACCACTGCCACCCTCTGGTTCATCACTGCCACCCTCTAGTTCACCCCTGCCACCCTCAGGTTAAGCACTCACCACTGCCACCCTCTGGTTCATCACAGCGCCCTCTGGTTCACCCCTGCTGCCACCATCTGGTTCAGCACTCACCACTGCCAACCTCTGGTTCATCCCAGCACCCTCTGGTTCACCACTGCCACCCTCTGGATCATCACTGTCCCCCTCTGGTTCATCACAGCACCCTCTGGTTCACCACTGACACCCTCTGGTTCATCACAGCACCCTCTGGTTCACCCCTGCCACCCTCAGGTTCAGCACTCACTACTGCCACCCTCTGGTTCATCACAGCACCCTCTGGTTCACCCCTGCTGCCACCCTCTGGTTCAGCACTCACCACTGCCACCCTCTGGTTCATCACAGCGCCCTCTGGTTCACCCCTGCTGCCACCATCTGGTTCAGCACTCACCACTGCCAACCTCTGGTTCATCCCAGCACCCTCTGGTTCACCACTGCCACCCTCTGGATCATCACTGTCCCCCTCTGGTTCATCACAGCACCCTCTGGTTCACCACTGACACCCTCTGGTTCATCACAGCACCCTCTGGTTCACCCCTGCCACCCTCAGGTTCAGCACTCACTACTGCCACCCTCTGGTTCACCACTGCCACCCTCTGGTTCATCACTGCCACCCTCTAGTTCACCCCTGCCACCCTCAGGTTAAGCACTCACCACTGCCACCCTCTGGTTCATCACAGCGCCCTCTGGTTCACCCCTGCTGCCACCATCTGGTTCAGCACTCACCACTGCCAACCTCTGGTTCATCCCAGCACCCTCTGGTTCACCACTGCCACCCTCTGGATCATCACTGTCCCCCTCTGGTTCATCACAGCACCCTCTGGTTCACCACTGACACCCTCTGGTTCATCACAGCACCCTCTGGTTCACCCCTGCCACCCTCAGGTTCAGCACTCACTACTGCCACCCTCTGGTTCATCACAGCACCCTCTGGTTCACCCCTGCTGCCACCCTCTGGTTCAGCACTCACCACTGCCACCCTCTGGTTCATCACAGCGCCCTCTGGTTCACCCCTGCTGCCACCATCTGGTTCAGCACTCACCACTGCCAACCTCTGGTTCATCCCAGCACCCTCTGGTTCACCACTGCCACCCTCTGGATCATCACTGTCCCCCTCTGGTTCATCACAGCACCCTCTGGTTCACCACTGACACCCTCTGGTTCATCACAGCACCCTCTGGTTCACCCCTGCCACCCTCAGGTTCAGCACTCACTACTGCCACCCTCTGGTTCATCACAGCACCCTCTGGTTCACCCCTGCTGCCACCCTCTGGTTCAGCACTCACCACTGCCACCCTCTGGTTCATCACAGCGCCCTCTGGTTCACCCCTGCTGCCACCATCTGGTTCAGCACTCACCACTGCCAACCTCTGGTTCATCCCAGCACCCTCTAGTTCACCCCTGCCACCCTCAGGTTCAGCACTCACCACTGCCACCCTCTGGTTCATCACAGCGCCCTCTGGTTCACCCCTGCTGCCACCATCTGGTTCAGCACTCACCACTGCCAACCTCTGGTTCATCCCAGCACCCTCTGGTTCACCACTGCCACCCTCTGGATCATCACTGTCCCCCTCTGGTTCATCACAGCACCCTCTGGTTCACCACTGACACCCTCTGGTTCATCACAGCACCCTCTGGTTCACCCCTGCCACCCTCAGGTTCAGCACTCACTACTGCCACCCTCTGGTTCATCACAGCACCCTCTGGTTCACCCCTGCTGCCACCCTCTGGTTCAGCACTCACCACTGCCACCCTCTGGTTCATCACAGCGCCCTCTGGTTCACCCCTGCTGCCATCCTCTGGTTCAGCACTTACCACTGCTCCCTCTGGTTCATCACAGCACCCTCTGGTTCACCACTGTCACCCTCTGGTTCACCACTGCCACCCTCTGGTTCACCCCTGCCACCCCCTGGTTCACCACTGCCACCCGCTGGTTCATCACAGCACCCTCTGGTTCACCCTACCATCCTCTGGTACAGCACTGTCACCCTTTGGTTCACCACTGCCACCCTCTGGTTTACGACTGCCACCCTCTGGTTCATCACAGCACCTCTGGTTCACCCCTGCCACCCTCTGGTTCACCACTTCCACCCTCTGGTTCACCACTGCCACCCTCTGGTTCACCCCTGCCACCCCATGGTTCACCACTGCCACCCTCTGGTTCACCACTGCCACCCTCTGGTTCACCCCTGCCACCCCCTGGTTCACCACTGCCACCCTCTGGCTCATCACAGCACCTCTGGTTCACCCCTGCCACCCTCTGGATCATCACTGTCCCCCTCTGGTTCATCACTGCCACCCTCTGGTTCATCACATCACCCTCTGGTTCACCAGTGCCACCCTCTGGTTCACCACTACCACCCTCTTGTTCACCACTGTAGATTATGGGGGGAAAGCATACCTGCCCAGCCTCAACTGAGATGAATTAATTTGAGGCTGGTTAATGTGTCACTGAATTTGTGCTTCAAGTCTGGCACCTGATTCCTTAGCTGTAAGTGCTTCCTGTTGCAGTTATTTTTTTACAGGAGCATTTTGCCATACTTGTAACTATTCTCTGACCCTGCTTTGAGGGTCAGAGCAGGGTCAGAGAATAGTTGCTAGTAGGCAACTGAACTCTGGAGGGGCCCCTCAGGAAGCACTACAGGGAATGGTTACAAATTAGCTTGAACTTTTGCACCTGCTAAGTGCTTTCAGTTTTCCAAAATTAGTTTTTCTGCCATTTCGCGAGATTCGCGGGGCGCGAATTAGTGCGAAATCGAACTTGCAATCCGCAAATTCGTGCAAATTTGCTGATTTCTTTTTTTTGCGTGTTCACGCGTTTTTTTGCTTATTCGCGGACCGCTTACAGCGCATCGACCCCGAGGTTGCCCATGCGGTCGTGTATGGGCTCGGCCATCTTGTTTGCGTGACGTGTTTCCGTTTCCGGGCGCTTGTTGCATGCTCGCGTTGTATGCGGCGCGCGATTACGTGTTCATGGGCGTTTTTGCGTGCTCGCGGGGAAAATATCCCGCAAACTTACCCACGCGGTCCTCTACGGGTGCGGCCATCTTGTTTTTCATTCACTGCTATGGTTTTGGGCATGCTACCTTTCTATCCATCTCACATCTTCGTAATCCTATGTTTTTCTGAATTTTTTTGTCTTTTTTTGCTTATTATCTCGCTCTTCAATTTCCTACATCTATATTTTGAGTTTTTTTTTACTTTTTGATACTTTATTACCTACTTTATTTCTTTCGCTCTCTCTCTTATTTTTTTCACACCTATTCTTCTTTCCTTCTTCTTGTGCCCAGGACCATGGCTAAGGGAGGCGACAAGGGCAAGGGGAAGGGCCCTGCACCCCGTACCCGGCTCCCTTGGAGATCTTCTCCACGGTGGAGGTGGCCGCCTTGATGGTGTTTGTGCAAGTCCACCTCCCTAAAACCGTGGCAGCAGGTGGGCGGATTGCTTCCGGTTACGGCCTCCGGGAGCATCGCCAGCTGTGGGAGAAGGTGTGCCGGCGCATGTATAAGGAGTCTGGGGTCCGGTGCACCTACCAGCAAGTGACGCACCGGTGGAGTGACATCTTGGACCGGGAGCATGACATCCTCGACCTGCTCGGTGTAGAGATCCCTGGCCTTGGTAAGTAGCTATTTAATAACTACTTTTTTTCCTTCTGCTCTGTTATATTGCTAATCTATTTTTTTCCTGAAGAGTACGAATGCTGCTGATTCGATTACATTGCAGGTAAATTAATGTTTAAATAGCTTCTGTCATTGCAGGTGCTCGCCTGGTTATTGGCGTTGCTACTATGCTTACTTGTTTGCAACTTTTTAGTCATTTGAGAGCATTACTGCGTAATGCTAGAGACAGTAGACTCAAGTCTAGTCCTTCTTTGTACTCCTGCTGCTGCCACTTTGAAGAGATAGTGGTGGATTGATATGTTGAGTATATTATTTATTACTGGGTATAGGACATTTGTTAGTGGTCTGCAATCATGATGACGGACTGTGTCTGTCACGCGACGTCTCCTGCTGCTGAGTGATGGCAGTCGTAGTAGAACTTTTTTGTTGTTGATTTAGTTAGTGAATTACATAACTTTCCTATTAGATGGTCTGCGAATCCTGCAATACTGTACTACTATCCTCCTAGTTGACCAGATCAGATGCAATTGATGTTAATTTGTTTCCCCGACATAATTTTAGATTGAGTACAAAGAAATCAAATATTTCCCAAAAAACAATCATCCATGTTGTGTTTCATTATTTCATGATCACCAGGACCTCCCAGGGGCAAGGCGGCGGCGGCGACAGAGACTCCGGTGGCAAAAGGTGGAGAGGCTCAGTCCCTTGCAGGCTCTTCTGCTGGCCCCAGTAAGTTGTTCTATTGTTATATTAATACTTATACTTCCCTAACTTATACAGCTCCTATTCATTACAAACGGGTTCCTAATAATTCTATGTTTTACAAAATAGTCATTGATCTTCTTCTAATGTAGACCTTTTTCTACATTCTTATCCTGCCACTACCATCATTCTCCGTGCTACTACTATTTACAATTATGAGTCGGTCTGTGTAGGTAGCTAAGCTTGCCCATTCGGCAAACGGTGTGAAACAAAACTCTGATACAGCAATAGCTCTAGGCACTGAGTGCAGTCCTCTGGGTTGCCCTTGCTGCCTATTCCTGTCTTCTTAATGTAAGCGCTTGGACAATTTCCAACAACAAAATGTCATTGTTTACACCAAGTAAAAGGTAGCAGTTGCCTTTTTGATTTGAGAGGAGCACATCCCATACCGCTAGTGTTTCAGGAACTATTCTGCACACAAAGAAGTATGGACAAGATAAATAGGACATTGTTGATGATAGGTGCAGTTCGACTATCTAGAATGTCTGACCAATGATTTTACGACCCAGAAGAACAGAAGAAGACTACCTCCGAGTCCCGGCCTATCTGAGTCACTGAAACATGAATGCCAAGTGCAGTAGTTCAAACCTTTCCGCTCACTCACTCGTGAACAAAAACCACACAGTGCTTGTTAGTTTTAAAGTTTTATTTTCAATTAAGAAATGAAGACATTATTTCTTTATTTTTAATAGCGTAGTATTCTGATGGATGAAGATGACGTTAAAGTTTAAACAACATTCCCATGAATGAAATCAGTATGACTCAAATTTAATATTAGTTAACAGACACAGGAAATTATTAGAATAACTGTGCGTGAGCCCCCACCTTCTTTAAAGTACTTTAAGTACTGCTGGTGATGACTCAGTAGTAGTTGGTGAATCGTCTGGCAGAAGGGCAATGGAATCTTCTTTCTGTAATGAGAAAAATGGTGCACGTTAAGCAAGCATTCATCAGTTGTCATAAGAAGAAGTGTAGCATTTAATGGAATAAGCATATAAAAGGTTAACACCCTCCCCAAAACTGTTACTTTTTTTTCAATCCCAGTAATACAAAATGTGTTATGTAACATTTTCTTCCATTACAAGACAAAATAGGGGGCTGTGTATGGCATCTGAAAATATGACATGTTTTTCCTAGACGTCACAACATCTGATGCGGCACAGATGACCACCAGTGCGGGGGCCAGCAGTGCGGAGGGGTCCACTCTGGATGCGGCGGAGCCAACAGGAGGAGCTGGGGGGGGAGACTCAGCAGCGGCAGATGGTGGTAAGTTATTATACTCCTTACTTATTGAAATTTTTTTGAGTAGGCTCGTAAAGGAGTGTATGATGTACTGTACAGTAGTACACAGTACACTAGTATAAGTACACTGTACTGTAAAGAACATTTACTAATTTAGAACTACTTTTTGGGCTATCACAGAGAAGACAGTCAACCTTGACTTTTAATAGCATTAGCGGCGGTACTTCTCTGGTAACCAATGGCCCCCTCTATTTCACTTCAACTCAGCTGGCAAATTTCTATTGTGAAGCCAAGTCATATCAGATGTAGTTTAGGGATGTGAAGAACGAAAAGTTAAAGAAGGGTGAAACGAAGGACGAGCGAGTCTTAATATTTATTTATGACTGTAAAGAATGGTTTTGTTGAATGCAATTCAACATAAGAAAGAAGACGGCGGTTTCCAAAATATAATGAAAAGGGTGTTAGTTGGTTGTTGACAAAAAGAAATTTTGGTACATTTGAGACATTAAGAAGAATGATAGACGTACTTTGGAAGCCTGGATGTTATCTTCTTTATCCTCCTCGTCGATAGCAGAGGTGTATGTTGTAGTAGAGCAGACGCTGAGTGGATGAAGTATGGCCAGTGGCAGTGCCACCCCTATAGAAAAGTAAGACATTCCTATCCCCACCTGCATGTACTGTTTAAAGTACTGCAAGTCTGCATCATCATGGCCTGTGTCTGTATTTCTTGGGTGAAAGCTGAGTGAGCTGCCATTATGGCGGCTACCACAAGTTCACGTACCAGTAATTTCTTTTGCAAAACAAGAGAAAAAAAGTAAAAAGGGCCTTTTTTTAGTACTCTCTGACTATGTATGAAGTAGTGAGTCACCCTATAGTGCTGCTAGTGGATTTCCTGAAACTCACAGTGTCACAGGCTTACAAAGATGGCGGAAAGATACATGCCAAAATGTTATACTGTGTTTGATACTTGCTGGTGTTACTGAGTGTCAACCTTCCGTTGAATTATTTTGACTTTATGTTAAAGACTATTGGCTACAGTATTTTTTTTCTTTCTTCATAGATGCTACTCCCAAAAAGCTCACCCGTAAGGAGATGGCTGTCCGGGCCAGGGCCCGTAAGCTGGAGGCTATTTGTGTCGAGTATCGGCGGTTGTGGGCTCGGAAGCATGAGGAGACATCAACATCTACATCCTCCTCCACTGCCCCCGGGTCCACCAGCCAGAAGCCTCCAGCCAAACAGAGCCGTGGCCTGACAGCCTCCCGCCGCCGCACAGCAGCAACAACATCAGCGCCCCCCCCCAGATCCTGGATCGTTCGTGTGCGCCGACTACGCAAAAGAGTGGATACCTGGAGCGGTTGGCCGAAAAACATCAGCACCAGCTCCGGGACCTCCGCAAAGAGCAGCGGGACATGAAGCAACAGCTTGCACAACTAAGCCACCGGAGGAAGTGACTGTCCCTTGCCCCTTTTTTAAAGACTGTTGGGGGGTGGGAATTGGGTGTTTGGGAAAGGGGACTTTTGCACTTTTGGACATTGGTTGGGGTTAGGTAGGGAGGTGAGTTGGGTTAATTTGTTTCATTTTTTGACTACCTCAATATATTTCTTAATAATTATTTTTCATACCAAAACATAGTATACGCGTTCATATTATTTTGTGTGGGGGTGGGCGATGGTTACTGGACGTTTGGTTTCTTCCAACTTACCAGCATGAATGAAACATCTAGTCCTGAAATGTAGCAAAGTGCCAGTAACGAGTTAGTGAATTCAGTAGCCCTACTAGTACTTTACCAGTAGTACTGGCAATCTCTGCTCTCCTCCCAGTCGACGGATGCAATATCATTGTTGTGCTGGTAGCAGTAGTGGTACACACTTGCAGTATCACCATATGAAAAAAAGAGGAAATTAAACATTGAGTGGCCTGAGCGTAGCATTAGAAACAGTACAATAGATAGTACGGTACAGAACAGTGCCCTAAATTGTAGCCCAAGTAATGCCAACGTAAGGTAAGCATTAAGCATTAGATTGTTCACGTCGTGTAGGAGGAGGATTTTCTTATTATCAATCCACGATGGCGCTCATGAACTTCTGGTTGCTTTGACCTTATCCTCCCCAGCAAGTGTGTGGAATTTATTGTTGTTGTCAGTCACACCTCAATGAAATACCACACAGCCCGGGGGAAGAGGGTTAGGGTTTGAAAATTGGATGGGAATGGGGGTTTTTGGGAAGTTTGGTAGAGAGGAAAAAAACACAGCATGGACAGTCAAACAACAAATGAAGAGAAACAAATCTTTGGATTTCAAGATATTGATAAACCTTTAAAGGGACATAAAGGAAGTGCACTACTGCATGCCAGAAGTTGTTTACTAAATGGATGGTTAGCTTACTGAAAAGTAGTACTATTACTTACTGCAACTTAACTACGAAGGAACAAGTTGGCAGTACAGGGCTGCAGTCATTACGCAATTTCACTTGCCTCTCTGCCCTAAGAGAATAAACTAACTAACATTAAATTAGTGTTAAAAATAGCAAACACGTATCAATTAGCTGGAAGGAAGAATTTGAAGCAGAGATCAAACAAACGCACAGAGTCACACTCGTAGAAGTAAGTTCAAGTTCACAAGAATATCATTTAAAAGATAAGGAGAATTTTGGATACTGTTACTGTCTTTTGTAGTTGTCCCGTTGAATTTGTGAATGTTTTTTTTTTGTTTTTTTTTTATTGAACAAGGCAGTAGGAAGACATTGGTACATTAAACTCTTCATAATTAGACAAAAAATTTCAAACAATATACAAGAGACAACCCTAGAATATACAATACCACAGCGAAAGTGCAAAAACTGCAATAGCGTACGACTAAGCGTACCGATATTAAAGTGTTAGTGTAAGATAGTGCAAGAAAAAAAACTGATATAATACATCGAAAATTTCTATTATACAAAAAAAACTGCCGATATAGCGCAACGAGGATATTGAGGATATCTTTGCCATTCTTAAAGTAATAGTACAAAGACGTGCAAAGTTGGCTAATATAAAAACAGCTGATAAGAAACATCAAGATTACTATACGGTTCATAAAGTGCTAGTGCTATAAAGTTCAAAAGCCGCCGATTTAAAGCAGCAAAAATGTTATTGCAATTCTTAAAGTGCTAATGCAGTATCGTGCAAAATTGGCTGATATAAAAAGAGAACTGATATAAAGCATCAAGATTACTATACGATTCATAAAGTGCTAGTGCAATATAGTGCAAGAACCGCCGATATAAAGCAGCAAAAATATTATTGCAATTCTTAAAGTGCTAATGCAATATCGTGCAAAATTGGCTAATATATACAATAAAGTGCACAAACAGCCGATATAATACAGCAAATATATACGTACAATTCTTAAAGTGCAAATGCAATAACATATAAAAATTGGCTAAAATAAAGCAATAGTAAAGCATCAACTTCCTTTTATCGATTCCAGCTTCTCAAAATATTTCCAATTCCTTTCAAATCTTGCAATCGCACCCACCCTACCTGCATAAGCTCTCTCAAAATTACATGTTCTTCTCATTTTATTAACCCATTTTAATTGACATGGGATCACCGCAGATTTCCAATTTTGTAAAATCAAGGACCGTGCTACAACAGTAGAGATAAAAATAAATACTTCTTCTGATTTATTGAACCTATTCCTTTCTTTACAAATACCAAAGAGGGCCACCTCTGCTTCTGGTAATAGTATTTTCCCAGTTGCCAGCTCCATATCTGCGAAAATCCCCTTCCAGAAGGATTCTAGCTTTGGGCAAAAGAAGAAAATATGATACCAACCACCCTGACCCCTAGTTTTGCATCTGAAACATTTATTCTCACATTCAGGGAATATTCTCTGCAAGGCCTCCGGGGTGTAGTACGCCAGCCAGCGAGAAAGGAAGGACATTCGCTAATAATTAGCTGCCCGGAGTGCTTTGTTTCCTAAATGACATACTACTTCCCAGTCTTTATCTGAAAAAACGCTCTGTAACGTGAGGCTTATTTTTTCTAGATGACTAACAATTACAGGAGATGATCCAGAAAGGAGTAGCTTTTTATACCAGAATCCTATACCCTTATGTTTCTCCCCATATAGAGCTGTTAACAAGACATTGGGTGTAGTATCTAAACCCCCTATCTCTTTTCTTATAAAAAGGTATTCAAAAAACATAAGCCGCCTAGGATACGCTCTATCTATAACCGTTTGCCAGCTAATTATCGTATTTTTAATAAGTAGGTGTCTTATTTCACAAAATCCGGCAGATTGCCATTCTATCAGGTGATTCAGAGATATCTTGAGGCCCATTTTAGCAATTTCAAAAAAATAGACCCATCTGAACCGTGTTTTTTAAATAAAAGCCATAATCTTGATGAGTACCCTATCAGTGTCTTATATCTTGTTCTCTTAGGGAGCTTTGCAGTTTTTAAAAAGAAACAAATTTGAGAGCCTGCTTCCTCTACCATTCTATCCAAAAAAATTGTCTCTTGTCTGTCTAATCCTTAATAATCCTGCCACTATATCGAAAAAAGCTGCTTCGTAGTATGTCTTAAAATGGGGAAGAGCGAGCCCACCTTGGTTTACGGAGAGTTGTACCACCGAGAGTTTGACTCTTGAGGCCTTTTTGTTCCAAATAAATCTTCTCATCATGGATTCGAGTTCATTAAAAAAGGCCATATTGACTTGAATTGGGATATTACTAAACAAGAATAAAAGCAAAGGCAGTACGTTCATCTTTATCAATGCCACTCTGCCAATCAATGACAAGGGCAATAGGTCCCATTGTTCAAACAGGCTCTTTATTTTGTTCTTCGTTTTTATATAATTCAGCCGAAAGAGTTCTTGATACTCTCTGGTCACATAAATCCCTAAGTATCTTATTGGGTCCCGTTTTTCTGCTTGAGACTGAAGATCTAACGGAAGAAAATCTAGATTAGAATTTAAAATAAGAACTTCAGTTTTTTTCTCATTGATCTTATACCCCGATCTTCTCATATTCCTTAAGCTCCTTCATGAGATGTAAAATATTTTCTTTATCGGGAGCCAAATACAGAACAATATCGTCGGCAAACAGTTTTAACTTTGACATTCCAGCAATTGGGGAAATATTGCATCATTGTTCCTTATTTTTATAACCAAAGGTTTGATAAAAAAGGTAAAAAGCAGGGGAGATAAAGGGCAGCCTTGCCTAGTACCGCAATTTATTTTAATCTTCCCTGCTTGCCTAGCATTGACTATCACCTGGGCTGATGCCCCTTCATAAATATTCTGTAACATACAAATAATTGGGGCAGGGAATCCAAAATAACCCAAGGAAGAAAATAACGCTGACCAGTTAACTAAACCAAATGCTTTTTCTGCATCAATCATTAAGATGCATGCAGAGATTCAATTAATATTAAAATAGTCTAACGCCTGCATCAAATATTCTGTGTTAGCTGCCATATATCGACCGGCTATGAAACCCGTCTGGTCTTGATGGATTACCTCCTGGGCTGCAAACACAAATCTTTGCGCCCAGATTTTCATAAGAACCTTATAGTCCGAATTTAATAGACTAATTGGTCTGTAGGAATTCACATCCTCCGGATTTTTATCTTTCTTGACGAAGCTAATAATTGTGGACTCTTTAAACTCGGAAGGAACCTTACCGCCTACTCTAATATAATTAAATACGTTTTTCAAGGGATCTTCTAGTTCCTTCAAAAAAACCTTATAAAATTCGATCGGGAATGCATCCATACCTGATGCTTTTGCTCCCGCTGTTGCTTTTATGCTGTTTTGAATTTCCAGGGAACTTATTTCACAGCCTATTTGTTTGCACCTAGAATCGGAGATTTTGGGAATATCCAAATTATCAAAATATTCCTTGATCAATATTTCCTCCACTTGAATATCTGTGGAGTAAATTCTCTCGTAATGATCAAGGAATATTTTCGCAATTCCCTCGCTCCGGGTATCTATTCCACCTAGAGGATCTTGAATTTTCAAAATGATGGAAGACTCTTGTTTTTTTCTAATTGAATTAGCCAGAAGCTTCCCCATCAGTTGACTATCTTCATAAAGCCTTTGCTGAAAGAGCTGTTTATCTCTTCCAGAGTGAAAAAGTCCCTAAGCAATACTTTAGCTTGTTCCCATTTATTAGGCAATTGATTAAGTTTTAATGCATACTCCTTCTCAGCAGCGCACTGAAGGGCAGATATTTTCCCCTTTCGAACATTTGCCTTATTACTGGAAAATGCTATAATCTGCCCCCGGGCTGCTGCTTTAAATGCACCTCATACCGCAAAAGGCTCCGCTGAATCCTTATTTACTAAATAAAAATTCTTTTATCCAATCTTTGAAGCCCTCTACCCATACCATATTCTGTAAAAGGGTGCGATCCATCTGCCACCTAGGACGCTCCCCTTCTAAACCTTCTAGCATCAGTTCCACTTCAACCCTCCCGTGATCTGAAAAGGGATTACAACCTATCAATGCGTTGGAAATTTGAAGTGATCTAGAGGATAAAAAAAAATCTATTCTAGAGGCTGTATGAAACCTATTAGAATAACATGTGTAGGACTCTATATTGGGATTCAGGGAGCGCCAGGAGTCCCGCAATTGGTATTCTGTCATAAAAGCTTCCAGCACCCCTTTCGTCTTTGGTTTTAGTTGCTTCTTGTTCTTGTTTGAAGTATCCCTCTTTAGATCCTGGATATAATTAAAATCACCTCCTTTTATAATTTGCCCCGGAGTACCCCTCAAGATTTCACTAATTTCCGTCAGGGCCGAGGTGTCATCAAAAATTGGCCCATAGTAATTCACAAAGTTGAATACCTTTCCCAACAATTTTACTACAACCCGAAGCCATCTACCTTTAGAATCTCTTCGCATCTGCACCATTTCCCAGGGTAGATTCCTTGCTAAATAAATAGCGACTCCCCTCTGGGCAACCCCAGATGAGGAAAGAAACCCGTGAGAGAAATATCTTGGCAGAAACAACTTTGGAGAATTTGTCTTCAGGTGTGTCTCCTGAAGGAAGACCACCTGGGGCTAAAGGGCAATTGCCCATTTCAAAAGGGCTCCATACTTCTGCTTGTTGAGCAACCCATTCGCATTGAAGGACAGGATATTACATGAATCAAATCTCATCTACAAATCTGTAAAATCTTAAACATATTCCGTACCAACCAATATTAAGGATCAGGATAGCAAACCTACTGCACTTGTATTTTTTTACTGCATTTACCCCCTTCCACCCTGAACCCCCCCTGGAATGTGGGAACCCCCTCCCCGTCCACGCGGCCCACATCCCTCCCTCTACTTTCTACTTTGGGTGTCTTCTTGTTACACCCTGATGTAACCCATTAACCCAGGAGCACCCGCTCTCTAAATTATTCCTTTTTGCTAGTGAAGGGAGAAAAAAGATCATACCTAACACATCACTTTCAAACTATAAATCCAGATTCCTTTCATTTTGTCTCTTTTAAGCCTAGGCCCTTGTGGATATCTCATTGAGAAGAGTTTGAGCCTCCTCTAAATCAGTGAACAGAATTTTTTTTCCTTTAACAAGAATCTTCAGCTTTGATTGCTGCGCAATCGAAGCCTGGGCGCCATTAGCTTTAGATAGCTGCAGCAATTTTACAAATTATTTTCTTCTTTTGGCCGCTGCCGCTGTCATGTCCGTAAAAATCCTACATTTTGTAGTTTCAGAAACAGCAAACTGTCTTTGTTGATAGGCTCAGCTTCCAATAACCTATTAGGGAGTGCCAATGTTAACTCCTCCAACTTATCCATTCTGGCGTGAATGGCAGCTAGCTCCGCTCGCTGATTATTTTTAATTTTGCGGATCTCGTCGAGAATTAGATTGAGCATCTCACGAATGTCTAGCTGATATCTCGCTTCAGATCTCGCCTCAGAGACTAGAGTCAAATCCTGCTACTCCTTCATTCCCGGGAATTGCATCTTGCAAGATTTCCCCATCACTGGCTGCCTCGTTTGCTGTAGGAAGTGGAGTTTGAGGTATAGTTACTGTCATGTCAGGGTCTTTAGATGGAGCACTAGGGACAGGTGTATCTAAAGTGATAGAGCCTGAAGGAGGCTGTGAAGGATGAGGGGGGAGAGATTTTGGAGTTGTTCTTTTTGCGAAAAGTGGAAAGTCTTTCACTTCCATCCCACCGGCACCACTCTTTCTCTTCTCTTCTTCTGCCTGAGGTGCTGACACAACCAATATTAGAGAAGGATTAGGAGTTTGAGAATGAACTTCCACCTCAGATTGGGGCAGAGAATCTACGATATTGATATCGTCCATATTGTCCCCCTCTATTACTGCCCTTTGCTGTTCTTAGTGCTGCAGGGGGGTAGAGGGGGGGCGGTTCATCATCTGAAGACTCGGTGTAGTATCTTCAACTACAGAGCTCTCCTCCCTGTTGCCATCTTTATTTTTGTCTTTAGCAGCCTTACGTGCGGCCTTTCTAGCCAAGGCAAGATGAGTTTTAGCCTTCTGTCGGGCAGCCGCTTCCACTTTACTAAGTTTAACCGCATCATCACCCTCCTTCAGTGGTTTGCCCATTTTGTCTTTTAGAAGCGCACCCCTTTTTTATTTATATATTTTTTTTTTTTTTTTTTTTGCCAAAATATGTATAAAGCTTCTAACGCCTTTAACTGCAAAAATCCGTTCCGGGGTTTGAATGACCACAAAAGTCTACACAAAACAAGTCATCTCAAACTTTGCAGTGTCCAGATACTGAGACCCTGCTCAAGAACAGTCACTTTCTGCTGCGCCTGATTGCCTGCCGAGGAGGCTCCTTATTGCCGGTAGCGAGAACTGCATAAATCGCCTGTCTCCTGATTAATTTCACTTCTGTTATCATTTAGCGCTGTAGTCAGCCACCCGGCAGCATTTAGAAAAATTAAGTTTCTTCCACTTTGGCCAGCTAACTCCACAAAAGCCTTACAGCCTTGCAGCTAACCCAGCTGCTCCAGCAGAGACACCGCTGTTAAGAATGAGCTCACCTCGAAAAAGCAGCCTGGTTGCGTAGCGTGAGCTGGTTTCTTCAAAGGCAGACCGAATCAGCAGTAGATCTGCGGGACTGAGCTCAAAGCCGCACCCCTTCATCGCTGTCTCATCTATTTCCCGCAGCGGTTCTTTCATTCACCCGCATTCCTTCGGTGATCTTCTCCTCGTGGCTCCCGGCTTCCAAGCATCAATCTGCTAGCGTCTCGGAAACGCGAACGCCATTACGGAGGTGGGGTCGTGGGTCACGAGTCACGGGAGACTCCGCAGAGGCGTGGAACTCTGCAGCCTCCATCCCCAAGCTGGTCACCGCCGTCGAATTTGTGAAGTTGATGCATCCAGCCATTCCTCTTATTCGCGGTACTCCTTCATTCCATCGGATGCTCCGTCGATCAATCTTGGTGACCAGACACACTGACTGTCCACTGCCTGCCTGATGCGGATTTGCGGATCGCTAATTGTAAGCCTGAGTAGTACATCGATGGCACAGGGTAAAAGCCTGCCTGTAATTGTTGATGGAAAAACACAACAGTAAGTGATAAATACACCTCGGAGAAAAAAATATATAAGGTACGCTGTGTAGTGCAAAAATTACACTTTCAGTTTCAGAGATGACAATCCCCAAAATCTAGAACACCCCACTTTACCCTCCCAAAAACGTGCAGAATACTGCTGCTACCTTGCAGAGGCCTAATTTCAAATCGTGCCAAAACGCACTCAGAAAGTATGCTCAAAACCCCCCTTTCCCACCTTGCATTTTCTTCAAACCACTTGCAATCAAAAAGTAGACATTCCCACAAGTGTTCCAATACCTCACCCAGTCGTAAAAATCTAGAACACCCCCAAACACATGCAATACAATACTGCTAACCCTAACGAGCCCTAAGTTAAGAATAGTGCCAAACGCTTTCTTCAACTAGGCCAAATCCCCCCTTCCCCACCATGGATTTTCTTCAAACCACTTGCAACCAAAATTACACATTCCCACGAGTGCTCTAAGACCCCAGAACCCAGTTGCAAAAATCTAGAACACTCTCAAACACATGCAATACTGCTGCTAACCCTAACGAGCCCTAAGTTAAAAAAAGTGCCAAAACGCTTTTCAGCATGGATTTTCTCCAAACCACTTTTATCGGGTATTAGACCTTCCCAGCAATGCCCCAAGACCCGCCAACCCACCCGCAAAAAAGCAGAGCACCCTCAAACAGGCAAAAAGCAAAAATGGAAAATCTCATACTTAGAATCGGCCTTCTTTCAATTCTGTCCAAACGCGCTGTGCAGCTAGGCCATAACTCCCGTTTTCCACCATGGATTTCCTGAAAAGCAAATGCAATCAAAATTAGACTGTGCCAGCAGTGCTCCCAGACCCAAAAACCCACCCACAAACACCAGGAACCCCCACAAACAGCACCCCAAAGACAAGCAAGTGAGCAAAAACGCAAAAACTTTTTCACCTCCGATTTTCTCCAAAACACTTTTATCGGGTATTAGACCTTCCCAGCAATGCCCCCAGACCTGTCAACCCAGGCGGAAACATGTAGAAGACCCCCAAACAGCCAAAAAGCAAATATACAAAAATGGGGACTTGGAAATTTTCAGGCAAATTTCCAAAATCACTCCGCACTCGCTCTGCAGCTAGGCCCTAACTCCCCTTTGCCACCATGGATTTGCTTCAAACCTCTTGCAATCAAAAGTATCCGTACCCAGCATTGCTCCAAGACCCCAAAACCCACCCCCAAACACCAGGAACCCCCCCAAACAGGCCCCCGAAAACGCTAAAGTGAGCACAATGCCTGAAAATGGAAAAGAAATTCACCTCCGATTTTCTCCAAAACACTTTTATCTGGTATTAGACCTTCCCAGCAATGCCCCCAGACCCGTAAACCCAGGCGGAAACAAGTAGAAGACACCCAAACAGCCAAAAAGCAAAACCTTAAAAAGTGCAACTTAGCAAATTTCGGGCCAACCTGGAATTCAGTCCAAATGCACTGTGCAGCTAGGCCCTAACTCCCCTTTTCCAGCATGGATTTCCTGAAAAACAAATGCAATCAACATTAGACTGTGCCAGCAGTGCTCCCACACCCCCCGACCCAGCACCGCAAATCTAGAACACCCCCAAATAAACCCCCAAAAACCTGCAATACTGGTATATTGAAAACATGGTAAATTGCGCTGTTCACAAAAAACAAACAGCAATTAGTTTCAACAGGGACAGACAGCCATTGCTGTTCACTGCATGCCATCTTCTCATTATTCATTACCTGTTTTACTTTATGTCCGCATCTTCTTCGGAAAGTGAGGGCCCACAGGGCAGCCTCTCCTGTAAATTTCAGAAGTAGGTCTGTCAACAAACAGCAAGCATGTAGTCAGTCAGTTATTTCAGTCCCACTTGAGGGGACTCGTCTACGAAGACAAAGTTTGTTTTTTCTCCATAATCCATCCATCTGCCTTGAGGGAAATGGATAGGGGGAGTCTGGAGGAGGAGGATAGAGGAGCATGATTGAGTTGTGAACTTGTGAACATCTAAATGCAGACTGCGGCACCTTCATATCAATAAGGAAAAAAAGATGAAGACAGTGCTGATGATGGACTTATTGTGATTAGGTGATTAGAGTTTTGTTGTGGTAAAAGTAGCAAAACAAAGAAAGACACAAGGGAATAAAAGTGAATAAGTACAAAAAAAAGGAAGTAATTTTCAGTCCTCGGTGTCATGGAAGCAGAGCTCGTCCTCCAAGTCTATGAATTGAGACGGGAGTAGGTCTGGTGACGAGAAAAACTTCCGTCGTCGTCACCTAAGTCGGTGTCCTCTTCTTCCTGCGTGCATTCACGTATTTTGTAATCGGGTTGTATGAAGTGCTGATTCATCTTGATTATTGTTAACCTCTCCACATTTTTGGGCAAAAGGTGAGTCCTTTTTGAAGTAACAATGGCACCAGCAGCACTGAATACATGTTCAGAAGACACGCTTGCGAGTGGGCAAGACAAATAATTTAGAGCCAGGTTGGTGATCAGTCGCCATACAGAGCTTTTCGTATACCAATATCCCAATGGGTTCTCATTATGACATACCTCTGTTGGGTCATCCAGATAGGCCTGCACCACCGACTCAAGGTTCTCCAGGGTTGATCCACTTTGCGTACCATCTGCGACCTTTTCATCAGTGGACCGAGCTAACCCTTGCTGAGTTAGCCAATCCCCTTCCGACAATATTTGTTTGCGGACTGGTGCAGGTGAGGATGATGATATGGTTGCTGGTGTCGTTAACGGATGTGAGGGAAAGTGACTCCCTTCGGCCACGGATTGAGAAGTGGAACTTAACGCCGGATGGCCTGCTGATTCAGTTGTACTTGTGCTGCCTCCTTGAAGGTTCTGCCAGTCTTTTTCGAACCGAGTGGCTGACACAGCTAGCCATTGTTTGTACTTTGAAACATCTGCTTCAGAAAAAGGAATGAAAGTATTGGTGGGTAGTGCCTTTTTGTACCGTGGATCAAGAATAGTGGCACAAATGTAATGTTGTTCTGTATGTATCTTTTTAAGCCTTTCATTGTCAAGTAGGTGCCATAATAACTTCTCCGCCAAACCATATGCTTCTCGCTTTTCACCATCATCTCGGAACGTTGAAGACACCTCCTTCAGTTGGTGCTCTAGCATGAGCAACAATGGGATAGCTTTGCTCAAAGAACAGTCCTCCCTGCTGACTTCACGCAGGAAGAGCTCAAAAGGACGAAGCATGTCTGTCAGGCTTGCAATTAGCTTCCATTCCTCCAACTCTAGCATCATGTCTTTGTGAGTAGAACCCAGTTTAAAGACAAACTCATGTATTACCTCCCACTGCTCAGACAGACGCTCAAGCATGTAAAAGGTTGAGTTCCAACGTGTTGCCACCTCCTGGATCAGTCCTTTGACTGGCAGTTTACGTTCATATTGAAGGCTCCTCAGCTGCTTCCGGGCCTTAAAAGAATGGTTGAAATGTGTGCAGATTTTTCGGCAGATGGTCAGTAATTTGACGACTGGCTCTTCTGTTTTCAAGAAGGCTTGCACCACGATGTTAATACTGTGCGCCAAACACGGCACTCTGAAATAGCCACCGTTGTCCATGGCCTTAACTATATTACTGCCATTATCCGTGGAAACTTAACCAACTGTGCGGTTTCTTGGATGCAGCCATTCATTGACCTTCCTGTTAAACTCCTCCAAAAGGTTAGGTGCAGTGTGAGATTTCTCCATGGCAAACATGCCTACTGTTGCATGTTTGCGAGTAGCTTGAAAAGCTTCCTCCGTGTCAACATCATTGTGTTTTAACTGTTTTTCGACCCCTGCAAAAGAGACCCAGTGTGCAGTGATGCACATGTAATCAAGGGCTTGGCAACTGGTCCACATGTCTGTTGTCATGTGGATAGTGTGAACAGCACTCTTCAGAATAGCTCCGCCAATCACCTCCAGCACATCTTGATGTAGTGCTGGAACAGCAACCCTTGCAAAATAGGACCGGCTGGGAACTTTCCATTTAGGGCAGACTGTTGCCACCAACTCACGAAAACCCACCCCTTCCATGAAAGAGAAAGGAAGAAGGTCCAGCGCTAGCATTTTAGCCAGCTTTGCGTTATACTGACGCACCGTTGGGTGGTTGCGTTCAAATGGCGCATCCGACCAAAACATGCTGCTAATGGTGCGCTGGACCATTTTACGTGATGATGATGATGATGATGCAGACTTCAAACCAGTTAGGCTCATTGATTTAGTTTTTTGCATTGGTGTCTGTCCCAGACTCTTAGTGTGCCTCATACATGTTGCAGGGGTAGAGGGTGTGGGCGCTACCACTGCAGTGCTGCTGCCAGGGGCACTGGGTGTACCAGAAAAAATGTTTGTCGCTTCTTCACTTCCCCCCTGCACGATCAGCCTCTCGTCATCATCATCAGATGCAATTTCAAGGGATACATTTGGATTTGTTTTTGTTTTGGCTTCCTCGATCTTCCTCATGTGTGCTTCCCATATGATAGTGTGGTGTTGCTTGAGATGACCTCTCTGGCCTCCGGTACCATAGTTGGTACCAAGCTCAACCGACTAACGCATGCTTTACAAATCGAACAAACAACCATGTTTTCCGCCTTTTTGCTAACAGTAAAGAAGTCCTAAACTGGGGACTGGAGATGTCTGCTGGTGGTGGAGGCGCTACTTTGACTTTCAATGCCGATGAAGTGGAGGATGGGCGTGGCTGAATTTGTTTCTGATGTTCACTTACAGCACCACTACTTAAGGTAATGGAGGTCGAGCTGGATGGAGGTCCCTGCCGGCCCTTCTGACGAGAAAATATGGAAGCTGGATGTGGTGTTGGTGTTGTAGTTAACTACGTTGGTGGTGGTACCAGTGCCACGCCGCCCACATCCCGCTCAGCAGCCATTCGGGCTAGGGTTAAAATGTTTGTCTGCTGCATGCCCGCTGTGGCTGGAGTGACGTCTGTGATGACTGGGTCATCGTCAGACTCTTCATCATCAGTAGAAGGCACCACTTCTTGTTCATCGTCAGCAACCATAAGTCGAAGCCTTCCGGGAACTTTCCTTTTAGGCTTAGCTACCTTTGTCGGCTCATGGGGTGCCTCACTGTCAGACTGCATTGGTGGGTTCCAATCAAGATCAAGATCATCAAAATGAAGGGGGCTTGAAGAAGAACTTGTAGTAGTAGCAGCCCTCCTTAACCTTTTTCTTGCTGGGGATCTGGAAAGCAATGGATCATCCTCAGGAGGAGTGGATTCCTCGGATGATTCTTCCACTTGAATATCAATTTCCTGATGTGCCCCTACTTCTGGAGGAACAAGCGTTGTAGGCAGTTGTGCCGCTCCATGAACCTCTAGTGGCACCTCTCCATGCACCTCTACTTGCGCCTCTCCTTGTGTATGTACTTGCGCCTCTCCTTGCCCATGTACTTGCGCCTCTCCTTGCCCATGTACTTGTGCCTCTCCTTGCCCATGTACTTGCGCTTGTGCTAGTTGCACTTGTGGTTGTCGTTGCGGCTGTGATTGTTGAACACTCGCCAGCTGAGTTACACCTGGTGTTGATTGGATGGTACTTTCTTGTGATGAGCCAACATCACTGGTCGATGGTGATTGAACAACCAAAGTGGCTGCCGCAGCAGCACTCATGGTCTTGGACCTAACTTGGCGTGGTGGCACTGACCCCAATGAGGTGGAGGTGCTGCTTCCAGCTTGGTCCCCGGCGGACACCGCTGCTGCTGCAGGCGTAGTTTTTTTTCCCAAAAAAGGTGTCGGTGGGCACACCCGTCTCCTTGGTAGGTGGTGCCACTTGCTCCTTCTGCTCCTTCTTACTGGCAGTGGCACCGGCAACTTTCTTCACTGAGGCGCTACGGCCACCTTTCTTTGGGCCCATCTTCTTCAGATGTCAGAACAGCAGGTCGCAGTTGTCTTGTCTGTGGCCACACGTGACGTCGCGTGATGTTATGCTGCACACACCAGTGCCAGGACTTCTTCCTGGCACTGGTGGTTCTCTTGTGCACCTAAAAGCAATGGAAGACAGAGGAACATCAGTTATACACCCCAAAAAGTCGAAAAACACATACAAATCACCACAATCCCATGCCATCCATGCCCTCAATGATGTTTAAATTCAAGACACCCCACAGAAAAGACTAGGCCCATGCACCAATGAGTACCCCTGGGCATAATGAATGAAAGCTAGGCAAAATGGGTGCAGGCCTGAGAACACTGCCTGCCTTCAAAATGGCCCCTTGCCCCCCAGCACATGGCCAGGCCCTGCCTGTACCAGCACTCAAAATGGCCCCCACCCACATGGCCAGTCCCCAACAACACCCCCAAAAATCGAAAAACACATAATAATCACCACAATCCAATGCCATCCATGCCCTCAATGATGTTTAAATTCAAGACACCCCACTGAAAGACTAGGCCCATGCACCACTGAGTACCCCTGGGCATAATGGATGAAAGCTAGGCAAAATGGGTGCAGGCCTGAGAACACTGCCTGCCTTCAAAATGGCACTTTGCCCCCCAGCACATGGCCAGGCCCTGCCTGTACCAGCACTCAAAATGGCCCCCACCCACATGGCCAGTCCCCAACAACACCCCCAAAAATCAAAAAACACATAAAAATCACCACAATCCCATGCCATCCATGCCCTCAATGATGTTTAAATTCAAGACACCCCACAGAAAAGACTAGGCCCATGCACCACTGAGTACCCCTGGGCATAATGGAAGAAAGCTAGGCAAAATGGGTGCAGGCCTGAGAACACTGCCTGCCTTCAAAATGGCCCCTTGCCCCCAGCACATGGCCAGGCCCTGCCTGTACCAGCATTCAAAATGGCCCCCACCCACATGGCCAGTCCCCAACAACACCCCCAAAAATTGAAAAACACCAAAAAATCACCACAATCCCATGCCATCCATGACCTTAAGGATGTTTAAATTCAAGACACACTACAGAAAAGACTAGGCCCATGCACCACTGAGTACCCCTGGGCATAATGGATGAAAGCTAGGCAAAATGGGTGCAGGCCTGAGAACACTGCCTGCCTTCAAAATGACCCCTTGCCCCCCAGTACATGGCCAGGCCCTGCCTGTACCAGCACTCAAAATGGCCACCACCCACATGGCCAGTCCCCAACAACACCCCCAAAAAGTCGAAAAACACATAAAAATCACCACAATCCCATGCCATCCATGCCCTCAATGATGTTTAAATTCAAGACACCCCACAGAAAAGACTAGGCCCATGCACCACTGAGTACCCCTTGGCATAATGGATGAAAGCTAGGCAAAATGGGTGCAGGCCTGAGAACACTGCCTGCCTTCAAAATGGCCCCTTGCCCCCCAGCACATGGCCAGGCCCTGCCTGTACCAGCACTCAAAATGGCCCCCACCCACATGGCCAGTCCCCAACAACACCCCCAAAAATCGAAAAACACATAAACATCACCACAATCCCATGCCATCCATGCCCTCAATGATGTTTAAATTCAAGACACCCCACTGAAAGACTATGCCAATGCACCACTGAGTACCCCTGGGCATAATGGATGAAAGCTAGGCAAAATGGGTGCAGGCCTGAGAACACTGCCTGCCTTCAAAATGGCCCCTTGCCCCCCAGCACATGGCCAGGCCCTGCCTGTACCAGCACTCAAAATGGCCCCCACCCACATGGCCAGTCCCCAACAACACCCCCAAAAATCGAAAAACACATAAAAATCACCACAATCCCATGCCATCCATGCCCTCAATGATGGTTAAATTCAAGACACCCCACAGAAAGACTTGGTCCATGCACCACTCACTACCCCTGGGCCTACTGGCTAGTGAGGCTTTACAGGCCCCCCAAAATAAAAAATAAAAAAACATATAACAGTGAGCTAAAATTCCATGACATAAATGAGAATTAAGTTAAAAAAATCAGAGAAACAGTTGTTTCATGCACCCATGACTACCCCTGGGCCTACTGGATACTGTGGCTAGCTACCCGCCACAATATATATTTTGTTAAAGTTGTGAAAAAAGTTTTAGAACTGAAGTTGTCTCAACTGCAATGCCCCAAACAAACAACACCAACTTACTTGTAAAATCTCAAGTCGAAAAGTGATCCAAACTCCAAAGTCCAAAAAGTCCTCAAATACAAAAATCCACCAGCAACAAGAAAAAGTAATCCTTCCAGCTCCACAGCCAAATGAAATGTGGCCAGTACATGGACAAAGCACTGGGAGGAGCCTGCTGGACAGGAACAGAAAGTTGGAGACTCGGGGGCACTTCCTTCCTCCCACCCCACCCCAAAAAACTGGACTCCTGCACCAAAAAGTGCAGCCAAATGTCAATCTGAGAAGTTATTCTGATCAAAATCCTCATTTTCACAAGGTTTATGCTTCCTGCGGTGGATTTCTTGTGTAGAATTGCAATTTTTGCAATTTCTGGAACGCGAGCTGTTCAAACCTCCTGCCGGAAGTCAGCTGCGCACCGTCGCGGGCATTTATGACGTACTCGCGTTGTCAAACTCTCAACGTGCAAGATGGCAAGCTGCGATGACGTAATTGCGTTCAAAAAAGTCCCGCGCGATTACGCAGCAAGATCGAAAATGGCGCAGCACACTCAAAAACGGGAGAAAAACAACTCGGCAGGCTCAGAGTCATCGCCGCGCACGCTATATTGTATTTTTCAAGCGCGACCAAGCAAAATAATTCGTAGCTTGCAAGTTTGCGGATTATTGGGCAATTTCGGGCGATTTGCGGATCGCGAAATCATCAATAATTAGCAAATTCGCCCGCGAAACGGATTTGACGCCCACGCTTAGAGAGAATGCCTCACTAGCACCAGAAAAACCCGACATGCAAAAAGAACGAAAACAGTATTCCCTTCGCAGCCGCAAATAAATAACATTAACCTGATTGTTAATTTATCTAAACATATCTTAACATGGTAATTATCATCACACTCACATAAATTAATGATACTAATCGTGAATTGAGGATAACAATTATGATAACTGTGTACACAGAATGTAATATACTCTCTGTACATATGTATAAATTAGTTTTGTCTTTGCAAATAATTTAGTATAAAAAGTTCTTTACCTCTCTCCCCCTCTACTATTTCTCATCTTCTATTTCTCAACCTCAATCTCCCTTGCTTCCAAAACCCTCCTCTCCCCCCTCTCCCCTTCCTCTTTGCTCCCTCTCATAAAACCCCCCACCCCCTCCTTTTCTTTTCCCTTTCCCTCTTTTCTCTTCTTTTCTCTCCTTTCCCTCAAACTTTTTCCCTTTCTTGTCTTTCTACTTTCACTATGAGCATTATTGTGATACCAGTTTTAGGATTTTTGAAGTGCTGCATACCATTGTGAAATTGCGTACTAGACGCAAAACAAATATGATTAACAATACTCAAATTATGGAGTTACTTTGTCTGATACTGAATCAGCACTTGCGCTACACAATGTTTTTCTTGTATATATTATAAATATTGTAAAAAACATTTTTCATGATTGCACTACATTACCCACAATGCCACATTGAGGCCAGGTGGGTGTATAAAATAGTGAAAGCAAAAAAGGACTCACTGACCGTGAGCAAAGCTGTGGAGGCTGAAACGCGTTGGTTGAGCTTTCCCAAATAAAGTACTCTGTGAAGCATATCCCTTTTGAGTGCCGCGCCATTGGTGTGCAGAATATATATATATATATATATATATATATATATATATATATATATATATATATATATATATATATATATATATATATATATATATATATATATATATATATATATATATATATATATATATATCCAGCCGAACGAGTCGCTTGAAAACCCTGCCGCTTTCCAAAGGCGGGCCACGGATGGGATAGCGAATCCCTAAATATCCAACCAGAAAGCTTTCTTCGATACAAGAAAGGAGATCCGGGCCACTTGAAGATGCAAAGTGAGTTTATTTGGATGGCTCTCTCGACGCGTTTCGCAGGTGAAACCTGCTTTTTCACGAGACGGAAACTTTACACAAAGTGCTCTTTAAATACAGTCACGTGTTACCATTCATGTGCATGGAAGACAGACTGGTTAGTTTATCTGCGGGCTGGGTTCACTCCACACAGTGAAACAGCGAGTGTAAATAATAGAATAATAAAAGCATGCAACCAACGTTAAATTCACACGTAAATTGCAAATAAGCCTGAAAATAAAATAAAATACGTTCACAAATAGTATCAGACATAGTCATGATAGATTGCTGCAGGCAAATAATATAGAAAGTTGTTGGTAGTACATAACCGACTCGATCTGGCCCAAGTGGGCTGATTAGATATATCACAGAAATATCGTGTGTTATGCAGACTTCTATCATGCTTGACTACGAAGTGCAGTTGTCTCACATTTCAATAAAGCCCAAGTGGGCAATCCAATAACGTCCAGTGTGAACAGTCTTATACACTCAGGTGCTCCCAGAGGGCGAACAGATTCCCAAATATGATCACCAACCAATTCTGTAGACCAAATTAAAAAACATTATATCAGTGACAGTTATAAATGTGAATAGATAATAAAGCATGTTAGTGATTAAAAAACAGCAGGTATGTATTTACACAGTTGAGCTCGCAAGTTAACCTAAATGCACATTGAGTTCCTCATGCAGATTATGCCCATTAGGTTGAGTCGTTCTGTATTTAATGATTAATCTAGACTCAAGTCTCCTCATCTCTTTAATACGATCACCCCCTCTCTCTCTTAGGGGAACGGCCTCTAGTACACAAAATGACAGCAGGTTGGCGTTACTTTTGTGGTGTGTCGCAAAATGTCTTGCTATGGGGTATTGTCGATCCATATTGGTTATCGCCCGCATGTGTTCAAGCACCCTTTTCTTAGCCTGGTGTTTGGAGCTGCCAATGTAGCATAATTGACAGGGGCATTGTAAGGCATATACGACATGGTCAGTTAAGCATGTCACATGTTTGGTAATTTTGAATTTGGTGGTATTTTTTGACAATTGTATTTCTTTTCTATTTCTGCTGTTGCGACAGGCTTTGCATCTACCACAGATGTAAAAGCCTTGCACCGGTATTCTCTGTTTCGCAGTTTGGGGTAAAAGAGAGGAGCAGAGAATGTCATTGAGCGATTTCGGTCTCCTGAAAGTGAGCTGGGGATGCTCTGAAATTTCAGGGGCTAAATCTTTATCCAGTTTAAGGATGTCCCAGTATTTGCTGAGAGCTTTCCTCATTTCTTTGGAGTCACAGTGATAATCTGTGACAAATCTACTTATGGCATTCAAGGATGTTGACTTAACTTTCTTGTCTGAAGTTAGCAGACTGGTTCTTTCTCGTTCATTTACTTTGCTTAAAGCACTCGTTATGCATTTTTGTCCATATCCCCGTTCCCTAAATCTTTTACTCATCAGGGTTACTTCGCTGTTGTAATCAATTTCGCTCGAGCAGTTCCTTTTTGCTCTTAGAAATTCGCCAACTGGGATAGAATTAATCAAGTTGGTGGGGTGACAGCTGGAGGCATGGAGTAAGCTATTGCCTGCAGTACTTTTCCTAAATAAAGTCGTTTTCAGATTATTATTTGTACTTTCGACTTTTACGTCTAGGAATTCAGTAGCTGTGCGGTCTATGTGGCAGGTGAAACTCAGATTAAAGTCATTAGTGTTAAGGTTTTTCACAAAATCCGTTGCTTCCTGTTGGCTTCCGTTCCAGACAATAAAAATATCGTCTATGTAGCGGAGCCAACGTACAATCTTAGTACTGTATGCCTCGGATTTGTAGATCACTTCCTCCTCCCACAGTCCCAAATACAGACAGGCAAAGCTGGGCGCCAGACAAGTCCCCATCGCGGTTCCCAGTAACTGATGGTAGATTGTGTCATTAAAGAGAAAGTAGTTCATAGAGAGGCAAAAATGCGCCATCTCAAGAAGCATCTCTGTGTGCAGGAGATAGGAAATGGAACGAGTTCTAAAAAAGTGTCTGCATGCTTCGATACCTTGTTGTTGGGGAATGCAAGTATAGAGGCTATTGACGTCAAGGGTCATAAAAAGCCAATTGGGGTTCCAGGACATGTCTTTGATCATTTGGAGGAAGTGGCCCGAGTCCCTCAGGTATGAGGGTAGATTTTGTACCAGGGGCTGTAGGAAAAAATCTACATATCTGGAGGTATTTTCCCAACAGCTACCTCTGGATGAAACGATAGGCCTCCCAGGGGGATCTGTTAGGCTTTTGTGGACCTTCGGTAGGAGGTAAAGTACTGGGATTTTAGGGTGTTTGTTGAGGATGAAATTAAATTCATCCCTACTGATCAATTCCTTTTCTCTCCATTTGTTCAGTTGCTCAGTATACTTAGAAACGCAATCAAGGTAGGTTGCTTTATTGCTTTTCTCGTATTTGGTGCTATCATTTAATTGTAGTAAACCTTCATTTATGTATTGGTTACACGGAAGCACCACAATGTTACCCCCTTTGTCAGACCTCTTGATCACAATATTTTTGTCATCATTTAAAGTTTTGATCGCTTTATGTTGTTCATTAGTTAAATTGCATTTTACATAGTTATTGCGCCTAGACAGTTTTTCAAACTCTGTGATCATAGCTTTTTCGAAAATATCGATAGATTCATTTACTATTTGTGGCAAGAATATTGATTTTGGTCTGAAGTTACTTTTATAACTCAAACCAATGTCAATCTCTTCACTGATCAAGTTACGCATGGGGCTGTTGGATATGTCCAAGTCTCCTTCCAGTTCGTGGAATTGAATTTATAATGGCTTCAAAAAGGAACCAACGGCGGTATGAAGCAGCAAGCCGCATGTTTACTGACCAAGCTACTCCTGAGACCAGCAGTACCTCCGAGAGTGCAAATCAGAGGAATGCTGGCCCAAACAAACAGAGTCTCTGGAATACTTTGTGGAAGCTATTGGTAACGGAGCAAAGCAAATGGTGGGAAGCAACCACGCTTCAAAAATATATTGAGGTAAATAGAATACCGAGAGGATTGCGCATATATACTACCCCCACTTTCTCTGACCCTGATCCTGATATGGTGGAAGAATGGGCGGGTAACAGTCATGAGTGCTCCATAAGAATGTTGAAAATTCTCGTAAAAGATGCCAATAAACGCTGTGAGAAACTGGCCGAGGAAATTGAGGCCATCACGAATCAACTGAAAAGTCTGTATGAAGATGAAAAAGACTTTGATAGCGAAATGGCTAAATTTGATATCAAGTTGGAAAAACTGGAGAAAGATATACGAGACAAAAAGGAAAGTAAATTTCTTAGAGAACGAAACGATTATGAGCAAGGTCAGGTACTAACCTTTGCTAAAAGATATGATCATCTCCGAGCAACAGTTACCACAGGTGAAACCACGCCAACCACCCAAACCGAGGGGACCAATATAGCGACAGCCCCAAGGGGCCCAGGCGAGAGAAAGGAGCAAACCTCTGCTTCAACAGGGCCAAGTATATCTAAGCCCCAGAACCCGGAGCTGATGAGCCCATAAGACAAAATTTTAATGGAATACGCTATGGTAGCCCAGGGAAGACTAACTGGGCAAAGCAAACCAATCGGAGGAACACGAGGACGAGGTCAAGGCGGGAAAGGCGCCGGCAAAAGCGATACAATGAACATCAGCAACATATCAAGCCCAGTGGGATCAAGGACAAGGGTCCAGAGGAGAGGAAAATGAAGGATTCTAATACTATAATCAACCTTTCAACCAGAGAGCTGACCGTGGCTGAGAAAGAGGTACTGTCTCTAGGATTATCCTTTTGCCCTACTGCCACCTTTGACTATACTCAAAGTCGTATAGATCTTTTTTACTTTACCCGTAAGCTGCGTTTAAAGAAATGGCATGCCACGAAGGTCACCACTGATACCCATGAGGCAGTACAAGTACCCACCAGTATCACAGGCGCAGATGTGGAAACGCTGCATCTACTCCACGAACTGGAAGGAGACTTGGACATATCCAACAGCCCCATGCGTAACTTGATCAGTGAAGAGATTGACATTGGTTTGAGTTATAAAAGTAACTTCAGACCAAAATCAATATTCTTGCCACAAATAGTAAATGAATCTATCGATATTTTCGAAAAAGCTATGATCACAGAGTTTGAAAAACTGTCTAGGCGCAATAACTATGTAAAATGCAATTTAACTAATGAACAACATAAAGCGATCAAAACTTTAAATGATGACAAAAATATTGTGATCAAGAGGTCTGACAAAGGGGGTAACATTGTGGTGCTTCCGCGTAACCAATACATGAATGAAGGTTTACTACAATTAAATGATAGCACCAAATACGAGAAAAGCAATAAAGCAACCTACCTTGATTGCGTTTCTAAGTATACTGAGCAACTGAACAAATGGAGAGAAAAGGAATTGATCAGTAGGGATGAATTTAATTTCATCCTCAACAAACACCCTAAAATCCCAGTACTTTACCTCCTACCGAAGGTCCACAAAAGCCTAACAGATCCCCCTGGGAGGCCTATCGTTTCATCCAGAGGTAGCTGTTGGGAAAATACCTCCAGATATGTAGATTTTTTCCTACAGCCCCTGGTACAAAATCTACCCTCATACCTGAGGGACTCGGGCCACTTCCTCCAAATGATCAAAGACATGTCCTGGAACCCCAATTGGCTTTTTATGACCCTTGACGTCAATAGCCTCTATACTTGCATTCCCCAACAACAAGGTATCGAAGCATGCAGACACTTTTTTAGAACTCGTTCCATTTCCTATCTCCTGCACACAGAGATGCTTCTTGAGATGGCGCATTTTTGCCTCTCTATGAACTACTTTCTCTTTAATGACACAATCTACCATCAGTTACTGGGAACCGCGATGGGGACTTGTCTGGCGCCCAGCTTTGCCTGTCTGTATTTGGGACTGTGGGAGGAGGAAGTGATCTACAAATCCGAGGCATACAGTACTAAGATTGTACGTTGGCTCCGCTACATAGACGATATTTTTATTGTCTGGAACGGAAGCCAACAGGAAGCAACGGATTTTGTGAAAAACCTTAACACTAATGACTTTAATCTGAGTTTCACCTGCCACATAGACCGCACAGCTACTGAATTCCTAGACGTAAAAGTCGAAAGTACAAATAATAATCTGAAAACGACTTTATTTAGGAAAAGTACTGCAGGCAATAGCTTACTCCCTGCCTCCAGCTGTCACCCCACCAACTTGATTAATTCTATCCCAGTTGGCGAATTTCTAAGAGCAAAAAGGAACTGCTCGAGCGAAATTGATTACAACAGCGAAGTAACCCTGATGAGTAAAAGATTTAGGGAACGGGGATATGGACAAAAATGCATAACGAGTGCTTTAAGCAAAGTAAATGAACGAGAAAGAACCAGTCTGCTAACTTCAGACAAGAAAGTTAAGTCAACATCCTTGAATGCCATAAGTAGATTTGTCACAGATTATCACTGTGACTCCAAAGAAATGAGGAAAGCTCTCAGCAAATACTGGGACATCCTTAAACTGGATAAAGATTTAGCCCCTGAAATTTCAGAGCATCCCCAGCTCACTTTCAGGAGACCGAAATCGCTCAATGACATTCTCTGCTCCTCTCTTTTACCCAAAACTGCGAAACAGAGAATACCGGTGCAAGGCTTTTACATCTGTGGTAGATGCAAAGCCTGTCGCAACAGCAGAAATAGAAAAGAAATACAATTGTCAAAAAATACCACCAAATTCAAAATTACCAAACATGTGACATGCTTAACTGACCATGTCGTATATGCCTTACAATGCCCCTGTCAATTATGCTACATTGGCAGCTCCAAACACCAGGCTAAGAAAAGGGTGCTTGAACACATGCGGGCGATAACCAATATGGATCGACAATACCCCATAGCAAGACATTTTGCGACACACCACAAAAGTAACGCCAACCTGCTGTCATTTTGTGTACTAGAGGCCGTTCCCCTAAGAGAGAGAGGGGGTGATCGTATTAAAGAGATGAGGAGACTTGAGTCTAGATTAATCATTAAATACAGAACGACTCAACCTAATGGGGATAATCTGCATGAGGAACTCAATGTGCATTTAGGTTAACTTGCGAGCTCAACTGTGTAAATACATATCTGCTGTTTTTTAATCACTAACATGCTTTATTATCTATTCACATTTATAACTGTCACTGATATAATGTTTTTTAATTTGGTCTACAGAATTGGTTGGTGATCATATTTGGGAATCTGTTCGCCCTCTGGGAGCACCTGAGTGTATAAGACTGTTCACACTGGACGTTATTGGATTGCCCACTTGGGCTTTATTGAAATGTGAGACAACTGCACTTCGTAGTCAAGCATGATAGAAGTCTGCATAAAACACGATATTTCTGTGATATATCTAATCAGCCCACTTGGGCCAGATCGAGTCGGTTATGTACTACCAACAACTTTCTATATTATTTGCCTGCAGCAATCTATCATGACTATGTCTGATACTATTTGTGAACATATTTTATTTTATTTTCAGGCTTATTTGCAATTTACGTGTGAATTTAACGTTGGTTGCATGCTTTTATTATTCTATTATTTACACTCGCTGTTTCACTGTGTGGAGTGAACCCAGCCCGCAGATAAACTAACCAGTCTGTCTTCCATGCACATGAATGGTAACACGTGACTGTATTTAAAGAGCACTTTGTGTAAAGTTTCCGTCTCGTGAAAAAGCAGGTTTCACCTGCGAAACGCGTCGAGAGAGCCATCCAAATAAACTCACTTTGCATCTTCAAGTGGCCCGGATCTCCTTTCTTGTATCGAAGAAAGCTTTCTGGTTGGATATATATATATATATATATATATTACCTACTGGCGGTCGCCAGTAGGTATATATAGTTAGGATTTTTTCTCTATGGGATTTTTGAAAATTCTATGTCTAATAACTTTGGCGTTTGTGGACGGAATTGGCTGAAATTTTCAGGAAAATGGCACATTTTGTTTCTGAGCAGCCCTTGAAAATTTGGGGGGGGTTCGTCAAGGGGGGGCCGAGAAAAAAGGGGGGTCCCAAAACGTGTTTTTAACATTGAGTTTTCCATAGGGCGGTTGGCCTCACTTTTAGCCCGAACGGCTGAATGGATTTGCACGAAACTTGGCAAAATTGTAGGGACTGGTAGCCCGATGTGCCTTTTGTAGGTCTCAATATATGTGCTCCAGTGGATTTTGAGAAATTAACGTTTAAAAAAAGATATATATCTGTAACAGCGGACCGGGCAGCGCTCCAGTACGCGTACTTTTCGCGCAACGGAGCTTTGTGAAGCGAAGCTGATTGGTTCTCCGGCGTCTGTAAACATTCCAAACAGTCCGTAGCGGCCGCCATCTTGTCTCTCGGTAGGATCGAGAGACAAGAGGAGGCCAAAGCGAAGGGGCAAATGACCATAAGGGGGAATAGTAGATCCTCGCTGACCCCCTACGTTTGATGTGGAGGTTTTAAAAGGGCCCCGCGGGGCAAAAAAAAAAATAATAATAATAATCGAACGGCTGAATGGATTTGCACGAAACTTGGCAAAATATTAGGGACTGGTAGCCCGATGTGCCTTTGCTAGGTCTCAATATATGTGCTCCAGTGGATTTTGAGAAATTAACGTTAAAAAAAAGATATATATCTGTAACAGCGCTCCGCTTCGCGTAACGGAGGTTTGCGAAGCTGATTGGTCATTCTGTCACTGGGCTATAGTTGGGCTACAACTGGCTGATATTTGGGCTACATTTGTTTTTTTGTCTCTGGCGGCCATCTTTGGGCTACATTGGGCTACATTGGGCTTCATTGGGCTTCATTGGGCTACATTGGGCTACATTTGGGCTCCAACATATATATAGGCCATGTAGCCCAATATATATTTTTCAAAGTTAATTTTCGTAAAAACCACTGGAGCATATATCTTGAGACATAGCAAAGGCACATCGGGCTACCAGTCCCTACAATTTTGCCAAGTTTCGTGGAAATCCATTCACCCGTTCGAGCTAAAAGTGAGTCCAACCGCCCTATGGAAATGAAGGAAATGAATGGGTAATTTGTAATTAGCAAATAGCTCATCGCAAACTAGGAATGGTAAAGAATCGCTATTTATTCCTTAAAGTTTGCTATTTAGGAAATGCAAAAAACTTTGATGATACATATGGCGGTTCATCTCTAACAAGATAAGAAGCATAGGGATAGATTTATGATGACTGGCGCATCACCAGGGATGTGTTAGTCATTCTGTGCCGCTGTTCCGTCACCTATGGTGTGCTGCATTTACAATGCGGCGCATCATGGGGCAAAAACAGCACAGATGCGTGATGTATCTGTGCCGTAAAGGTGGCGCATTGCTGGAGTTGTATCGCAAGTGTGATGAAGCTCCAGCAAGGGTCGGGGGTGCCCCTGTCGCAGGGTTTCTGTTCTCACACAGAACTGTGGACAGAGGATTGGAACCTCGGCGAATTAGGGTGCCCCAAAACTCACCTTAGTAATCAAAAACCCCTTAGCAAGCTAGGTACAGTGTCACATTGGATATAACAAACTCTCAATGTTTAGACAATCCAGAATATGAAATTATAGTACCTCAGGATACGTGGAACTCATGAACAGTCGGTCGTTATATATTTCTTAGAAACCAGAACATGGAGTTAAGAAGAACACATGTGTATTTGAAATGTTTATTTACTAATGCCGTCTTCTCAGGCGTAGTATCTTAGATAATACAAGTACACATATTATCAGTAGCAAAATTACCAGCATAGTTACTAGTACATAAAAAGCGAATGGTGACAGTATGTTAACATGCTGTAAATGAATAAGAGTTAGCAACACTTATAAGCAGCCGCGGGCCGTGGAGGGAGTTACGGTGGGGCAGGGAGGCGGGGAGGGGGAGGGGCAGGGTGGAGAGGGCTCCACCCTGCCCCTCCCCCTCCCCGCCTCCCTTCCGCACCGTAACTCCCTCGACGGCCCGCGGCTGCTTATATCTCACCATCCCTAATACACATATTATATTATTTGCTAAGAAGGTCTCTTTGTGTTGGTTTAGGGCGTGCCCATACTTTAGTGTCTTAGATTTGAAGGAATCACATCAGCATACACCAGCTCTCTCTACATGTGAACCGCATCAACTGTTGTGTATGTGTGTTCGGCAAAGCAATATAAAACCCGCCTCATGCCCAGAATTGGCAGAAGCTGCACTTATGTTATGAGTATGAAGTCGTGGAGATCAGACCTCATAACAATTCTGTATCGTGTTGTTCTTGAAACTTCAGCACTCGCTGTACAGATATAGTTTAACAAGCAAAGCAGATAGTAGAGCAATAACATATTATTCTCATGTAAACCACGATGAACTACCAGGTTGAAAGCTAAAGCAACAACTAAGTGTCGTGTGCAGAAGTTGCAAAAAAGGAAAAATGGCGTTTAAACCGGTAATGAGCCCATGCTAACTTAACACGGAGTAAAGATATCCAGGACCTAGATGACACCTCCCCATGATCCGGAAACGAACTGAATAAGATAATAGAAGTGCCATCTCATGAGAGCAGATTGCAAGTTTATATGTGGACGGTCCGCAAGGTAAAGCATTAAAAACTAGGAAAATTTAATGCTAAAGAAAAATAAAACAGCCAAGTACTTTATCGAGTCTTAAGCCAATAGGCAAGCTAAATAATAAAAACTTGACAAATAAGTCAATGAATTGTCAATGAAATGCTAGTACTCAGCATATCAAACATGAAAAAGGTCTATGACATAACTGTGTATGCAAAATAAGCTGCAACAGCCTCCAATAGGAAGTCACCGTCTTCATCCGAAAAGAGTTCAGCCATCCAATTTAAAAGCGGAAAAGAACATACGTGCTCTCCCAGCACCGGATCCTCTATCACCATCAGAGGACAGCTCGGTGGGTTTTCAAGAAAGCTCTGTTCCAAGAAAGACTGTGTTGCCGCCAGTAAATTCCAGGGACCAATTAGTCCATGCATCAATGCCACAGCCATAATCCTTTCGCCAGGACAAACCAACTCGTGAGTAATGATAGGAGTCATCAGCTGATTAAAGTCGACGTCAGGAGAAACCGGTCCGCAGAGACACAAATCAATGGCCCAATCGAAATCACAGGTCAGGCAGTGAAATACAGGCTGGACACAGGTGAAGTAGGAGAATCGAAAAGATAATCCATATGCCGTGCTTAATATCGCCAACGGCATTGTGCCATAATATTCTAGCATGCGATTGCGGAACAGTGTCAGCAGCTGCAGGGCGGGAGCTTGCACAGGAGGGACATCCATATTTAAAAATGTAAAAAAGCACAAGAGCGTCCGCTGGTAATGCAAGTAAAAATGGGAATCCACGAAGCAGAGTGGAAAAAATAGAATGAAAGAAAGCAGGGATGACTCCAAAGATTTTCTCAAATGAAGTCACGAGACCACTGGTAACAACTTTAAAAAAGTGCGCCAGGGCCTTTGTGGAGGACGCGTTAAAGATAGTCCGAACCATCTTGCTGAAATGGAAAGGCAAATCTGTATTGAAAAGGGTCTGCACCTCTGTACGGGTGTTCGCTATGTGAAGCACGAAAGTTTCACGGGCCGAACTCAAGGCCACCTCTCTCTGAGACAAAAGAGCTCTTATTCTTGCCATGCCGTTGAAATCTGCTCCCAAGGTTGGTATTTGTGGCGAGATTGAAAACTCCCTATGTTCATGTGTGGGAGGAAATAGAACATTTCTGCAGCAAATAACCCGTTCACTTACTGTTACGATAAAAGGAATACTTTTAATTAACCCAGAACAATCTTCATTATTGAGCATCAAATAACTACCATTTTCCAACAACTTGAACGTGGGGATGATAGCAGGAACTGGCGTGCCTTGCAACACGCAAGCCATATTTGGTCGGTGTTTGTTGCATGAACCGTGTAACTGTATGTGCCTACACATTAGTGAATGATCTGGCGTCTCAGTGCATTCCTCTCCATTCAGATAAACTTCTTGATCATCTTTGAAACATCTGTATGTGTATGGAAGCGACCAGACCTCATGAAGAAAAGCACTACCTAAAGGTTCATAACGACCTATTGGTATATATTTCATACAATTTGAAAACTTATATAAAGCAAAAGGCAGCGTTATTAAACCGTGGATAAGGCACGTTGCCAAAAAACCCGCAATCCTCTGCTGATGATGTCACTGAGCATGTCATGAATGATGTAATATGTGACATCATCAGCAGTGGATTACGGGTAATAGTATCTCTAGTTTACTCCCCTATAGCTGTCTTTCTTTTAACATAAGTGTCTGTTTCCTTCCCTTATACTTACTGTTCTTTTTTTTTAAAAAAAATTTTGGTTCACTTCCGGTTCGCGTACCGGCGAGCGAACTGGGAAGCGAACTACGAGAAATAGAGGTTGGCACAGTTCCAAATATTGTACCAATTTTTTAATAACGGGGAGGTAGTTCTGAAAAGAACTTTTTTTTTATTGTTTTTGTTGTTTTATATTTTTTTTATTATTTTTCTGAACATTTTTTTACTTTTTTTGAATTTTTCTGAAGAGTGTTATATTTTTTTGGGTTTTTCTTGGAGGGGGCAATGAAAACGATTCATTGTAAAGGGCTCAACAGGAGCAACAAAACAAAAAAAAAGTATTTATTATTTGGGGCGTTTCGTACAAACTTGCATATGATTGTCAATAGCTCTGTTGATCAGAGTGATGCTACTTTCTCTGTAGCAAATGAATCCATTGCAATGTACGCAGACTTGTTTTACTTCAACAAATCTAATTTGTATATTTGGCACCATCTCCCTGCCCTCTGGTCCCGTTACTTCCGGTACAACAGATCTTCTGGCCATAATAGGGAGATTATCTAGGTCGTTCCGAAACTGTGCAGCACTGTAGTTGTTAGGATGCCACCTAGTCATATGGCGATGCATTGTGTAGTTTCCGAAACTGTATTTTTTCTCGGTCCCTCTGGACAGTCTATCTTGACATATAAGGCAAGTTACGTATCTTGCATTTACTTTTTTCTGACCTTTGGGAATTTTAAAAAATTGCCAAATGAAGTTTTCTTTCCGGTGAGACGTCCTGGGCTCCTCAGGCAAAAACTGCCTCTCTTCATGCTCGTCGTCCTGTTCCTCTTCTTCCTCTTCTTGTTGAATTATAACTTGAGCAGGTGGTCCACTCTTCCTTGGATGTGGTGGAGGTGGTGGGGAAGCACCAGCTGAAGCTACTAAAGAAGCCATTGCTCACTGGTAACAAAGGGTCTTTCTCTCACAATGATGAAAGTCAGAGTGAGGAAAGAAGGAGGGATTTTCATCATTTGGGAAAAACAAGAGTTCTCAACCAATGAAAAGTGTTCATTTTAGATTATATGACCTAGTCTTACATCATTAGGAAACCAAAAGTGAAATGAACCAATGAAAAGTGTTATTACCAAGTCACATGACCTGCTGTGTTTACGTTAAGCGCTTTGCAGGGCCTCCCGGTTTGCTTCCAGAAACCTGCGCTTTGCGACTCGCTTCGCGTACCAGTTCGCTAACGTAGCACGTCATATGACGTATCACGCGACAACGTGAAACGTCATGCGGACGGGAGGCGTCACGATGTTGTTTTCTAACGCGGCAGTTGCGGTAAAGAAACGTTTACCGGCTCGCGGTCTATTTCGCGGCATCAAGGTCAGCTAACGGGAAGCTTCCCGATTCGCGAAGCGGGAACGAAGAAAAAAAAATATTTCAAAAAAAATTATTCATAAACATATAAAATATATTTTTGGATTTAAAGAAGAATACATTTTACAGCTACAGATATTAGCTGTTAAAAAACCAATGAAATTCACTGAAAAAACCATAGGTTAGACCATATATAGTTAGGAATTAGCATTTACAAAACCTTGAAAATTCACTGAAAAAACCATAGGTTATAGACCATATATAGTTAGGAATTAGCATTTACAAAACCTTATTTTACTCACACAAAACCATTGAAATTCCATATATAGTTAGTTGCACTAACTATATATCGCGCACCCGCAATCCACTGCTGATGATGTCACATATTACATCATTCATGACATGGTCAGTGACATCACTGATGACATCACTGATGACATCTCAAATGACATCACTGATGACATCACTGATGACAACATCCAGTGACTGTATGTTTCTGTAAAGTTAAAATGTGTCTTACATATTGAAGAATGAGTGGAAGTATAAGTGTCTGGACAAAGGATTTAGTAGGTGCATGACTGAATGTATGAGTGAGTGATTAAATGTGTCTCACTGAGTGCATGGGTTAGTGACTAAACTGTCTTAATTTGTGCATCATTATGTCTGTTGTTCTGTAAACTGCTGCATGTGTTGATCAGTAGCTATATGATTAACTATATGGGTTACTGATTGATTGTCCAAGTATTTGTATGGGAGACTGAGTGTGTGTGTGGCTGGCTGGGAGGTGTGTGACTCTGTGCAGATCAATGTGTACTTGTATCAATGATTGTATAAGAAGGTAAGTATGTGTTAGTATATGTTTGAAAATGTAAGGTGCTCTATGTTTAACTGTATAGACAAGAAAATGGAAGTGTCATTGATTCTTTACAGGACTGACTAGGTGTGTGAGTAACTCCATGGATGAGTGGCAGACTGTGAGTGTCTGTATAGGTGTATGAGTGCATATGATAGTGTTGTAAAGATGAGTGATTGTATGTATGAATGATTGTATGGGTGAATGAGTGAATGTGTGTGTAGACATAGGAATCAGTGAGTGCGTATGTAGTAACTAGTATTGGTGTGTCAATGGTTTCAAAAATTATACTCTGTATTTAACACTGGGTGAAACAGAGGTTATATTAAAATGTGAGGAGATGCATTGTATTGTCACATGAATGATATCATCAGTGATGTGGTCATTGATGTCAAATGAGATGTCATCAGTGATGTCATCAGTGATGTCATTTGAGATGTCATCAGTGATATCATCAGTGATGTCACTGACCATGTCATGAATGATGTAATATGTGACATCATCAGCAGTGGATTGCGGGTGCGCGATATATAGTTAGTGCAACTAACTATATATGGAATTTCAATGGTTTTGTGTGAGTAAAATAAGGTTTTCTAAATGCTAATTCCTAACTATATATGGTCTATAACCTATGGTTTTTTCAGTGAATATATATATATATATATATATATATATATATATATATATATATATATATATATATATATATATATATATATATATATATATATATATATATATATATATATATATATATATATATATATATGAAAAACAAGAACTCCTCTCAAGTGACAGAAGCAGAAGCCTCAGCGGGGATTAAAAGCAGCTCCGTTTATTGTTCACAGATAAATGGCGAATGCATTTCGGCCGGTTTGGCCTTCGTCAGCGCCTGCGGTGGATTTAAATGAAGCTCACGTTTCTGCAGTCTTTAAAAAGCCCAACCAAATATCGGCTCCGCCCCTCGGCACTAATTTACTCAGTTCAGCTGGTCACAGAAGATCTCAGGACTCAGTTTCCCAGGATGCAGCAGTGGCTCCCAGGTGAGTGGTGCTCCGGGTCGTTCTCGGTGAAGTCCGAGAAAATAGCTAAGGGTTTAGCTTTCTGCATAGCGTGCTGTAACCCCGCAATTCATGGTGCTGCTTCAGGTCCCCTCATCCCATCTGCCAAATGTCCGAGTTCAAAATCAGCGGAGGCAGGGAGACAGTGCAACCCGCCCAAGTCGCGGCAATGCCTCGATGAACCACTCCAAATCTCGTCGGAAATGCTGGCGAGCCTGAAGAATTTCCATAGCATGAAAGAAACAAAATGCCGTAGCATAAACCAGAGTCTCCAGGCCACTTGCGATGAGGGGGCTGCTGAACGCGCATCTGGAATGCGCGTGAAATTGATGAAAAACAAGAACTCCTCTCAAGTGACAGAAGCAGAAGCCTCAGCGAGGATTAAAAGCAGCTCCGTTTATTGTTCACAGATAAATGGCGAATGCATTTCGGCCGGTTTGGCCTTCGTCAGCGCCTGCGGTGGATATAAATGAAGCTCACGTTTCTGCAGTCTTTAAAAAGCCCAACCAAATATCGGCTCCGCCCCTCGGCACTAATTTACTCAGTTCAGCTGGTCACAGAAGATCTCAGGACTCAGTTTCCCAGGATGCAGCAGTGGCTCCCAGGTGAGTGGTGCTCCGGGTCGTTCTCGGTGAAGTCCGAGAAAATAGCTAAGGGTTTGGCCTTCTGCATAGCGTGCTGTAACCCCGCAATTCATGGTGCTGCTTCAGGTCCCCTCACCCCATCTGCCAAATGTCCGAGTTCAAAATCAGCGGAGGCAGGGAGACAGTGCAACCCGCCCAAGTTGTGGCAATGCCTCGGTGAACCGCTCCAAATCTCGTCGGAAATGCTGGCGAGCCTGAAGAATTTCCATAGCATGAAAGAAACAAAATGCCGTAGCATAAACCAGAGTCTCCAGGCCACTTGCGATGAGGGGGCTGCTGAACGCGCATCTGGAATGCGCGTGAAATTGATGAAAAACAAGAACTCCTCTCAAGTGACAGAAGCAGAAGCCTCAGCGGGGATTAAAAGCAGCTCCGTTTATTGTTCACAGATAAATGACGAATGCATTTCGGCCGGTTTGGCCTTCGTCAGCGCCTGCGGTGGATATAAATAAAGCTCACGTTTCTGCAGTCTTTAAAAAGCCCAACCAAATATCGGCTCCGCCCCTCGGCACTAATTTACTCAGTTCAGCTGGTCACAGAAGATCTCAGGACTCAGTTTCCCAGGATGCAGCAGTGGCTCCCAGGTGAGTGGTGCTCCGGGTCGTTCTCGGTGAAGTCCGAGAAAATAGCTAAGGGTTTGGCTTTCTGCATAGCGTGCTGTAACCCCGCAATTCATGGTGCTGCTTCAGGTCCCCTCACCCCATCTGCCAAATGTCCGAGTTCAAAATCAGCGGAGGCAGGGAGACAGTGCAACCCGCCCAAGTCGTGGCAATGCCTCGGTGAACCGCTCCAAATCTCGTCGGAAATGCTGGCGAGCCTGAAGAATTTCCATAGCATGAAAGAAACAAAATGCCGTAGCATAAACCAGAGTCTCCAGGCCACTTGCGATGAGGGGGCTGCTGAACGCGCATCTGGAATGCGCGTGAAATTGATGAAAAACAAGAACTCCTCTCAAGTGACAGAAGCAGAAGCCTCAGCGGGGATTAAAAGCAGCTCCGTTTATTGTTCACAGATAAATGGCGAATGCATTTCGGCCGGTTTGGCCTTCGTCAGCGCCTGCGGTGGATATAAATGAAGCTCACGTTTCTGCAGTCTTTAAAAAGCCCAACCAAATATCGGCTCCGCCCCTCGGCACTAATTTACTAATATATATATATATCTATCACAATCCAGGACCCCAAAATTGGAACAGGCCACTCGGAAGCTGGTTGCAAACACTTCTTTTATTGCAGCATGCCAGTGAAAGTCGAACAGGAAAATACTTTCAATCTGCATAAATCACCAAACGCGTTTCGAGAGTCAACAAGCTCTCTTCATCAGTGGCTTCTGTATATTAAAATGAAGTTGCTGCTTTTTGCGTTTTAAATGTGAAGCACCTGCCCTCCCTTGGGCGTGGCCGCAATTGGCCTTCTGGGCGCTGTAGTTCATTACCTGAATAATCCAAGTGGATGCGCACTTCATCCTTTTTAAACATTATTTACATCCCAAGTGGGTGAAAGTAAAATATCCTGCCCTCATTACACCCTGCTTTGGTGCTGCAACATAGTGCGGGCTCGCACGCATACCTGGATAGCGTCCGTTCCCCTTCCGCCATAGATGCTGTAACCTTCTTTTCATGTCAGCAAAGGTCGATATTTTTTCAAAGGGCCAAGTCCGCGACCTGGGAGGCCGCTAAACATCTATCACAATCCAGGACCCCAAAATTGGAACAGGCCACTCGGAAGCTGGTTGCAAACACTTCTTTTATTGCAGCAAGCCAGTGAAAGTCGAACAGGAAAATACTTTCAATCTGCATAAATCACCAAACGCGTTTCGAGAGTCAACAAGCTCTCTTCATCAGTGGCTTCTGTATATTAAAATGAAGTTGCTGCTTTTTGCGTTTTAAATGTCAAGCACCTGCCCTCCCTTGGGCGTGGCCGCAATTGGCCTTCTGGGCGCTGTAGTTCATTAGATGAATAATCCAAGTGGATGCGCACTTCATCCTTTTTAAACATTATTTACATCAAGACATGCTTTCTAGTGAGCTGCCCCTTGAGTAAACAGTAGGTCTTCCGGGTGTTGATGTGGCAGTCTTATGGAGTTTAGGCAATAGGTAAAGAACTGGTAATTTGGGAGAATCACATTTCAAAAATGTATATTCAGCCCATTCCTGGTCCTTCATCTCTACATTTCATAGGAAATGTATGATATCTCTTATAATTGGATGTCTGTTACTTTTTTTGAATTGCATAGCTAGACCCATCACTTAGCTGTCTATAACCTTCCGTCAGATACATCTCAAGGGGAATTACCACTGTGTTCTCCCTTTATTAGAGGGTTTCATTACATATTTTCTGTTGCTCAGCTCCTGAATGGAATCAAAATTCCAAGGTTGTATGTTCTTTTAACTTCTTGTAGTGGCATATCTCATTTTTGATTGAGTTTAGTAACTGGAAATATGAACCAAATTATGTTACTACATCTATAAAGAGGTTAGGTTTCCTTCGCCTTTCTTGCCATTTTAAAAATATGTGAAAGAAAGAAGATATAGACAGATGCTTACCATTGAGATTAGTGCGTGTAACACATATGACGTTTTTTATGTAATGAAAAGGAGGATAAATTGGGAGAAATTATATGCCCACTTGGGTGGAATCCATTCTTAATGCAAAATTATTGCTATAGATAGCAAACATATATAGCAACTCATGCCCACTAGGGCATGATACAATGTGGTAATTGTCATTGGCATTATCATTATTAGTAATCTGATGTCTCTTTGGGAGAGAAAAAGGTTGCTAGAAAGTTGTGTATAATATGAAAATAGTAATATATGCACGATGTATTATCTGTATATTGTGCTATACCCAGGTGAGCATTTCTCCTTTGTCAAAATGGCACTCACAGCAGCCAATATTAGGCTGTGACTTGCCATTCACACAGTCCTCTTTCCATGTGAAGAGTCTCACAAGGGGGAACATTAGATGAATGGAAATGTATGTGCATCCTAACCCGTAAGCAAATAGATGTGAATCTCAGAAACATTTTTGGAAGTTTGTCTTGTTTATATATCCTAAGTAAACCGTTTGTCAAGCGGAGGAGACTTGTGGATTATTGGGAGCGTGGCGCAGTACCTGATATTTGTTTGGAGCGCTTTTCGGTTTCACACACCAACCACAGGTCATCAGATCAAGCAGCTGAGGTGATGAGTGTAAAAATGGTTATTGGAATATATATACATATACACATACATATATTGATATATACATATAAATTATATTTATATATATATATATATATACATACGGTAGGATCGAGAGACGAGAGGAGGCCAAAACAAAGGGGGAAATGACCATAAGGGGGCATAGTAGATCCTCCCTGACCCCCTAGGTTTGATGTGGAGGCTTTAAAAGGGCCCCGCGGGGCAAAAAAAACAAACTTTTTTTTGTTTTTTTTGCTTGGGGAGCGCCCGGTACGCGCACCGGGAAGCGGTCTGGGGAGCGTACTATAAGGAAAAAAGAATGATAGACTATGATATTTTGAAATATTGTATGTTTATTGATTGTTCTTTTTGTTGTTTTTTTTTTAATTTTTTTATTTAAGTAGCAGTATTTATGATTATTAAATATAATTTTATTTTTCTGATTCTTTTTCAAAATTTAATAGAACGTCTAACATTTGACTGTCCGATATGTCTTCTTTTTGACTGAACATAACTTCCCACATTTGACCGTCCTCATATTGAAGTAAGAAATCCACAGATTCTACACATTGTAGAAGTTCATGGTCTCGTGATTCATCCATGAATTCCAAGTCAATGGGTTCAATGATTTCCTCATTGTTCATGTCTAGGACAATTTCAAAGGAAACGTTCTGTTCTCCTTCCATTTTTGTGCTGAAATTTGCATAAAAAATAAATATATCAGTAGAGATAGGGCACTGTTGGGTTTAAGTTCAGACAGGTACTTTTGAGGCGTGAAGTAGTACTATTAAAAAGTGCCTGTGAAAAAGCCTAAGTAAATTCATAATTATACCACAGAAACCTAAATCAATCCATAATTATAATAAACAAGCCTTTCTCAATGTCTAACTCTTACAGAGGGATAGTATATAACTATCTGAAAATGTTTTCACATTTATAAAATAACATCTTACCTTTTAAAAACAAGTTTAAGTTGTGAGTGAAAATGATCTTGCAATGTAGTTCAGGAAGTAGTAGTCAAAATGGCTGTGGTTCTCTCTCTTTCTTTATATATATTCAGGTACATAACCAATCAAATGTCAGGTAAAAAAAGTAGAAAATGAAAGTAACATTTTAATTGGTTGTCAATTCCAACACTTCAGATGTGTTTTGTGAAGTAATTTACCTCAGGGTATTTAGAGAGGTCTACAGGCTAAATGGCTAAATGGAATTTCAATCAAATTTGTGAAAATGGTAGGGATTGATATGTAGTATGAGCTAATCTATATTTGGTGAAAGTGTCTCCAGTGGTTTTTCTGTGAATTACTTTCCCACCTTTTTTGAGCGAGCACTTCCCGGTGCGCGCCCCGGTACGCGAACCGGCAGCGTTACGGGAGTCCTCCATTTTGTGTTTCGGTAGAATTGAGATACAAGATGGAGGGCAAATAATGTTGAGAATGGGTAGAAGGGGGCACGGTAGACGTATCCTGACCCCCTAGGTTTTCTGAGGGTGGCTGAGGAGGCCCATATGTGCGAAAAAAAACATTTTTTTTCAAATTTTCGCGCGGTTAGCGTCCGGTGCGCGTACCGGGTAGAGCTCCGGAAAGCGTAAATTGTGAAAATTAGTGAAAAAAGTTAGAGTAAAATAATAATTGTGAGTGATCAGATGTAGGGTAGCTCTGAAAAGAGCTTTTGGGTCCTGTGGCTGATGTAGGTACCTACAAGTAGGTACCAATGCACAGTCTTAAATTGAGGATGAAAATTCTGTTCCCCTCATCTGAGAAGTGAACTCCATCTGCTCTGTAGATATCTTGCATGTAGTAACGCAAGTTATTGTTGTAGATGGAGCCCATTCCATGGTCTCTCATGTAAGCTGAAACAGACTTATTTACATGCTTCCTCGATTTCTCAATTTGTGGACAAAATTGGTTGGACCACCTCCATTTCTGTCTTTGGCATATATTTGAATATACCAAGGCAGTTTGAGGAAATAGTGCCATCAATTGCTCAAAGGTGTCCTTTAAAAGCATTTCCAGACCTACCCCAGTCAAAGTGCCCAAGTCATTTCCTCCACAGTGCACGATTAACAGGTCAGGTTTTGACAAATGCAAAAAGGTTTTCACCAATGGTATCAATTGGTGACATCTTAATCCTCTGTGGCCAATCCAGTTGATTTCCACATTTTGTAAATTGAGGTTGTGTAAATTTCTGTTATTAGCATACCTTTGAGCCCAGTAGATATAACTATGTCCAACAATCCGGACAGAAAACATGGTGAGAGGAGGTTCTGCTGCGGTCAGATGAAGTGTGGTAATGAAATGGCAGTTGAAACAGTAGGAGTATGTAATGAAAAAAACTGTGGAGTTTCTGTAGTAATTAATCAGTAGCAGTGATTGCTGGATTTTGATTGCTGAAAACAGAAAGTTAGGGTGCATGGATGAGTTCTTTGAAAGATGTAATTTGAATGGTCAAGAAAAAATCATTTTATGAAAGATTGCACTGGATACGCAGGTGTACTAAGAGTTCAGAGTTCAATTGAAACATTGTTGTGTGAACTTGCAAACATGAGAGGTCTTTCAGGAGGTGGTTGCTATGGAAAAAAGGCAGAAAGGGCAGAGGGGGAAGGGTGTTGATTTGAAAAAAGTGAGGGAAGAGTTTTGATTGGGTGACATGAGAGATATGTATGATGAATTGCAGCATTTCTGTGCCATTGTTGGTTGCAGCCTCTGGAGTGCATACCTTTTGCTCTGCTAAAGAAAAATTGGTGTGTGTCTGAGACTGTTTTGAAACTCAAAAAGTATTTGCTAAGGTGAGAAAAGATTCATTTAATTTAAATAGAGAATAGTATGCTTTAAGGAGAAAATTATGAAGAAAGTTGTGTATTTAAAATGTTGATTTGTGTCAAGGGGTTTACAAATAGATTTTGTTTCTTTGAGTTACATAGCCATGTTACATAGGCATGTTAAAAGTGACGCAAAAATGGTGCAAGGGCCTTAAAAAAACGCTTTCATGTGTCTTAGGGCATTTTAAGTCACTTCCCCATGAATGTAGGAATATAATTGCTTTACATGATGTGTTTAAAAACGTTTTATGAAATCAATTAGGTTTCTTGATATGTACTGCTAGAGTTTCATAGGTTGCTTGGGGCATATTTACAAGGCCTTTGAGTCTCTCTGATGTTATTTTTCCCATTTTAATTTAAGACATTTCCCCGTGGTGCAAGGTCCTTGTAAATACGCCCCCATCTGTGCTTGGCAAATTTAGATTTTGATTCTTTGACTTACATAGCCATGTTAAAAGTGACGCAAAAATGGTGCAAGGGCCTTAAAAAAACGCTTTCATGTGTCTTAGGGCATTTTAAGTCACTTCCCCTTGAATGTAGGTATATAATTGATTTACATGATGTGTTTAAAAACGTTTTTTGAAATCAATTAGGTTTCTTGATATGTACTGCTAGAGTTTCATAGGTTGCTTGGGGTATATTTAAAAGGCATTTGAGACCCTTTGATGTTATTTTTCCCATTTTAATTTAAGACATTTCCCCGTGGTGGAAGGTCCTTGTAAATACGCCCCCATGTGTGCTTGGCAAATTTAGATTTTGATTCTTTGAGTTACATAGCCATGTTAAAAGTGACGCAAAAATGGTGCACAAGGGCCTTAAAAAACGCTTTTATGTGTCTTAGAGCATTTTAAGTCACTTCCCCATGAATGTAGGTATATAATTGCTTTACATGATGTGTTTAAAAACGTTTTTTGAAATCAATTAGGTTTCTTGATATGTACTGCTAGAGTTTCATAGGTTGATTGGGGCATATTTACAAGGCCTTTGAGTCCCTTTGATGTTATTTTTCCCATTTTAATTTAAGACATTTCCCCGTGGTGCAAGGTCCTTGTAAATACGCCCCCATGTGTGCTTGGCAAATTTAGATTTTGATTCTTTGAGTTACATAGCCATGTTCCATACAGTGCTCACCTTCTGCGTAGTCTTTGATATGCTAGACTCCATCTGCACAATGAGATATCTAAGCAAAGGAAACACAGGTGATGTGATTGTGAATGAGCAAAAGAAATTCCACATTTTTCAATTACATCACCTGTGTTTTCTAACATTACGAATCACATTGTGCAGATGAGGTTTAGGCCTGTCCAGGGACACAGAAGAGGTCGGGCCTTTGTTCAAGAGTGCAGTGGACATGACTCACTTCATTGGTAGGCCTGCACATGTATTATCTCCTCTGTACTCTTCAACAAGCCTAAATTTCATCTGCAACCCTGAGTAGGCCTCACCTCAAACAAACCTCTGGATAGGCCACACCTTATCGTCATCCTGAATCAATCATTTAAAATGTTAGGGGCAGATTTATGATGGCCGTGTGCCTCTTTTGCGCCGCTGAGCGTCACTTTTGTGACGCAGCGGCGGTGCAAAAGATTTGCTATGTTGCGACATATTTACAACTTGATGCATCTAGGCAGATGTGTCATCCTGTAAAGTCCTGTGCCACATGAAACCTGCGTCAGATTTCATGTGAGCGTTTTGTTGTAGGGTGGCCAGTCATTTGCATGAAAGCCCTGTAAAACTAACACAGTAAAATTAAGAAGATTTCACTGAGTCACATTTATGGCATTGCTGAATCAAATCCTTACGCCTGTTTGAAACAGCATTGCTGGACATGGTTAAATAATATCTGCAAAATGTTACTCTTGTTAAACAATTTTACAATTATAGTCTCTGAGATTTGTCTCTTACTCTGCAACATCTCATTGTTGTTCTCTTTCTTTAAAGATAACGACAACATCAAGCATGAGTGATAATGAGCAATCTGTTGATCTCGATATTATCATTGAAATTGTGATTGAAACATCAGTGGAAGTAGATCCCTTGGATGATTTAAATCCTGAGGATGATGAAGAACATGATGAGGATGCCGATTTGTCAGAATTGTATGACATAGGGTGGGAAGCTGACCTGCTTGAGCCTATGGAACTATAAACATTTATTTTTAAAAGTTACTGAAAATGAAAAGTAAACATGTAAACCGTTTCATTTAAAATTAAACACAACTTCAAAAACAGCTTGTGTGTAGTGTCTTTAATAAAATAGTCAAATATGCTCATAAAATTAGTTCAGATTCACATATAAAACAGCACAGGTCAAATGTAGAAGCATTCCATCTCTTTGCTACTATTTGTGACTACTAAATTTGCCAATGCACTAAAAATTATTGTATGTAAAAATGACAAGTAGTGTGTTAAATTTTTGACGACTGTTATTGATTTACTGTTTGGTAATAGTGGTTAATAACATTTTTAATTATATTTTACCACAGATTCAACTGCAGATCATTTCAAAAGTACATAATGCCATCTAAAGAACGAAATCGAAAGGCTACAAAACGTCAAAGACAGCAGCTTACTAAATGCTTGCAGCAGTCCTCTACAATAAAAACTCGTCAAGTCACCAAGAAAGCTCCGGGTAAGACAACGAAACCATTCCTAAGAAACATTTATAGAAAAAAAAGTAGTACTACAGAAAATGTTTTAGTCCAGAAAAAGAGAACCAATTTAAACGGAAAGGAAAGGCCAATCAAAAATGTTACTGCTAGAGCAGGAGATAACTCTGTGCATGGTAGTAGAAGGAAAAATCAGTTTAGGGACATTCGTAGACGAATGTTCCGCAACAGGATAATTGGCAATTTGTTAAAAAATATTAAGAAAGGTCAACAGAAAGTGGTTTTTTATAAGAGAAAAAAAAGTTGAGAAAATTATTGATCAGGCATTTGAAATTAAGCGAAAGTTATTTATTTTGATAATCAATAGAATTAGGAAGCTAAACAAGGCAATTTATGATTTCAAAAGAAATAGTAGATGGAAGAGAACAGTTAATCGAAGTAATTTTTGTGAAGTTTTTTCAGGAGAATGGATGCATAGTTCAAGTTGTGAGGCATTTTTTAATGAGGAGAGTTATTTCCAGGATAATGATTTGGTGCATGCAGTTGACACCAGTGGTCGAGCTTATGAGGTGAAAGATGGTTGTCCAGTTGAAAAAGAAAAACTTGTGACAACAGAGGCAGAAGTGGTGTTAGGTAATGAGGTTTTAGGAAGACGTCCTAAGGGACTAGTGTATATCTGGAAGTGTAGTAGTATTTGCAGTGTGCGACAGGATTCCATAAATTTGCTTTGTGATTTTGTACGGACATTTAATAAGAAAACTTTAAAACAGAAAATGAAGTTGTTGCAAGAATTAGATCCTTGCAGAGTGAGAGAAGTGACAGGTTTGCATGGTCATTCACTGGCTTGTCTTTCCAGGAGAGTATGCCAGAGTGTTTTTCATCATTTCAGGATGCTAGCAGTGCATCATAATAAAGTGAGGAAATTAGTTAGAATGTTGTATTATGCTAAGAGTCCAGCAATTATGCTTAAACAATTATGCACTGCTCTTTTGCATGGTTCTGAAGTAGATGTGAAGAATATTTGTGAAGAAATTGAGTTTTGTTACTTTGCAAGTAAAGAGGAGAATGTTGAAATTGACCCAGAAGAAGAAGGTAATGTGGAAGATAGTGTACAGGTTTCCAGTACAGATAATTTTCAGAAAGAAATTGCCACGTTTCAGGTGAAATCAAGTGAGAGGCCTAATTTTACTTGTGTGTGTTGTCGACGCACTTATTATAAGAATCAGACTAAGTTCGTGGATTTATATGCGAAAAGTGAAAGTGAAAATAATGGTGAATGGAAGGATTTTGCAACATACTTGATGGTAGAAAATTGTTTTGATTCGGGATTGGATCAACGTGTGTGTACTTATTGTTGTAACAAATTAAATCAAAACCGGATGCCTGCTAGAGCGGTTCATAATAATCTGGAATTGGTTGAGATTCCTTCTGAATTGAAGGATTTAAATACTTATGAATCTATTTTGATTCAAAGTATCCATCCCTTTCAGGCTATTGTACGAATGGAGCCAAAGACAGGGAAATTGCCTCCATCAGATTTACAGAGAGAATTAAAGGGAAGAGTTGTTTATTTGCCTCTAGATTTGAAGAAAAACATTAATACAATTGGAGTAGAGAAAGTGGAAGAGGAACCTCTGGTTATCTTAGTTAATGGGGTTCCGACAAAGAGTAAGAAAATCTGGCAAGATTTAGTGGATGTTAGGAAAGTCAAAAAGGCAACATTGTATTTGAAGAAAAACAATAAGTACTACAAGAATGTATATGTTGCAGAAGAGGAAGTAAGTGAAGAAGAGGATAGCGATTTGTGTGCTGGTCAAATTGAGAAAGTAGAAGCCTCTAAAAATGAAGAAATATATGAACATTATAGTGTTCATCCTTTGCATTCCAAGGAAGTCATGGGGAATGCTATTGAGTTGTTTCAAATGAAACAAGCCAAAGGAAGTCCCATTAGTGTTTGGGAGGAAAGTTTGGAAGCTCGGAGTTTCCCACAGCTATTTCCAACAGGTCAAGGAGGAAGATATGATGAGCGACCTGATCAAATTCCTGCTTCTGAATACCGGACTTTACGATTGTATGCAGAAGATCCTAGGTTTCGTCAATGCATTCCCTATTTGTTTCATCTACTGTTTGATAGCGATCTGTCTGGACTGTCATATGCAGTGAACCACATCTTGAAAAGTGGTGTACAGATGCAAAATATCTCGGCAAGTGACTTTATGGATAAAGTCAATGTGCAAGACAGTATTTTGGATTCTCACCTGATTAATCTCATGGCGTGTCAGCGTGGTACTAATGAGTACTGGTACCGTCGTCATGGTGATTTAAAATGTATGCTGAGGAACTTAGGAACTCCCACATGGTTCCTCACTCTCAGTTGTGTCGAGTATGGCTGGGAAGATTTACTTGAATTTCTACGAGAGGCAAATGGAAACATTGAAAATATCGAATTCAAGACACCCGGAGAACTGTGCTCCTTGGATCCAGTGAATGTATGCAGGTACTTCAATCATAGATTTGAAGCTATGATGTCTTTCATCATGAACAAGAAAAATCCACCTCTTGGAGAGGTGTTGGATTTCTTCTGGAGAAAGGAGTACCAAGCAAAGGTGCTCCTCATATACATATGCTGCTGTGGATCAAAGATGCACCCAATTTTGGAACAGATCCGGATGACTTAGTGATGAGTTTCATAGAACAGTATTCTACATGTGCTGTTCCAAAGGCAAAGGAAGACAAAAACCTAAGAGAACAAGTTTTACGCTTCCAAAGCCATCGTTGTGGAAAGTACTGTCGTCGTAAATTCAGAAACAAGGACAAGTTCTACACAAAATGTCGTTTCGCCTTTCCACGACCGGTGATTTCTAAAGGAAGAGTGAACAGTTTGATGTCTTCACTGCAACATAATGTGATGAAGAAATCACCCAAAAATACGTACAATTTGAAAAGGAACGAAGAGTCCAAGTACATCAACGACTACAACCCAGTGATTTTGTCCATGTGGAATGCTAACATGGATATACAGTTTGCGGCTGATAACTGTATGGCTGTGGCTCGGTATGTGACATCTTACATCACCAAAAAAGAAAAGACAGAATTGAAGGATATGTGATAAAAGAGTGTATGCTGTAATTGGAAGTGAGGGATGTCTGGTCAAGCAAAGAAAATGCCACTTGGTAAACCATCGAAAATTGAGTGGCGAATCTCCTGAAAGAAAAGAGTTTTTCCATTTAGCACTTTTGCAACTTTTCAAGCCTTGGCGTGCAGAAGAGGAACTGCTTGTAGATTTCCTCTGTTACGAAGACTCTTTCAATGCCGCCAAGGAGACCATAGAATGTCCTGTCATTTGAGATGTCATCAGTGATGTCATCAGTGATGTCATTTGAGATGTCATCAGTGATGTCATCAGTGATGTCACTGACCATGTCATGAATGATGTAATATGTGACATCATCAGCAGTGGATTGCGGGTGCGCGATATATAGTTAGTGCAACTAACTATATATGGAATTTCAATGGTTTGTGTGAGTAAAATAAGGTTTTGTAAATGCTAATTCCTAACTATATATGGTCTATAACCTATGGTTTTTTCAGTGAATTTTCAAGGTTTTGTAAATGCTAATTCCTAACTATATATGGTCTATAACCTATGGTTTTTTCAGTGAATATATATATATATATATATATGACTCATGAACTTGCCTTGATGCGGGAACAAACACAGCTGCTGGTAAGTTCAAAGACTCTTTATTTTTAAACCGGCAATGCAAACTCCGACAAACATTAAATCCTGATGCATTTCGGGGCTGGCAAAAGCTCCTTATTCATAGGTTGACGGCTCGGGTGTGCTGGAAAACTCGTTCAGGCGCCATTGGTGCATGCTCATTAAATAGTCCCAGTGGACTTACTCCAACAATCCCAAGCATGCTGGTACCTGTAGTTTGTAAAACTATCGAGCAAACATAACTCCCCAGTGGGACCTGCACGTTGCCGAGTCATTTCATGTTTATTTGATAAATCCCCTGCGGGTCTCAGAATTCACCATCGCCGGTAATTATTCTCCCAGCTGCGCCACGAAGGTTAGGAAATCGCAACCTCTTGGCCCCAACAAAGTCACTGCGGTGGTCTGTTCCCCACGGCCAGGCTGCCGTGTTAATACAACTCATGAACTTGCCTTGATGCAGGAACAAACACAGCTGCTGGTAAGTTCAAAGACTCTTTATTTTTAAACCGGCAATGCAAACTCTACAAACATTAAATCCTGACGCGTTTCGGAGTTGGCAAATGCTCCTTATTCATAGGATGACGGCTCAGGTGTGCTGGAAAACTCGTTCAGGTGCCATTGGTGCATGCTCATTGAATAGTCCCAGTGGGCTTACTCCAACAATCCCAATCATGCTGGTACCTGTAGTTTGTAAAACTATCGAAAAAACATAACTCCATAGTGGGACCTGCACGTTGGCGAGTCATTTCATGTCTATTTGATAAATCCCCTATGGGTCTCAGAATTCACCATCGCCGGTAATTATTCTCCCAGCTGCGCCACGAAGAATAGGAAATCGCAACCTCTTGGCCCCAACAAAGTCACTGCGGTGGTCTGTTCCCCACGGCCAGGCTGCCGTGTTAATACAACTCATGAACTTCCCTTGATGCGGGAACAAACACAGCTGCTGGTAAGTTCAAAGACTCTTTATTTTTAAACCGGCAATGCAAACTCTACAAACATTAAATCCTGACGCGTTTTGGAGCTAGCAAAAGCTCCTTATTCATAGGATGACGGCTCGAGTGTGCTGGAAAACTCGTTCAGGTGCCATTGGTGCATGCTCATTAAATAGTCCCAGTGGACTTACTCCAACAATCCCAAGCATGCTGGTACCTGTAGTTTGTAAAACTATCGAGCAAACATAACTCCCCAGTGGGACCTGCACTTTGCAGAGTCATTTCATGTCTATTTGATAAATCCCCTGTGGGTCTCAGAATTCACCAACGCTGGTAATTATTCTTCCAGCTGCGCCACAAAGGTTAGGAAATCGCAACCTCTTGGCCCCAACAAAGTCACTGTGGTGGTCTGTTCCCCACGGCCAGGCTGCCGTGTTAATACAACTCATGAACTTGCCTTGATGCGGGAACAAACACAGCTGCTGGTAAGTTCAAAGACTCTTTATTTTTAAACCGGCAATGCAAACTCCAACAAACATTAAATCCTGACGCGTTTCGGAGCTGGCAAAAGCTCCTTATTCATAGGATGATGGCTCGGGTGTGCTGGAAAACTCGTTCAGGCGCCATTGGTGCATGCTCATTAAATAGTCCCAGTGGACTTACTCCAACAGTCCCAAGCATGCTGGTACCTGTAGTTTGTAAAACTATCGAGTAAACATAACTCCCCAGTGGGACCTGCACGTTGCTGAGTCATTTCATGTCTATTTGATAAATCCCCTGTGGGTCTCAGAATTTACCATCGCCGGTAATTATTCTCCCAGCTGCGCCACGAAGGTTAGGAAATCGCAACCTCTTCGCCCCAACAAAGTCACTGCGGTGGTCTGTTCCCAATAACTTTGGCGCCGATTGACGAATCTTCGAGAAATTCTCAAAACTTATGGCCCGCTCGGGTCCGCTCTTATCTTGAAAGTTTTGGAGTTTTTGGAGTGATTCGACAAGCGGGGGCCAAGAAAAAAGGGGGGTCCCAAAACGTGTTTTCCCCATGCAGTTTCCCATTGGAAACTTTAGCCGCGGCGACAGCCCGAACTGCTGAGTGGAATTACACTAAATTTGGCAAAAAGGTAGCCCTTGGTTCAGAAAGAACTTTTTTTGTTAAATGGTGTAAATCCGTTCAGTAGTTGCTAAGAAAATCAAAACTAAAAAAAATATCAATATCTAGAGGCGCGCAGGATCCTTGCACCCTCCCTATCATGAGCTTCATGCTCATTGGCTGTCAACACTCCAAACCAGGAAGTGTTGACAGTCTTCTTGTACCGAGGCACAAGAAAACAGAGTAACTAGGGCACAAAACAAGAAAAGGGGACAGAGTAGAAACACCCTGACCCCCTAGGCCTGCTTAGGGGGTCCCACAAGGACCCCCAGGGCAAAAGAAAAATAATTTTTATATAAAAAAAATCGCAGGATGCGTGGAGGATCCGCGGATCCGGATGCAGGGAAAAATAACTGCAGCGCGGGCTCCAGCACTTCGTTATTAATTAGCCCCCGGGTGGGCCAAGTCCTGGAGCAAGGTTTATAGTGTAATGGGGGCCCAAAGGGGCCCCCAGCCCCGGGGACCACCACACCCGGGGCTTTTCAAATACTTTTAGTATTTGCGGAGGAGCACAGCCCCCCGCAGCCCTGGGGACCGCCACCCTGGGGCTTTTATAGTAAATGGGTGGGGGGCTCAAAATTACCCCCAAGCCCCGGGGACTGTCACCCCGGGGCTTTTATAAAATATTGGCAGGGGCACATGGACCCCCCGCAGCCATGGGGACCGTCACCTCTGGGGCTTGTTTATTAAAAAAATGAACTACCTGTTTGGGGGGATTGAACTCCCCCACATGCCTCTGGGACCACCTCCTCCCCGGGGCTCTAATTATTAAAATTGGGGGGTCCATGATGGACCCCCAAGCCCTGGGGACCCCCCTGGGGCTTTGTAAATGGTGGGAGGGGGGCCACGCGGACCCCCTTCTGGAGCCCTCGATGAGCCTGGGGACCACCACCTCCCAGGGCCTGCTCCTGCTGTGTACTGCCATAGCAAACTCTGCTGTGGTTTTTGGAAGAGAGAGCAGGAAACCTGCTCTCTCTTCCAAAAACCAAAGCTGATTGCTTTTCCACACGGGGAGCTGCATCTTAGCAGCCGGCCGGACCGTGGGGGGATTGGGGACCCTCCACACTCCCCAATGACGAGGGCCAGCCCCAGGGGATGGGGTCCCCGGGGCTAGAAGTGGCCCGGGAGGGGGGGCAATGCGGACCACGTCCTCAAAAAATGAAATAATACATTTTTTTTTTTACAAAAAACACAGGCTGGCCCTGTCCCCCGGGCCCATAAATGGCCTGAGGAGGGGGGCAACACAGCCCCTTCCAAATAAATGTTTTTTTTTTTAATGGCCGTGCACCGGGGGATGGGGTCCCCGGGGCCGATTATGGCCTCCAGGGGGGGCCACGTGGCCCCCTTCCAATAAAAAAATAGGGGTCAGGCCCTGCGGGATAGGGTCCCCAGGGCCTCTTTTAAACCTCTCTGCAACTCAGCTCTGTGGCGCTTAATAGAGGTACCTGGTGGGCTAGGTGCACCCCAGGGACCCTCAAGATTCAAGGGGATTTAATCCCCCAACTTAAAACACGCCACGGACGTGTTTGCACAGTGGTAAAGGGAGGGGGCAGGGCCTGAGGTGACATGTGTGAAAACACTCTCTGTGGTGCATTTTAAGTAGGGGAATTAATTCCTCTTCAATCTTGAGGTCCCCTGGGGGCCAACTAGCCCACCAGGTACCTCCAGTAAGCGCCACGGAGCTGCATTGCAGAGTGTTGTAAAAAGGGGCGTGGCCTCTGAAGACCTCTCTGCAACGCAACTCCTTAGCGCAGACTGGAGGTACCTGGTGGGCTAGTTGGCCCCCAGGGACCCTTAGGATTGAAGAGGAATTAATTCCCCAACTTAAAATGCGCCACAGGGCGTGTTTGCAGACATGTTCACCTCAGGCCCCGTCCCCCTTCCTTCACCATTGTGCAAACATGCCCCCTCGCTGATATTGGTATCGATATAACCATTGTTTTGAGCATTTTAGTTTCAATTTTTGAGTATGTGTATCAAAGGTTATATTAGGATGAGAGGAGGTCTGCCACTCTATTACAAGGATGATGTCATCAGTGATGTCATTTGAGATGTCACTGACCATGTCATGAGTGATGTCATATGCGACGTCATCAGCAGTGCATTGGGGGCGCGCGAGTTACAGTTAGCTGAACTAACTATAACAGGGGAATTTCACTGGTTTTGTACGAGTGAAATGTCCAACTAACTATAACGCCCCTGAAACCTATAGTTTTTTTCTGTAAATATATATATATATATATATATATATATAAGGTACGTAGACGTCCAGAATCAGCTCATTGTGCCAGAAAATCAGACGAAGCGAGACCCAAATGGTGGTGCAAATTATTTATTTAGCCCAACACCTATCCGCCATGACGCGTTTCGGCTAACGAAGCCTTGATCACATGACACTGTCATGGGGGCTGACATCCCGTTTATAAAGTGCAAAGTGCCGTTACGTAATAAACATAGAGAAAATACTCGCACAGTTACCACATAATGTGATTTTAGCTTACAGTGGGGATAATACATTCCTAATTGCTAAGTTTATATGTATATATAAAATAGCATCCCCACAGATATTGCACATATACAGATTATAGTTGCATCGGCAATTTAGAATAATATTAAAACATATAAATACATAAAATGTTTTAAAATATAAATATTCCCAATCATTGCCGACGACCAAACAAAAAACTATAAGTACATTTCATTGGCATACAACCTAACCAACCGTATGCTAATAGCAGCAACAGAGGCATTTTATGAATATATTGTATAACGGATGCCTTGAACATTTCCATTTATTGGTATACAAAATGTATCTCATACTGCCCAAGTGGGCTGATCATTCTGTCTGTGCAAAAAATAGCTGTGCAAATAGATTTAAATACAAATTTGTAACGGTTATTTGTAAGTAGTGCTACCAGTGAGTTTGAAATATAAGTGAATAAAATATCACGTGTTTATACTACAGTGTGGAGAGCAAGGGTGATCATTCATTATTTCTGATACTACACATAACTTCAAGTTCATAATGGCTGTAAAATACAAGGTTTAAAAGCTTCAATTAGAGGTAAGTGTGACAGTCCTCGCTAGTGTTCAGCCCGTTCGGCATTTTCGTAGCAAGCATGATGATGTGTCTGGTCTCTAATTTCCGCATGAGTGATGTAATATGTGATGTCATCAGCAGTGCATTGGGGGCGCGCGAGTTACAGTTAGCTGAACTAACTATAACAGGGGCATTTCACTGGTTTTGTACGAGTGAAATGTCCAACAAACTATAACGCCCCTGAAACCTATAGTTTTTTCTGTAAATATATATATATATATATATATATATATATATATATATATATATATATATATATTACCTACTGGCGGTCGCCAGTAGGTATATATAGTTAGGATTTTTTTCCTATGGGATTTTTGAAAATTCTATGTCGAATAACTTTTGCGTTTGAAGACGGAATTGGCTGAAATTTTCAGGAAAATGGAACATTTTGTTTCTGAGCAGCCCCTGAAAGTTTGGGGGGGTTTCGTCAAGCAGGGGCCGAGAAAAAAGGGGGGTCCCAAAACGTGTTTTTAACATTGAGTTTCCATAGGGCGGTTGGACTCACTTTTAGCTTGAACGGCTGAATGGATTTCCACAAAACTTGGCAAGATTGTAGGGACTGGTAGCCCGATGTGCCTTTGCTATGTCTCAAGATATATGCTCCAGTGGTTTTTACGAAAATTAACTTTGAAAAATATATATTGGGCTACATTGGGCTATATATATGTTAGAGCCCAAATGTAGCCCAATGTAGCCCAATGTAGCCCAAAGATGGCCACCAGAGACAAAAAAAACAAATGTAGCCCAAATATCAGCCAGATGTAGCCCAACTATAGCCCAGTGACAGAATGTCCCAGAGTGTTCTAAAGAACAACTAGAGCGCTAACAGTCTTACTTATGACAAAAGTATGGCACACCTGAAGTCATCTTGATTGGAATAAAGTGGTAACACTTAATACATTTAATTTGAAAAGGAACAAAATGAGGGGTTTCATTTTGCCATAGAAATGTTATATATATATATATATATATATATATATATATATATATATATATATATATATATATATATATATATTGTAATCCAAAGTGCCCTGAAGCGTTTAGAAGGTCACACAACAGCGTCTCGCTATGCAGCTCCTAAATGCGGCCTGCCTTTGCTGCTTACATAATTTGCAGTTGCCAACGCGTTTCGAGGAACAACCTCTTCTTCTCGGGCTGCCAGTGATGAAAGCAATTGAGCCTCGCACTCTTTTTTTCTTAACAGCTTTATTTAATTTACGTCCCTGCCCCCAGTGGGCGTGTGCTCAATGGAAGTCTCTGGTGTATGCTGGGATACATAGTTCATTAGTGCGAGCATTAATGTTCTTATTTAAGTAAATTCAATTTTTCATTACTCATTTCATGGCATATTTCAATCCTATAGTAGGTTAGAAGCATTTTCGGCAGACGTTCTCAGCATATTCAGGCGCTGTGCTAATGCAGTTTAGATTAGTGCCAAACCACAGCCTCACCCTTCTGGTATTCGGACTAAGCCTCCAGTTTTCGCGGTGATGGTGCTCCTTCTCACGGCCAGGCTGCCGTGTCAATGTTTTGTAATCCAAAGTGCCCTGAAGCGTTTAGAAGGTCACACAACAGCGTCTCGCTATGCAGCTCCTAAATGCGGCCTGCCTTTGCTGCTTACATAATTTGCAGTTGCCAACGCGTTTCGAGGAACAACCTCTTCTTCTCGGGCTGCCAGTGATGAAAGCAATTGAGCCTCGCACTCTTTTTTTCTTAACAGCTTTATTTAATTTACGTCCCTGCCCCCAGTGGGCGTGTGCTCAATGGAAGTCTCTGGTGTATGCTGGGATACATAGTTCATTAGTGCGAGCATTAATGTTCTTATTTAAGTAAATTCAATTTTTCATTACTCATTTCATGGCATATTTCAATCCTATAGTAGGTTAGAAGCATTTTCGGCAGACGTTCTCAGCATATTCAGGCGCTGTGCTAATGCAGTTTAGATTAGTGCCAAACCACAGCCTCACCCTTCTGGTATTCGGACTAAGCCTCCAGTTTTCGCGGTGATGGTGCTCCTTCTCACGGCCAGGCTGCCGTGTCAATGTTTTGTAATCCAAAGTGCCCTGAAGCGTTTAGAAGGTCACACAACAGCGTCTCGCTATGCAGCTCCTAAATGCGGCCTGCCTTTGCTGCTTACATAATTTGCAGTTGCCAACGCGTTTCGAGGAACAACCTCTTCTTCTCGGGCTGCCAGTGATGAAAGCAATTGAGCCTCGCACTCTTTTTTTCTTAACAGCTTTATTTAATTTACGTCCCTGCCCCCAGTGGGCGTGTGCTCAATGGAAGTCTCTGGTGTATGCTGGGATACATAGTTCATTAGTGCGAGCATTAATGTTCTTATTTAAGTAAATTCAATTTTTCATTACTCATTTCATGGCATATTTCAATCCTATAGTAGGTTAGAAGCATTTTCGGCAGACGTTCTCAGCATATTCAGGCGCTGTGCTAAGCCTCCAGTTTTCGCGGTGATGACGGTGATCACCGCGAAAACTGGAGGCTTAGTCCGAATACCAGAAGGGTGAGGCTGTGGTTTGGCACTAATCTAAACTGCATTAGCACAGCGCCTGAATATGCTGAGAACGTCTGCCGAAAATGCTTCTAACCTACTATAGGATTGAAATATGCCATGAAATGAGTAATGAAAAATTGAATTTACTTAAATAAGAACATTATGCTCGCACTAATGAACTATGTATCCCAGCATACACCAGAGACTTCCATTGAGCACACGCCCACTGGGGGCAGGGACGTAAATTAAATAAAGCTGTTAAGAAAAAAAGAGTGCGAGGCTCAATTGCTTTCATCACTGGCAGCCCGAGAAGAAGAGGTTGTTCCTCGAAACGCGTTGGCAACTGCAAATTATGTAAGCAGCAAAGGCAGGCCGCATTTAGGAGCTGCATAGCGAGACGCTGTTGTGTGACCTTCTAAACGCTTCAGGGCACTTTGGATTACAAAACATTGACACGGCAGCCTGGCCGTGAGAAGGAGCACCATCACCGCGAAAACTGGAGGCTTAGTCCGAATACCAGAAGGGTGAGGCTGTGGTTTGGCACTAATCTAAACTGCATTAGCACAGCGCCTGAATATGCTGAGAACGTCTGCCGAAAATGCTTCTAACCTACTATAGGATTGAAATATGCCATGAAATGAGTAATGAAAAATTGAATTTACTTAAATAAGAACATTATGCTCGCACTAATGAACTATGTATCCCAGCATACACCAGAGACTTCCATTGAGCACACGCCCACTGGGGGCAGGGACGTAAATTAAATAAAGCTGTTAAGAAAAAAAGAGTGCGAGGCTCAATTGCTTTCATCACTGGCAGCCCGAGAAGAAGAGGTTGTTCCTCGAAACGCGTTGGCAACTGCAAATTATGTAAGCAGCAAAGGCAGGCCGCATTTAGGAGCTGCATAGCGAGACGCTGTTGTGTGACCTTCTAAACGCTTCAGGGCACTTTGGATTACAAAACATTGACACGGCAGCCTGGCCGTGAGAAGGAGCACCATCACCGCGAAAACTGGAGGCTTAGTCCGAATACCAGAAGGGTGAGGCTGTGGTTTGGCACTAATCTAAACTGCATTAGCACAGCGCCTGAATATGCTGAGAACGTCTGCCGAAAATGCTTCTAACCTACTATAGGATTGAAATATGCCATGAAATGAGTAATGAAAAATTGAATTTACTTAAATAAGAACATTATGCTCGCACTAATGAACTATGTATCCCAGCATACACCAGAGACTTCCATTGAGCACACGCCCACTGGGGGCAGGGACGTAAATTAAATAAAGCTGTTAAGAAAAAAAGAGTGCGAGGCTCAATTGCTTTCATCACTGGCAGCCCGAGAAGAAGAGGTTGTTCCTCGAAACGCGTTGGCAACTGCAAATTATGTAAGCAGCAAAGGCAGGCCGCATTTAGGAGCTGCATAGCGAGACGCTGTTGTGTGACCTTCTAAACGCTTCAGGGCACTTTGGATTACAAAACATTGACACGGCAGCCTGGCCGTGAGAAGGAGCACCATCACCGCGAAAACTGGAGGCTTAGTCCGAATACCAGAAGGGTGAGGCTGTGGTTTGGCACTAATCTAAACTGCATTAGCACAGCGCCTGAATATGCTGAGAACGTCTGCCGAAAATGCTTCTAACCTACTATAGGATTGAAATATGCCATGAAATGAGTAATGAAAAATTGAATTTACTTAAATAAGAACATTATGCTCGCACTAATGAACTATGTATCCCAGCATACACCAGAGACTTCCATTGAGCACACGCCCACTGGGGGCAGGGACGTAAATTAAATAAAGCTGTTAAGAAAAAAAGAGTGCGAGGGTCAATTGCTTTCATCACTGGCAGCCCGAGAAGAAGAGGTTGTTCCTCGAAACGCGTTGGCAACTGCAAATTATGTAAGCAGCAAAGGCAGGCCGCATTTAGGAGCTGCATAGCGAGACGCTGTTGTGTGACCTTCTAAACGCTTCAGGGCACTTTGGATTACAAAACATTGACACGGCAGCCTGGCCGTGAGAAGGAGCACCATCACCGCGAAAACTGGAGGCTTAGTCCGAATACCAGAAGGGTGAGGCTGTGGTTTGGCACTAATCTAAACTGCATTAGCACAGCGCCTGAATATGCTGAGAACGTCTGCCGAAAATGCTTCTAACCTACTATAGGATTGAAATATGCCATGAAATGAGTAATGAAAAATTGAATTTACTTAAATAAGAACATTATGCTCGCACTAATGAACTATGTATCCCAGCATACACCAGAGACTTCCATTGAGCACACGCCCACTGGGGGCAGGGACGTAAATTAAATAAAGCTGTTAAGAAAAAAAGAGTGCGAGGCTCAATTGCTTTCATCACTGGCAGCCCGAGAAGAAGAGGTTGTTCCTCGAAACGCGTTGGCAACTGCAAATTATGTAAGCAGCAAAGGCAGGCCGCATTTAGGAGCTGCATAGCGAGACGCTGTTGTGTGACCTTCTAAACGCTTCAGGGCACTTTGGATTACAAAACATTGACACGGCAGCCTGGCCAGGAGAAGGAGCACCATCACCGCGAAAACTGGAGGCTTAGTCCGAATACCAGAAGGGTGAGGCTGTGGTTTGGCACTAATCTAAACTGCATTAGCACAGCGCCTGAATATGCTGAGAACGTCTGCCGAAAATGCTTCTAACCTACTATAGGATTGAAATATGCCATGAAATGAGTAATGAAAAATTGAATTTACTTAAATAAGAACATTATGCTCGCACTAATGAACTATGTATCCCAGCATACACCAGAGACTTCCATTGAGCACACGCCCACTGGGGGCAGGGACGTAAATTAAATAAAGCTGTTAAGAAAAAAAGAGTGCGAGGCTCAATTGCTTTCATCACTGGCAGCCCGAGAAGAAGAGGTTGTTCCTCGAAACGCGTTGGCAACTGCAAATTATGTAAGCAGCAAAGGCAGGCCGCATTTAGGAGCTGCATAGCGAGACGCTGTTGTGTGACCTTCTAAACGCTTCAGGGCACTTTGGATTACAAAACATTGACACGGCAGCCTGGCCGTGAGAAGGAGCACCATCACCGCGAAAACTGGAGGCTTAGTCCGAATACCAGAAGGGTGAGGCTGTGGTTTGGCACTAATCTAAACTGCATTAGCACAGCGCCTGAATATGCTGAGAACGTCTGCCGAAAATGCTTCTAACCTACTATAGGATTGAAATATGCCATGAAATGAGTAATGAAAAATTGAATTTACTTAAATAAGAACATTATGCTCGCACTAATGAACTATGTATCCCAGCATACACCAGAGACTTCCATTGAGCACACGCCCACTGGGGGCAGGGACGTAAATTAAATAAAGCTGTTAAGAAAAAAAGAGTGCGAGGCTCAATTGCTTTCATCACTGGCAGCCCGAGAAGAAGAGGTTGTTCCTCGAAACGCGTTGGCAACTGCAAATTATGTAAGCAGCAAAGGCAGGCCGCATTTAGGAGCTGCATAGCGAGACGCTGTTGTGTGACCTTCTAAACGCTTCAGGGCACTTTGGATTACAAAACATTGACACGGCAGCCTGGCCGTGAGAAGGAGCACCATCACCGCGAAAACTGGAGGCTTAGTCCGAATACCAGAAGGGTGAGGCTGTGGTTTGGCACTAATCTAAACTGCATTAGCACAGCGCCTGAATATGCTGAGAACGTCTGCCGAAAATGCTTCTAACCTACTATAGGATTGAAATATGCCATGAAATGAGTAATGAAAAATTGAATTTACTTAAATAAGAACATTATGCTCGCACTAATGAACTATGTATCCCAGCATACACCAGAGACTTCCATTGAGCACACGCCCACTGGGGGCAGGGACGTAAATTAAATAAAGCTGTTAAGAAAAAAAGAGTGCGAGGCTCAATTTCTTTCATCACTGGCAGCCCGAGAAGAAGAGGTTGTTCCTCGAAACGCGTTGGCAACTGCAAATTATGTAAGCAGCAAAGGCAGGCCGCATTTAGGAGCTGCATAGCGAGACGCTGTTGTGTGACCTTCTAAACGCTTCAGGGCACTTTGGATTACAATATATATATATATATATATATATATATTACCTACTGGCGGTCGCCAGTAGGTATATATAGTTAGGATTTTTTTTAATAGGGATTTCTGAAAATTCTATGTTGAATAACTTTGGTGTTGATAGACGGAATTGGCTGAAATTCTCAGGAAAATGGCACATTTTGTTTCTGAGCGTCCCCTGAAAGTTTGGGGGGGTTTCGTCAAGCGGGGGCCGAGAAAAAAGGGGGGTCCCAAAACGTGTTTTTAACATTGAGTTTTCCATAGGGCGGTTGGACTCACTTTTAGCTTGAACGGCTGAATGGATTTCTATGAAACTTGGCAAAATTGTAGAGACTGTTTGCCCAATGTGCCTTTGCTAGGTCTCAAGATATGTGCTCCAGTGGATTTTGAGAAATTAACGTTCAAAGAAATATATATATCTGTGACAGCGTCCCGGTTAGCGCCCCGGTTCGCGTACCAGACGCATAACGGAACTTCGCGAGGATAAGCGGATTGGCTCTCCGGTGACTGTCAACATTCTAAACAGTCCGGAGCGGCCGCCATCTTGTCTCTTGGTAGGATCGAGAGACAAGAGGTGGAAATAAACGAAGGGGGAAATGAATGAAAGGGGGCAAGGTAGACCCCTCCTGACCCCCTAGGATTGATGTGGGGGCTATTAAAGGGCCCCGCGGGGCAAAAAAATAAAATAATTTTTTTTTCAATTTTTCGCGGTGGAAGCGCTACCCGGTACGCGAACCGGGTAGCTCACCGGTAGCGTAACGGGAGTCCGCCATCTTGTGTTTCGGACGAATTTAGTCACAAGATGGAGGATAAACAATGTTGGGAATGGGTATAAGGGGGCATGGGAGACATATCCTGACCACCTAGGTGTTCTGAGGGTGGCTGAGGAGGCCCATATATGTAAAAAAACCAACCTTTTTTTTTCAAATTTTCGCACGGTTAGCGCCAGGTCCGCGCACCGGGTAGCGTTCCGGAAAGCGTAACAAGGGGAAAACCAAGGGAAATATTAAAATAATATTTTAGAGTGCTTTGAGGTACGGTAGCTCTGAATAGAGCTGTTGTGTTGTGTGGGTGATGTAAGTACCAACATGTAGGTAACAATGAAGAGTCTAAAATTCAATGTACACCGTCTTCTCTGTAGATATTTTGTATGTTCTAATATGGGTTATTTAAATGTAAATGTGTGGAAAAGCACTTCATGCTTTAAAGCAATTGTATTTTTGAACTGATTGTTCTTTCCTCTTAGTCCTCCTCTTTGTTTTTTTTTCCCCACACTCTTCTTCAGCATGATAGTTGATAAATTCGTTCCCTCAAAAAATTTATATACATAAAAAATTATATTAAATACATATAAAATATATTTTTCCTTTAAAAGAAGAATACATTTTACAGCTTTTGATATTTGCTATTAAAAAACCATTGAAATTCACTGAAAAAACCATAGGTTATAGACCATATATAGTTAGGAATTAGCATTTACAAAACCTTGAAAATTCACTGAAAAAACCATAGGTTATAGACCATATATAGTTAGGAATTAGCATTTACAAAACCTTATTTTACTCACACAAAACCATTGAAATTCGCATATATAGTTAGTTGCACTAACTATATATCGCGCACCCGCAATCCACTGCTGATCATGTCACATATTACATCATTCATGACATGGTCAGTGACATCATTGATGACATCTCAAATGACATCACTGATGACATCACTGATGACAACATCCAGTGACTGTATGTTTCTGTAAAGTTAAAATATGTCTTACATATTGAAGAATGACTGGATGTATAAGTGTCTGGATGAAGGATTTAGTAGGTGCATGACTGACTGTATGAGTGAGTGATTAAATGTGTCTCACTGAGTGCATGGGTTAGTGACTAAACTGTCTTAATTTGTGCATCATTATGTCTGTTGTTCTGTAAACTGCTGCATGTGTTGATCAGTAGCTATATGAGTAACTATATGGGTTATTGATTGGTTGCCCAAGTATTTGTATGGGAGAATGAGTGTGTGTGTGGGTGGCTGGGAGGTATATGACTCTGTGCATAGATGTGTGAGCAGTTGATTCACTAGATGTATGGGTTCAAAAGTGCATGTGGAAACAGCTGTATGGGCGGTTGACTGTGTGCATGAGTGTATTGGTGAGTGAATGGATATCTCAGTGCTACATGTCAAAGTAAGTACATATGTAAAACACAGTACATGTGAGAGTTGACATATATAAATAACTGTGCATAAAAGCCAGTGAATGTGTGAGTGGCTGTATGGATCATTGTGAACTTGTATCAGGGATTGTATAAGAGAGTAAATATGTGTTAGTATATGTTTGAATAAGTAAGGTGTGTATAACTGTATAGTTGAGGAAATGGAGGTGTGATTGATTCTTTGCATGACTGACTAGGTGTGTGAGTAACTCCATGGATGAGTGACAGTCTGTGAGTGTCTGTTTACACTGAGTGTATCTAAGGTTATATTAGAGTCTGAAGAGGTTCATCATATTATCACATGAATGATGTCATCAGTGATGTGATCAGTAATGTCAAATGAGATGTCATCAGTGATGTCATTTGAGATGTCAGCAGTGATGTCATCAGTGATGTCATCAGTGATGTCATTTGAGATGTCATCAGTGATGTCATCAGTGATGTCATCAGTGATGTCATTTGAGATGTCATCAGTGATGTCATCAGTGATGTCATTTGAGATGTCATCAGTGATGTCATCAGTGATGTCATTTGAGATGTCATCAGTGATGTCATCAGTGATGTCACTGACCATGTCATGAATGATGTAATATGTGACATGATCAGCAGTGGATTGCGGGTGCGCGATATATAGTTAGTGCAACTAACTATATATGCGAATTTCAATGGTTTTGTGTGAGTAAAATAAGGTTTTGTAAATGCTAATTCCTAACTATATATGGTCTATAACCTATGGTTTTTTCAGTGAATATATATATAACTATATATATATATATATATATATATATATATATATATATATATATATATATATATATATATATATATATATATTACCTACTGGCGATAGCCAGTAGGTATATATAGTTAGGATTGTTTTCCATAGGGAAATCGCAACATTCTATTGGGAATAACTTTGGCGCCGGTTGAGGAATCTTCCTGAAATTTTCCTTAACTTTGTTCCCCTCATTTTGTTCCTTTTCAAATTAAATGTATTAAGTGTTACCACTTTATTCCAATCAAGATGACTTCAGGTGTGCCATACTTTTGTCATAAGTAAGACTGTTAGCGTTCTAGTTGTTCTTTAGAACACTCTGGGACATTCTGTCATTGGGCTATAGTTGGGCTACATCTGGCTGATATTTGGGCTACATTTGGGCTCTTTTGTCTCTGGTGGCCATCTTGGGAGACTGCATATCAGAATTTTTTTAATGAAATATAAGAGGATTTGAGAAGTCACTCAAAATGTGCCCTAATTTTTCTTTCTTCAGCACTAATCATAATTTCTGTGGCAAAATGAACCCCCTCATTTTGTTCCTTTGCAAATTAAATGTTTTAAGTGTTAACACTTTATTCCAATCCAGATGACTTCAGGTGTGCCATACTTTTGTCATAAGTAAGACTGTTAGCGCTCTAGTTGTTCTTTAGAACACTCTGGGACATTCTGCCATTGGGCTATAGTTGGGCTACATCTGGCTGATATTTGGGCTACATTTGTTTTTTTTGTCTCTGGTGGCCATCTTTGGGCTACATTGGGCTACATTGGGCTACATTGGGCTACATTTGGGCTCTAACATATATATAGCCCAATGTAGCCCAATATATATTTTTTCAAAGTTAATTTTCGTAAAAACCTTTGGAGCACATATCTTGAGACATAGCAAAGACACATCGGGCTACCAGTCCCTACAATTTTGCCAAGTTTGGTGGAAAACCATTCAGCCGTTCGGGCTAAAAGTGAGTCCAACCGCCCTATGGAAATTAACATGGGGAAAACACGTTTTGGGACCCCCTTTTATCTCGGCCCCCACTTGACGAATCCCCCCCAAACTTTCAGGGAACGAGCGGAGCGCCGCGAGGCAAAGTTAAGGAAATTTTCAGGAAAATTCCTCAACCGGCGCTAAAGTTATTCCCAATAGAATGTTGCGATTTCCCTATGGAAAACAATCCTAACTATATATACTACTGGCTATCGGTAATAAAATTTCTATGGCAAAATGAGACCCCTCATTTTGCTCCTTTTCAAATTAAATGTATTACGTGTTACCACTTTATTCCAATCAAGATGACTTCAGGTGTTCCATACTTTTGTCATAAGTAAGACTGTTAGCGTTCTAGTTGTTCTTTAGAACACTCTGGGACATTCTGTCATTGGGCTATAGTTGGGCTACATCTGGCTGATATTTGGGCTACATTTGTTGTTTTTTTGTCTCTGGTGGCCTTCTTTGGGCTACATTGGGCTACATTGGGCTACATATGGGCTCTAACATATATATAGCCCAATGTAGCCCAATTTATATTGTTTCAAAGTTAATTTTCGTAAAAACCACTGGAGCACATATCTTGAGACATAGCAAAGGCACATCGGGCTACCAGTCCCTACAATTTTGCCAAGTTTGGTGGAAAACCATTCAGCCGTTCGGGCTAAAAGTGAGTCCAACCGCCCTATGGAAATTAACATGGGGAAAACACGTTTTGGGACCCCCCTTTTATCTCGGCCCCCGCTTGACGAATCCCCCCCAAACTTTCAGGGAAGGAGCAGAGCGCCGCGAGGCAAAGTTAAGGAAATTTTCAGGAAGATTCCTCAACCAACGCCAAAGTTATTCCCAATAGAATGTTGCGATTTCCCTATGGAAAACAATCCTAACTATATATACCTACTGGCTATCGCCAGTAGGTAATATATATATATATATATATATATATATATATATATATATATATATATATATATATATATATATATATGACTCTCCGCTGTTCATGAAGGCAGGAAGGACGAGCACTCTTGTCAGTTTCAAACCCACTTAGGATTTATTCGTGGCAACAAATACAATAATATATATATTTATATATAATATATATATACTATAAATATATGAAAAACTGGCCAAGCTCTGTACCCGCTCCCACTTCGCATGGGTTTTGGCAGTTCACAGTGGGGTATAAGTCACATGACCTGACCTCTGGCATCCGCCCATTCCCTGCTGATACCAAAACCATATTTTTTCATTGAAATTATTTTTTCTGCATACCGCAGCACTCCTGCACTACCTGTCATTCATGCTTGACCTCCATGATGCTGCAGTACTATGCAAGCTTTGTCAGGGAAGCTTGCATGGTACCATGAGGATTATCCTTCAGCAGGGGCACCCTTGGGAGTACCATAGTACCTTACAAGAGTGTTGTGCAGAGCCCGTAGCTAAAAAAGATTCTTTAAATTTGGCCTCTTTGGGGGTCCCTGTGATTCCCCCACCCCCGCTTGCAGGGATGTCAGGGTGTCCACCACCAGCCCCCTAATTATTTTCAACATTTGAGTGTCCCCAAGTCCTGTGATGGCAGACGAAACATTTTATTCCCAGTTCCTCATTATCATTTGACTGTACTTTGTCTTTGTTGTACCATATGCACTTAATTAAGCCAAATACTAGTTTTAGGAAGATGTTGTGAGAAGTTGGCCTGGTATATGATGCTCACTAGTTCTAGTGATCACCTTGTACCATGCCAAGCAACCCTTATGATGATTGGTTGTAAGTCAACCTTAATAGACCAGCTATCCTAGTAGCGTGGACAAAGCAGTCTTAGGCTAAACTCTGTAAAGGCATGTGAAGCAAGCTGTTTTACCATACACAATCCCCTTGAATACCAAATGAAAGGGCACCACACAGATATTCCTAGGGCCTGGGGAATCGCTGGAGCTGTTCGGGACTAACAGTGATGAAGTCGGGAACGTTCCGATGGACCTACAAGGATAAAAAATTAGACACAGGCACTAGAGGTGTATACCAGTGTGGGAACACCGGCGTTGCTGAGTTACCTCACCCACAGGAAGCGGGTGCACAGGTGCGAAGTTGTGTCGGGTTTCGTCACGCAGGTCGATGGTGCTTGGAGCTGAAGATGCTGCAGGCGGGTCGTCGAGCAGAGTTCCGGTGGATCCAAGGGTGGATCTGAAGAGGTGAAGACCTGAAAGCAGAGGGGACAATGTTCAAAGTCACTAGCCAGTGACTACCGTGGAACCAGGATGGAACCAGGCAATGTCGGGTGCAAACAGGTGAAGAGGTACAGCTTGTCTCCGCAGCCACGTGGACACGAAGAGGTCAAGGACGTCCAGGAGTCGATCACGAGCTGTCCCACAACGGCTCTAGCTGATGGCAGTGTCGGCAACTTGATTGGAGCAAACAGGCCTTGGCTAATGCAAGCCACGCAGGAAGTGGAAAAAGCTTAACACTCGGACCAGCAAGGTCAGCGCGGGTGCTCCTTTTCAGGGGAGCATGGGCCAGTCTGGAGCAACCAGACCAGCATTACAAATTGTAGTTTTTATTGCCAAGATGGCCACTAGCCGCGTGGCAAGTGACCGGGATGGCGCGTCGAGTGGCAAAGTGCAAAAGGGCCCCACACAGATCGTGGAGAGGCTGGGGGGCTGATCTTCAATGCAAATGCTGCTCGCTGTCGGGGCTTCTCAAACACCAAAGCACAGCATCGAGGGTGCCTCGGGTGCTGCGCAGTCAGCTCTTCGAGGGTCTTCCAAGATGTACGGTCCCACGTCTCTCGGTGCCTCCACGGGTCTCTTCTTTTCAGGGACTGTGGATCGGGCTCTGAGACGTCTGGGAGTCTGGGTCTTGTCAGGCTCTGGGCTCGGGCTCCGGCGGGAGGCGGCGGCAAAGCAGACGTCGAGTTGCTGGTGGTGCCTGTATTCACAGGGTGGTCACTCCTTGGCCACAAGGGAGATTCTCTTCAGTCTTCTGTGCAGCAGAATGTTGAAGTCCAGTCTTCTTCTTAGTTTCAAGTCGAATTCAGGATGATCTGAAGTCTTGGGACACAGCTCCTACTCTTATTCCAAAACTAGGGGCCGGATTACCTGCTAGGTCCCTCCTCTGGGTGGGACCAGGAAGGGGAGCGGTTACACCCCCTTTCCTTTGTCCAGCTTCGCGTCAAGACTGCGGCTGGAGAGCCCCTGCACCGGTTTGAACTGGCATATGCACAGGGACACCTTGTGTGCCCCAGGCATGTCCGATTCTTTTCAGCCCTGTCCTAGCCAATACACAAAATCCTGTCTGGGGTGGTGCTAGCACCTCCCAAGGCAGGAAACCCTTTGTCCAAGCTGCCCTCGCTGGAAGGACTCCCAGCAGCAGGAGGTCAGACTTGTGTCTGTGGTGGCAGCATCCATTTTGTGATGCTGAGGCTCTGTTTAACTTTAACCGGGGTTCAGGTTAGGTACATGTCGTATCCCTCTAGAAGGGTGGAATGCTACCCCCGTCACCAGAACTGGCAAGGGGGCAGTATTGCAATTCATATGACACCTTACTCGACATGTTTTGATAAAGCCAAACCAAAGATAGCATTTAACCGCGAGGTTCATAATGCACTTAAGAGTATATGGTATGGCTGTATCATGAAACAGCTAAAGGACATGGTTCCAAAAGCTGCAGACAGGCTCAGCTCATGCCAGAGCACCATCTCACATATTTCCAAGCACTCTGCCTCCAGGATTGAGGAGGCCTTCCATTGGAGTGGCTGATAGGAACATATGTGTCCATTTTAGGTTAGGCATAGGCATACTACACCTAAGTAAGGGGTGATTACACCGACTTACCCGAGCTGAGTGATCAGCCAGTTGTGTCAAATATGTAGGCCAGGCCAGGGGTGGCACAATACGTGCTGCAGCCCCTGGTAGGCCTTTGAAGCACCTATGCCCTGGGTACCTGGGGTACACTGTTACAGGGGCAAATAAGGTGAACCAGATCCAATTTCGTAATGGGCCTAATGTGCATTGGCATTAATTTAGAGAGAGAACAGCAGGCTGTGGGTCTGATTAGCAGGCCCACAGCCACATTAAGTCATAAACCAGTGAAGCAAAAATAAAAAATTTGGGGTGACCATAGGATAGCAGACCCTACTCTCCTACGCAACCCCCCCCAAACGCAGGGACATTAGACTAACCTTGACCAGTTGTGTCTTCATGTTCTAAGTGGAAGTACCTGGAGAGACCATCTGTATTACCATGGTCAGTCCCTGGGCGGTGCTCCACTGTAAAGTCCATCCCCTGTAGGGAAATGGACCACCTGAGCAGTTTGGGGTTTTCACCCTTCATCTGATTAAGCCATAAGAGGGGCTTATGGTCGGTCTGAATCTTGAAGTGAGTGCCAAACAAGCATGGTCTCAACTTCTTCAGGGCCCAAACCACAGCAAAGGCCTCCCTCTCAATGGCTGACCAACGTTTCTCTCGGGGGTCAGCCTTCTGCTAATAAAAGCAATGGGCTGGTCTTGACCATCTACATTAAGATGTGAAAGCACAGCTCCCACTCCCAACTCAGAAGCATCTGTTTGGACAATGAACTCTCTTGAGTAGTCAGGACTCTTCAGGATAGGTGCAGAGCACATGGCCTTCTTCAGGTCATCAAATGCCTTTTGACAGTATTCTGTCCACTGAACCTTTTTGGGCATCTTTTTGGATGTCAGATCATTACGAGGGGCCACAATGGACCCATAGTTCTTAACAAACTTCCTGTAGTACCCAGTCAGGCCCAAGAAAGCACTGACCTGAGTCTGGGTAGTTGGAGGGGACCAGTCCTTTATGGTCTGGATCTTACTCTCCAGTGGTTGAACTTGGCCTCCACCTACAAGGTGGCCCAAGTATACAACTTTACTCTGCCCTATCTGGCACTTGGTTGCCTTGATAGTGAGGCCTGCGCCTTTTGCAGAGCCTCTAGCACTTCCTTCAGGTGGACCAGGTGATCCTCCCAGGTGGAGCTGAAGACAGCAATATCATCCAGATATGCTGCGCAAAAGTCATCCAACCCAGTAAGGACTTGATTCACCAACCTTTGGAAGGTGGCAGGTGCATTTTTCAAACCAAAGGGCATTACCACAAATTGATAATGCCCACCTGGGGTAGAAAATGCTGTCTTGGCTTTAGACTCCTCAGCTAACCTGATTTGCCAGTAGCCAGCTATCAAGTCAAATGTGCTCAAATACTTGGCAGAAGCCAATTTGTCTATGAGCTCATCTGCCCTTGGAATAGGGTGTGCATCTGTCCTGGTGATAGCATTGAGTCCTCTGTAATCCACACAGAACTTCATCTCTCTCTTTCCATCTTTGGTGTGAGGTTTGGGGACCAGAACCACTGGGCTAGCCCAGGGGCTCTCTGAAGGCTCAATGACACCTAATTCCAGCATCTTTTGCACCTCAGTCTTGATACAATCTCTGACATGGTCAGGTTACCTGTAAATTTTGTTCTTTACAGGGAGACTATCACCAGTGTCCACCACATGGGTACACCAGTTAGTGTGACTGGGTGTCATGGAGAACATATGTCGATATGCCTGCAAAACTTGTCTACAGTTACTTTGCTGATGTTCAGTGAGGCTGCCATCTAAGGCCACACCATCAACTGAACCATCCTCAGGGTTCTGAGTCAGCAGGCCTGGGAGAGGGTCACTCTCTTCCTCCTGCCCCTCATCTGTAGCCATGAGCAAGCCCATGTCTGCCCTGTCAACATATGCTTTCAGCCTGTTAACATGGAGCACCCTGTGGGGGCTCCTGGGAGTTCCTAGGTCCACCAAGTAGGTAACCTCTCCCTTCTTCTCAATGATTGTATGGGGTCCAGACCATTTGTCTTGGAGTGCTGCTGGGGCCACTGGCTCCAACACCCATACTTTCTGTCTAGGCTGGTACTCAGTCAAGACAGCCTTTTGGTCATGCCAAGCTTTTTGTAATTCTTGGCTAGCCTCAAGGTTTTTGGATGCCTTCTCCATATACTCAGCCATCCTGGAGCGGAGACCAAGTACATAGTCCACTATGTCTTGTTTGGGCTTTTTGAGAGGTAACTCCCATCCTTCCCTCACCAAACACAGGGGTCCTCTTACAGGGTGCCCAAACAACAATTCAAAGGGGCTGAAGCCAACCCCCTTTTGTCGGACCTCTCTGTAAGCAAACAGAAGGCAGGGCAGAAGGATAGCCCATCTTCGCCTGAGCTTTTCAGGTAATCCTTTGATCATGCCCTTTAGGGTCTTGTTGAATCTTTCAACAAGCCCATTGCATTGTGGATGATAGGGAGTGGTGAACTTGTAGTTGACACCACATTCCTTCCACATAGCTGTTAAGTATCCTGACATGAAGTTGGCACCTCTATCAGATACTACCTCCTTAGGAAACCCCACTCTGGAGAAAACTCCAAGTAAGGCCCTGGCCACAACAGGAGCTGTTGTGGTCCTAAGTGGAATTGCCTCTGGGTACCTGGTGGCATGGTCCACCACCACCAGTATGAATCTGTGCCCAGATGCTGTAGGGGGATCCATTGGTCCTACAATGTCAATCCCCACTCTTTCAAAGGGCACCCCCACCACAGGTAGTGGTATCAGGGGGGCCTTTGTAGTACCACCTGCTTTGCCACTGGCTTGGCAGGTCACACAGGAGCGACAAAACTCCTTGGTATCTTCAGACATGTGAGGCCAGTGAAAATGACAGACAAGTCTGTCCCAAGTTTTTTTCTGGCCTAGGTGTCCTGCTAAGGGAATATCATGGGCCAAGGTAAGAAGGAAGCCCCTAAATTGCAGAGGTATGACCAACCTCCTGGTTGTACCAGGCTTGGGATCTCTACCCTCTGAATAAAGGAGCCCATCATCCTAATATACTTTATGGGTACCTTGAGCATTCCCAGCAGCATCAGCAGCAGCCTGCAGTCTGAGGGGTTCACGGGAAGGACAGATTAACTGAGCCTGCCCCAAGTCTGCCCTAGACGGTCCCCCTGTCCCCAGAAACTCAACCTGATCAGGTTCAAGCTCTTCAGGGACAGTTCCTTCAGGGGTCTCAGGATCATCTTACTGTGAAGGCTGATCCTCACTTGTAGGCAGTTGGGAAGGCACAGCCTTTACCCTCCTGTTCTTCTTCTTGGAAGGTACTTGGTCCATTGTTCCAGGATCCAAGACCTGAAGTTCAGAGAGGCACTTTTTGGCCTGTGACCTGGTCACAGCAAGGACATGTGATGATATCCCTAACATCTCTGCATGAGTCCTGTACTCAACTTCTTACCATAGAGAGTTCTCCAGGTCATTGCCCAACAAACATTCTACTGGGAGATCAGCACTAACCACAACTCTTTTTAGGCCAGTTACCCCTCCCCAGGAAAAGTTAACAAGTGCCACACTATGTGTAGTAGTGACATTGCTGACATTGGTCACCAGGTAATTATCACCTGGCAGGTATTGTCCAGGGTCCACAAAGCAAGGTGTCACCATGGTGACACTGGCACATGTGTCCCTGTATGCTTGAGCCACTTTTTCATTAATCAAAGGTGTCTGTCTGTACTTGCCCAGATTACTGGGACTGACAGTAGCGGATAAATCAATCTCCACATCACAAATCAGAACAGCCTGCGTAGGGGTTCTGACTAGGCCAGAATCTCCCTCAGTTCCCAAGGTGATACCTACTACCCCCTTCGTTTGTGGACCAACACTACTAACTGTACTATTGGGTGCAGGTGCCTTAGGGGCTGCAGTGTTGGGGGCTCCACCCTTTTTACACTCACTTGTCCAGTGAGAGGTGTTTTTACATGTACTACACCAGGGTTTGCTTTGACCTTCTTTCTTCTTCTTCTTGGAAGTTTGGGACCCACCCTCAGTATTAGTTTGGGGCCCTGTTGAAGACTTCTGGTCTTTAGCTTTCTGCTCCCCACCCTTCTGGTCTGTTTTCTTTTGGTCACCACCCTGGTTCTGGTTCTTTTGCTTAACTCTGGTTCTAACCCATTTGTCTGCCCTCTTTCCCAATTCTTGGGGAGAGGTCAGATCTGAGTCAACCAAATGTTGATGCAACTGCTGGTTCTGACAGTTATTTAAAATCATCTGTTCTCACATCAGTAAATTGTACAATCCTTCATAGTCTGTAACCTTACTTCCCACCAACCAGGCCTCCAGAGCCTTAGTGGCACATTCAACAAATTCAGACCAGTCCTGAGTCTGTGTCTTTTGGGTGTCTCTGAACATTAACCTGTACTGTTCAGTGGTTAAGCCTAACCCATCAATCAGAGCACTATTCAGGACCAGGTAGTTTCTAGAATCCCCATCACTAACTGTGAGGAGTCTGTCTCGGCCTCTACCTTCAAAGGAGAGCCACAAGATTGCTGCCCACTGCTCCTGAGGGATCTGCTGTACTCTGCAGGCTCTCTCAAGTGCAGTCATCCATTTGTGGATGTCATCCCCACTCTTGTAAGGGGGCACAATCTTACTCAGGTTTCTATTGTCATAGGAACTGTCTTTATCCTTTTGGATATTGCTGCCACCAGTGGATCCAGATCCACTCTCTCTCTAGGCTGTCTTGCTCTAGCATTCTTCTCTTTGGCCAGGGCAACTTCTAATTCTTGCTTCTGGATCCTAAGTTCAGCTTCTCTCATTTTGGCCTCATGTTCCCTTCTCTGAGGGCTAGACAACTCCCTTCTGGAGTGTCCATGAGAACCTCTAGAAGCTTGGGAGGCATTGGACTCACCTGAGTGATTCCTTCTCCTCCTTTGCTCCTGGTTAAGTCCACTTGGGGGCCTGAATGGGTTGGACCCACTTTCAGTCCCAAATGTGCTTAAGTGAGCCTGGTTAAGCCTGTTGACTAGCACCTGACTATTTCTCTCATCATCAGACCCACTTTCATCCTCCTCCTCCTCCTCTTCTTCCTCATCCTCTGGCTGAGTATCCCCAGTGACCTGGGCTTCCTCATCTATCTGGATGACAGGGGCAGGGGGGTCAGTGTTGTCATCTTCAGTGGGAGAGCCTCCATCTCCAGTCCCTGAGGGGCCTGGTTTGGAGGTCTTTAGAGCTTCAGACTGGTCTAAAAGCTCTCTGAGGTGACCTGCTGTAGGGGTAGGACCCGTTTTGATTCCTCTTAAGGAACACAGCTGCCTCAGTTCTTTAAAAGTAAAGATAGCAAATTTGGATGGTGCCCTTGGAGGGTCACTCTCAACAGAGATAGGTCCAGTGGATCCCTCTGCTCCAGACATTGCTCTAGTGTGGGTGGATATGTTGCAATCTACCTACACTGGTGTTTGCCTACCAAACCTATCTAGTAGTTGTAGTCAGGGTGTGCTACTCCCTATCCTCTACAACAACTAAGTTCAGTAGAACTTAAGTATACTAGTCTTGTTTTAGTGTACCTATCAGGTACCTGTATGATCTTTCTAATGATACTCTCCAAAGATTGTAATGGTAAAACAAAAGCAAGCTCAAATTCCAACCGCTGCTCACCAATGTGAGAAGTTGGCCTGGTATATGATGCTCACTAGTTCTAGTGATCACCTTGTACCATGCCAAGCAACCCTTATGATGATTGGTTGTAAGTCAACCTTAATAGACCAGCTATGCTGGTAACGTGGACAAAGCAGTCTTAGGCTAAACTCTGTAAAGGCATGTGAAGCAAGCTGTTTTACCATACACAATCCCCTTGAATACCAAATGAAAGGACACCACACAGATATATATTGAAAATATATGTAGATTTATTTCTACAAATATCCCCTATACTCTTTATGAGCACAGAAGCAAATGCTTTAAAACAAAACACAGTTTAAATATACAAAAGTTGCACAATATGGATGAGCCCTAGGGGCCACCTAAACCATATACTAAAATAGTGGTATAAGAACCACTATGGGGAAAGGAAAGAGGCCTAGGGCCTGGGGAATCGCTGGAGCTGTTCGGGACTAACAGTGATGAAGTCGGGAAAGGCCCGCGGGACTCGGGTGCAGTGCTCAAAGTGCACGCATGCACCAATGTTAAGTCAATGTGCGTAAAAGTTAAAAAGTTAGTGTTTTAGGAACCTTCCGATGGACCTACAAGGATAAAACTTTAGACACAGGCACTAGAGGTGTATACCAGTGTGGGAACACCGGCGTTGCTGAGTTACCTCACCCACAGGAAGCGGGTGCACAGGTGCGAAGTTGTGTCGGGTTTCGTCACGCAGGTCGATGGTGCTTGGAGCTGAAGATGCTGCAGGCGGGTCGTCGACGAGAGTTCCGGTGGATCCAAGGGTGGATCTGAAGAGGTGAAGACCTGAAAGCAGAGGGGACAATGTTCAAAGTCACTATCCAGTGACTACCGTGGAACCAGGATGGAACCAGGCAATGTCGGGTGCAAACAGGTGAAGAGGTGCAGCTTGTCTCCGCAGCCACGTGGACACGAAGAGGTCAAGGACGTCCAGGAGTCGATCACGAGCTGTCCCACAAAGGCTCTAGCTGATGGCGGTGTCGGCCACTTGATTGGAGCAAACAGGCCTTGGCTAATGCAAGCCACGCAGGAAGTGGAAAAAGCTTAACACTCGGACCAGCAAGGTCAGAGCCGGTGCTCCTTTTCAGGGGAGCAAGGGCCAGTCTGGAGCAACCAGACCGGCATTACAAATTGTAGTTTTCGTCGCCAAGATGGCCACTAGCCGCGTGGCAATTGACCGGGATGGCGCATCGAGTGGCAAAGTGCAAAAGGGCCCCACGCAGATCGTGGAGATGCTGGGGGGCTGATATTCGGTGAAAATGCTGCTCGGTGTTGGGCCTTCTCAAACCCCAAAGCACAGCATCGAGTGTGGCTCGGGTGCTGCGCAGTCAGCTCTTCAAGGGTCTTCCAAGATGTCCGGTCCCACATCTCTCGGTGCCTCCACGGGTCTCTTCTTTTCAGGGACTGTGGATCGAGCTCTGAGATGTCTGGGAGTCTGGGTCTTGTCAGGCTCTGGGCTCCGGCTCCGGCGGGAGGTGGCGGCAAAGCAGATGTCGAGTTGCTGGTTGGTGCCTGTATTCACAGGGTGGTCACTCCTTGGCCACAAGGGAGATTCTCTTCAGTCTTCTGTGCAGCAGAATGTCGAAGTCCAGTCTTCTTCTTAGTTTCAAGTCGAGTTCAGGATGATCTGAAGTCTTGGGACACAGCTCCTACTCTTATTCCAAATCTAGGGGCCGGATTACCTGTGAGGTCCCTCCTCTTGGTGGGACCAGGAAGGGGGGCGGTTACACCCCCTTTCCTTTGTCCAGCTTCGTGCCAAGACTGGGGCTGGAGAGCCCCAGCACCGGTTTGAACTGGCATATGCACAGGGACACCTTGTGTGCCCCAGGCATGTCTGATTCTATTCAGCCCTGTCCTACCCAATACACAAAATCCTGTCTGGGGTGGTGCTAGCACATCCCAAGGCAGGAAAACCTTTGTCCAAGCTGCCCTCGCTGGAAGGACTCCCAGCAGCAGGAGGTCAGACTTGTGTCTGTGGTGGCAGCATCCATTTTGTGATGCTGAGGCTCTGTTTAACTTTAACCGGGGTTCAGGTTAGGTACATGTCGTATCCCTCTAGAAGGGTGGAATGCTACCCCCATCCCCAGAACTGGCGAGGGGGTAGTATTCCAATTCGTATGACACCTTACTCGACATGTTTTGATAAAGCCAAACCAAAGATAGCATTTAATCGCGAGGTTCATAATGCACTTAAGAGTATATGGTATGGCAGTATCATGAAACAGCTAAAGGACATGGTTCCGAAAGCTGCAGACAGGCTCAGCTCATGCCAGAGCACCATCTCACATATTTCCAAGCACTCTGCCTCTAGGATTGATGAGGCCTTCCATAGGAGTGGCTGATAGGAACATATGTGTCCATTTTAGGTTAGGCATAGGCATACTACACCTAAGTAAGGGGTGATTACACCGACTTACCTCAGCTGAGTGATCAGCCAGTTGTGTCAAATATGGAGGCCAGGCCAGGGGTGGCACAATACGTGCTGCAGCCCCTGGTAGGCCTTGGAAGCACCTATGCCCTGGGTACCTGGGGTACACTGTTACAGGGGCCAATAAGGTGAACCAGTTCCAATTTCGTAATGCACCTAATGTGCATTGGCATTAATTTAGAGAGAGAACAGCAGGCTGTGGGTCTGATTAGCAGGCCCACAGCCACATTAAGTCATAAACCAGTGAAGCAAAAAGCAAAAATTTGGGGTGACCATAGGATAGCAGACCCTACTCTCCTACAGATGTTAGGTCTAAAGTCAAAGGTGAATGAGGATTTATGCTAAATGGATTTGTTTCGTCAGTCACAAGATTAAGGTTAAGGCAATAAAAATATATGTGAATTTTTTTCTCTAATTATTTTTATAGTGGCCATTTGTTTTAAAGATTATTTTGCAAGAATTACTTTGGTGACTATAGTTTAGTGGCTTATATTTGTAATAAATGTACCTTTTTAGTTTAGCCCTGAAGAAGCAATCATATCACTAAACACGTGTTGGCTAGTGTTGAGATAATGGATGATAGTAACATTTTAAAAGGCATTCAGAGTTTCTCGCTGGTTCAGGGAGCGGGGTTGGCAAAAAGTGTGTTTCCCCTCTTACAGAAATATACTGACTAGGTAAGGTAAATGAAATTCTGTTAGCCAGCGGAAGGTAATGGATAGTAAGAGGTTTTAAGTAAGCCTGGCCGAAGTTACGCAAGTGGCGTAGTGGGTAAGAAAAAATGCAGTGCGTGATCATTTTCAGTGGCGCACTGTGAAAGTATCGCAAATGGCACCATGCACAGCGCAAGCGGGAATCTACTTCCTTTCTGAAGCTTGAGTAGATTTTCTACCCAAGCGGTAGCTTTCAGAATGCAAACAGATGGTTTCTCAACACGAGCGGTCACGAGCATACGCGGCTACTCACATTGAGAAATCCGACTGCCCGCTTTGAGAAATCCCGCTTGGCTGTTGATTTCCCTCGCTCGCCAACTTGACGAGCACGAATGAGGAGAAATCTCGCCACGAGGTGGATTTTTCTCGCTCGCCAACTTGATGTTCATAAGCATAAGCAACGAAAATAACTCTGCTACGGTCTGCAGAGCGTAGTTTTTCGGAACTCCGCATAACGCGGAGTGCAGAAAACTTCGCAAACTCTGTGAGCAGGGTGAAGTTCACTGCCCAGACTTAGTTTTAAAACTATGGCCGAGGAAATGGACCAAGAATTAAGAAACTAAAAGCAAACGAAAGGTTGTGCAACCACTACTGACCCTACACACTGATCTCAATCCCATGGGTAAGTCCCAAGGTGCATAATGTCTAAGTTAAAATGCAGTGAAAGGACTATGAGAACCTGGAAATTTTGCCTGCAGGTGTCCTGTGTAGTTAGGTAGACTGAGTCAATCTAGGTGTGCATTACATACGGAAAACAGTGTACAAACTCATTCACAAAGCTTTGCATTGCTACATGTCAGAATGTTAACATCAGCTGCTGGATATCAATTTGAGTGTTCTTGTGCTAGATAATCCCCCCTACTTGCTCGACCATTTCCACTTACCGAATTTCATCTTCTGACATGGATTCTCTTCCTATCACAGGATTGATAGCAGCAGAAACTGCAATTGAAGAAAACAAAAGCATGCAAGAGTTTACTCCGTGATGCGTTGTCCCATGCAATGCAGATCCATAAATAAAATTCCAAACTAGACATGAGCCTTGCATTTTTGTATTCTCTTCCAATGTTCCTAGTACTTGGCCTCCAGTCTCTTAGCTTTGTCATTATAAATTTTGCCAGCATAAAGCTGTAAAGTTATTGTGTCATTACTACACAATATTTTTATGCACATTCACTTTGTCCTTTACCCAAATTATCCCAATTAACTAGCAACACACAGAGACGATTAATATTTTGGGCCTGTTAAGAAAATGGCATTACTACCTCATTCACTGAGTAGATCATGCAGTCAATCAGTGAATAGGCCACCCACGTTCTTAATCGATCAGTGCTATTGCTCAATTAAACTTTTCAATAACTCAGTAGTTCATAAACTATCTTACTCACTCACCCACTAAGTAGATCTCTCATGAAATTCATGCACTAAGTAGATAATCATTTGCTCAATAACTCAAGCATTCACTACCCAAGGGGCAGATGAACGACTGTTTTTTGCAGTCCCAAATGGTAATGGTTTGTGACTCAGTATTAGGAAGGGGCGTGCCAAGGGCGTCCCTTCCTGATAGTGAGTCTAACACCAATGTGTGATTGTTTTGCGACGCATTTGTGGTCGCAAAACAATCGCAGTTTACCACCTACTTCAAGTAGGTGGTAAACCACTCGCAAATGGGAAAGGGTCCCCAGGGGACCCCTTCCCCTTTGTGAGTGTTTTCAAAAATATTTTTTAAGAGCAGGCAGTGGTCCCACTTGCCCTTAAAAAATTAAACTGAAAAGTAAAACTTTTCTTTTTTTAATGCATCTAGTTTTCCTTTAAGGAAAACGGACTGCATTTTTAAAAAATGCTTTAGTGAAAAAGCAGTCACAGACATGGTGGTCTGCTGACTCCAGCAGCTCACCATCCCGGTGAGTGCTAGCCATGCCCAATGGGGTCACAAATTGCGCTTGCCTCATGAAGATTGATGAGGCATGCAATTTACGACCCCATTGTGAATCGACTGTTGTACATTCAGTTTAGCGAGTTGCAAATTGCGAGTCTCAATTCTGTGGAATTTGCGACTCGCTAAACTGAATGGTCGTACATCTGGCCTCAAATGCTTCAATTGTAAAATCGCAGTGAGAGAAACCAGAGACTCACAATATTAACTGTAAATCGAGCCATAAACAGGAAAACATTAATAGCATTCTTATCCGCTAATCAGATTCCGTCAGAATGTATTTTGGTATTTGACACGACTGGAAGATGGCCCAAACTGCAAATCATTTCATGCCTAGGAAAGGAGGACCTTATGCCAGTAGAAAGGGGAAGAGATAAGAGGATTACCAAGGTATAATTACCTGCAAATCTAACCTTGAAGCTTGTCAGTATTGCCAGTTACCTTCCTTATGGTCCTAACTATGCTAGTACCTTCCCTTCCCTTATCTACCCCTCATTTATATTTATAACCTTACCCTATGTCGTTGTGCTTTTGTATTTTTTTTATTTTTTATTTTTCCTATGTTTTTGCATGACATTTGAGCTCTTTTCCCTTCCCCCTTTCCCCCTTCCCCCTTCCCCTCTTCTCTTCCCTTCCCTTCCCTTCCTCTTTTTTCTCTTCCCCCATCCAGCGCCATGGCAGAGCAGGGGTGGGGCAGTGCCAGCCCGCTCTCGAACCATCACCGACAGCTGCAGTCGCCTACCTTGTGGTTGGCCATGCTGCGAAGGGGTGCAGCCTGTACGGTATTCTCAGAGGTGAAGGTGGCTGCGCTTGTTTTTTATCTGCAGTGCCACCTCCCCTCCACCCTGGCGGAAGGCGGCGGGCCTGGCAGTGGGTATGCCATCTGGGAGCATAGGCAGAGGTGGGAGAGGGTGTGCCTGGCTTCGCACCGCCGCTCTGGGGTCCGGTGCAACTAACAGCATCTTTCGCACCGGTGGTCTGATATCCTGTATAGGGACCAGGACCTTCCCGATCTGCCGGGTGTGGAGGTTGCGGGGCTTGGTGAGTAATAATTATTTATTTGTTGTGTTTTATGTATGCTGATATTTTTTTCCCAAATAGCCAGCATACTGCTCACACTCAGGTAAGCTAAGTTTATGTTATTAATATTTTGTGATCATAGAGTAGACAGGAGCTTGGCGGTGAAACCTAGTCCTACTCGTAGGAGCTCTTTTAGGCTGTTTATTTAAGAAGTCATGCAGAGTCTCCTCTGTCCTGTCACTAAGATAGTGGTAGTTATTAGTATTAGTGAGCTAGTGTGTTCTCTCACTTCTCTGTGCCTTTATTTGTTTGCAGCACATACAGTCCCAACCCCATGCAATTTCTTACTGATGTGTAGTATGCATACATCTATTCATTGAAACAACATGCAGACTGAGTTGACCTGTCAAATGGGGTAACTTGAGACAGAGAGATTGAGAATGAAATGGTAAACATGGGTCATGTGTTGCAATTTATTAATAGTTCCAAAATGTAGTTTTAGAAACTTGGAATCGGGTTAGGTTTAGGAAATTAGTAATAGGTCCAAAATACTGGTATTACTATAGGAAATATGATTTCGAAAAGTTCCATATTACTGTGTTTGCCTTTGCCTGTCAAATTATTTTTGTAGAGATTATTATTAACTGTACCACTAATCTTATTTTAATTATTTCTTACATTAGCATCCAGGGGCAAGAAGAGGTATGGGCCTGGAGGATCCAGCGAGGTGGGTGAGGGAGCTGGAGGTGCCAATGCTTCCACAAGTGCCTCGACAGATGGCTCTGCTGGCCCAAGTAAGTCCTCCTGTTGTTAATATTATTTATCCCCCTAATTTTTACCACTCCACATTTTGAATTATTTTTTCTATTTGCTGTGCCTGACTCCTAATGTTTTTTCAACTCCTCTTTGTTCTAATTGTTTGTTTCCTAAATTCTTCATATCCCTGCATTATCCTATTTACTTATTTTCTATAGTTCAAGTTACTGTACTTGACATCAAATTGTCTTTTTTAATCTGTCTCTTCTGTAGCTTTCTTTCTTCTGCTTTGTCAGTAAGCTTTCCCTCTCACCTCATATATCTTGTGGACTAGAGTTACTGTAAGACTCGGGAAACCCATTTTAGGTCAGGTGCTCTACTGTGAAGATTTTATGCCCAAATAAGGTATTGTACTCGTGTTTGTTTAGAAGGCTTTCTTTTCCTTGCTCATGCTCAAACAGTAAAAAAAAGAGTGGCCATGGTCATGGTGGACCCCTCAATGTTGTGTATGTATTATTATAATAGTATATCAGCTGTTGCTAACAGTGCAGTATGGCTCAAAGTATGAGGACGGCCCCATTGCATTTGCCAATCAAGACCATATGTCATTCGTTGATCAATTGCCCCACCCCTTCATTGGTCTTCATTGACTAGGATTCATCATAGTAACTTCTGATCCTCCATTATTCCAAAATGTTTTTGGTTGGCTTGACTACCTGGCTTTTCAAACATTGCCAACCAACAGAATGCACAACATGATATTTTGATAGAAGATACTGTGACCGAACTGTAATGATGTATTGTGGGTGTATTTTGCTAAAGAAAAAGGGGGAGGCTTATCTGGCATCTAAAATCAAATGTGTAATGCTGTTCCTAGCCGCACTGAGCACCAGTGCCAGAGCCAGCAGTGAGGGTGCAACTGCCAGTGGAGCAGTTGCGACAGAGACAGTAAGGGGGAGTCACATTGCTTGCTGATAGACATTAGATATATATGCTCACTGCAAGGGTGTTGACTTGTGAACAGCCTGCTTTAGCAGATATAGCAGGAATTAAGTAGTTAATGTCCTCTTCGATCTGGAACTCAGCAGACAAAGGTTGATAATAATAATGAAGTTTAATAACAATGGGTTGATAGAAAAGGGAAAAAAGGATAGAAGGAGAAAGGATGGGTGCAATGTAATTTGAGTGAAAATATGCGTGAGTGAATAGTTACGTGGCTGAAAAGATGCATTCAGGTGGGTGATACGATGAATGGGTGGGTGAAGGATGGATGAAAGGATATACAACGTGACAGGATGCATGCCTGGAAGGATGAAAGGGTACAGGTGAAAGGATACCTTCCTGGGTGGGTGAAAGGAATGCTCAGGTAAGTTAAAGTTGGATGGTGTGAATGGGTGAAAGGATGCGGGGGTGGGCAAATGGATGTTGGTGAAAGGTGCATTGAGAGCAATGTTTGGATGGATGGATATATGTGGGTTGATGGTTTTCAATGGTGAAAATTTGGATTAGAGAATGTTTATAAAGCTTAAATGGTATATATCCAAGCAATGAAATGATAAATGGATAATTGCCTGAAAGGTAAAATAAGGAAGCTCTTCTGAATACGGGCATGCTCATCTACTTCATTTGCTTAGAATGGTTTTATCAAAGCTTTGGTTCAAAGGTTTGGGGTGGTTTTTCTATCCATTCCATTGACTCACAGTATTTTTTTTAAGCAAAGCTTCATCATCATCAATCATCACCTCCCTCCCTACCCATGACATTTTGACAGTGCCACCCATGATGACCTAGCCGCTGAAAGGTTCAATTTGTCACTGCAGTGTTGTCTGTGAAATGTGCATCTGCTTGAGTTAATGTGGCATTTACAATGTTTTCAATGCATGGCAATGTAAAAAGAACTAAGAAGGTGTGTTTCCCTTCCCTCCCAGTACCCACCAAGTCACTTACTACCAGTACTACTTTACTACTTTATTCTTTCCCACATTCTGACCCCCCCAGCCTCCCCAAAAGGTGAAAAATCCATTCTTTGCACTCACCACCTTGTTCTAGCCAAGTGAAATATTTCATCATGGCTTCAATAATTGATTTAGTGGAGTAGTGTGGCTCACTGGTTAGAGGCGGCAGGCCTGAGAGCAGAAGTCAGCCCGGGACCAGGGTTCAATTCCCGACGCGGCAGGGTCGTGGACCTTGGTCAGCGGACTCGATAATTCTCGCTTTGGTGCCTACTCTAATCAGGGGTTCCACTCGGCAACTCTGGGCATTAGCTTGCCTAATCTCCACAACGGCCCCACCAATTCCGGGGATGCCTGGCTCCACCTTGGGGACTCCCAGCAAGGGACCATCCCACAGGGAAAGCCAGGACGGGTTCCCCAGAGTTATACAGCGCCGGGACGCCCCGTTGCTGGGGCAGCTGTGCGCTTTACAAGTATACTACATTTACATTTAAGCCTGTTAAAATCTTCCTTTTCAACATTGTCAACCACAGTGACTCAGAAGCCAAAGCTTAGGCACATGATGATGATCAGTAAAACGTCTACTTACCTGGCCTAATCCTTCTAACTTACCCTGCAGTAGAGTAATTTAAGTTTCCTTTCCATACTGCCAAGCACATGTATTTGTTGGAAAAATAATTTAGAATGTTTAGGGGAGGGTGAGGCCAGGGAATAAAGTGGGACTAATTAACTGCCTTGGCTAACTTTTGCGAATAGGATAGTCTGTGACAAACGTGTCAAAAGAATCTATATCCTGTTCTTTAATACTTTCCCTGTACTGCAGCGCATAGCTTTTCCCACCGTCTGCTTATGGCAGACAAGACGTCCATACAATTGATAGTGATGTGTATCAATATTAATCTGCCTGACAGTCTGGTTAAGATTGATTTGAAAAGCATTTTGGAGAAGAGCTGGGCCATTGGAATAAGATAACTATCTATTACAGATGCCCCAGCTGCAGACTGAATAGAGTAGCAAAGTATGACTAGTAACGAGTATGGCTAGGGCCTGTTTACTTTTTTACTAGGAAACTCTTGAAAAGAAAGAAAAATAATAGTTTTTCAAAACTAGTGTGCTTGGTTTAGAGTCTCCCTTCATTCCTTTCATACAGTTAATGCATTTGTCATTTGCCTGTAGTTTTATGTCAGGCATTTGTAGGTAATGGTTTTGACTCTAATCACATCAAATCAAATGGCCCTAGGGGACCAGCAATGTACTACTACTGTGTCACCCACTACATACTTTTAAACAAGTATTTTGCACAAGAGCATTGTTTATAATTTCTATTTTTTCTTTCTATCTACTCCTGCTGTCAGTGGTCACCCATCTCATTAGGATGTAGCAGCACGGCTGAAGCAGCAGAAGCTGGAGGCCATTCAGGATGCATACCATCAGCTGGAGGCCCAGGAGGAGGAGGAAACCCTTGCCCAGGGCCCCAGCCAGCCACCAGTTCCTCCAGCCTCTCAACACCGGCGCTGCAATCTGCTGGCAGCTGCCAGCCTGCGTTCCATCACTGCTGCCCCCTCTCGATTTCTGACCATAACTTTTGCTGCATCATGCTCAGACTGGACAGGTTGAATGCCAGGCAAATTAAGATGAAGGGGCACCTTAAAAAGCTCCTAGAGAGAGGAGAAGCGTGGCTCAATGGTTAGAGCGGCAGACTCTGATGCAGAGGTCTGACCAGGGTTCAATTCCCGCATCGGCAGCTCTTGGACTCAATTTCCCCGGGCCTGATAATTCGCGCCCTGGTGCCTAGTCTAATCATGGGTCCCACTCTGTGACTCTGGGCAATAGCTTGCTTAATCTCCACAATGGCCCCAGCAGCGCTTGAATGCCTGGTTTCCCCTTGGGGGTGCCCAGGAGTGGACATTTCACAGGAAAGCCAGGATGGGTTCCACAGCGGTATGAATATAGCACTACAAGACCTCTGGGTAGAAGTGCGCTATACAAACACATTTACATTTACATTAGTGGTCTCTTCCGCCCCTTGCCACCTTTGTTTTGATGGGTGGTGTTAGAAATGGGGGTCTCTAGTTGGCAGTGGCTGGCCACAGTCCAAGTAGGAACCCTTCTTCCTAAGTCAGAGTAAGGGGGATACACCCTTTGATAACCCCTGCTCAACCCTGTGGTAACGTAGCACAAGCAGCTAGGCTTATCCCAGAGGCAGTGTGTAAAGCATTTATGATCATACACAGTAACACAGTGAAGGACACTACAAAGGGACACCACACAAGTAGTTATAAAAAATAAGTATCTTTATATATATAGACTTAACACAAGACCAATAACATTAAAAAGCCACAATACTGAAAAATGGGGGTACTCTTGAAAAGCTGGAAAAAGAGTTCAAAGTGTTCAAATAGGGGTTCAGTTCAAAGCAGGGGTTTCTGCGACCCTTTTTCATACAAAGTACCTGGGTTTCGTAGCAAAACAAGCAAAGTATCGCAAACGAGATGTAGCGATGATTTTCCCCACGCTAGGCCGGCGATGCGTTGAATCCTTGCTGCAAGGGAGGATGATGCACCGGTCTGCGGGTGCGTGCTGGACAAAGTGACAGACTTCTTCACGCTAGGTCAGCGATGCGTTGAATCATTGCCGCAAGGGAGGATGATGCGCTGATCCTGTTGCGTGTGCGATGAAAGAAAATGGCGCCCCACGAGAGAGCGATGATCTGGGTGCGATGCAAGGAAAATGGCGGACGCACGGCGCCCGCTCTGCAATGTCGTGATGTGTTGATCTCGATGCGATGATCCGGGGTTAGCGAACCTTTGAAAAGCCGGCAAAAACGTGCGATGAGATGATCTCTGGGGTTAGCGAGCACTTTGTGGCCCGCAAGCGTGTGATGCGATGATCTTTAGTTTGTGAGCGCTCAGCGGCAGCAGCGCAATGATTTTTCTTACACTCTTCAGCTGCGGCGGCTCGCAAATGGGCGTTAGCGACAATTTCATCACTCTTCTCTGTAGTAGAACTAGAGGCCCTGGAACTCACAGGGGCCTCACCTGCAGATAGAAATCCTCACTAGGAGGAATCAAGAGGCTGGTGGGGGAGTCAGATGTACCTGTGACTCCAGTAGGAGGCTAGCTCTCTTCTAGCCCTTGGGTGATTGCTTAGCAAAATAAAAGTCTCTAAAAAGTCCTTTTCCCTCTTCTTCCAAGTCCAAGGGGAACTACTGCAAGCCAGCCCAAGAAATTGCACACAAGCGTAAGGACAGTCCTCTCTTGCAGATTCCTTCAGTAACACGGACAGAGGTTCTTCTTCACATCCAGAAGCAATACAAAAATCAGGGGTTTGGGCACAGATATTCATACCCCAAAAGTCTTTGTTCTCAAAAGTCTCAAGTCACTGAACCCAGCCAGAACCAGTTCTGCTCAGGCCTGGAGCACTTTGTTTACAAGGCTGCATCCTTCCTTTCAGAAAGAGGGGGTCTGCCATCAAACGCACAGTAGGAGGTGGAGCCAGCATTCCCCTTGCCAGGCACATCCCTATTCAGGTCAAGGAGCTACCCCTCCCCAGTACTCAATTCAGATCTCTCTATTCTACCCAGGTCTGATTCAGCCTACCTTGCCCCTCTAAACCCAGACAACCAATACAAATAACAGCAGAGCACACTGGAAGGCTTAGGCATGAAATACCTACTTTCTAAAAGTGGTATTTACAAACACAGAATGTTAAAACCAATTTCACTAAAATATGTATTTTATCATTCTGAGGCATACTAAACTCGAATTTGTACTGTGTTCCCTGAGTCAGATAGGACTATAAGATGTAATAGCCAGCCTGCCCATTCTAGCCTATGGAGAACAGGTAGCCTTGCAGCAGTGAAAAACAAAATGGAGGGTGATTCACTACCAGGACATGCTACACATATCAAGCCATGTCCTACTTTACACACACAATGCACCTACCATAGGGGTGACTGACATGATGCTAAGGGAAGGTTCAGGGGCTGGGAAGTGTGGGCACTTCACAGCCAAGATGGCAGTTCTGGACTGCACGCAGACACTGCAATGGCAGCTCTGAGGAACACTTTACAAGCTACTTCTGTGGGTGGTGCAACCCAGCGCTGCAGGCCCACCAGCAGCATTTGGGTTGCCAGCCCTGGGGACACACAGGCCACACTACTAGTGACAGGCAAACCAAATAAGCCAATCAGGGATATACCATTTCACAGTCATATTTACACAGGGAGCATTTGCACTGAATGGCAGTGGCATAGCGCCCAGAGCATCTAATACCAGCAAAAACAGAGAAGACAACAGCGAGAAATGGAAGGGAGACCCACGCCAATGTTGCCAGGTCTAACACGTGGGACTTGTTGTGGGTGGGTTGGGAATTGGAACCGAGACAGTTGGACTTTAGTTTTACTTTTTTTAGACATTTTAGACATTGGTTGGAGACTGGGAGAATTGTTTGGGGAGACGGGTGGGACAGTTTAAGGTTGGAGGGGTGGTTTTATAATATAATATTGCTGTTTGGGGATTAAATATAAATATCGGTATTTATGCTTCATATCTTTTTTCTGGTGTTTTACCTTGCACTGGTTCCTTTTAGCTCAGCAGCAGTCTGTTTTTAAAATCAGCTGCTAGTGTATAACAATTAGTTATGTGTTACCTCTGTCCTACTACTACTCTCCTAGTCTATGCAGTCTACAACATTGACCAATAAGAGGAAGTGGGGGGGGATCCAACTTTCCATTACTTATATTTCCTAACAACGCTCCATAGTTCTTTTACCTGAATAGATGAAGTAAGGGCTGCATGGTTTCCCAAGGTGTCAAAGTGGTAGTAGTGGCTAGTGAACTAACAGTGAAGGAGAAGCGAGGTCCCTCACCCACTTAGGTGGAATCCAACTGTAGGATTAATCGGAAGGGGTAATTCATTGCTGGCAACTAAATTTAAATAAAGCTGAGTTAGCGCGTTATATATATTATGGTATCATAGCTTTTTACACAATTTAAACTAGACTACTATGCAACAAAGAATTCCTGATAGTGAAAATATAACCTGCAGTAATAAATTATTCAAAGAAATGGTGAGCTAGTATTTTAAAACTGGAATCGTGGAAGGGACAAGGTCAGGCGTTTATGCAACACAATGCCTGAATGATGATTCTGACTAATTATGTTCCTCTATATCTGAAATATCAATCACTTATGCATGGGGTGGATAAATGGGGCCAGTGTGGGCAATTGTTTTGGTAATAGAAGTAGAACTCAAGATCCTCCACAGAGTTGGTGTTGCTTTCACCACATCCGCACTACCAAGTGTGTGATAAATTAATGGTGTAAATTATGAAGTCACACATCAATAAATCACACAGCCCGGGCGAAGAGGGTTAGGGGTTGATGAAAGGATGGGAAAGGGGATTAGGGGATAGGTGTGACAAAGACAAACACTACACAAAGACAATATTCATCTGGGCAATGAGCTTCCAAACATGATCTGTTGTGGGAGGAAAAGGAAATGAAGGAATGATTATGCCACAGTTAAATTAAATGCAATTCAACCCAAACAGTCCATCAGCCACCCCAGAGAAACCCAAGGTATATTTATAGTATATCTAAATGTTTTGTCACCTAGATTTCAAAAATTAAATAGTAAAGACAATTTATGTAGGAGTGAGGCGAACAACACACACAGTTCTTAAAAATGATTAGTAAAAGAAAAATGATCCTGTATTGCCAAATTGGGAGATGCGGTCTGGTAAGGTAGTGTTATGGTGCTTTGGCCTATTGTGCAGGAGAAGAGATGGTTTGCATATTGCAAAACAAAAATGATATTGTAGAATCAAGGAGAAGGATAGAAGTTAAACTTCATAAGGAGTGCACCAAGAAGACTCAGAGGCAGCACAAGAGAGAAGAATTGTCCTTTTGCAATATTTAATTTCATGACTATCATGTGATCAATTTGGCCGGATCTGTGAGGAGTGTGAAGCAGATAACAAAGCAGTGTGGTGAATTCGGCAAACATATCTTGCTGAGTGTCAAAGGGGAAGGAAAAAATAACCTTTAGGAAAAAATGATCACCTGTTGTTAGCCCACCAACATTGTAAATCAATCATCTCAAACACAATCAAGCTTAATAGTTATAGTTAAACAATAAGCACCCAATCTCACTTCCTGCCACCACATGAATCATCTAAACACACAAAAAAACAATCACTCTTAATATATATCAACCGCTGTTGCATGAATGCCGTTTACCTTTTCTTAACCAGGCAAGGTGACGGTGGTACATTGCGGATCCATTGATCTATGAAACACACATTGGTCAGTCTTACAAATCAAATAAGTGGGACAGTCCAGGTAGAGGAATAAAGAAAGAATGGAAAGGCACAGGATTGAGGAGGCCACACATTTGTCTCTCCAATGTCCTCCAGGGTAATGGGATGGGGAGGATTCTTCACTGCACACTGGTTCAACTCCAATCCAGCAATAAAATGTGTCTAAATGGTGGGGCTGTATTAGTCAGTCAGACACAAACAAACGAAATCAAATAATGTTCCCTCAGCTATATGTTATTTTTTTGTGGTCAAAGCAGTTTGGCGATAGAAATAGAAAGTTCTATGGTGTTTGGCCCACTCCTAGTAGTCAAGGAAGTAGAGTTTGTTCTCAAACTCAGGTGGTTCACCCAGAAGTAGGTCAGCTAACACACTACTACCATGACCTGAGTCTGAGCAATCACTCTCATCCTCCTCCTGTCATACCTCATGTATTGTGTAATTCGGTGGTATAAAGTGCTGATTCATGTTGATCATGGTTAATTCCTCCATGTTTTGAGGTGCGGCACTGGTATTTCTCAATGTGACAACTGCACCAGCTGTGCTGAACACATGCTCAGTGGGGACACTGGCCACCAGGCTAGCCAGATAGTTTATTTCCAGCCTGCTGAGCACTGGCCATTGGTGCCTTTTCCCATACCAATATACCAAGGGGTATTGATGATCAAGATAGACCTCTGTTGGGTCATCCAAATAGGCCTGGGACATCCTTTCAATAGCCATTGGCGCTCCACCTTATTCAACCTCTTTTGCCTTCACCTCTGCACTGGACTTAAGCCCTGCCTGTAGAAACCAATCACATGCAGACGTTTGGGCTGATGCTCCACTTCCTGTTGTTGCTGGTGTTCTTGTTGTTGGTTTTGGCTGCCGTGAGCCAACAGCACTGCCCTCAGGCTCCGAAGTTGAAGGCTGCACTGCAGAACTTGTGCCCTGGAGGAGTGGGTCTCTGATTCCAAGCTATTCTTTTTCTACATCACTGCCTTGCTCTGCAATCCACATCTTGTAGTTTGAAATATTCCTGTGTTAAAAAGGAATGCAGGGGCATGCCCACGGAATTAAAGTTGGCGGATATGCTCTGATAGAGCTCCATCACTCATCCCTGTCATTCTTCAATTATCCTGCAAAAAGCTTTTGGGACCTCGGCCATAAGTAGAAGTGACCAGGCATGCTGAAAGCCTTCTTCCAGACAAATAACACTGACGCAGAAGTAGACGGCAGTCGATAAAGGGCAGAGGTGAAAATCAGCAGGATAAAGGCAATGAAATGCCAGGGCATAAGGCACGATGCAGATCCACAAGGCAATATAACAAAGTGCCTAGGCATACACAAGTAAACAGAAGCTGGAGGCCCTAACTGGCGGCAGCTCTGGGAAACTACAAGCCAGGCCTAAAATGTAAAGATAAACCCTTAAAGACCCGAATCCGGTAGGAACGATAGGAGTGACCGCTTCAGTGACTGTGCTCCCCCTGCAACATATGACTATTTAACGAGTGGTTACAAGGGACAAAAGGAGACAAACCACCTGAAGCGGAAGACCAAACATTGGCGTGAGTTAGAGACTGAGCGGTGCAGGACTGTGAACACAAGAACTAATACATCATGTCAGCCATGGGCTGTCTTCGGTCGGGAACAGGGAGCCAGGCCAAAATCACCAACTTCCATAACGCTCTCAATCTGATAAAACCTTAAACAAAACCCCTGTAGACCCTATGACCAGTAAACTCGACGCAGTTGTGGCCACTGTAGTGAATCTAAGCGCCACAATAGAATCAACAAAGGCCTCGCTTGAGAGCAAGATAGATAATGTAGCCCTTCAATTAAAGCTCATACAAGCAGATCACAGAAAACTAACCGATAAAACGCAAGCAGTCGAACACACCGTGACAAAACTCTCCCCTAAGATGCAGGACACTGACAAGCAACTCAAATAACTTATAACCAGAGTAAAACTCCTAGAACACAGAGCTGAAGACTCAGAAGATTGCTTTAGATGTAATATTGTGAGAGTCGTAGGCCTGCCAGAAGGAGAACGTGAGATGCCACAACCGTTGCAGAAAAATGGATCCAGGACCTATTGCCAGTCTGTGTACTGTCACAACATGTTGTCATAGAGCGGGCTCACAGAGTCCCAGCCCAACCTCCCCACCAGGCGCAGGTCCTAGACCATTCCTGTTCCGTGTGCTGAACTATAAGGAAAGAGATGAGATACTGCAGGAGACCAGAAAAATGCAGGAAATCCAAGTGGCGAACAGTGCAGTGATCTTACCGGATTACACGACGAGGTTCTCCTACATGGAAGTAAAATGGAGGCTCCGATGCCTGGACCTCAAATAATCGCTTTCGTTCCCTGCCCACCTGCAAGTGGTAGCAAAAGGAAAGACTTACTTTGTTGATACCCCCATGACTACCTGGGAATGGCTTGACTCCATAGCCCCAGAAGATACCGCTTCATGCAACAAGAAACCTCCAAGTCCACAATCTACTGTAGATTTAAGACAACGCAGAAGGGGACAAAGAGGTAGGAAATACACACTGTCCCAAAGACTGGGCCCCAACCTGGAGCTAACGAATAGACCAACGCAATGCATTACAAGCTTCAGCGGACATAAGTAGTCAGCAGAGCGATACTTTGTCAGAAGACACTTTACTAGACTCTACTAGACAAGGCAAGCAATGCAGAGTCTACCAATGGCCGTTCAAATTCGCACGGCTCAGAAACAATGCCAGACATAACACCCTGTTAGACCTGGCATCTTTGGCGTGGTTTCCCCTATCTTTTTGCCTCTACCTCCTGTATTTTTGATGCTGTACTGGATTTCGTTTTTGCTGGTTTAGATGCTTTGGACACTCCGCCACTGCTGATCAGTGCCAGAATGTAAGTGCTCCCTGTGTAAATTGTTATTCTGATTGAATATACATGTTTGGCATATTTGTATCACCATGAAGTCCCTAGTAAAGTGCACTGGGTGTGCCAGGGCTGGTGACGACAAATGCTACTAGTGGGCCTGCAGCACTGATTGTGCCACCCACAGGAGTAGCCCTAAAATGATGTCTCAGGCCTGACATTGCAGTGCCTGTGTGCAGTTTAGAACTGCCATGTCCTCCTGGTCAGTGTCCCCACTGACCAGGCCTAACCCTTCCCTTTTTGTGCACATCAGTCACCCCTATGGAAGGCCCAAGGTACCCCCCTGGGCAGGGTGCAGTGTATGTAAAAGGTAGAGCATGTACTAGTGCAGGTGACATGCTTTGGTAGTGAATGGCAGCCATTTTCGTTGTCACTACTGTAAGGCTATCTTGCTCCATAGGTTAACATGGGGGATGCTGGCTACAGTGGTTAACAGCATTTCTTCCCATAGGAACAAGATAGGACATAAGTATCTAGTATCCCTGAACTCAGAATTTAATAACACATCTTTTAGGAAAGGTTGTTTTTAAATCCTGTGTTTGAGAACAGCACTTTTGGAAAGTTGTTGTTCTCTTGTCTGACCCTTCTGTGTGCCTGGGCCTGTTTGTGTATTGACTGTCTGGTTTGAGAGTGACACGAGCTGGGAGATTCCCCAGGAGGCTGGATGAGTCAGCACTAGGCTGAATAACTGCAATTGAACTGGAGTGGTGGGAGGAGTTAGCACCTGGGCTGAATAGGGCTGTGCCAGCCTTCCACAATGCTGGCTCCACCCCCCTGCTGGGCGGCTGAGGACCCTGCCCCTCACTCTGAAAGGAAAGATGCAGCCAGCAGAACAAAGTGCTCAGGATCCACCCAGAACTGGTTCAGACCGGGCTCAGGGCCCACATGCACCAAGAGAACAAAGACTTTAGGGGTATAAGTACAGGACCCCTGACAACAGAAAATTAGATCATCCTGGAATCAAGAAGGAACCTCTGCCAAGGAGAAAGCTGATATTGAAGAAGGAAGACTGTCGTGCTGTTGCTCTGCTGGACTGACCTGTTGCTTTGCTGCCAAGGAGAGGGGAAGGACTTTGCTGTTGAGCTGTGTCCCCTGTCTTGAAGGAATCTCCAAGGGCCTGAGAAGAGCTGGCTCCCTGTTTTGAAGTCCCAGGAACAAAAGGACTTCACCCCCAGCTTCCCTGAACTCTGCTGAGAGAGTTCTGTCTTTCCTAGAGTGCTTGATCCAGTTGTGGGGCCTCTGGAAGTTGTACCTGTGCTGGGAAGCTTGAAACTAAGTTTGAGTGACTTTTGAAACTGAAAAGTGTCGCATCGCTCGCTTGCGGAGTGCATCCCCGACAGTGCGAGAAAATTCCCGCCGCTACGAAGGCCGAGATCGTCTCAGCGCCTGACGCTGCTGCCAGAGCCATCGCATCCTTTGTTTGCGGGACGCACCAGACCGGTGCGGGAGAATCGAACATCGCTGCGAGTATCGTCGCAGAGCCTGTCGTCGCTGGGTGAGATCGCTGCACCGCTTGCTTGCAGACCGAATCACGTCGCTGCGAGCATCGTCGCAGAACCATTGCATCGAGGAGCTGCGAGAGAGAGGATCACCGCTGGACTGCGCCTCGTCGCCCCGGAGATCGTCGCAGCCCCTACGAGATCGTCGCATCGTGCCTTTGCGAGAACAGACTTCCTACGGAACCTACGCACCGGAATCCATACAAGTGGCCTTCCTCCCCATACAGACCGGATTCGTCGCAACACGCCCGCTGCTGCAGCGGGGCTGTCGCAAACGCCTCCCCAGGGTCTCAGGAGCAACGCATCGCTTGTTTTCCACCGCACCAGCTTCTGCTTTTGGAACTGTGTTGCAACCAAAAGGTACTGTGAGTAAACGTGACGCAACTGTGAACTTTTCACGCATCAGTAGAGAATTCTATCGCAACGTAGAGAATTCTTACGCAACCTTAAGAACTCTTTTGAAACCATATTCTTGAACTGTGTAGGTTGGATTTTTGTCGTTTTGGTCTTGTGTAGTTTAGATTAAAAATACCTTTATTTTTCTAAACTGTTGTGGAGTCAGTTTGTGGTGTTTTCACTGTGTTACTGTGAGTGTTGGTACAAATACTTTACGCATTGCCTTTGGTTAGCCTAGACTGCTCGTGCCAAGCTACCTAGAGGGTGAGAAGGGGTTATCTCAGAGGGTTATCTCCTTGCCCTGACTAGAAGCAAGGGTCCGTATTTGGACAGTGGTACCTACCTCTGCCAAATAGAGACCCCCAGATCTAACATTGGTGGTCAGGCGGTGGGATTTGAACTTGTATTTGTACTTGACCCACAGTAATTGGTGTACATCACTAGTGAGTGCAGACCACTACGCCACCGCATACTACTGGTTTTTGGTTTTGATTTTTGATTCTATTTTTGAGTAACTCTTCAAAGCATCATGTCTGCGAAAGGAAAGGCACTCAGTGAGGGGGCAGAAGTAGAGATGGAGTTTGCCATTGGAGATTTGTATTCATACAAAGTTGAGCAACTTAGGAAATTCTGCCTTGAGTTTGAGTGCCCCATAAAGAGCGCCTACAGAAAGGAGAAGCTGCAGAAAATCTTGAAGGCCCATTGGGAGGCACAAGAGGGAGATGATGATGTGGATGTAGAAAACAGTTTTCAAGTCACAGATTTGCCAGTGGGCAAAGTAGGTGCAGGAGTTGGCAGCAACCATTCCAGCAGGGGCCTCTCCCCAGAAGAGTTACAAGAAAATCAGAGAGTAAGGGAATATGAGTTGGAAGTTCTGAAAATGAAAATGAAGCAATTGGAAATGTATAAAGAGAGAGAAAAGGCGGCGGAGGAGAGCAAATGTGCCCGCGCCTTGGAGGAAAAGAAATTGCTTTTGGCTCATGAGTTGAGCATGCGAGAACTGGATCTTAAAGCAAAGGAGGTGGATGCCAGTTCTAATGGTGGCAGCGCGCAGCCAGTGCATGGGGGTAAAGTATATATTCCCAAAGACCTGGTACAGAATTACCATAGGAGTGAGGATATTTATGCCTGGTTCACTACGTATGAAATTGCATTGAAGATGAATGGTGTGCCTGAGCAGCACTGGGGGCGGGCCTGTGGAAACATTTTGAGGCTTCTGGGAGGAGTGCTCTAGAGCCCTTAGAATTAGCAGGTGCCATGACCTACCCCAATATGAAGGAGGCCTTATGTCTCAGGTATGGCCTTACTCCAGAGCAGTACAGACTGCAGTTTAGGAACTCCAAGAAGAGAGAGTCTGAGACTTGGATGGAGTGTGTGAATTTGTACTCGCGTGCACTGGAAGGTTGGATGAAGGGCCGTAAAGTAACTGATTTTAAGGGGTTGTTGCATTTAATCAGTTGGGAGCACTTGAGTAGTCTTTGTGTTCCAGATCTGCGCCAGCATCTTTTAGACAGCAAGCTGACAAACCCCATTGAGCTTGCTAAGGAGGCGGACCGCTGGGCCAGTACCAGGGTCCACAGAGAAATTGTGGGTACCACAGCCAAAGGTGGGCAGGGTCCCCAGCAGAAGAGTGGGGGGGACAAAGGTAATCAAAAGGAGTTCTCAGAAGGGCCCCAAAATAGTTCCCAGGGAAAGGAATCCCAACCCCCCAAAGCTAAACAGCCATGGCCCTCTAAGGGCAGGCGGGACAATAGAGATAGAAGGAATAACCAGGGCCCCCCTACCTGCTATCACTGCAATGAGGTGAGCCACATTGTTCCAAAATGTCCCAACAAGAAGCAAGCACCCACTGGTGCCCCCGCCCCAGCGTTAGCTAGTGTACCTTTGGGTGGGGATTTGGTTTCTAGTGACTGGGGAGAGCTAGCAGTTATGACCCTTGTCTCTCTAGGAGACCAAGAGGTGGTCCAGGAAACCTTACTGCCCTCTAACACTAAGAAATATCGGCAGAAGGTGACCATCAATGGGAGGGAGATTGAGGCTCTGAGAGACACAGGAGCCAGCGTGACATCCGCGAGGTGTCAGTGGGTGTCTTGAGAGCAAATCATCCCTGGTGCGCTCCGCCCTGTAGTGGCAGCTGACAGCTCAGTGCGCCTCTGCAAGCTGGCACGTGTTCCCTTTGCATGGGGGGGAGTCTCTGGTCTCTTGGATGTAGTTGTCAGTGATGCCTTGCCGGTAGACTGTCTGTTAGGTAACGACCTGGAGAGTTCTCCATGGAAGGATGTGGAGCACAGAACTCATTTGGAAATGTTGGGTCTGCCTGCGTGGATCTGCGTGACCACGCGTGCTATGGCAGCCAGTAAGGGTGACTCAGCAGAACTGGAGCCTGAAACAGTGGCCCAGAGACCTGCCAGGAGAGGAAGAGGCAGAGGGCGCGAGAAACCAGCCCCAGCCGTTCCCACGGTCCAGGAGGAAGCAGAACCTGAGGGGGATGCCCTGGAACCTACAGGGGAACAGGTGGCCGAACTGGGAGGCCTACCTGAGCTGACCCATTGGCAGCAGGAAGGTGGTCCCTCCAGGGAGGAGTTCTGCCAGGCGCAGAAGGAATGCCCTTCCCTCATTGGTCTGCGGCAACAGGCTGTAGATCAGGCAGCAGGTGGAGCAGCCAGAGATCACTTTATCTACTGGGAAGATTACCTACTCTATAGCGAGCCTAAGTTTGCTGAGCCCGGTGCAGCCCGTGTGCTGGTGGTACCCGAGCGCTTCAGAAACTTCCTAATGGGTCTGGCTCATGACGTGCCTCTTGCAGGACATCTGGGGCAAGACAAGACCCTAAACCGGCTTGTCACCCACTTCCACTGGCCCAGATGAGAAAGCAAGTTGGGTCCTTTTGCAGATCTTGCCAAACCTGTCAAGCCAGTGGAAAGACTGGAACAAAGTTGAAGGCACCCCTTCAACCCTTCCCAGTAGTGAGCACCCCTTTCGAGCGGGTGGGCATAGACATTGTAGGGCCCCTGGACCCCAAGACAGCCTTAGGCAACAGGTTCATCCTGGTCTTGGTGGACCATGCCACCCGGTACCCGGAAGCAGTTCCTCTCAGGACAATCACAGCACCCGTAGTGGGCTGTGCATTGATGGGGATCTTTTCCCGTGTGGGGTTCCCCAGAGAGGTGGTCTCCGACCGGGGTACCAACTTCATCTCTAAGTACATGAAGTCTCTGTGGGAGGAGTGTGGGGTAACTTATAAGTTCACCAATCCTTACCACCCTCAAGGAAATGGGTTGGTTGAAAGGTTCAACCGGACCCTGAAAGGTATGATTATGGGCCTAGCGGAGCCCATGAGACGGAAGTGGGACGTCTTGTTACCATGCCAGTTGTTTGCCTACAGGGAGGTGCCTCAGAAGTCCTTAGGGTTCAGTCCCTTTGAACTCCTGTATGGCCACCCTGTTAGAGGACCTCTCTCACTGGTGAAGGAGGGTTGGGAAAAGTCCCGTGGGAAAACCCCCCAGGATGTGTTCAGCTATGTGCTGGCCATCCGCAACCAGACACAACGCTTCAGGAAGCTCGCTCAGGCGAACCTGGAAGCAAGCCAGGAAGAAATGAAAAGATGGTACGACCAGAATACCACTCTGGTCGAATTTCAACCTGGGCAGAAAGTGTGGGTGATGGCGCCAGTGGAGCCTTGTGCGCTCCAAGACAAGTGGACTGGGCCATATGAGGTGGTGGAAAGGAAGAGTGAGGTAACCTACCTGGTTAACCTGAGGACTCCCAGGCAGCCCCTGAGAGTCTTGCATGTGAACCGCCTCAAGCCCCACTTTGAGACGTCTGAAGTGACTATGCTCATGGCTACAGATGCAGGAATGGAAGAGGATAGTGATCCTTTCCCTGACCTCCTGGCAGTTAAGGAGCAAGATGGGCCAGTGGATGGTGTGGTCCTCTCGCCCACCCTGACCCCAGTGCAGCAGAGTGACTGTCACCAAGTGTTGGGACAGTTCTCCTCCCTGTTCTCCCTGACCCCAGGTGTCACCAACTGGTGCATCCATGATGTGGACACTGGAGACAGTCTGCCTGTGAAACAAAAATTTTACAGGGTAGCTGACAAGGTCAGGGCCAGCATTAGGAAGAGTTTTCCAAGATGTTGGCGCTAGGGGTGATTGATCCCTCCAGCAGCCCCTGGGCTAGCCCAGTGGTCTTGGTGCCCAAGAAAGCTGCTACGCCCGGTGGCCCTCCAGAACTCCGGTTTTGCGTGGACTACCGTGGGCTCAATGCGGTCACGAAGACTGATGCACACCCCATCCCCAGGGCTGATGAGCTCGTGGATCGGTTGGGAGCTGCCCAGTACCTCAGTACATTTGATTTGACTTCTGGGTACTGGCAGATTGCCTTAACTGATGGGGCCAAAGAGAGGTCAGCATTTTCAACGCCAGAGGGGCACTTCCAGTTCCGAGTCATGCCCTTTGGGTTGAAAAATGCCCCTGCCACATTCCAGAGACTGGTTAACCAGGTACTGACCGGGATGGAGGAATTCAGCGCCGCATACCTGGATGACATTGCCGTGTTCAGCTCCACGTGGGAGGAACATTTGCAACACCTCTGCGAAGTGTTGAAGGCTCTGCAAAGGGCAGGCCTCACTATCAAGGCCAGCAAGTGCTAGATAGGGCAGGGATCTGTGGTGTATTTGGGACACCAAGTGGGGAGCGGCCAGGTGGCGCCCCTACAGGCCAAGACTGATACCATTCTGGCTTGGGATCCCCCCAAGACCCAGACAGAGGTGAGAGCCTTTTTAGGACTCACCGGTTATTACAGACGGTTTGTCAAGGGATATGGCACCATTGTCGCCCCCTTGACAGAACTCACTTCCAAGAAGTTGCACAAAAGAGTTGACTGGACTGACGCCTGCCAAACTGCTTTTGAAACCCTGAAAACTACTATGTGCACAGCACCGGTGCTCAAGGCACTCGACTTTTCCAGTGAGTTCATAGTACAGACAGATGCTTCAGAGCATGGTGCGGGAGCAGTCCTCTCACAAATCACTGAGGAGGGAGGAGACCAGCCGGTAGCCTTCATTAGCAGGAGACTACTCCCCAGGGAACAGAGGTGGAGTGTGATTGAGAGAGAGGCATTTGCTGTGGTCTGGGCTCTGAAGAAGTTGAGCCCCTACCTGTTTGGGACTCACTTCCGTGTTCAGACCGACCACAGGCCCCTCAGATGGTTAATGCAAATGAGGGGTGAGAACCCAAAACTGTTGAGGTGGTCCATCTCCCTACAGGGAATGGACTTCACGGTGGAACACCGCCCTGGCAGAGAACACGCCAATGCCGATGGTCTGTCCAGGTTTTTCCGCCTTAGTGAAGAGAACTCCCAAGAGGGTGGGCAGTTCTCCCCACTTTCAGCTGGAGGGGACACGTGTTAGACCTGGCATCTTTGGCGTGGTTTCCCCTATCTTTTTGCCTCTACCTCCTGTATTTTTGATGCTGTGCTGGATTTTGTTTTTGCTGGTTTAGATGCTTTGGACACTCTGCCACTGCTGATCAGTGCCAGAGTGTAAGTGCTCCCTGTGTAAATTGTTATTCTGATTAAATATACATGTTTGGCATATTTGTATCACCATGAAGTCTCTAGTAAAGTGCACTGGGTGTGCCAGGGCTGGTGATGACAAATGCTACTAGTGGGCCTGCAGCACTGATTGTGCCACCCACAGGAGTAGCCCTAAAATGATGTCTCAGGCCTGACACTGCAGTGCCTGTGTGCAGTTTAGAACTGCCATGTCCTCCTGGTCAGTGTCCCCACTGACCAGGCCTAACCGTTCCCTTTTTGTGCACATCAGTCACCCCTATGGAAGGCCCAAGGTACCCTCCTGGGCAGGGTGCAGTGTATGTAAAAGGTAGAGCATGTACTAGTGCAGGTGACATGCTCTGGTAGTGAATGGCAGCCATTTTCGTTTTCACTACTGTAAGGCTATCTTGCTCCATAGGTTAACATGGGGGAGGCTGGCTACAGTGGTTAACAGCATTTCTTCCCATAGGAACAAGATAGGACATAAGTATCTAGTATCCACGATTTCAGAATTTAATAACACATCTTTTAGGAAAGGTTGTTTTTAAATCCTGTGTTTGAGAACAGCACTTTTAGAAAGTTGTTGTTCTCTTGTCTGACCCTTCTGTGTGCCTGGGCCTGTTTGTGTATTGACTGTCTGGTTTGAGAGTGACAGGAGCTGGGGAAATCCCCAGTAGGCTGGATGAGTCAGCACTAGGCTGAATGACTGCAATTGCAACTGGAGTGGTGGGAGGAGTTAGCACCTGGGCTGAATAGGGCTGTGCCTGCCTTCCACAATGCTGGCTCCACCCCCCTACTGGGCGGCTGAGGACCCTGCCCCTCACTCTGAAAGGAAAGATGCAGCCAGCAAAACAAAGTGCTCAGGATCCACCCAGAACTGTTTCAGACCGGGCTCAAGGCCCACATGCACCACGAGAACAAAGACTTTAGGGGTATAAGTACAGGACCCCTGACAACAGAAAATTAGATCATCCTGAAATCAAGAAGGAACCTCTGCCAAGGAGAAAGCTGAAACTGAAGAAGGAAGACTGTCCTGCTGTTGCTCTGCTGGACTAACCTGTTGCTTTGCTGCCAAGGAGAGGGGAAGGACTTTGCTGTTGAGCTGTGTCCCCTGTCTTGAAGGAATCTCCAAGGGCCTGAGAAGAGCTGGCTCCCAGTTTTGAAGTCCCAGGAACAAAAGGACTTCACCCCCAGCTTCCCTGAACTCTGCTGAGAGAGTTCTGTCCTTCCTAGAGTGCTTGATCCAGTTGTGGGGCCTCTGAAAGTTGTACCTGTGCTGGGAAGCTTGAAACTAAGCTTGAGTGACTTTTGAAACTGAAAAGTGTTGCATCGCTCGCTTGCGGAGCGCATCCCCGACAGTGCGAGAAGATTCCCGCCGCTACGAAGGCCGAGATCGTCGCAGCGCCTGACGCCGCTGCCAGAGCCGTCGCATCCTTCGTTTGCGGGACGCACCAGACCGGTGCGGGAGAATCGAACAACGCTGCGAGTATCGTCGCAGATCCTGTCGTCGCTGGGTGAGATCGCCGCACCGCTTGCTTGCGGACCGCATCACGTCGCTGCGAGCATCGTCGCAGAACCATCGCATCGAGGAGCTGCGAGAGAGAGGATCCCCGCTGGACCGCGCATCGTCGCCCCGGAGATCGTCGCAGCCCCTACGAGATCGTCGCATCGTGCCTTTGCGAGAACAGACTTCCTACGGAACCTACACACCGGAATCCATACAAGTGGCCTTCCTCCCCATACAGACCGGATTCGTCGCAACACGCCCGCTGCTGCAGCGGGGCTGTCGCAAACGCCTCCCCAGGGTCTCAGGAGCAATGCATCGCTTGTTTTCCACCGCACCAGCTTCTGCTTTTGGAACTTTGTTGCAACCAAAAGGTACTGTGAGTAAACGTGACGCAACTGTGAACTTTTCACGCATCAGTAGAGAATTCTATCGCAACGTAGAAAATTCTTACGCAACCTTAAGAACTCTTTTGAAACCATATTCTTGAACTGTGTAGGTTGGATTTTTGTCGTTTTGGTCTTGTGTAGTTTAGATTAAAAATACCTTTATTTTTCTAAACTGTTGTGGAGTCAGTTTGTGGTGTTTTCACTGTGTTACTGTGAGTGTTGGTACAAATACTTTACGCATTGCCTTTGGTTAGCCTAGACTGCTCGTGCCAAGCTACCTAGAGGGTGAGAAGGGGTTATCTCAGAGGGTTATCTCCTTGCCCTGACTAGAAGCAAGGGTCCCTATTTGGACAGTGGTACCTACCTCTGCCAAATAGAGACCCCCAGATCTAACATTGGTGGTCAGGCGGTGGGATTTGAACTTGTATTTGTACTTGACCCACAGTAATTGGTGTACATCACTAGTGAGTGCAGACCACTACGCCACCGCATACTACTGGTTTTTGGTTTTGATTTTTGATTCTATTTTCGAGTACCTCTTCAAAGCATCATGTCTGCGAAAGGAAAGGCACTCAGTGAGGGGGCAGAAGTAGAGATGGAGTTTGCCATTGGAGATTTGTATTCATACAAAGTTGAGCAACTTAGGAAATTCTGCCTTGAGTTTGAGTGCCCCATAAAGAGCGCCTACAGAAAGGAGGAGCTGCAGAAAATCTTGAAGGCCCATTGGGAGGCACAAGAGGGAGATGATGATGTGGATGTAGAAAACAGTTTTCAAGTCACAGATTTGCCAGTGGGCAAAGTAGGTGCAGGAGTTGGCAGCAACCATTCCAGCAGGGGCCTCTCCCCAGAAGAGTTACAAGAAAATCAGAGAGTAAGGGAATATGAGTTGGAAGTTCTGAAAATGAAAATGAAGCAATTGGAAATGTATAAAGAGAGAGAAAAGGCGGCGGAGGAGAGCAAATGTGCCCGCGCCTTTGTAGGAAAAGAAATTGCTTTTGGCTCATGAGTTGAGCATGCGAGAACTGGATCTTAAAGCAAAGGAGGTGGATGCCAGTTCTAATGGTGGCAGCGCGCAGCCAGTGCATGGGGGTAAAGTATATATTCCCAAAGACCTGGTACAGAATTACCACAGGAGTGAGGATATTTATGCCTGGTTCACTTCGTATGAAATTGCATTGAAGATGAATGGTGTGCCTGAGCAGCACTGGGGGGCGGGCCTGTGGAAACATTTTGAGGCTTCTGGAAGGAGTGCTCTAGAGCCCTTAGAATTAGCAGGTGCCATGACCTACCCCAATATGAAGGAGGCCTTATGTCTCAGGTATGGCCTTACTCCAGAGCAGTACAGACTGCAGTTTAGGAACTCCAAGAAGAGAGAGTCTGATACTTGGATGGAGTGTGTGAATTTGTACTCGCGTGCACTGGAAGGTTGGATGAAGGGCAGTAAAGTAACTGATTTTAAGGGGTTGTTGCATTTAATCAGTTGAGAGCACTTGAGTAGTCTTTGTGCTCCAGATCTGCGCCAGCATCTTTTAGACAGCAAGCTGACAGACCCCATTGAGCTTGCTAAGGAGGCGGACCGCTGGGCCAGTACCAGGGTCCACAGAGAAATTGTGGGTACCACAGCAAAAGGTGGGCAGGGTCCCCAGCAGAAGAGTGGGGGGGACAAGGGTAATCAAAAGGAGTTCTCAGAAGGGCCCCAAAATAGTTCCCAGGGAAAGGAATCCCAACCCCCCAAAGCTAAACAGCCATGGCCCTCTAAGGGCAGGTGGGACAATAGAGATAGAAGGAATAACCAGGGCCCCCTACCTGCTATCACTGCAATGAAGTGGGCCACATTGTTCCAAAATGTCCCAACAAGAAGCAAGCACCCACTGGTGCCCCCGCCCCAGCGTTAGCTAGTGTAGCTTTGGGAGGGGATTTGGTTTCTAGTGACTGGGGGGAGCTAGCAGTTATGACCCTTGTCTCTCTAGGAGACCAAGAGGTGGTCCAGGAAACCTTACTGCCCTCTAACACTAAGAAATATCGGCAGAAGGTGACCATCAATGGGAGGGAGATTGAGGCTCTGAGAGACACAGGAGCCAGCGTGACATCCGTGAGGTGTCAGTGGGTGTCTTGAGAGCAAATCATCCCTGGTGCGCTCCGCCCTGTAGTGGCAGCTGACAGCTCAGTGCGCCTCTGCAATCTGGCGCGTGTTCCCTTTGCATGGGGGGGAGTCTCTGGTCTCTTGGATGTAGTTGTCAGTGATGCCTTGCCGGTAGACTGTCTGTTAGGTAACGACCTGGAGAGTTCTCCATGGAAGGATGTGGAGCACAGAACTCATTTGGAAATGTTGGGTCTGCCTGCATGGATCTGCGTGACCACGCGTGCTATGGCAGCCAGTAAGGGTGACTCAGCAGAACTGGAGCCTGAAACAGTGGCCCAGAGACCTGCCAGGAGAGGAAAAGGCAGAGGGCGCGGGAAACCAGCCCCAGCCGTTCCCACGGTCCAGGAGGAAGCAGAACCTGAGGGGGATGCCCTGGAACCTACAGGGGAACAGGTGGCCGAACTGGGAGGCCTACCTGAGCTGACCCATTGGCAGCAGGAAGGTGGTCCCTCCAGGGAGGAGTTCTGCCAGGCGCAGAAGGAATGCCCTTCCCTCATTGGTCTGCGGCAACAGGCTGTAGATCAGGCAGCAGGTGGAGCAGCCAGAGATCACTTTATCTACTGGGAAGATTACCTACTCTACAGCGAGCCTAAGTTTGCTGAGCCCGGTGCAGCCCGTGTGCTGGTGGTACCCGAGCGCTTCAGAAACTTCCTAATGGGTCTGGCTCATGACGTGCCTCTTGCAGGACATCTGGGGCAAGACAAGACCCTAAACCGGCTTGTCACCCACTTCCACTGGCCCCAGATGAGAAAGCAAGTTGGATGCTTTTGCAGATCTTGCCAAACCTGTCAAGCCAGTTTAAAGACTGGAACAAAGTTGAAGGCACCCCTTCAACCCTTCCCAGTAGTGAGCACCCCTTTCGTGCGGGTGGGCATAGACATTGTAGGGCCCCTGGACCCCAAGACAGCCTTAGGCAACAGGTTCATCCTGGTCTTGGTGGACCATGCCACCCGATACCCGGAAGCAGTCCCTCTCAGGACAATCACAGCACCCGTGGTGGGCCGTGCATTGATGGGGATCTTTTCCCGTGTGGGGTTCCCCAGAGAGGTGGTCTCCGACCGGGGTACCAACTTCATCTCTAAGTACATGAAGTCTCTGTGGGAGGAGTGTGGGGTAACTTATAAGTTCACCACTCCTTACCACCCTCAAGGAAATGGGTTGGTTGAAAGGTTCAACCGGACCCTGAAAGGTATGATTATGGGCCTAGCGGAGCCCATGAGACGGAAGTGGGACGTCTTGTTACCATGCCTTTTGTTTGCCTACAGGGAGGTGCCTCAGAAGTCCTTACGGTTCAGTCCCTTTGAACTCCTGTATGGCCACCCTGTTAGAGGACCTCTCTCACTGGTGAAGGAGGGTTGGGAAAAGTCCCGTGGGAAAACCCCCCAGAATGTGTTCAGCTATGTGCTGGCCATCCGCAACCAGACACAACGCTTCAGGAAGCTCGCTCAGGCGAACCTGGAAGCAAGCCAGGAAGAAATGAAAAGATGGTACGACCAGAATACCACTCTGGTCGAATTTCAACCTGGGCAGAAAGTGTGGGTGATGGCGCCAGTGGAGCCTTGTGTGCTCCAAGACAAGTGGACTGGGCCATATGAGGTGGTGGAAAGGAAGAGTGAGGTAACCTACCTGGTTAACCTGAGGACTCCCAGGCAGCCCCTGAGAGTCTTGCATGTGAACCGCCTCAAGCCCCACTTTGAGAGGTCTGAAGTGACTATGCTCATGGCTACAGATGCAGGAATGGAAGAGGATAGTGATCCTTTCCCTGACCTCCTGGCAGTTAAGGAGCAAGATGGCACAGAGGGATGTACAAAAGTTCCCCGGGAAGAGTGATAGAGGGGTGTGTGTGTGCTAGTGAGTGGGGGGAATCCCCTAGTTGGAACTAGAACCCTCACACACCCAGCAAGCTAGGTGTCATGCTTCATCATATGGGCTCTGCTCCTCGTCAGACTGGCGCTGCAATGTCTGACGGGCTCCCGAAACCGGGGCTCTTTATCGGAGATCTTTTGTTCCCGCCATATGGTGCATGTGTGTGAGAGGGCCTGGGGAGTGTGGTCGTGACGTGAGTGTTAGGTTAAAAAAGGTGAGTCAGTCTACATAAAGAATTTATTCTCGTAGTAGACTCCCTTGGTTAAAAACAAATGAAAGTGGTGTGGGAGGGGAGAAACAATGACCCCAGTACTATTAGGGTCTATTGGACTGCTACCCTCAATTATTGGTCGACATGTTTCTTGCCTGATGGCAATTCTTCAGGACCTAAATATGATCGTACCACACTGTGAAAATGCTAGTGACAAATATATATACATAAAAGTGAAGGGTTGAAACTTGCAGGTATGTCTATGACCGTATTATAGTCAGAAATACCAAGATGCAGGCTAGTCAGTCCTGCTGCAGTTTGCAAAGCCTGTGAAAATAAGATAATATTCATAAGAACAGACATAGTACAGAGCAGCTGCATTGATACAAATTATCACCCTGTAAGTAAAGTGAGCACACACACACCCACAATAACTGTGCTACTTAAAAGACCGAACATAAAAATTGCTATCAGTGGCACACCATCGATGTGATAGATTAGTACCAGCCATTATATGTGTCGGTCAGATTAGGCATGAAGAAACAACATGGTAAAGTGCTCTATCGTCTGAGGAATATGATCAGGGCACACTTACCCTTACCCGGATCCCTGGTGGACCCCTCAGTCTGCTCCCGTGGGACTGGCTAGGGAGGTGTAGTACCTATTTTACGGGAGACAATAGTGATGTATGGTCTCATAGCATAGATATTTAGAGTTGCTGGCAGGAAGGTATGGACTAACCAGATTGCCTGTCAACCGAGGTAAGGTAGAGAGCCTCCCTATTCGCCCCAAGCAAACGAGTCCTCCGGTGTGTCTCCCACCGCCACAATCGGCCAGGGATACACCCACCAGAGGGGTAAGGGCGGACTTCCAGGCCAGCGCCAGCCGTCCCAGTGCCGAGCCCCGGACTCAGCCTCAGAGAGCCAAAGTGAGCCGACATAGCCGCCGGGCAAGGCAGCCACGCCTGCCCCGCCTTACTAGTTAGGCGTGCTGCACCGTGGTGCAGTGGGAGACGAACACCCGGGGAGTCAATTACTCATGGGATGTCAAGGGGGGTAGCGGAAGAGCTTACCTGGTCAGACGTAGTGGTACCATGGCGTCTACCTTAAAGAAAACCTCACCTCCGGCGTCAGCAGTCCAAATGGTGTCACCTACCCCACGTACAGCGTCTAGGTAATGGCGCAGAGCAGCTGGTAATGCTCTCTCTGCGCGGACGCTATTTAAGCGTCACTGGGATTGTTTACAGCGGCGTCATTCTCCATTGAGGGGCCGCCCCACCCGGACAGCGCATGCGCAGTGTGGAGAGAGATTTTAGCCAGGGGTCGGGCTGTTGGCTATGGCTGCCATATTGGAATGGTGACAAGTTGTGAGGAGAGCAGGCTAGTGGCTGTATCGCTCAAGGGACTATGCAGCGAAACAGCTAAATGTGAGAGTCCACACCGCAGGGTATTGAGATCTCAATCGGACCTTGTTTAATACGGGACCAGGCGCTTCCCCCACTCAGCATTGCGCATGCATGTAAAGCGCGAATTACTAGGAGAAGGTCTGGTGGCTATGGCGGCCATCTTAAAGTGGTGGCGATTTTGAATGGATGTGGGTAGGGAAGTAGGGTGATGGCTGACCTATTTAAAAGGCTGGGCAGCAGAGCGGATGACTGCAAGTGTCCAACTGACCAGGTGGTGGGTTGTAAGCCGTTCTCCACATTTCAAAGAACCAGTTGTAAAAATATCGTAACTAGTAGTGAACATTGTATGAGGTAGGGTCGCAGGGTCATATTCCTAGAGATATCCATGGGACGGAATCATTCAGCCCATCAAGGTCCAATCGGAGACGATGGACCCACCTTTGTTCAATCCTGAATAAGGCCTTTCTGGAAATGGCTGGGTGGGCTTCCAACACCAACCAAGTGAGACTGTCTGCCGTGTGGTTATTCTGGGAAAAATGTTCGTATAGTCTGGTATGCGTTTTGTGGCACCTGATGTTGCTCTTGTGCTCCAAAATCCTTACTTTTATGTTCCTCATGGTCATGCCAATGTAATTTTTGCCGCAAGGGCAAGTGATCATATAGATACATTTGGTGCTGTTACAGTTGGTGTGCTTACGTAGTTGCCACCGAAATGTGTCAGACAATCTTACTTCTTTGCATTGGGATGTCTGGGGGCATGCCGCACACCCTCCACAGGGAAAGTGGCCTACAACTGGGGGAAGGTCCCACAATCTCCTCTGGTTATCACTGTTGTTATGTCTCGGGCGGGTGTGTATTAAGGCATCTTTCAGATTAGCAGTTCTCTTAAATGCGAATCTGGGTTTGGGAATTTCTAACCCCCCCGAGTTGATAACTGACCAATGTTTGTTTATAGTTTTTTTGAGGAATGTTGAGTTGGGAGTGAATGAGGTCACACACGTTATCAATTCGTCCTGAACTTTGGGGCGTTCTTCCAGTAGGCTTGACCTAGGGTTATTCAAGGCTCTTTTCCATGACTGTTTTATTAGTCTGGTGGGAGCAAGATGGGCCAGTGGATGGTGTGGTCCTCTCGCCCACCCTGACCCCAGTGCAGCAGAGTGACTGTCACCAAGTGTTGGGTCAGTTCTCCTCCCTGTTCTCCCTGACCCCAGGTGTCACCAACTGGTGCATCCATGATGTGGACACTGGAGACAGTCTGCCTGTGAAACAAAAATTTTACAGGGTAGCTGACAAGGTCAGGGCCAGCATTAGGAAGAGGTTTCCAAGATGTTGGCGCTAGGGGTGATTGAGCCCTCCAGCAGCCCCAGGGCTAGCCCAGTGGTCTTGGTGCCCAAGAAAGCTGCTACGCCCGGTGGCCCTCCAGAACTCCGGTTTTGCGTGGACTACCGTGGGCTCAATGCGGTCACGAAGACTGATGCACACCCCATCCCCAGAGCTGATGAGCTCGTGGATCGGTTGGGAGCTGCCCAGTACCTCAGTACATTTGATTTGACTTCTGGGTACTGGCAGATTGCCTTAACTGATGGGGCCAAAGAGAGGTCAGCATTTTCAACGCCAGAGGGGCACTTCCAGTTCCGAGTCATGCCCTTTGGGTTGAAAAATGCCCCTGTCACATTCCAGAGACTGGTTAACCAGGTACTGACCGGGCTGGAGGAATTCAGCGCCGCATACCTGGATTACATTGCCGTGTTCAGCTCCACGTGGGAGGAACATTTGCAACACCTCTGCGAAGTGTTGAAGGCTCTGTAAAGGGCAGGCCTCACTATCAAGGCCAGCAAGTGCCAGATAGGGCAGGGATCTGTGGTGTATTTGGGACACCAAGTGGGGAGCGGCCAGGTGGCGCCCCTACAGGCCAAGACTGATACCATTCTGGCTTGGGAGCCCCCCAAGACCCAGACAGAGGTGAGAGCCTTTTTAGGACTCACCGGGTATTACAGACGGTTTGTCAAGGGATATGGCACCATTGTCGCCCCCTTGACAGAACTCACTTCCAAGAAGTTGCCCAAAAGAGTTGACTGGACTGACGCCTGCCAAACTGCTTTTGAAACCCTGAAAACTGCTATGTGCACAGCACCGGTGCTCAAGGCACCCGACTTTTCCAGTGAGTTCATAGTACAGACAGATGCTTCAGAGCATGGTGCGGGAGCAGTCCTCTCACAAATCACTGAGGAGGGAGGAGACCAGCCGGTAGCCTTCATTAGCAGGAGACTACTCCCCAGGGAACAGAGGTGGAGTGTGATTGAGAGAGAGGCATTTACTGTGGTCTGGGCTCTGAAGAAGTTGAGCCCCTACCTGTTTGGGACTCACTTCCGTGTTCAGACCGACCACAGGCCCCTCAGATGGTTAATGCAAATGAGGGGTGAGAACCCAAAACTGTTGAGGTGGTCCATCTCCCTACAGGGAATGGACTTCACGGTGGAACACCGCCCTGGCAGAGAACACGCCAATGCTGATGGTCTGTCCAGGTTTTTCCGCCTTAGTGAAGAGAACTCCCAAGAGGGTGGGCAGTTCTCCCCACTTTCAGCTGGAGGGGACACGTGTTAGACCTGGCATCTTTGGCGTGGTTTCCCCTATCTTTTTGCCTCTACCTCCTGTATTTTTGATGCTCTGCTGGATTTCGTTTTTGCTGGTTTAGATGCTTTGGACACTCTGCCACTGCTGATCAGTGCCAGAGTGTAAGTGCTCCCTGTGTAAATTGTTATTCTGATTGAATATACATGTTTGGCATATTTGTATCACCATGAAGTCTCTAGTAAAGTGCACTGGGTGTGCCAGGGCTGGTGATGACAAATGCTACTAGTGGGCCTGCAGCACTGATTGTGCCACCCACAGGAGTAGCCCTAAAATGATGTCTCAGGCCTGACACTGCAGTGCCTGTGTGCAGTTTAGAACTGCCATGTCCTCCTGGTCAGTGTCCCCACTGACCAGGCCTAACCGTTCCCTTTTTGTGCACATCAGTCACCCCTATGGAAGGCCCAAGGTACCCTCCTGGGCAGGGTGCAGTGTATGTAAAAGGTAGAGCATGTACTAGTGCAGGTGACATGCTCTGGTAGTGAATGGCAGCCATTTTCGTTTTCACTACTGTAAGGCTATCTTGCTCCATAGGTTAACATGGGGGATGCTGGCTACAGTGGTTAACAGCATTTCTTCCCATAGGAACAAGATAGGACATAAGTATCTAGTATCCCTGAACTCAGAATTTAATAACACATCTTTTAGGAAAGGTTGTTTTTAAATCCTGTGTTTGAGAACAGCACTTTTAGAAAGTTGTTGTTCTCTTGTCTGACCCTTCTGTGTGCCTGGGCCTGTTTGTGTATTGACTGTCTGGTTTGAGAGTGACAGGAGCTGGGGGATTCCCCAGTAGGCTCGATGAGTCAGCACTAGGCTGAATGACTGCAATTGCAACTGGAGTGGTGGGAGGAGTTAGCACCTGGGCTGAATAGGGCTATGCCTGCCTTCCACAATGCTGGCTCCACCCCCCTACTGGGCGGCTGAGGACCCTGCCCCTCACTCTGAAAGGAAAGATGCAGCCAGCAAAACAAAGTGCTCAGGATCCACCCAGAACTGGTTCAGACCGGGCTCAAGGCCCACATGCACCAAGAGAACAAAGACTTTAGGGGTATAAGTACAGGACCCCTGACAACAGAAAATGAGATCATCCTGAAATCAAGAAGGAACCTCTGCCAAGGAGAAAGCTGAAACTGAAGAAGGAAGAGTGTCCTGCTGTTGCTCTGCTGGACTAACCTGTTGCTTTGCTGCCAAGGAGAGGGGAAGGACTTTGCTGTTGAGCTGTGTCCCCTGTCTTGAAGGAATCTCCAAGGGCCTGAGAAGAGCTGGCTCCCAGTTTTGAAGTCCCAGGAACAAAAGGACTTCACCCCCAGCTTCCCTGAACTCTGCTGAGAGAGTTCTGTCCTTCCTAGAGTGCTTGATCCAGTTGTGGGGCCTCTGGAAGTTGTACCTGTGCTGGGAAGCTTGAAACTAAGCTTGAGTGACTTTTGAAACTGAAAAGTGTTGCATCGCTCGCTTGCGGAGCGCATCCCCGACAGTGCGAGAAGATTCCCGCCGCTACGAAGGCCGAGATCGTCGCAGCGCCTGACGCCGCTGCCAGAGCCGTCGCATGCTTCGTTTGCGGGATGCACCAGACCGGTGTGGGAGAATCGAACAACGCTGCGAGTATCGTCGCAGAGCCTGTCGTCGCTGGGTGAGATCGCCGCACCGCTTGCTTGCGGACCGCATCACGTCGCTGCGAGCATCGTCGCAGAACCATCGCATCGAGGAGCTGCGAGAGAGAGGATCACCGCTGGACCGCTGGATCGCCCCGGAGATCGTCGCAGCCCCTACGAAATCATCGCATCGTGCCTTTGTGAGAACAGACTTCCTACGGAACCTACGCACCGGAATCCATACAAGTGGCCTTCCTCCCCATACAGACCGGATTCGTCGTAACACGCCCGCTGCTGCAGCGGGGCTGTCGCAAACGCCTCCCCAGGGTCTCAGGAGCAACGCATCGCTTGTTTTCCACCGCACCAGCTTCTGCTTTTGGAACTTTGTTGCAACCAAAAGGTACTGTGAGTAAACGTGACGCAACTGTGAACTTTTCACGCATCAGTAGAGAATTCTATCGCAACGTATAGAATTCTTACGCAACCTTGAGAACTCTTTTGAAACCATATTCTTGAACTGTGTAGGTTGGATTTTTGTCATTTTGGTCTTGTGTAGTTTAGATTAAAAATACCTTTATTTTTCTAAACTGTTGTGGAGTCAGTTTGTGGTGTTTTCACTGTGTTACTGTGAGTGTTGGTACAAATACTTTACGCATTGCCTTTGGTTAGCCTAGACTGCTCGTGCCAAGCTACCTAGAGGGTGAGAAGGGGTTATCTCAGAGGGTTATCTCCTTCCCCTGACTAGAAGCAAGGGTCCCTATTTGGACAGTGGTACCTACCTCTGCCAACTAGAGACCCCCAGATCTAACACACCCCAATCATCAGATGACATTATGAACAGTTAGCCATTAAGTAAATCCTGACCAGGAAACTGCAGCGACGACCACGCTCGATCTGACATATGTTGTGGCCCTCACTTCAATGCTATCTTTGTATGCCAAAACAGTATGTTCGAGACCCTGTTAGTGCATAAACTGCTAGGTACTGTGAATCTAAGAATGGAACACCCCCCACCCCATTCCTGTCCTTGACTTAAACACTCAGCTCAAAGTCCAAAAAAAACATAGCTGAGGTCCCAGTCACCGCTTGATAATGGATAAAGAGAGGAACTTAACCACTTTTGCATTTATAGACATCAGACACCCGAGTGACCCAACCCACAAACATTAGTTGACATGTTTAAAGGTTTGAAAGTTTTGATGATTGCATGTGGCATCCTCGACCTATTGGCATTGTGTGTTTTGAATAATGTTGATTAACCCGCACAGCACACCTCAACACAATCCTGCACCAAAAGTTCCCCGAAAGTGCAGCACAGAACAGTCCCAGCCCTGGATCACACAGCAGGCAGCGTAAATCCCTCTAGAGCCCTCTCATCAGATACTCGACCTCACACACAACCAAATGACGAATGACAAACATTTAAATATGCACATGAAATGTTAGGGGGACACATACTTCTTCACTGAGGTATCTGATCTACTCTTACCTGAATCAACAGCAAGTGCAAATAGTGCTTCTCCAAGAAACACATCTCACTAAACAAGAATCCCATAGCTTGCAAACAAGGTGGAGAGGCCAGATATACGCTACTGGTTACTCTGCCTTTGCTAGGGGGGCATTAATCTGGCTCCGGCTGGGGGTTCCATATCAAGTAGAAGAGATGCATATAGAGCCAGACGGCCATTATATCCTAGTCAAAGACAGATTAGATGGTAGACCTGTAGTGGCGTCATCTATACACGCACCAAATACTGAACAAGTGGGATTTCTCGACTCCATATAGGTCAAGTTATCTGCATGGCACGGAGTCCCATTACTATTGGGGGGAGATTTTAACTGTGTGTTAGATACATCATTGGACCGCTCCTTTCCCCCCTCCCTGGGACATCCACAGTGGTCGCAATGAAGGTATTAAGCACTTGGTTTACACACTGGCACCTGGTAGGTGCCTGGCAACACAGAAATCCCACAGATTGGATCTATTCATTCTACTCAGGGGCACACGGTTTGCATGTCCGACTTGATAGAATATTAGTCACAGATGAACTGCTACCAGTTATAACAGAACCTCTTTGCCTAGGGAGAACACACTCTGATCATAACCCACACACGCTGCAAATTGAGTGTGACAACGACCTTGCTCCCATTCCTAGATGGTGTATGCAGCCCACACTGTTAGAGGACAAGCCATTCCGACAATTCACGAATACAGTAATAACAGATTATTTTGATGTAAACCCAGGCACGGCATCAACCGCTCTGGTAGAAAGGGACACCTTTAAGACGGTGATACGTGGGCACTGTTTGGGCACACAAACTGCCATGCGTAAAGTGCTGGAATCAAATCTAATCAAGCTAGAAAATAGATTAGTACATCTAGCAATTAGAACATCCACTGACCCTTCACACAGTACTAAGCTACAAGAAAGTAGGGCAGAGCACACTGACCTGTAAGAAAGACCATGCTGCCTTAACTATGCAGCGCACACCCACAGTGCATCAGGCAGGGCTGGCATACTGCTCGCATGGCTCACTAGGCAAGATGATGCTAAAACTCCTATCACATCCATTCGTACCCCGCGAGGCAACTTACTATACTCACAGCGGGAGATATACCGGGCATTTACATGACACTATGTTAATTTGTACAAATCCACAGTCACAGCAACGACAGAAGAAATCTGACAGTATCTCTCGAAAATCACTAGGGTGACGCCGATACAAAAACTAGAACTTGACATCCCGCTTAACCTGGAAGAAATACTTGCAAGCATGCACACCTTAGTCACAGTCAAAACCCCAGGTCCGGATGGGCTGCCAGTTGAATTCTACAAGACCTATGCTACAATATTAGCACTGCAACTTAAAAAGGTATATGACACTGTACTAGCCAACTCCACACTCACATACACGCAACGCGAAGCAATACTGGTCTTCCTTACAAAGCCAGATAGAGACACAACCGTGTTGGGCTCCTACAGGCCATTGGCGCTCCTTAATACGGACTATAAAATCTTATCTCCCGTCATTGCGGCAAGATTAGCCCCATTAGTAAAGGAATTAGTGCACCCAGACCAAAATGAATTTGTTCCTACCAGGAGCCCCTCCTTAAACATATGCAGATTCTTTTTAAATCCAGGAGTATGCGGTTCGTTCATTGCCAGACTTGGAATGCACAGTTCTAGATCTAGAAAAGGAATTTTACTCCCTTGAGTGGCCATACCACTTTGAAGTACTGAGTAATATGGGTTAGGATATACTTTCCAGCAGATGATTAAGTTACTCTACACACAGCCCACCATTAGGATATGAATAGGCACAAGGACCTCAGAATGCATAGCCATCAACAGGGGAATCAAACAGGGTTGTCCGCTGTCCCCACTCCAAAAATGTGAAGCAGGGGAGAATAGTGGGGTATTCCACTGGGAGATGGTGTACACACAATCTCACTCTATGCAGATGATCTGCTGCTGTATGCCAGGGACTTGCATAACATACCGGATACCATAGCAGAAATGCTACAGAACCTTGAGTAAATGTCAAGACTAAAAGTAAATTTGTTCAAGTCGTGTCTATACCCATTTGGGAGGGAAACCCAAAACCCGGGCTTTCAGAAAAACGGCTCACCCCTCAACTGGCAGCCATCCTCCTGCCGTTTTCTGGGCATATTTATATATTATACTCCTGTAGACATGTTAGAGGGCAACATGACCAGAACGATTTCCTCAATCAGGTCCGAGGTACAGTTCTGGTAGTTGCTGCCACTGGTGATGATGGGTAGAGTGGCTTTGACCAAAATTGTGGTATTGCCAAGACTGATGTATTACTTTGCAAACCTACCTGTCTATGTCCCAACTGAGGTGTTTCGAGAGATGGAGCAAATACTATGGGAGTTTATATGGAACTAAAGCAGCCATAGGATAGCGCTTTGGAAACTGTATGCAAACCTGAGAAGGGGAGGACTCGCTGTCACGAATCTGGAAATATACTACTTGGTGGCGTAGCTGCAATGGGTGGCACAGTGGCTGGTGTGACACAATTTATCTGACACAGCCACGGGAGGACCAGCATGGATGATGTCTCAGATATTTTACATGCAGCCGCGGTCGGCAGTAGGAGTTCCTGCAGGGCGGTGATGTGGGGAGGGGGAGGGGCAGGGTGGGGGTAGTGATGTATGGATTACAGAGTTTAACAGGTAAGTAAACATATAAATAAATAAAACGAATTTCGTTGCGCGCACTGCATGTGGTGATGCAGTGCGCACAACGAAATTCGTTTTATGTATTTATATGTTTACTTACCTGTTAAACTCCGTAATCCATACATTACTACCCCCACCCTGCCCCTCACCCTCCTCACGTCACCGCCCTGCAGGAACTCCTACTGCCGACCGCGGCTGCTTTCCACCCAATGGCGCGGTCTCCTGCCCCGACACCCACAGGCTTAGCCCTAGTGTACCACTGTTATAAGTGGAGTTTATACCTAACTAAGAATGTAACACCTTATGCCTAGGCATTAGCCCTGGTGGGCTCCCTGAGGAATAAAACAAACACAACACATAGGTTACTCGCACAATGGGAGGAGGTAGAGATACACACCTTTGGTGTCTTGTTGAGGAAGGCACATTGATACCGTATTGCAGATTGACTAATCCTTCCTGCAGGTCAGTTTCTTTTATACAATTCAATCATACGATCACTAACGGCAGCCTGGGGGGAAATTGACACCAAACCGCAAATGCATCTTTCGATCCAATACCTGTATGTAATGGGAATAGAGCCATATAGTACACTGGTTGGCAGTTGCGCTGTTGTCACACACTCTCCAGCCACTAGAGACATTGAGCACAAGATGGAAAAAGGACAGGGAAGAAGCCCATTGACAGAAAAAGAGTGGGATATTTCCTAGCTAGCCCAACACAAATACCACGGAACGCTAAATTGAGCACCGTACAGATGTACATTGTGGACAGAGCATATTTGTCACCAGATACACTAAATAGCTATTTTAATCTAACATCCTCAGTATGCCCTCAATGTAAACAGATAGGGGCAGACCTACCTCACATGCTATGGTCCTGTAGGGCAGTACAGCCATACTGGCAGATGATAGCAGCAGCGCTGGCTACCTACACTGACTGACCTTCCCTGCACACCGAGTGGAATGCATACTGGGGATGTTTCCAAGAAGCAGAAAGCCACCTCACGATTTATAGACCTAGGATTAATAATGGCCAAAAGTTTAATCACTAGACAATGGAAGGCTAAGCGACCCCCTAACTTTAATAGTTGGAAACAATCACTTGCGGTATAGGCCCAGGCAGGAAGCAATGCGTTGCATATAGAAGAAATAGCAGGCCTGCGTAAATACCCCATCGCACAGTGCTGGGACGCAATCCTATCAGAAATACACACTGAAACCCTAAAGACAGACAGAGATAGTTTGCAGAGTGGAGATGAGAATAGAGGAGAAGAAACCACTGGATTAGAGCACACCCGAGGACGTACACAAGCGTCGGAGTAGAGACATCAAATGAGAAACAGACAAAAGAGATCACAAGGCACAGATAAACGTAAACTGAAAAATGGGACCAAACGCAATGGAGGCCATGAACAAGGACAAACTAGATTACAAAATGATATAGATAAAGTGTTGGGATGTGACTTTTTTGGGAGGGTGCCGGTTTGTTTGTTATAAAATGTTATTGTATCTATTAGCGAAAAACGGTTTAAATATAGGGTAAAAAAAGGTTGAATATGCACAACGTAAATCACAATTGAACTATCAACATGCATGTTATTCTCATCTATTTTCTCCCAAATGCTACAAAGCAAAGATCAAGTTCTAATACAGACACTGGAAATCCATGCTGAATATATAAAAGCAAATCAAAAACTGTGATAGAACTGTTAACGTAATTCAATTAACAGAGCAGGGAAATGAACTGGGCATTCAATGGGGCTATGGCTTTAGCCAAAGATGAGGATATAGACAGAAAATGTATGTAAAAGTGCAATGAGTGACAATACTATTGTAGAAGTTACACTATGCAATATAAAGAAAAAAAATTTAATGAAGAAATTTTAACAAAAAAATAAAAAAGGAATGCAAGTGGCAAGCAATTGTTTGTACAGTTGATCAAGAATTGTGGCACAGATGTAATGTTTGGATGAAACAATGTCTCTTTGTAACATTGTATTGACAGATAAACAAAGGATTAAGCTCTCCACCAACTCATGCACATCTTTTTCTTTCGTCTACACCTGCGACACTTCCTTTAGCTGTCCCTATCAATGGGATAGCTTGGCCCATGCTACTGTTCTCCTTGTTGACTTACCATGTGAAAACCTCAAAAGGAAGCAGCATCTATGTCAGGCATTTGACTACGCCTAATTGGTCCATCTCAATGATTATGCCTTTCACAGTTGCATCCCCTCTTTGCCTGACTTATACATTGATAGGTCAGTACTGCTCAAACAGACATTGCCACATGTAATAAGTCAAATTCCAACTTGTTGGCACCTCCTGTATGAGTGCTTTATCTAGCATTGTATTAGCACACTGAATGACCCTCAGCTGCTTCTGTGCTTTAAAAAAAATTTGGCTGAAATAAGTGCAGATTCTTCTGCAGGTGGACAGTAAATTGCTGAATCTGCTTGTTTGAGAAAGTCCGGTACAATGATGGTGATGCAGTGAGCCAAATACAAGACGCTGCAATAGCCACCATCTGCCAATGCCTTAATTATATTACTGCCAGTGTTGGTTGCAACAAATCCAATGTTAAGCCCTCTTGGTCGCAGCCATGCAAAAACCTTGTTGTTAAAGTCTGCCAAGATGTTTGCAGCAGTATGGTATGGGATTCCTCCATAGCAAACATGGCTACTGCTGCATGCTTACGAGGGCCAGTAAAAATCTCAGCAGTGTCAACACCTGCAGATATGATTTCTGTAACAACCACAAAAGAGATCCAGTGTGCAGTGATGCACATGTAATCAGTGGCTTGGGAACCAATACATGTGTCTCTCATCAGGTGTATAGTGTGAACAACACTCTGCTGCACAGCTTGTCTAAGCCATTCCAGCACATCATGATGTAGTGCTGGAACAGCAACTCTGGAAAAATAGGACCAGTGGTGCACCTTCCATTTCAGGCAGGTAGCTGCCACAAATTCGAGAAAACCCTCCCCTTCCACAAAAGAAACATGGAAGAGGTCCAGCACTAACATTTTAGCCAGCTACACGTTGTACAAATGTGTTGTTGGATGATTGCGTTTGTACTGCCCCTCCGACCTAAACATGCCAGGAATAGTAGCCTGGATTTTTTTCTTTTCTGATGCTACTAATGCAGGTGACTTCTTGAGAGCCGACGGTAAAAGGCTCAATGTGCGTCTCAGTGGGGTATTCACTGTATAGTCTTGCTATGTTGATGATGTGGGCGATACTACTTCACTACTGGAGGCAGGGCTGATTTGTGTAACAAAAATTTCTTCCTCTTCTTCATCCTCCACAATGATCGGATTGGATTCCCTGCTCAGTCTTTCACCCCTTTCACCAACATCGCTGGCAGTTGTTTGTCCACTAAGGTGCTCCTCACACTGGATTGCGTGTTTTCTCAAATGAGTTATTTGGCCACTGGTACCATAGTTTGTACCAAGCTACCCCCAACTAACACTTGCTCTGCAAATGGAGCATATGGCAATATTTGTCTCCTTCTTGTTAACCATAAAGAAGTCTCAAACTGGGGAAGTCCCATTTCTAACGCTGGTAACACTGCCAATATTAGATGAACTGGCAGTAGGTGGGCATTTTGAAGTTTGCCTCTGCAGTGCCTAGTTCTACTGAGGTGGTTGTGGATGTAGGTCACTGCCGGGGCCGTGCAAATATTGCCGCTGGCGGTGGTGGTGGTATCTGTGCCACATCCCTCAGAGCAATTTTAGATGGGGTAACATCGATGTCCACTGGGGCCAGGCTATTATTCATGATGACTGGCTCGTCACTATCTTACTCTTCTACATCCAAAACAGTAACGCTTTCAGGAACCTTTCTTTTCCCTTCCCTCTCGGCCGTGTCTCACTCTCAGACCGAGGAAGGATACAAGTGGAGTCTTAATCATCAGAAGGGGGGCTTGGACAAGAAGATGGTGGAGTAACCCTCCTTTTTCTTGCAGGAGATCGGGAAGACAATGCATCTCTAAAAGAGTGGCTTATTCCACTTCCTCAGCAAGAAGCTCAATCTCCTGAACTGCTCCTACTTCAGGAGGAACTACTATTGCTGGCTGTGCCTGTTGTTGTACACTTATCTGAGATTCCTGCAATGATTGGGTACTATTTTGCAAAAGAGAAAAGTCCATGTCATAGTCACTGCTCATTGCCGTGATTAGACTGGCTGCTTCTGTGACAAACATGGGCTTGGGCCCAGGTTGGTGTGTGTCCACTGAGGTCGGGGTGCTGCTCCTAGCTTGCTACCTGGAGCCCGCTGCTGCGGACACAAGTTTGCCGAAAAAGGTCTTGGCCGATACATCAGTGGTGGAAATCAGCTTCTTCTCCTCCCCCACTGGTCATTTTCTTTAAAGCATCTTTCTTTGGGGTCATCTTGAAGCTGTCACTTGGCAGTGGCACTTAGCTTCACAAGCTAAAGAGATATCCATGTTGTGTGTTCACGCATCATATTGTAAACAGGTCTTCTGTCTGGCAGCACTGTGGATGATGTTGTCTCATACACCTAAGGGCAAACAAGCAAGAAGAACATCAGTGAAAAGTATTTAACAACAAGGGCTGGTGATGGACAGAGTTTCTGAATTAAGCAGAATACTCTCACTCAGTCAAGAGATCAGGGCTAGATCTAACACCGTTTTTAGCTCACTGCACCATCCCAGTTCAGAACCTGGCTATATGCAAATTAGTCTGTTCCTGTCCCAGTGCATGATGGGTACAGGGCAAACCAAACTACCAAGCCAATTCTTACACTGGGAAGGAAACAAGCTTCCGGGGACCGGTTTCTGGCATTTCAGCCGTCGTCGGCCCGGCTTGCTTGAATCCTGATGGTGCAATGAGCAAGGGACTCACATCTGAGTATACCCTTCCACGCTTAGGGTGGACAAAATATTTAACAACAAGGGGTGGTGATGGACAGAGTTTCTGAATTAAGCAGAATACTCTCACCCAGTCAAGAGATCAGGGCTAGATCCAACACCGTTTTTTAGCTCACTGCACCATCCCAGTTCAGAACCTGGCTATATGCAAATTAGTCTGTTCCTGTCCCAGTGCATGATGGAAACAGGGCAAACCAAACTACCAAGCCAATTCTTACACTGGGAAGGAAACAAGCTTCCGGGGAACGGTTTCTGGCATTTCAGCCGTCGTCGGCCCGGCTTGCTTGAATCCTGATGGTGCAATGAGCAAGGGACTCACATCTGAGTATACCCTTCCACGCTTAGGGTGGACAAAATATTTAACAACAAGGGGTGGTGATGGACAGAGTTTCTGAATTAAGCAGAATACTCTCACCCAGTCAAGATATCAGGGCTAGATCCAACACCGTTTTTTAGCTCACTGCACCATCCCAGTTCAGAACCTGGCTATATGCAAATTTGTCTGTTCCTGTCCCTGTGCATGATGGGAACAGGGCAAACCAAACTACCAAGCCAATTCTTACACTGGGAAGGAAACAAGCTTCTGGGGACCGGTTTCTGGCATTTCAGCCGTCGTCGGCCCGGCTTGCTTGAATCCTGATGGTGAAATGAGCAAGGGACTCACATCTGAGTATACCCTTCCACGCTTAGGGTGGACAAAATATTTAACAACAAGGGGTGGTGATGGACAGAGTTTCTGAATTAAGCAGAATACTCTCACCCAGTAAAGAGATCAGGGCTAGATCCAACACCGTTTTTTAGCTCACTGCACCATCCCAGTTCAGAACCTGGCTATATGCAAATTAGTCTGTTCCTGTCCCAGTGCATGATGGGAACAGGGCAAACTAAACTACCAAGCCAATTCTTACACTGGGAAGGAAACAAGCTTCCGGGGACCGGTTTCTGGCATTTCAGCCGTCGTCGGCCCGGCTTGCTTGAATCCTGATGGTGCAATGAGCAAGGGACTCACATCTGAGTATACCCTTCCACGCTTAGGGTGGACAAAATATTTAACAACAAGGGGTGGTGATGGACAGATTTTCTGAATTAAGCAGAATACTCTCACCCAGTCAAGAGATCAGGGCTAGATCCAACACCGTTTTTTAGCTCACTGCACCATCCCAGTTCAGAACCTGGCTATATGCAAATTAGTCTGTTCCTGTCCCAGTGCATGATGGGAACAGGGCAAACCCAACTACCAAGCCAATTCTTACACTGGGAAGGAAACAAGCTTCCGGGGACGGTTTCTGGCATTTCAGCCGTCGTCGGCCCGGCTTGCTTGAATCCTGATGGTGCAATGAGCAAGGGGCTCACATCTGAGTATACCCTTCCACGCTTAGGGTGGACCAAATATTTAACAACAAGGGGTGGTGATGGACAGAGTTTCTGAATTAAGCAGAATACTCTCACCCAGTCAAGAGATCAGGGCTAGATCCAACACCGTTTTTTAGCTCACTGCACCATCCCAGTTCAGAACCTGGCTATATGCAAATTAGTCTGTTCCTGTCCCTGTGCATGATGGGAACAGGGCAAACCAAACTACCAAGCCAATTCTTACACTGGGAAGGAAACAAGCTTCCGGGGACCGGTTTCTGGCATTTCAGCCGCCGTTGGCCCGGCTTGCTTGAATCCTGATGGTGCAATGAGCAAGGGACTCACATCTGAGTATACCCTTCCACGCTTAGGGTGGACAAAATATTTAACAACAAGGGGTGGTGATGGACAGAGTTTCTGAATTAAGCAGAATACTCTCACCCAGTCAAGAGATCAGGGCTAGATCCAACACCGCTTGTCTACTTTCTGGTGAAGAATTGGCTTGGTAGTTTGGTCTGCCCTGTTCCCATGATGCACTGGGCCAGGGACAGACTAATTTGCATATAGCCAGGTTCTGAGCTGGGATGGGGCAGTTAGCTAAATAACGGTGATGGATCAAGCCCTGATCTTTGGACTGGGTAAGAGTGGTCTGCTTAATTCAGACACTCTGTTCATCACCACTCCCTTTTCTGAATCGTTTTTGGCCACTATAGGTGTGGCAGGGTATACTCAGACATGAGTCCCTTGCTCACTGCTCCATCAGGATTCAAGCAAGCCGGGCCGATGACGGCTGTAATGCCAGAAACCGGTCCCCGGTAGCTTGTCTCCTTTCTGGTGAAGAATTGGCTTGGTAGTTTGGTCTGCCCTGTTCCCATGATGCACTGGGCCAGGGACAGACTAATTTGCATATAGCCAGGTTCTGAGCTGGGATGGGGCAGTGAGCTAAATAACGGTGATGGATCAAGCCCTGATCTTTGGACTGGGTAAGAGTGGTCTGCTTAATTCAGACACTCTGTTCATCACCACCCCCTTTTCTGAATCAGTGAAAAGTGGCATTGTTGCAGTTCAATTAGTAGTACAAGCAAACACAATCATTTAGTGTGGTCACTGATTACTTAAGTTATCATAAATAACAATACAGTGTATCCATTTGTAAAACCACACCAACATGAACTGTCATGCTGTACACTCAGGAAGGATAAGAAAGAGCAGCAACAACAATGTACAGATATAACTGTTTGCTTTATGTGCAAGTTGAGAATGGGTTGTGGAACTCAGGAAAGTGCAAGTGAGAATGGAATAACCCTTAGACAATGAATGCTGTAGTGCGCCTATGGCACACATGGGGTTAATGCCAGATGTTAGGGAAATGGGAGAAAGAAATTCAAATAAAACTTATTTTAAGTAAAATTAAAAAGTAGCATTAACATTTTTAATAAATAAGTGAAATAATCCTCAAGAATATTATTTATTAAACTGCTATCTCAACCATCAATGCAAGCCTATAGCAAAGGGCACACTGGCTGGACACACAAAATGGCTTCCAGCCAGTGGCACATGGTCAAGAACAACAACACTGAGCAAGAAGGCATTGGGAACAAAGAGAAAACATGAAAGCCTATGGCAAAAGCACTCTAGCTGCCTACACAAACTGGCCCCCTGCCACATGGTGAACAACAAGCAAGGAGGCATGGCCACAACAAAGAGCACATGCAGGCCTATGCAAAAGCACACTGGCTACCTATACAAAATGGCCACCAGCCACATGGTCACTACAACAACAACCAGCAAGACGGCATGGCCTCAACAAAGAAGACATGCAGGCCTATGGCAAAAGCACACTGGCTGGCTACACAAAATGGCCGCCAGCCACATAGTCACAACAAAAAACAGGAGGCCTAGAAAACAAAGAACACATGCAGGCCTATGCACACTGACTATATAAAATGACCCCATGCCACATGACATAGGGAACAAAAAGAAATTGTGGCCTATGGCAAAAACACTCACACACTGGCCAGACAAAGGAGGCATTTTAACACAGCATTAATTCAGCAATGCCCAAAAAGGAACTTAACAGGGTTAAAAATGTTTCACTGACACATATCCTCCGAAGGCATTACCCCACCCTAAGCAATTTTTTCAGGGAAAAAAATGTGCAATAACACAAAAAAAAAATTTGTATTTTAATCCAATGCCATCCAAGGCCTAAATGATGTTTCAATTCAACAGACACCACAGAAATAGTTGTTTCATGCACCCATGACTAGTACTGGGCCTACTGTCTGGAAGGTCTATTGGCAGACTAGGCCATATAGGGAATTAAAAGAATATTGCTCATTTATTAAAAAAACAAGGTGAAAATATACTAAACTGTGCTACATTTTTCTTTTACAAAACATATAAAATTACATGCAAAAAATAACGAGTCCCCTACTGAAGCTGCAGACCACCCCCACCACAATAAATGTTAAAAATCGAATACACATATATATAAATTCTGGTGCATACTCTCTATCAAACAAACAAAACCTTTATATATAAGACTTGTGAAATCTCAAATACAAAGTCCTTTATTCCAATGGTATATATGCAACAGACACAAAGAGTGATCCTTCCAGCTCCAAATCCAATTGAAAAGGGACCAGGAGATGGGCAAAGCACTGGGAGAAGCCTGCTGGACAGGAACAGGAAGTTGGAGACTATGGGGCACTTCTTTCATGTTGGAAAAAAAAGTTTAACAAGCATTGGCATAGCCAATAGGTCTTGCTTTTGGGACCTTAAAAGTATTTAGTTATGCAGCAGAATATCCTTGGTGCAACAACACCAACTGTTGCATGGCTAAACACTTATAAGATCCCAAATGCGAGACCTATTGGCTATGCCAATGCTTGTTTAGTTTTAAAAATCTGGTCACCCTACCTCCAAGCCAAAAGAGCGGCGTAGTGGGCGTGGTGAAAGAATAAAAACTCTAGCAGAAGGGAGGGCAGATGGGGTGCGGAAACTTCCGGTAGGGCTGGATTTGGAGATATGTAAGTAGGAGATAGGAAGTCATTGGTTAAAGCCCCACCTCACATCAACCTTTGAAAAGGGTGCCTGAGGTAAATTAAGGCCCTCTTCCTTGCTGATTTCCGGTTCCGGCTCAGTCTGTTCTTTTAGTAAATATACAAATATGCAATGTAACTACTGAAAGTTTTCATGGCAGATACCCGGCGAGTGAGCGCAAAGCATGTCATGCACCATTAGAGAATAACAGTGGTTGAGTTTAAGACTGCCCTTTTGTAACTGAACGTTATGAGCTTCATATTGTGTTTTGTACATTCGTGTTATGAGTTGGATTGCTCTTTGGTGTATGCAACGCCAATGAACTAAAACATTGTCGGGCCTGAAGCTTACGGTCCTTATCCATCATTACCCTCGGGTGGGAAGGCGCGACAGAAACACAGACCCAGAAGTTAATCATGAATTACCTTTGGCAATAAATAGTAGGACACAGGCAGCAACTGAAAACGAGACAAATAGTAAGAGACAGGCAGCAACTGAAAACAAGACAGGCAGCAACAGAAAATTGCAAAGGCAGACAGCAAGAGAGAATAAAACAAGAATCAAGAGAGAATAAGAAAGTAACCGAGAGAGAATCAGATGCACACAAAGAGGCAGCAGACAAAACAAGCATTGGCAGCTTTTGCGGCAGCAAAAGTGAAAGCGATCGCCCGGGAGTGGTGCGTGCGTGAGTGCGTGCGTGCGCATTGTGCTCCTTTTCAAAGCACATACTCGTACTTGTAGTGCACCCCTGTGCGCTCCCACAAGGCGTATGCCGCCACAAGCATGAGTATGTGCTTGGAAAAAGATCTGCTCGACAGCTAAAGGTCTCCTATGCCGTGCATGCACGCTGCGTAGGTGAGACCTAAAAAGGGACTCCTTGTACAAAACTCCAATGCGAACGTTACATTTCAGGAGTTTTTTTGCTCCAAATTGTAATTTTGGGAAGATTTAGATGCTCCTCGAGGAGAGAATCATTCCCAGGTGGTCGCTGCGATAGATTGTGGGAGTTCACAATAGCGTATGTCACAAAACATCTGGCAGAAGTCGATGGTGCTGCCTAAAGGCACGTTAGCGGCTGCAAAATCTTGTGGGAGCTTGCAAGTGGCTAGCAATTCTCATGGGGTTCCCGAACAGTTACAAAATACTGTGGGCGCTATCGATGCCCAGCAAGTCGCTCCCACAAGCGCAAAACGACATTTTAAGCACAGCAACAAAAAACAATTGTCTCTGTTGCACAGTGCAGAGTTTATCGGTAACTCCCCATTCACCGCGGAACACGGAGTTGCCAATTCTGCAAACTCTGCGAGGAGAGCGGGGTTGTACAACATTACTCTGCCATGACATGACAGGAATATGGTTCTTTTCTACAATCTAATGGATTATAATAATTATACCCTGTGTGAAAATAACAGCCTTAGAGAGAAAAGATCACATTTAAAATCATATTCCTTGTTGTTTCTGGAGACAGTAGAAGATAATGTCCTCACATTCATGAACAACATTTATAACTATGTAGACAACTTTCCAGTTTCTAACTCTCCCTGCAAAAATATGTCAGTAATTTGTTGTCTGCTGTAGTTATGGGGTGCCACACACAATGACACCACAATTAGAGCTGCCTGCCTTCTCAGTACAACCCTTTGGTGATAGCATGTAAAATAAAAGCCCGTGCAACATGGGAAACACATGGTAGGTGGTGTGATTGATGAATTTGAATAGAATGAACAATGTTTTAAAATGTTTCATGGAGAATTGTGCAGATGCCACAAGAAAAACAGCTTTTCAATGGATAGTCAGCCCTAAATCCTAACTACACATGCGCTATTGCCACACGTGTAATATACCTATTACACTGGTGACAATAGCACCGGTGTAGATAAGATTGGACTGCAGCTCGATATTTTCAAGATTGTGCATGTGGTGTGCGGCCTCAGTGCTAAGTCCGCAGCCTATTGTTTGTGGGCTCAGCATTAAGTGTCACGACTGCCGGCTCCTCAGGATCAGGTTGATGCTCAAAAGGGGCCACCTCCTGATGTCCCTGGACTCTGACTAGCTATAAGCATACAGAGTACAAAAGCAATCAAGCGAAGGATAGGTAAGGGTAGGAGCTGCAGTGGAAGGGACACCTGTAACAAAAGAAGGCGCACATTAATACTTGCAATCTTCTCTCTACCCTCCTGTACTGTCTCACTAGATTATAATACAGTACCTGGTAACTGATCAGGAGATGAACCTTTTCTTCTATCTGAGATACTTCTCTCAAACACAAGATCGACCTATGGTTCAAAAGACAACCAGTTATTCCTAGGGAACATACCTTTACAACTGTCATATATGGATTCACACTCAATGGCATACATACCAGTCACTCTATTCCAAATAACCAATATAACTTAATGTCTTTTCAGCATTCATTTCCCTCTGGAAAATAGGCTTCCATAAAGTAAGATGATGCTCCAAAAATAAAGCAAAGAATAAAGGCAAATAGTCAGCTACCCTAATAAATCTCATGGTGGAGACGTGCCCCGATAGTTAGTGAATTCATCAAAGTTAAATAAGAGATAAGCAACAACAAGCCAACCGATAGTTGGACTCTGCAACAGTATAGGTTCGAAATCAGGTCTTACCGGCTGCCGTAGAAGTTCTGGAATAACTCACTGTGACTTCCGTAATGATGCAATGCGGCTCCGTGAGTGGCTCCGCAGTAGAAGAAAATAAATAAATATGTTGGACTGACGGGGCCAACCCGGGAGGGGGCAATCCAGCGTCTCCCAGCCCGTAGTAAGACAAAGGATAACAAACACCGGCTCAAAACCTGATGAGGCTAGGAGGGGGCAATCCAGCGGCTCCCAGCCAGTATCTCAGGCATTAAGATCATACAGCGCTCTTGCGCTAATGCGTTCTCGCTCTGCCGAGCGGAACGCGAACAACAGGCTCTATTCCTGTTCGGGCGTGGAGGCGGCAATCCAGCGTCTCCCAGCCTGAAACACAGAAAGATCAAACAAAGCTCGACGCCCATGCGCCAATGCGTTCTTGCTCCGCCGAGCAATAACGCGAACTTCCACTCCGCAGCCGCGGAGTCAAAAGGCAATGTAGGACTTCAGAGGAATCCGCAGCGGCTCTGCAGGGACAGGGCGTCCACTGAACCGCAACACTCCAAAAAATCATGTGCGAGGACTCTTGTGCCTCGCGAGACTATATACTATATACTATATAGACCTACTTGCATTTACCACGCGCGCGCTCCTCAGCGCTGTACCTGCCTATTTTAAGCTTTTTAAATCGTCATTGCGTTCAGCGCTATTACTTGTGGGCGCTTGTGGCTGTACTCAGGGGGTATCTAGGGGGCATACAGTCAGGTACTCACTTGCACTGTAATTGTTGATCCACCCGCATTTGCGGGGCTTAGTTAGAGCTTAGGGCTTCCTTTGGGCGCTGCTTGCGGTGTTTGGCCGCCATCTTAGGTGGGGGTGTTTTTGTTTCGGGCCGACTTTAGGCGCCATCTTTAAGTGGGTCCAGTGGCTTCACTCTCAGGACTCCCGCGCACTGGAAAGGGTATTTAAACCACTCCCTTTCTTTCTTTGACAGACCTACTTGCATTTACCACGCGCGCGCTCCTCAGCGCTGTAACTGCCTATTTTAAGCTTTTTAAATCGTCATTGCGTTCAGCGCTATTACTTGTGGGCGCTTGTGGCTGTACTCAGGGGGTATCTAGGGGGCATACAGTCAGGTACTCACTTGCACTGTAATTGTTGATCCACCCGCATTTGCGGGGCTTAGTTAGAGCTTAGGGCTTCCTTTGGGCGCTGCTTGCGGTGTTTGGCCGCCATCTTAGGTGGGGGTGTTTTCGTTTCGGGCCGACTTTAGGCGCCATCTTTAAGTGGGTCCAGTGGCTTCACTCTCAGGACTCCCGCGCACTGGAAAGGGTATTTAAACCACTCCCTTTCTTTCTTTGACAGACCTACTTGCATTTACCACGCGCGCGCTCCTCAGCGCTGTAACTGCCTATTTTAAGCTTTTTAAATCGTCATTGCGTTCAGCGCTATTACTTGTGGGCGCTTGTGGCTGTACTCAGGGGGTATCTAGGGGGCATACAGTCAGGTACTCACTTGCACTGTAATTGTTGATCCACCCGCATTTGCGGGGCTTAGTTAGAGCTTAGGGCTTCCTTTGGGCGCTGCTTGCGGTGTTTGGCCGCCATCTTAGGTGGGGGTGTTTTCGTTTCGGGCCGACTTTAGGCGCCATCTTTAAGTGGGTCCAGTGGCTTCACTCTCAGGACTCCCGCGCATGACACTATAAGAGGAGATGTATAGGCAAGCGCGCAGCGTGGGCGTGCAGCGGGCTCGCCGGCGGGGCGCCGGAGGTGCGCCAGAGGTAAGCCCGTTTGCGCCCGTTCGCGCTCCGGACACGCTTAGCGCTAGACACGCTGCGTCAACTCACCTGACATACTCCAGGGAAGAACTTTGTCTGGTGAACCAATTCCCCAGTATGGGTGAACAATTGCCCCCCCCCCGCCGGCTCCTTTGGTGAGTGTAAACTGCGGACTACTGAATGTCCGCTCGCTCTGCAAACATCATGCAGAGACGGCTCTTCTTATCGACTCTTTGCAGCTTGATATCATGTTTTTGACTGAAACCTGGACCAGGACGGAGAGTAGTGTGGAGCTTGGCTGGGCTTGCCCGTCAGGTTATTCCATCAGGCACATCCCGCGAACTAATGGGAGAGGCGGTGGAGTGGGCTTTATTTTTAAGGACTCTCTTTCGTTTTCTCAGCTCGAAGTTAAATCAGTCAAGGGCTTTGAGCTCATGAGCTTTTCTCTGAAAGATCAGAGTGGAACACTGGTTGCGGGGCTACTTTGTTATCACCCTCCCACCAGTGCGATATCATCTCTTCAAGACTTGATAGATCTGATTTATGATCTATCTAACTCCCATGCTAGATTCTTAATCCTGGGCGATTTTAATCTCTGGCCCAGTGGTCCTCATGATTCTGCATATCGAGATCTGCACCAAGCTTGCAATAATCTGCACCTTACGCAGCTGGTGTCCGCCCCTACTCATGTTAAAGGCCATGTTTGGATATGATCTTTGCAGCTGAACCGCTAGTCTCGATTAAGGAGGTTGCGGCCCAATGCTGGACAGATCATGCATTGATCCATTTTTCTATTCTCTTACCAGCTGGCTCGCTGAGTAATAGCGTTCCGGTCAGGCCTATACTTAGGAGGCAATGGGCTCGGCTACTTAAGGGCTCCAATCTACCCACACTTCTGCCTAGGGCTTTTGCCTTGGGTCAGAATGTGGAGGAGAGTTATTCCACTCTCTGTCAGCAGCTCCTTGAGTCGCTTGATAAGGTGATTCCAATGCGTAAGGTGAAAGATAAGTCGCAAAAAGCCACCCCCTGGTTCTCTAGCGACCTCCTCCAACAGAGACTTCGTTGTAAACAGGCAGAGCGGGTCTGGAGAAGGCACTATTCAGAATCAGATAAACTGCTTTATAAAAAAAAACTCCAGGAGTATAAAGTTCAGATTAGGCTGGCCAAAGCTAAGTTTCTTGAGGCCACTTTGGCTAAAGCAGGTAACAAGTCGCAAACCTTGTTTAAATTGGTTAAAAATCTTTCAAACCCAGCCTGCGCAACATCTGCCATCCCGGCCTCTCAGGAACTTTGCGACTCATTAGCCTCAGCTTTTGAGGAAAAAATTAATACCATCTTGAATGGACTTTCTGCCCCCAATCTAATTAGTCTCCCCGCTGCTGGCTTCTTGGATCGGGTCAGCATAGCAATTCGGGAGGGGCTTGTGGAGGAAGCAGTACAACCTCGGATGACCTGCTTTCCCACTCCTTCCCTGGAGGAATTCTGCTTGTTGGCTAATGGCGGGTCATCTGGCTCCCCGCTAGACCCTTTGCCACATAAGTTCTGAAGTTGTTTCAGGGGGAGCTTTTTCCACTGCTCCACTCCATCTGCTGCCAGTCCTTGGCCACGGCCATGGTCCCGGATAGCTGGAAACTGGCAGTGGTCACCCCACTGCTAAAAAAGGCCACCTTGGACCCTTTAGGTTCGACCAATTACAGGCCCATTTCACTTCTGCCTTTCTCGGTAAAAATCTTAGAGAAATTGGTCACTAGGGCCCTGTCCAGCTTCCTTGAATCTAATGACCTTTTGGACGTGGCCCAATTCGGCTTCAGGCCGGCCCACGGTACGGAGTCTGCCTTGGTGACCGTTTTGGAAGACCTGCGTTCGCGTGTCGACAGGGGAGGAGCAGCGTTTCTGGTGCTGCTCGACATGTCGGCCGCGTTCGACACGGTTGACCATGCGGTTCTACTTGGCAGGTTCCGGGAGTCCGGGGTGACCGGCTTGGCCCTGGACTGGCTGGCCTCGTACCTCTGTAACAGGCAGCAATCTGTGGCCTTGCCGCCTTTTCGATCAGCTGTAAGAGATGTAAAACAGGGTGTACTGCAGGGCTCCGCAATCAGCCCGATCCTCTTTAATTTATATCTTTGCCCCTAATAAGCTTGATTAAGTCATTCGGCATGTCTGTCATCAATTATGCCGATGACACTCAACTTATTATTTCCATCGAGGGCAGGGATGCGGTCTCCATGGAATCTTTTCATCGTTGCATGACTGCAGCAGCGAATTGGATGCGTCAGAACTCGCTACAGTTCAATGGAGCAAAGACTGAAGTCCTCTATTGTTCAGTAGACCGAACGCCCCGTCCTTTGCCAGAGGGGCTCTGGCCTTCCTCCACCTTAGGCACAGTAGCAGCGGCAGATTCTGTCCGCAACTTAGGTGTCCTGCTCGGGCCTAGTCTCCAGCTGGATGCCTTCGTCAATAAAACCACAGCGACCTGCATGTTACTGTTACGCATGCTGCGGAAGATTCTTCTGCTACTTCCCCATTCAGCGAGGACGGAAGCAGTGCGTAGTATCATCCTCAGTAGATTAGACTACTGTAACGCACTGCTTCTGGGGGCCCCTAACATCTTGGTCATGAAGTTACAGCGGGTGCAGAACATGGCAGCTAAATTAGCTCTCTCGCGGCCATGGTCTGCTTTGTCTTCCCTCGCGCTTTCGGACTTACACTGGCTTCCGGTTCAAAAACGGATTTGTTTCAAATCTGCCTGCCTGGTTTCAGAGCCTTGCATGGGCTGGGCCTAGTGATGCTGCGAGATCTATTCTCTTGGTACTCTGCTGCCAGACTTTTGAGATCCTCTTTGGCCTTTTGGTGACAGTTCCCAAGATAAAAAGGGTGAGGATGGGCGGCCGCTCATTCTGCTTTACGGCCGCCAAGCTTTGGAACTCCCTACCTCTGTCCCTAAGGAGTAAGCAGGATCGCTCGTCTTTTAAAAAGGATCTTAAAACTTACAGTGTAGCAGTGTAGTGGACTTCTGTAGGAATGTTTGTGGTCAAAGTGCCAGGATACCCTTTGGGTGACAGCTGCGCTCTATAAGTATGCCTACAATTACAATTACAATTACCTTCCTGGACCTCCCCTAGCGTTTAGCATTCTGGGAGTTGTAGTTTTTCCCAAGCAAGTGCATATTCGGCAGGCACGCATGTCAGATCCTGACAGTACGCCCCCCTCCCCAGTGCCTCCTAGCACCCGGCTTCCCCGGGTTGCGAGAATAGAACAATCGAACCTCCCGCGGGGCATAAACCCCGCACACGGCTCCGATGAATCATCCTCCAATTGGTATCCTTTCCAGGAGACCAGGAACCACAACCGTCCTTGACGATACTTGGAATTCAGAATGCGGCGAACCTCATACTCCAATTGACCATCCTTCAGAATAGGCGGAACGGCTTTACACTGCGCCGTACCAGCGGGTTTCAACAGACTGCAGTGAAATACAGGATGTATTCTCATAGAAGCAGGCAGTTTTAGCTTGTACGCCACCGGATTGATTTTTCGGAATATGACATAGGGACCAATGTAGCGAGGATGGAATATGCTGCGATAGTGGAAATGGATGTTTTTCGTTGACAGCCAGACTTTGTCGCCCACCCTGTACTGAGGACCATCTTGTCGATGTCGATCGGCCCATTTCTTGTAGGAAGTCTTTGCTTGGACCAGCGTCTTTTGGATCCGACAGTGTGTTGTCAGAAGAGCCTTCACATGTGCTGATACTGTGGGATGATTGTGCACTTCACTCGGGATTATTAAAGGCAAAGTGTTCGCATGAAAACCGGTGTTGTCCTTGAACGGCGTTTCCCCTATGGAGCTGTGCCAGGCATTATTGTAGGACAGTTCCGCGAGCCATAACAGAGAAACCCAAGATTGAGCCGCTTCCTCAGAATAACACCTCAGGTATTTTTTTGAGTGTTTGGTTATGCCGCTCGGTCTGTCCATCAGTTTGGGGATGGAAACTGGTGGATAAGGCGTCTTCCACCTGGAGAGCTTTGCACCACATGTGCCAGAATCGCGCCACAAACTGCGGGCCTCAGTCTGAAACGATTACTCTTGGAATACCATGGATTCTTACCACATGGGTCAATAACAACTGAGCAGTTTGGCTGGCAGTAGGTACATTTTTGCAAGGGATGAAATGTCCCATTTTCGTCAAACTGTCAACCACAACCAGGATGGCATTGTATCCTTGATCTGTCGGGAGACCGACAATGAAGTCCACACTGATCGTGTGCCACGGACGAGAGGGAGTGGGTAGCGGCATGAGTTTTCTTCGACTCTTGGACTGATCGCCTTTTGCACGGGCACAGGTGTCGCATTGTGTGATCCAGCTCTCTACATCTTTCGACATGTTTTCCCCCCAGAATTGACGTTTCATTACATGCAGCGTTTTCTTGTTTCCTGGATGACCTGCAAGCACATTGTTATGGCACCAATTGAACGCCTTCAAGCATAGAGGGTGTGTGGGCAAGTATAACTTTCCATCATGCAGAGGTACTCCATGTTTAAGGACTCAAAGCCTATTTTTTCCCGCCCATACTTGCCACTGGGCCTGACTCCGATCACTATGGACTTGCTTTATGAATTGTTCTGCAGTAACCTAGCATATTACTTTCTCAGGAGCTATAATGGCTTGTTGGATCTCCTGTTGTGGTACGGTGTTTTCCCCTTGTCTAGAGAGGGAATCTGCCTTCCTATTTTCTGAACCTGGACGGAAAGTGATTATGAAGTTGTACTCAGCGAAAAACAGCATCCACCTCATTTGTCGGTGTGAAAGGTGACGAGCGGTCTTCATGAACTGTAAGTTCCTGTGATCTGAGTACACAGTGATTGGTTGTTGTGTCCCCCAGAGATAATGCCTCGACTCCTGGAATGCCTTCCTGATGGCCAACAGCTCTTTTTCGGCTACAGTGTAGTTGGTTTCGGCAGGGTTTAGTTTTTTAGACAAAAAGGCCACGGGATGTAGTTGTCCCGTTTCTTTGTCTCTGTGAGATAACATGACCCCCTCCTCAAAGTCAGATGCATCCGCCTCCACCACAAATGGTAGATCCAACTGGGGATGTCTCAGAATCGGGGCAGTACTAAATGCCTTTTTCAATAGCTTAAAAGCTTCCATGGCTTCTGGAGTCCACACGAAAGGTACCCACTTCCTCAGCAGTAACGGGGGATGCCAACTGGGAGAACTGGGAGATAAATCTCCGATAATAGTTATAGAAGCCAAGAAAACATTGTACGTCTTTCACACATTTAGGTACTGGCCAATTTTGTACTGCCTCAATCTTTCTTTCAGCCATACGGAAACCCCAGGGAGTTAGAATGACCCCTAAAAAATCCACCTCTGTAACGCTAAATTCGCATTTACTGAGTTTGCAGTAGAGACTGTTCTCTAACAATTTTCTCAGAATCAGGATGACGTGGCTGATGTGCTGAGCTCTGGATTCAGAATAGACCAAGATGTCATCGATGTAAACTATGACAAACTGGTCTATGTAATTCTTCAACACGTCATTGAGAAAATACTGGAATGCTGCCGGGGCGTTACATAACCCGAACGGCATAACCAAGTATTCAAACAGCCCGTATCTGGTTTCGAACGCCGTCTTCCACTCATCCCCCTCGCGAATCCTAACCAAGTGATAGGCCCCTCGGAGGTCCAACCGGGTATATATGCTGGCCCCCCTCACTTGATCCAGCAAGACGGGAATGAGTGGTAGTGGGTAACGGTTCTTTACTGTCTGTTTGTTCAGCTGGCGGTAGTCGATGCAGGTTCGCAGTTCGCCATTGGCCTTTACCGTAAAAAACAGAGGCGAGGCTGCAGGAGACCTGGAAGGCCGAATGAACCCTATCGCACGGAAGTGTGCCAAGTACTCCTGTAGGTGTTTTGTTTCAGGCTCAGATAAGGCATACACCCTACAGGACGGAACTGTCGCTCCATCAATCAGATCTATATGGCAGTCGTACTCACAATGAGGTGGTAGAACCTCTGCCTTTATCTCATTGAACACCTCCCTGTATGCTTCATAGACAGATGGCAATTCCGTTTCTTTTTCGACTGCCGTGGCTATGTGAAGGATCTGAGCTAATTCTAGTGTGTGTGATGGAGGGTTAGTCATGCAAGTATTCTGGCATTTGTCAGAGAGGAAGCTAACGGATTGAAGCCTCCAATCAATGGTGGGGTTGTGTAGTCCTAACCATGTTATCCCCAATATGATCTCATATTGAGGAGCTTCAATTATGTTCAACACAATGTTTTCCACATGATCTACTGGACTGCCTTTTAGTATCAACTCCACTACTTCAGTGCGCTCTGTAATCGGACTGGATTTCAATGGGGTACCGTCCACTGGCAACACTGTCTCGGGTGTCGGATTGGGAACTCGCCCCAATCCCAGGCGCCGCACCAACCCATCGTCAATAAAGTTCCCAGTAGCTCCGGAATCTATTCTGCACCATTCAGAATGTTGTTGCTTACTGGTTTGCAGTATTATGGAGAGTACGATGTGTGTAGCTACGTGTTTGGATTCAGTGGTCGCTAAGGACGTCAACCTCCATTCTTTCGCCTCCGACCCATTCCCTGTTGTACCAGACTCTTCAGTATGGCCCTGGTCTACTGCTGTGAGCGCTACCTTTTTCCAGCATAAAAGGTTTTTGGTCTCTTTGGTTTCAGGGTACACTCCTTCACATAATGCCCTTTTTTGCCACAATACTTGCAGAGTCCCTGAGTTCTGCGGCTCTCCCTTTCGGCCCTGGACAACGGGGACCTAATAGCACCTACATCCATAGGTTCGGGAGCGCTATCTCTCACTACCGTGGAAGGATGAGCCATTTGTCCCATGCCACCTGATGTTCTATCATGCCTCCTACTGTCTCCTCCCCTCTCCGATAGCCTATGGTCAAGTCGCAAGGTGAGGTTTATCAAATCTACACACGTGGTAGGTTGGGGGTCGATTTGGGCCAACACATCTTTTATATCGTCGGACAGACCCTGATAATAAAGCGCCATTCTTTTTTCTTCCGGCCAAGCGGTTTCTGCGATCAGCCGGTTAAAAGTGGTCATGTAAGTAACCAGATCCTTCCTGCCTTGACGGAGCTCTAGGAGTTCCCGATCTGCACTGAGGGTGGTGGCCCTTCGGTCAAACACCCGCTCAAATTCCTTTCGGAAAGCCGACCAGTCCGAAAGAAGGGGGTCATCGTTCCTGACGAAGGGTACTGCCCAGTTGGCCGCATCCCCAGACAGATATGAGATGGCAAATGCTACTCGGCACAGATTCCTGGGGAACGAGGCTGGCCAGCAAGACAAATGTAGAGTGATCTGGGTTAGGAAGGCCTGTATTTTATGAGGATCACCTGAGTATCTCTCTGGACTGGCTAATGGTATGGGAGTAGGGACCGTCACCTGGATTTGACGAGCCCCCGCTGACGCATCAAACGGATTACCCTGCTGTCTATCTAGTCTCTCTTTCAAAGCTGTTGTCTCAGCTTTTGAAGTAGCCAATTCTTATTGCACTAGGATGAAGGCTTGAAGTACAACATCTAATGTCACCATTTTGAGGATCCGCCCGATCAGGAGGAGTAAACTTTCGTGGGCATGTGATTCTGTCACGACTGCCGGCTCCTCAGGATCAGGTTGATGCTCAAAGGGGTCCACCACTCTGACTAGCTATATGCATATAGAGTACAAAAGCAATCAAGCAAGGGATAGGTAAGGGTAGGAGCTGCAGTGGAAGGGACAACTGTAACAAAAGAAGGTGCACATTAATACTTGCAATCTTCTCTCTACCCTCCTGTACTGTCTCACTAGATTATAATACAGTACCTGGTAACTGATCAGGAGATGAACCTTTTCTTCTATCTGAGATACTTCTCTCAAACACAAGGTCGACCTATGGTTCAAAAGACAACCGGTTATTGCTAGGGGACATACCTTTACAACTGTCATATATGGATTCACACTCAATGGCATACATACCAGTCACTCTATTACAAATAACCGATATAACTTAATGTCTTTCAGCATTCATTTCCCTCTGGAAAATAGGCTTCCATAAAGTAAGATGATGCTCCAAAAATAAAGCAAAGAATAAAGGCAAATAGACAGCTACCCTAATAAATCTCACGGTGGAGATGTGCCCCGATAGTTAGTGAATTCATCAAAGTTAAATAAGAGATAAGCAACAACAAGCCAACCGATAGTTGGACTCTGCAACAGTATAGGTTCGAAATCGGGTCTTACCGGCTCCTGTAGAAGTTCTGGAATAACTCACTGTGACTTCCGTAATGATGCAATGCGGCTCCGTGAGTGGCTCCGCAGTAGAAGAAAATAAATAAATATGTTGGACTGACGGGGCCAACCCGGGAGGGGGCAATCCAGCGTCTCCCAGCCCGTAGTAAGACAAAGGATAACAAACACCGGCTCAAAACCTGATGAGGCTAGGAGGGGGCATTCCAGCGGCTCCCAGCCCGTATCTCAGGCATTAAGATCATACAGCGCTCTTGCGCTAATACGTTCTCGCTCAGCCTAGCAGAACGCGAACAACAGGCTCTTTTCCTGTTTGGGTGTGGAGGGGGCAATCCAGCGTATTCCAGCCCGAAACACAGAAAGATCAAACAAAGCTCGACGCCCATGCGCCAATGCGTTCTTGCTCTGCCGAGCAATAACGCGAACTTCGATTCCGCAGCCACAGAGTCAAACGGCACCGTAGGACTTCAGAGGAATCCGCAGCGGCTCCGCGGGGACAGGGCGTGCGCTGAACCGCAACACTCCAATGGACAAGAATCACGTGTGAGGACCCTCGTGCCTCGCGAGATTATATACCTTCCTGGACC